>NC_136429.1:176067976-177267976 GCF_052849685.1 Lactuca virosa | reverse complement strand
AAAAATGAAGTAAGAGTTGCATACCA
Organism: Lactuca virosa; assembly: GCF_052849685.1. NCBI lineage: Eukaryota > Viridiplantae > Streptophyta > Magnoliopsida > Asterales > Asteraceae > Lactuca > Lactuca virosa. Next base: position 177,267,950 of record NC_136429.1, on the reverse strand, counting down.
TGCTCGTGGTGCTTGTTTCAAACCATAAACTGCCTTATCTAAAATATAAACATAATTTGGAAATTCCTCGTTAATAAAACCCGGACGTTGTTCCACGTAAACTGTTTCTTCAAGCTCTCCATTTAAAAATGCACACTTTACGTCCATTTGATAAACATTAAAGTCTTTGTGAGCTGCATAAGCTAGAAATATACGAACCGCCTCGAGTCTTGCGACAGGGGCAAAAGTTTCTTCATAGTCGATTCCTTCTTGTTGTGAATATCCTTTAACAACAAGTCTGGCTTTGTTTCGAACAATATGTCCATCTTTGTCGGTTTTATTTTTAAAAATCCATTTTAACCCGACAATCGAAACATTTTCAGGTTTAGGAATTAATCTCCAAACCTTGTTTCGTTCAAATTCAGAAAATTCAGATTGCATTGCAACAACCCAATCTGAGTGTTCCATTGCAACCTTAACTGTTTTTGGTTCAATTTTATAGATGAAAACATTGAACATGCAAAATTCATGATGAGTATTTAATACCTCATTCTTTGCACGAACTTGAGCTCTTGTTAAAACACCCTCTTGTGGATTCCCAATCACTTGATTCTTCGGATGATCTCTTGTCCATTTTTCCATTGGCGGATATGCTGGATCAAATTCCAAAGGGGCATCTTTGTATATATCATTATTCTCTGAACCTACAATCGAACAAACATCATCAAAATAATTATTATTCTCAATGTTTTCTAAATGCTCCCCCTCAACATTATGCTCCCTCTCAACATCACGCTCCCCCTCAACATTAGCATTCACTCTTCCATTCTCCCCCTCGAAAGAATGCTCTTCCTCAACTAGAGTATTCGAATCCAATTGCTCCCTCTCCACTCGATTGTTTTGCATACTTTCGTCTTTCTCTGGAGAAGTTGATGTTGAATCATTAGTAAGCTTTGTTAGTTCAGAGAGATGATTATCATTTGCATTTATTTCAGCATCAACTGCATGATCTGAAATTCCAAAAATTAAATCATAATCAATATCTAAGGTTTGTGAGGATTCAGATTCATCTTGTATGTTGTTCAGAATAGGATGATTTTCAAACTGCAATGTAGTTTGTTTAATGTAGTAATCATCAAATGTAAGATTAAAAGTTTCTTCAACTTTTCGTGTTCTTTTGTTCAACACACGATATGCGACTGAATTATGCGAATATCCCAAGAAAATCCCTTCATCTGCTTTAGCTTGAAATTTCGTAAGATTATCCTTGAGATTCATAATGAAACACCTGCATCCGAAAACATGAAAAAATTTGACGTTAGGTTTTCGATTGTTGAAAATTTCATATTGAGTAATGTTAAAACGACGATGAATGAAAGATCTGTTTTGAGTGAAACATGCGGTGGATACTGCTTCAGCCCAAAGGTATTGTGGAAGATTCGCATATGCCAACATAGTCCTTACTGCTTCGCATAGAGACCTATTTCTTCGTTCAACAACACCATTTTGTTGTGGTGTGTATGGAGATGAAAAGTTATGCGAAATTCCTTTGTCCACCAAAAATGAATCAAGGACCTTGTTCTTAAATTCAGTTCCATGATCACTCTTAATTTTTCGAACAATCTTCTTCAATGTTGTTTTCATCTTTTTGATAAAGTCAATCATGATTTGTGCAACTTCGGATTTAAGCCTGAGAAAATAAACCCACGTAAATCTGGAAAAGTCATCAACAATAACTAAAATGTACCTTTTCTTGTTGAGAGTTGAAACGGTTGAAGGACCACACAAATCAATATATAAGAGCTCCAAAGATGCAACAATTTTCGAATCTATCGTAATTGGATGACCTTGTTTATGTTGCTTTCCAACTTCAAAAGCTGCACATAAAGAATCATTGTCAAATTTAAGTACAGGTAAACCTCTTACCAAATCTTGTACCACTAGTTTATTGATGTTTCGAAAATTGATATGAGAGAGTCTTCGATGCCAAAGCCAACTTAAGTCTGATGTTGCTTTCGAAAGAAGACATATAGCAGGTTTCCCTACTATCGGATTGATGTCCAAAGTGAACATGTCACCTTTCCTTTTGGATTTCAGTAACACTTCTTTTGTGTTGACATTCGAAATAACACTTCCTTCTTCGTTAAAAAGAACTTGATTGCCAGTGCCCACAACAAGTTGGGAAACACTTATCAAGTTATGTTGAAGACCTTCAACATACGTCACACGATTCACTGTGAATTGTCCGTTCGTGATCTTCCCATATCCTTTGACTTGACATTTTTGATTGTTCCCAAACTTCACAACTCCAGCATTTTTTAGAGTTCGAAAATCACGTAAATTCTCCTTCTTCCCAGTCATGTGACGAGAGCAACCACTATCGATGTACCATTTATTATCATATTGCTCGTCACATAGTACCTACAATCAATGGAAAATTTTAGGTACCCAAGACTTTTTGGGTCCTTGGAAATTAGATTTCAATTTCGAATGAAATGAAGAACTTTTAACCCAATCACAAACTGTGGTTTTGAGACTATCAATTAAGTTTACATCTTTATTTAAAGGAACCGAAACATAAGTTTTTGATGGTTTCGAATGTTCACTGACATTAACCTTCGAATTCTGAGTTTGTGAATGAACATTCTTTGCTTTTATTACTGGTTTCCAAGCTTTGACTGATATGTTCGAATCCTTAGAAGATGAACTGCCGTTTGATGAAGTATTCACATACTTCTCATATACTTCGTGAATTTGCTCCTTTGAAAATGTATTCGACTGATACATCTTTCCTTTGCCTTCAAGCCAATGATCAATGTTCTTCCTTGAAGTTATTCCTTTTTCTCGTGAAATTTTCATAGTTGCTTTCTTCATTTGATTAGGAAAATTTGGCTTTTGAGGAACAAAATCAACTTTTGGATTTGTTATAAAAGATTGAGCATATGATGTATCAACTGTTGATTTAAAATGTTGACGTTGAAGAAATTTTTTATTTGGATTTGAGTTATTTGAAAATTTTCTTGAAATATTAGTTTCTGAAACTTTCAAAAACCTTGGTTGTTTATGCACTTTAGACTTTGAATGATTTGATTGAGATGAATGTTGAGGTTTTGTTGAAAAAGAGGATTTTTAGTTTTGAAAACATTTTTGGGTGATTGTGATTCAAACATCTTTTGAGACTCAACATTTTGCCAAAATATTTTCTTTCTTGCTTGTCTTTTTGAAATGTTGTTTTCTTTCAAAAATCTGTCAATTTGATCTTTGAATTCCTTGGAGTTTAGTTTGACAACTTTTTCATTTTCCTTTATAACTTGTTTTGAATTCTCTTTTTCAATTTTTGGTTTTTCAACCCATTTTCTTTGTGGTTTTTGACGTTGAAACACGTACGAATTCTTTGTTAGGTTGTTTTCAACTGTGCTTTGATTTGCGAAAAAACCTTCATCAGTTGTTTTTGAATTATCCTCCTCAACTAATTTCTTTAATTCTGGTTTTATATTCTCAACATTTCCAGTTGTTACGAAAACTTGATTTGGGAAAATGACATCATCTGTACACTTGAAATTTGGATAAACCACAGTATTTGTTTCAAGATAATGTTCACCTTTTTCAGTCTTTACTTGTTCGAACTTTTGTGTATCACCATACACCTGATCAACCACTATTCGTGGAGTTTCTTCTTCCTTTGAAGATTTCTTTTCCTTCGAAATTTTCTCTTCATTTTCATCATCGCTATCATCAGTTTGACTGTCTTTGATATCCACGAAGTTCATATATCAATTTCTTTCTCAACCATCAAATCCTTAACTATTTCTTTTCCTTTAAATGTAGATGCAACATTAACAACAGACAACTGGGAACAATCAACATCCTCAAGTTCACTAATTTCACTAATATTGTCAGAATTATCTTCAATATCAGCAAAATTAGATTGAGAATCAGATGTTGAATTCTCAGTCTTTTTCAAAATTTGAATTTGTTCAGATTTAGTCAAAGTATCATTCACTATGTTAACTAATTCATTCGCATCAAGACATTCATCAATTTTGACAATTCCATATTTATATCTATCATCAGGAACTTTGTCAAAATCAGCTATAATTTGCTCACAATCATACGAAATATTATCTACCTTAGCTCTTTCGTATGCTTTAAAAGGTAGTAACTTTCTATGTTGCTCTTTACTTATTTCACATGAATGATGTAAATCAGTTAATTTTCCATAAAGTCTTTTAGCAGCATTACAATAAATGTTTCTTTGTGCTAGCAAAAGTTTGACATCACTTGATAAAATATCCCTATCACACATAATATTTGTTATTTGTAATTCCAAACAATCAATTTTACTTATTTTCATTTCTAATCGCTTTTTGGTCTCTAACAACTCCATTGACAACTTGTTGGCCTCATTGCTAGCAGACACAACAACTGAATCAAAATAAATAACCATCTCATCAAAAGATATTAGTTCAGAATCATAAGCATGTGTAGAAATATTGAAAGATTCGAGAATTTTACGTACTTTTGTTGTCATTGGGGATTTATCTGCTGTCTTGGATACGAAGCATCGTCCTTTCACTTCGAATTCCTCGTCATCTGAGTCCTCCTCCATTTTCGCATACATTGCTCCATGTGTTGGATTCCTCATTTCTTCATCATCTGATCTGGATGACCAAATTTGATACGTTCCATCTTCATCCTCATGTTCACCTTTTGCAACCAATGACAAGTTTTTGGCTTTTGCACGAACCTCCTCAAGCTTCTCTGCATAATACACCTCATCTTTAACTTTATTTTTCCTCTCATCCTTCTTTCGAAGCATACAATCATTCGCAAGATGATTAGCTCCGTTGCAATAATGACAATCTACACCAGCATCACCTTTCAGCTTTTTCTCGATTTTCCTTTAGACATTTTCGAATCTTTCTTCTCAATTTTCTTTTTCTCCTCAACAACAGTTTTACTTACAGCATTTCCTTTTACCTCAGTTTTGTGTGTCTTCAACTGATTGTACAAATCATTGAGAGTTGATGTATCAAAACTTTGTTGATTCTTCACCATCATACTTACGCTTCTATATTTTTTTCGAAGACCCATCACAAAAATGAGATTGAATTCCATTGAAGTCCTGGTAATTCCATAGCGATTACAATGATAGATTAACTCGTTCAGTCGATCATAGTAGACTTCAATTGTTTCACCTTCTTTTTGTCTGAAATCTTTCAGCTCAACCAAACACTGTTTGACTGAATTGATTTTCGTCTTCTCACTTCCTTGAAACTTATCTTTCAGATTGTTCCAGATCTCTTTTGCAGTTGTACAACTCCTTATATAATTGTACACAACTGGAGGTAAAGCTCCTCGCAATTCTCTTATACACCTCTTCTCCAGTTTCTTCAGACGATCAGTTTGATTATCAACAACAGAACTTGTAGTTGATCAACCAATTGCTTGAACAATCACTGGAACATTAACATTTCCAGTGATACATGACCATAATTCTTCATCAAGACCATTCAGATAATCCTGCATACGATCAGCCCACTGATCATAGTATTCAGGGATTAGCATTGGAATTTTGGTTGATGATCCTAACAGATGAGAAAACGAGGTCATCGAATTGAGATTGAAACTCGCCATTGTTGTACGGAAGTTGATTTTGAAAATTCTTAAGAAGATTTGGAAATTTGAAAACAAACTAGTTGAATCAAATCGAAATTGCTAGAAGAACACTCGATTCAACAATTCAAATGCAGAATCAAATCACATACTAATATCTAGACAAATTTTTCACGATCAAAAAGTGCGGAAACTTTCGAACCAAAAATTTGATTCAAAAACTTTTTGAATGGATGAAAATCAGATCACAGATGTGATTCCTGCTCTGATACCAATTAATGAATCAAAGAATCAAGTATAAAACAAATCAGAGTTTGAAATCAATTAAGAATGTGAGATTGAACACCAGATGTAAATATGATCTTGTTTCAGCTCTATTACGCTTTCGAATGTTTACAGAGAATAAAGACAGCTCTGTAAAAACTCTTCTCTAACTCTAGTAAATATCCCTATTTATAGGGAACCGAAAGCGTACAAAAAAATATACTAAGGCATAGACACTAACGCTTCGAATAAAAACGCCTTAGTAAAATACATTACAAAACATTCGAAGAGTTCAGAATAAAATTCGACATATTACAATAATTCGACCCTTACACTACCCAGACTTATTTGGATCACTACCCAGACTTATTTGGATCAGCAGACTTCGAGGACGAAGTCTAGCTCAAGTGGGGGAGATTTGTAACACGTGTTCCAGGTATTATTTAATTTTCTAAGTTTGAGGGTTTTTTGCTGGGACGCGACGAGTTGAGGAGCTCTAACTCGTCGAGTAGAGATCATTTATGAGGACACGGGATTTAGATCCTACTCGACGAGTCGGAAGGCCCCGACTCGACGAGTAGGTGCTGTAAAGAGAAACCCCAATTTTCAGGTATTTGTACCCTATTTAAAGAACTTATGGCTCATTTGCAGCCTCTTTCATCGTTCTTACAGCCCAAAGAAACCCTAGTTCGATCCTTGCACCTTCTTGAGTGAGAGAGAGAACTTTTGAGAGTGATTTTGGTGTGGTTGTGAAGGATTTTGGAGCTTGAAGAAGAAGGAGCAAAGAAAGAGGCAGTAGATCCGACATCTACTCTGTATTGGCGACCATCTTGAGGTAGTTGAGTTAGAGTTGTGCGTTGGGACTTATTGGATCTTATCTTGTCAGTTCAGCATTCACGAGAGGTGAGTCTCCTCACCATACCAATGGATCTAAGGCACCAAGGTCGGCCCATTTTGTGATATGTGGTACACTAGTTGATGTAGAGATATGTGGTATGATAGTTAGCTATATGCTAAATGGTATTCTAGTTATTTATGTGATACTTGCAGGGAAGACCATAGGGGAGCCCATGGCACTTGGATATAAAACCATGTGGGGGAGCCCATGGCTTGTCAGCTAAAGACCATGGGGGAGCCCATGGCACTTAGATGAAAGACCATGTGGGGGAGCCCATGGCTTGTCAGCTAAAGACCATAGGGGAGCCCATGGCACTTCGGTGTAAGACCATGTGGGGGAGCTCATGGCATCCTTATATGTTTGTATGCGTGGCTGATGTGGTTTATGTTGCTTTTATAGCTAATATGATTATGTGATTATGTGGAATGTGTGGGGTATGCTCTGGGGAACTCACTAAGAATTAGATTACAGTTTGTTGATTGTTTCACATACTTCCGAGCCCAAGGGCAAGGGCAAGGCTTGATGGCGCGGCATGCACTCTCTCTCAAGCGTTTTTATGGGACACTCTGATGACTGGAATAATATTGTTATTGTTATGAATTTACAAACAAATGTATTTGAGATTTCATGGTTTATGGGAAATGTTTTTGACTATTTTAAAATGAAAAATTTCTTTTGAAAATTGGGTCGTTATATCCAAGCTCTTCTCACCATCTTCTTCTTCTTCAAGAACACTTCCAAACACTCTAATGGACTCAAAAAGCATGCTTCTCACTTAGGGTTTGCTTGGGGTCGTTTTTCACAGAGGGAGGCTGATGAAGAAATGAGACATGAAGCTATAATGGGGTTTAAATATGGACCAACCCCTAAAAATTAGGGTTTGCAAATTCCTTACGTACGCCCCGCGTACGAGGTGTACGCCCAGCATACTAGGGCGCGCCCTAGTATACCTAGCGTACACAACGTACGCTCAGCGTACTATACTTGGCAAAATCACCATAATGCCACTATGGGCCATTTTGCAATCCTTTTCAATCCTAAGGGACAAGATGCAATATTATTCAAACATAGGGGTAAATTAGAAGTATCCCATCATTAGGATGTCACACGTTGGTTCAAGGTTCGGAGGTCAGAAGGGGCCCACTTGAAACAAGTACGGAAAGCTCCATGATGGTCCTTGCCGAGTAGGACCTGGGTGCCACAAATGTGGCAAGGAAGGGCATTATGCCAGGGACTACAAACAGAACATGCGGGTCTGTTTCAATTGTAACCAGCTAGGTCACTTCAAGGCTGAATGTCCTATTCTGAAGCCAATAGGTGCAATACAGGCTCCAGCACCTGCAACATTGAGGATAGCCGATGGGCGACAGGGCAAAGTTGAGGCTCCAAGGGTCAAGGATCGAGCCTTTCAGCTCACGGTATAAGAAGCGAAAGAGGTGTCGAATGTCGTAGCTGGTACGTTTCTAGCCAAAGAGGTTTCCTAAAATAACGCTTCGGGCCTTTTTAAGAATTTTTTAGTTTTTTTCGGTACTTATAAGTATTTATAATTATTTAATTCTTGTGAATATTTTTGCGTATTTATGCGTATTTATAACTTTACAAAAAAAATCACGATGTTTAAACTTTCAAATAAAAAATGTATTTTACCACATAATTCACAACGGAAGTACATTTTCAAAATGAATGAACAAAATTAATTACCATTTCATGCAAACTACTATTACAAAAACAACTACCATTTCATGCAAACTACAATTACCATTATCAAAGAAATATGAAAAGACATTACAATTTCATTCAAACATGTACCAACTAATCCATGACATTCAGAGTAAAGTTAAACAAAAGAGCAACACAACCAATATAAATGACAAACAAAAACAACACAAACAAGACTAATCAAAAGCTCAAAAGGTCCTATGGTCAACGAAATAGGGTTGGCGAGCTTTTTTGTTTCTCGTACCTTGACAAGACAATATCAATGACCATCTCTACTTTATTGTCACTCTCGTTTTCTTCATGAAGACAACCCACTGCTTTTTTCATTTCTACACTTTGAGGAATCCTCTGCAAATTGTGCATCATTTTGGTCCTTGTTTCTTGATATGAAGTAAGACACAATTTATCAACATGATGAACTGGCTTTATTTATTCCCCCTTTTAAATCTCGTCCCCAAAATGCATCACAAGCTATGTGTTGTACTCTTCAGGAGTCATGTTCGGGTTGTTGTTGTTGAAGGTTCATCTAAATGATTCATAAAAGTTGCATTAATTCTAATTTTTTATAGGAATTACAAGCATGGAAAACAACGCTTTCCTCTAATCATAACCCTTACCTCTAATCACGACCTTCCCTTACCTAGCTATGCCTAATTTATTTATTTGACTAAGAAGGCACTAAAGAGTCTAATCACCACCAAAATGTCGTATCTTTATTAATAAAATAAATAACCCATGTGGTATTAACCTCTTTATATAATAAATCAAATAGTGGTTAATTTCACCATATTTTCCAAAAAACATATAAATCAACTGTCATCATCGACAAATGGCAAGAATGTTTCCCCACAATGACTACCTCATGGTACCAGTCAAACATAATATTTGGAAGGAGCAAGAGAAAAGAAAACTTATTTGGATAGTGCGACATAAGTCTTAGCAGGGTATGGAATAAGAAAGCAAATGGCAGAGCAGTTAGTTGGCTTCTCTCCCTCGGTCAAACGGTTCATAGCGCAATGGTGTTGAATCTGGTGGATGTTCTTGAGGAAGGATTGGAAAGGAGGAAGGAGATGATACGCTGCTAAGGAGAACGATGAATGTTTATTATGGGGTTTAGAATGTTTTTGTGTTGAAATTTTTTGAAGCTTTATAGTTTAAAGTCACTGCTTGTATTTTGTTTCAGGCGACTAATATATAAATTGAGTGTTTTGTGTATGATTTTGCTTTAAATATTACTGTTTACAAATACAAAGGTGAGTTTCTACCTCAGATTTGAAAAACTCGCCATCTGAAAACCTACCCTAGTTGAAGCCTCATGACACCTTTTCTAAACTCTTCTGAAAATTGGAGGAAATGAGGCGTATGAATGGGGTTGGCTAAAAAGACACCCATTTTTACCATTTAGACAACCCTAATTAATTTTGAAGTATTTTTATTGGTTGAAATTGCATTGTTTTCCGAAAAAACTGATTACAAGTAGTTTACTATAGGTTGACTTTTTATAAAAATGATGAGAGGGTGTCTAAGGGGTGTCTTATTAGCAGCACCCCGTATGAATACGTGAGTTTTCACCTCGGGTTTGAAGAAATATTCTTAAAATCATAGTTGATAATGTGACTAAATGAGGGGGGAGAGAGAGGTTTGTTCCCTTCCGTGAGTGTGAAAGAAAGTTGGGAACAATATCGAAAAGAGAGAAGGTGAAGGGTCAAGGTGACAAGTAAAGGGTCGGTGTTCAACTGTTCATGTGGCAAGTCACGTTGGCATTTAGCTTCATTCAACTACTAAAGTGGCAAGGCACAAAAGTCATGTTGTTGACGTGGCATAGATTAATAGCTTCAATGTAACAAAGTTAGCTAAAAGGACTAGACGAGTTAGTTTTTAAAACCATATAGATCCGGCGGGTGCGTTGCGTGTCTGGTAGTTGATACTTGTACTAACAGTCTAACAAACCACATGGAACCAACAATATAATTTTGTCTAAAATCCTCCTTAATAAATGAAGGTTTTTTTTTGCCACATGTCAATCTCTCATGAGTTTTGACACATGTAATTTTGCGATTAATTCTTACAAATTAATTTCCACTTGGCATTTTATGGTAATTTTTGATTTTTTTAATTAACTATTCTAATTTTTAGGTTATAGAAAGTAATTAATGTGTTATTAATTTGTTTCCTTATATTTTTAAATTAAATTTTGATATGTTTCCTTCAATATATAATTCAAAATTGATATTTTTCTTTCAAATTTCATTGTCATTTTAGTCAAATGGTCTACATATAAAAGATAATCAAATTTTATTGTTTTTCATTGGTAAACTAAAAAAATGGTTATGTGGCCAAAATATAATTATTTTTATGTAGTTTCTTTTATTAGTATAAATTGATTTATTTATTTATTCATCATTTTGTTTGTATATATTTTGAAATTTCATTTTAAAAAATATTTAATTTTTACACATTGATATTTAACATTTTCATTAAAAAAAATACTTAATATTCATATTTTTATATATAATTATTTTTTTAATCAACCCGTGTAGTACACGGGTCTCACACCTAGTACAATAATAACATATAAGACCTTAACATTTATTAAAATGTCGGATTTTTTTTCTACATGATTCGTTCGGTTCCCATTAATGTTAAATATTAGTGTCAAATGGTTTAGACTAAACGTCAAAATTTGACCAGCATATTAGGATGTGGTTGCCACAAGAAAATAAACAATTTGAATCGTTCAAACTTCAAATTTCAAACAGCCATCGCCCTCAATATTTTACTTTTATTGGGCAAAATAAGATAGTATTTTCGTATATCCTATACTTATTTAAACAAAACACAAAAAATTATATATTAGTATATTAATAATAACTATATCGTCATATATCTCTGCCTAAAATAAATAATCTTACAATATCAAAATGAGTAGCGTGAGACAAAAATAGGTTTACAAACAAGTAAATTAAAAGATCGAATAGAATTATAAGTTTACAGCTAAGGTTCCGTTTGATAGTTGTTGTCTGAAAAAGTTTCTAGAAAAGAAACCATGTTGTTTGATTATACATGAATGTGTTGAATGATAAAAAATGACAATATTACCCTGTTGTTCTATACTGTAATTGATGAATTTGCTGAATAATTATAAAAAACACACAAATTGTCATACAAAATCAAATTAAACAATAATAACAAAAATTCAACATGTATCTTTTTTTAAGCAAATCAAGATTACAAAAAAAAATAAAAAAAATAAAAAAGTTTTACAACTAAAAATAAAACATAAAGATGTCCACTTTTTTTTGTTACAAATTAAAAGAGAGAAAAGGCATCATTGGAGTAAAAAAAAGTGGATTAAAAGCGTGTTTTTTTGTTAGGGTATAATTGTTCAAAGCTTCATTCAGCCCATAAAATCATGGTTTTTGGACTTTCTCGGAACGACATATTTTATAAGTAAATATCATTTTTTATACAAATCAAACACTCTTTTCGGCTCATTCAACCAAAAATATCTGTTTGGACCTTAAAATATGTCTATCAAACAGGACCTAAGTTTATAAGTTTTATATATTTTGACTTGCTGAGATAAAAACATAATAACACAAAATCGACACATTTCTAAATAAATCGGTTAAATTGTTACCTCTATATACTTAAATTAAAGACAGAATTTCGTATATACCCTTGTTAAACGTCGAAATATCATATTTGCCCGCCCTAAACATCTAAATATCATATTTGCCCTTCTTAATATTCTTAAATATAATATATTCCAAAATCTATTTTTTTATAATTTTTATTGATTTATAATTCTTTTCCGTAATATTAAATAATTATAATTAAAAAATACATTTTAATTGGACAATAATGCCCTTAATACTTACGAGCCCATATCACGTTTGCCCAATACATCTCAATCACGATGGCAGCTTCCAATCCTACATCACAGTTCTTCCCTGATGCGTAACCTTCTTGTTCGTCGAACCTTCTTCTTGCAATCCCACGTAGCGCACGCATCAGGTACATAAAGTCGACCCTCTTACTATTTTCCCTCTCTCCAATTTCGTCTGTGTTGTTGATTAATTTGTTTTGAAATTCTAATTGGAATTAGGGCATGATTTTGAATTAGATTGGTTATGAAAAGTTGGCACTTTCTTCCCACCCTATGAACCGAATGAGTCAAACTCCAAAACTATACGACTTGACATGGCCAAGTCGAGTAAATAATTCTGACCGCCAAAATTTGATTTGCAGGTCTCTCATGCCAATAGATCCATTCAAATTCATTTATAGTCTTATTCCTTTTAGTTTAAAGAATTTGTTGCACTGAAATACGCAAAAGGAAATAAAAAAGGAAAAGGTCTTTGAATCGTCACTGTTCTTTCAGCAACTACCAAATGATTTCTTTTGTTTTATCAAATAGTTTCTTTGTTATTGTTGGTATTTGATTCACACATGTGTTCCTCAAAATCAAGTCTTCATCTTTGTGACATCCTCATTTTCACGGTCAGAAAAGACCGATTGGTTTATGCTTTATTTAAAAATCAGAGTACCCTTTTTATAAAACTGTTGCGGAATTTGTTCCCAGAAAAACATGATAAACGTGTTATCAAAGCATTTCCGAAGAAATGTATTTCATTTCTTTTAAAACTTTGGGATGTCATCGTCAATACAGAAACATAAGCAGAAACAGACCTTACATTCATTTACACTAGTGATCTACATCTCCTTAATCTCTCAGTGTAAAGTAGCTTCGTATCGACACCTATGATACAAATAAACTTGAGTGGGTTAGGTTGGGAAACGTGATGAGTACATAGGGTTTTCAACCCACAATAATGTAATTATGTTTAATCATTAAACAATCAACCCAATTATCCATCCACATTATCCTCTTTATTTCTTAAGGATCTATCCTAAGAATCATTCATCATTCACTCATTCATTCCTACGGATTATCCTAAGGAATAGGCACGAAGTCCATCGTTTGCCTAATGACACATCTGTCAATGTTATCTATTAAGCACAGCTGCCAATATTATCATTTAGGCGCAGCTACTAGAATTATGACATTCTCTATTAGGCGAAGCTGCTAATATTGTCCTTTTGGGCGCAGCTCCCAGGGTTATGATGTTCTCTATTAGGCGCAATTGTCGATACTACCTTTTGAGTGCAGCTGCTAGGATGTTTAGAGTACATCGTAGATCAAAACATCTACAGGTTGTGGCACAGTTGCCAATGCTCATCTATAGGGTACTAAGTCCATTGCTACCAATGTTCACCTATAGGGCACTATGTCCATAACTGCCAATGTTCCTCTATATCAGCTTTCATCCCTTATCATTCATCTACCCATGTTTTACCCAACATATTTTGTAGATATAAAAAACATATACAGTTTAAATCATTTAAAACATGTATAAGATCATTCATCTAGCATAGATATCAAGTAAACAGATAATATGCACACATAGCACGTAATTTATATAAAATACTTCATATATATGTGTAAGATGAAAGTAACTATTCACTCACTTGTCAAAGTGATGATTCCAAACTCGGGCAGCGCTTCGCTTCTAACGATTCTATTTTCCTTCGACGAAACCTAGCATTATTATCGCTAAGTTTTAGTCTAATCTTTATTGCGAATAATTATTAGTCTAGATTCATCATTTACTCGAAGTCTACTTTCATGATCTATCAAGTAAGGAACAACCAGGTAGGATCATATCGGAGGTAGGGTTCGTTTGGTATACGAAGTATACTGTTTGGAAATCCTACTTTAAACACCTCGCCAAATCACAGCCTAGACATCATCCCCGTAAGTATATCAATCAGTATAACGACTTGGAATCACTGATAAATCTTGTATATAAGTTCATAATAACAATAATGAACTTAAACATAAGTTATACTTAAAGTAGGCTGAGCATAACTCACTTACCGGGGGGTTTGGCTAGGAACCGGTCTCTGCGGGGGCGGAACTTCTGAGCTGAAATCTCTTCTTCTCGGAGCCTTCTGGCGCTCCGAGACTCGCCTCTAGCACTTAGAAGTTGCTAGGGATTGGGAGGGAGAGATTGGGAGTGTTGAGAGAGAAAGAAGGGTGAAGGTGTGAAGAAAATGGAAGATTTTCGCCTCTATTTATAGGTTGTCTGGGGCCAATCCACGTCGTGGCCTTGCGTAGGCACAAGGCTTCGCCTGGTGCTGACATGTGGCGCTGGACGTAGGTAAAACAGCCAATTTTAAAAAAATTCATAACTTTCGCATACGAGCTCCGTTTTCGACGTTCTTTATATCCACGTGTAGGTATTGACAAGGTCTAAAACTCTCTTTTTGACTCCATTGGCTAACTCTTGACCGATTTTAAATTGAACAGTATGAGAAGATTACACTGTTAAATGACCGTGTAAAATTCATAACTTCTACATACGGACTCCGTTTTCGTCTGTCTTTTTATCACTGAGCTCCTATTAATGGGATCTTCATTTCTCATTTAGGTTGTGTCGGCTAAAAATCGATCGATCTAAAATTCAAATTTCGGGTTGTGCACTACTATGTTAAATCTTAAAAAAATCATAACTTCCTCATACAAAGTCAGATTTGGACGTTCTTTTTATGTACGCTCTCGGTTAAACGTATACTACGGCTTTCGTTTAGATCCCTAAGGCTAAAAAGTATTTTATCGCAAACTCACTTTTTACGTCACACAGCGTCGTGTCGGTTTTGCCGTAAAACTTCGACATGTAATAACTTCTTCGTTATAACTCGAATTTTAGCGTTTTTTATATGTACAGAACGCTTGTAACATATACTATAACTTAGTGAAGAGTATTCCTTCTAAATAATCTTCTATCAAAAAGTCATTTTTGACGCTTATTGTCTCAAAATTGACTAGCCCGAATCTGCGAGCGTTACAATCTTTGATGATCGTAGCTGTTTTAGCGTTAATCTTGTTAAAAATTACATTGATCGGCATTATTGGTGTTGAATTCATACAGGTTTTAAGTGATCTCCTGGAAGATTTAGATAAAAATTGGTATCTCAAAGGAGATCCAAAATTTTGGTGTTGTTATCTTAATGATTCTAGCTTTGAACTAATTTGTTACTCAGCTGGAAACGTTGCTAGTTTATGGGTTAAGGACTTAATATGGACAGCCATACATTGTTGTTTCTTTTCCACTTATTATGGACAAAATGAATACATATGATTCTAATAAAAATGGATTTTGATATTTTTATTACTTTTAATATGAATTTGATCTTCGATATGATTTATCTATAGGGTTTTGCAAGTGTTGCTCTCAAATTTGGAGTTGTTGGTGGTGTACTTTTCCCATGGGGAAGTGAATTGTTGAAAACACCCACATCTTTACTTGACCAAAACGCCAATTGAAAATAAACTCTGAAGATACAACTACAAATTTTGAAAGTCATGAAAGAGATTTTGTTGGTGGAGATGTTGTTTTTACTGAATTTGCAAAATTTTCTTTTAATCTCCCTTTGAAGGTGTTGAGAAGTAGCTAATACCTAATCTCAAGAAATTAAAGACATTTTGTAGAAAAATATAATTACTTTACTTTGTTATTGTTTATTAGATTTATAGTTGGTAGTAACATTTTCTTGACATTATCCATTTGTTATTGTTATAAGCAAAGTATGTTGCTAAAAAAGGGTTGTAAGAAAAGTATGTTGCTAAAAAACGCTTGTAAGAAAGGTATGTTGCTAAAAAAGGGTTGTAAGAAAAGTATGTTGCTAAAAAAAGGGTTGTATGCAAAGTATGTTGCTAAAAAATGCTTGTAAGAAAAGTATGTTGCTAAAAAGGCTTGTAAGAAAAGTATGTTGCTAAAAAAATGCTTGTTAAATTTCACATCATACATTATAATATCAGGAGATTTACTCCATACATTACATTACATGGTCATAACAAGTTACATCAAACTACCAAAAAGTCTATCAACATAAATGGTATCGTCTATAGCTAAACCACTTCAAGTAGTATCTTGTGAAGAAATTTCTTTCTTCCTTCTAACTTCACACTTTCTTTCTAATGCTGATACTTCCAACTTATGGACCTCTTCACTGTGATATACCTGAAAATAGCATTAAAGATTTATGATCAGCAATAGTTAGTTTATTTGATTTCATAAATATGTTAGGATAACACATAATCACTATTTCATAATAAAGATAACAATTTATGATAAAAGCATTCTACTTCCATGTCTTCATATTACATCATTTTACTTTCTACAATATGGGTAGCGTTTTCAAAATATAATGTCCTAATAAGAAAATGAAAGTTTATCTCAGTAGATAACTTTTCTAAAGTAAAATGCCTTAACAGGAAAGAAACTAGAAGTATAATGTTGCAATAGGAATTGTTTGTATTTGCACCACCACAGTTTGTATGACATCATCATGCTCAAAATCCAAGAAATCATTAGTCAAAAAAACTGCCCTTTCACTTGCTATGTCACCTAAAACAGTTTCTTTACCTATTAACATAAATCTCCCATGAACAAACTTTCAAGAATCAGAATCTTAAAACAAATATTCCACATAATAAATTGAATCAACATCTGATTTAGGGTTTTCAACCGCCATTGAACCACCTAAATCCACCACCTTTCCTCTAATAACAGCGTATTTATAAATAAGTTACTTCATTTTCATACATTAGTGTTTTTGTATTTACAACACAGAATAAATCTTTGTTATGGTAGAGTGACATTCAATCGAACACTTGGTGTGTTGTGTGCACTAACTGTGAGCTTGCAAACAGTAACGAAATTAATTCCAATTTTCTTCCTATACTCTAAATCTGACAATAGATTCTTCAAATCAGATTTAGTTACCCTGCTAGGAACACATTCACATGGACAATTCAATCAACAACAACAAAATTGAAGATATGGAAAATAGGAATGGGTTGAAGTCTATTTTCCCTGATGCGAGTGTGCGAAAATAAGGGGAATAAGGATGTTGTGTGCTGCAATCGGAAGGAAGTATTAACAGGTTGCGATCGGAAGGAAGTTGCGATCAGAGCGTAAAAACATGAATATGAAGCTGCGATCGATAATCCCATGTGAACATGTATATTAGAAATTAGAACTAAGGGCATTATTGTTCATTTACAATGTTTTTTTTAATTATAATGATTTAAAAACATTAAGAATGACAAATATGACATTTAGAGTTTAGGTCAGGCAAATACGATATTTAGATGTTTAGCAAGGGCGTATACAAAAATTCTGCCTAAATTAAATTTTAACAAAATTATTACTATATGATTTTGAAACTATGAATATATTAGTGGTGTTTTTAATTCGTATAGAATCGAAAAGAATCTGAAATGCAACTTGCTTTGAATAATATATCTTCTTTATCTTTAGAAAATGATATCGTAGTCAATCATTCTTTTCCACACAATAAATCTCTTATGTGATAACAAATAGTTTTCCTTGAGTTATCATTTCTCATTTAACATCATATAGGAAAATTGCAGAGTGAGCTTTGGGCCGATAATAACAATAATAAATATATACTAACCCCCTCCCTTAGATTAGTTTGAATTGGAGAGTTGTCCGAATATTCAAACTGGACTGAAAACTTAGAAATGAAGAAGACGAAATTCCTTTGGTTAAGATGTCCACATATTAAGAAGACGAATGGACATGTAGCACCCATAGTTGACCATCACGCTTTATTACGAACAAAATTGATGTCAATCTCGATATGCTTAGTGTGTTTATGTTGAAATTGATTTGAAGAGAGATAAACGACATTTATATAACACACTAAAAAAATTGTGGTAATGAGAATTGGTTTATGTAGTTCCCGGGGGAGGCTGTGAAGCCAACATGTCTCAGCAACAACATTGGCCACTCCACGTTACTTTGCTTCAGCACTAGATCAGTAAATGACCCATTGGAATTTAGAAGACCATGATAAGAGATTTGAACCAAGGAACACATAAAAATCCACATATAGATCTTTTAGAAGTGGGAAAACCTGCTCAATCGACATCATATTAGGCCACAAGACCATGGGATGAGGATGTAAACAGTTGAAGTTCGCGGATGCTCGTACCTTTAATGTACCTCGAATCTGCTTGAGTGTCGCAAAATGTGGCTCACAAGGATCATGCAGATATAGAAAAATAGTGTGTACTGTGTGTAGGAGAAACACCCCTCATGTGAACTAAAACATTAGTAACTTCTTTTAAAACGTTAAAACATTTTAAAAACTAGTGTTGCGGAATTTGGTCATAAAACTTAATTAAATAGTTTAAGTTCAAAAGTTAATAGTTTTAAATGCAAGGGTGATCAATTAAATATCATTACAAAAGTTAAAATAAACCATAACAAGCTATGTACTTCTAGATTGTCAAGCAGTCTCTAACCATAGATCTCTTTCTCATCTGCGAAAACATGTCAAAACAATATTGTTAGGTTTGGCAAGCTAGTGATTCATACCAGAATTAGACTTTGGAATAGAATTAGGGAATGTCAGTAACCCAATTCTTAAATCTAATTCCCAAAACATTTAAAAACACTTTCAACAAATAAGAATAGATGAGTTAAGAATTTTATATCAAGTCTCAGTTTATAACAATGTAAATGCATATGAATCTAAATTGCAACTCAAATTCTTTTTTTTCCAATAAGGCCCTCTAATTATAGGGTCCAAATGGTTTATGATTTCTCTTGGATTGAGGCTACTTACTTCAACTTGTTGTTGTTGACTAAATCAATTGTGACCACAAAGATTAAACAATAGGAACTAGTCCTTAAATGTCTATAGAATCATGTGACCATTACCATAACTTTCATGGTTTAACCCCTGATTTTCGAAAAAGGGTTTAGCGAATAAAATGAACTATTATATAATTTAAGTTATACTTTTTAGGTTGAATAGGTACATAAATAAATAAAAGGCATTATATAAGTTTAAATTAATTAATAATAATTAAAGTAATAGTAATTAAATTAATAAATATTAAATCTAATGATGGACTAAAGGGGTTAAAATTAGAAACTTAATTTGTTAAGGCTTTTACCATATGGACTGTTTTTGCCAAATTGGAAAGTCTAGGGGCTGAAGTGTAAAAATGTTTAATGCGTTTGGTTGAAGACCGAAGCCCCAAATCTTTTCTTATGAGCTTAATGTGAGAATAGTGTTATTTATGTGTTGAATTAAACAAGTTCGTAACCCATTAAGTGGTTTATTATTTTGTTATGAAAATACTTAATTTATGCTTACATTCCACTGAAATAGAGGTTTATGAACTTAACCATTTAGTACTTAATGAGTTGAGTATAATGTAGGATCAAACTTGTTGGTTTTTCAAATTTCTGAAATTGTCTCCTAACTTTGAAAAATCAATTAAAATCATTGGATTGTCCAAATTGCTTGAAAAACATGTCTCTAGAAAAATATGGATGTCTAATTCATCCATACCAAGGGCTTGATATGATTCTAAACACAAATGTATAGGTTTTCAATGAACACATGTTGTCATGAAAAATACTTAGTTTATGCTTACATTCCATTGAAATAGATGTAACACCCGATTCCTGGTACGCAGTTAATTCAAGCATTTCTTGTGTTTTTCTCTAGGACTCGACGAGTTGGAGGCCTACTCCACGAGTAGAGTCGAGACCCGCGGACAGTTTTAGTGACCTACTCCACGAGTCGGAGACTGACTCGGCAAGTAGGTGTTGTTTGAGTGAAACCTTAAATCTGAGGGTTTGCACCCTATTTAAACACCTTATCTCAGCCTCCATCGTCCCTTATACTCCAAGAAGACATCATATCGAAACCCTAGCTGTTTTTGTGTGTTCTAAGGCCATTTTGGTGTTTTTTGGTGGGTTGTAAAGCTTAAGAAGAGGAAAGGAGCTTTTGAGACCAAGGGAAACAAGAAGATCCAGAGTTTGGAGCTCATTTTCAGCTTATTGGAGGTATGAAGCTGAACCTTTGTCTATAGATCTTGATTTTTGGGCCTTTTCCTTCATCTTTCTAAGCCCTAGAGAGATGGTATTCGGGATTTAGTGTTGGAAGTCAGTGTATGCTTTAGATCCAGGTCTATTGGGGGGTTTTATGGCACAAAGGTGCCCATTTTGTTGCCATGAACACCCCATGCACCATGGAGGCCATCTTTTATGGCTTTTTGGGCCAAAGACCCCTTGCATGTGTACCAAGTTTGGAACTTGACGTATGAAATGGACATTAGGGGGCTACATCTATGGTTTTGAGGCATTAAGGCCCATTGAAATCGACTGTATAGTATTGCTCAAGGATGGACTCGACGAGTTGTTCTTGGGACTAGACGAGTCGCGGTGTATTGACCACCAAATCCTTTCTGTGGATGGACCAGTTGTTAGAGAGGAAAGTCCCGTAGATGTTTAGACGCGAAAGGGGACCTGGGAATCATGGGGCTCGACGAGTGCATGAGCAGGCTCGGCGAGTCCAAGGCAATCTCCCAATCTTTGAAGATGGACTCGACGAGTTGTTCATACAGCTCGGCGAGTCATAGACCGGACACGTTCTTATGAGGGAGATGAACTTGCCAAGTTCAAGAAGGAACTCGACGAGTCGGATGAAGATGGTCCCGATGTTTTGAATGAAGGAGAACCCGTCGAGTTCTTGCTAGACTCGACGAGTGGGGTCGGGGTTGGATCAGGATAGCGGAGTATGGACTCGACGAGTTGGTAGATCAACTCGGCGAGTCAGGTCAACTGGGTGTTGACTTTGACCAATGTTGACTTTGCCTGGTTTTGGTATTGACCCGGGTTAGGGTTGTATTAACTGTTTGATGACTTGAGGGTTGTCGTGTAGGGATTGAGGAGTCGAGGAGAGTCGGCCTTCACGCCAAGGACAGTTCAGACACTACGCGACATCGAGGTGCGTTACCTTCCAGTAGAACTGGGTCTAAGGCACCAAGGCCGGCCCACTAGTGAATGATAGTTGGGGCGATTATCTCTGTGATAATTGTCTGGTCTGTTATTGTTAGATATGTGAGTATGCTAGTTTGTTAGATATGTGAGTATGCTAGTTACTATGTTATGTGAGATAGTATCAGTAGAAGGGGACTAGTCCCCGATTCGGTCGCTAGGACCAATGGGTAGGTCGGACACCCCAGATATGTCTGACACATTGATTATGATATGATACTATGTGTTAGTAGTAGGGGTGAAATAGTCCCCGAGTTCGGTTGAGATAGACCGGAGGGTAGGTCAGCACCCCAGAATAGCTTGACATGGGTAGGTCAGCACCCTAGAATGGCTCGACATGGGTAGATCAGCACCCCAGAATGGCTTGACATGGGTAGGACGGGCGCCCCAGAATTACCCGGCAATATGTATGATATGTGATTGTATGGTATGTGGTATGATGGGGGAACTCACTAAGCTTTGTGCTTACAGTTTTAGTTTTGGTTTCAGGTACCTCTTCGTCTAAGGGGAAGGAGCCGGCGGTGTAGAAGCGCATCACACACACACACACATGGTTTCGGCATGGAGTTTTCTGGGAATGTACTCTGATTTATTTTACTTTTGACGATATGATTTTCAGACACATTGTTAAGTTTCTTTTTACAAATGACATGGCATGGGAAATGTTTTGGTAAACTATGTTGTGAATTACTTAATTAAAAATGAAATTTTTGGGCTTGAAATGTGGGATGTTACAATAGAGGTTTATGAACTTAACCATTTATTACTTAATGAGATGAGTAGAATGTAGGATCAAACTTGTTGGTTTTGCAAAATTTTTTAAATTGTCCCTTAACTTTCAAAAATCAATTAAAATCATTGGATTGTCTAAATTGCTTGAAAAACATGTCTATAGAAAAATATGGATGTCTAATTTCATCCATACCAAGGGCTTGATCTGATTCTTAACAAAAATGTACATGTTTTCAATGAACACAAGTTGATCCAGAAAATCTACTAATCATTTGAGTCATTTTGTAAAAATCAAAACTAAATCTGAGGAACTCCAAATTGCATGAATAATATGTATCTGGAAAGGTATGGATTTCTAGTTGATTTCTTCACAAGGCCTTAGTCTGATTCTATTCCCAAGTTTGATGGAATTGGCATTCCTTACATATTGGTTTAGAAATATGGTCGTTTGCAATAGCCATCTTCTAAAATATGTAAATAATTCTAGAACAATCTAATTTGCATAAGGACAGGGAATGAGTTTAGATTAAGGAGTCTAGTTTAACATATATTTTTTTCCATGGAATGATCGTCATTCCTTATAGTGTATTGGTGACCATTTACACTGATTTGTCTAGAAAAGCGGTCAACTTTTATAGTAAATTCGTGAAATCAATAGAAAATGATAGAAAAAGTAATTAGATTATGTATTTTATATCCATGGATCGGTAAATGAATGTTATTTAATTATTAATATCAATATTTCATGAGAATGAGGTTGAGGTTGAGAGGGGTAAACCAGTCCACAAACCGATTGTTATAACAATTTTAAAAGTAAAAATAAAATGTAAAAGTAAGTATTATTAAGTACTACCTAAAAAATGAACTAAGTAGATATTACAGATGTATTATAGGTGTTTATAGAGTTGGGAGTTCATATTAGACCATGATCGTAATATTTCTATTTTCTCTGTATTGTTCATATGAGTTACATTAACTCTCTATTATGTTGACTATGTTTGTGTATGTGTAATTTTTACCATGACAAGCCCTTCGCTGGAAGTGGTTAAGGTTTATCTAACCATGACAAACCCTTTCAGGAAAGTGGTTGAACCAAATGGTCATGACAAGCCCTTCGGAGGAAGTGACCAGATTTCATTGATGTAATGTATGAGATAAGCCTTACGGGGGAATTAGCTTATCAGTATAGGGTTGGTACAAACAATATGTGTTTAAGTGATATATGATATGTGTTATGTGCTAATTTATATGTTATGTGGAAATATATGATTGATGTAATGGGTGAGTTATGTATGCTCTGTAAGCATTTCTGCTTACCCGTTGTTTATTAATCTTTTCACGACCCTCCAAGGTAACCAAATGAAGGACCCGGAATGATGGCAGTTAGCATTTCGCATTCGCATGGATTTTCAGTATTATTACTTTTATGACATTCGTTTATGTAAATGGAGAATATGACTTATACAGTTTTGGATATGAAACATTTTTTAGTAACTTTGATATTATATCTCGAAACGTTTAATAAAATTATCTTTAATGTTTTCTTTATAAATGATTTTGATTGTAATTAAAGTTCAAAAGTAATAGTATTAACTATATTCTTTTCAAAGGTGTTGCTTTTACTAATGGATTTTATTAAATGTCATGTTTTTATATATTAATTGTTTTAGGATATAGTTTTTTAATTAAGACGTTACAAGTTAGTATCAGAGCATGGTTTGAGGGATTTAAGTATACATTATGTGTGTTTAAACTCAAACCAATGCTCAAGCTTTGAAATTTTTTTTTAAATAAGTTGAGTTTTGAATAAATAAATTTCATTACAATTGGTCAAGTTTTGAAAAAAAAAGCTCAAAATTTTTTAAAGAAGTTTCAAAGGAATTTTTCGGAAGAACACCTTTTTATAGAAATAAATTCTAAATTGTTTGGTTAGGAACGTGAACTTAGTCTCATTGCATGCTTTTGTTTGATTGTTTCTCTCAGGCTTGGAACATTGTTCTATGATCTAACTTAAATTGTAAGAAAGGAAAGAGAATGTGAAACGTGCAGTCATTCAAAGTTCAATGATCAGTGAGCTACATTAATCAACGATATGTTTTACAAGTTATAAGGATTATGCTTATGTAATTGATGATGTTAAGCATGCTAGAACTGCCAAAATATGAGTAAATGTTTTGTGTACATTATCTGATAATATTTGTGTTAGATGACATTTTATGCATCTTTTATAATAGTTTATAATAGTGTTTTGTACCATATTATATGTGTCTATATCCGCTTTAGTGTAAATAATGGACAACTTATGTTTTTTGTTAAAATTCTCATACTACTCAAAATTTTATGTCGTTTTCAGATATTTTGAAGGGAACAATATTCTGGAAGCTTTTGGAAGCAACTTGGATGCATTTTTGGAGCTTAATTGAGCTAAAAAGGCCTAAAAGATGGAAGCTGGATTAAAATAGTTGAAATAGAAGTTTTCGAGTCTGAATTGCACGTTTTTGCAATTACGTGATTGCAGTCAAAGTTACACGATTAGAAAACACGATCAGAAACACAATCATGTTTCTGTCCCAAGGATTTCCCGAAGCCAAAACATGATTTTTGGATGCTCGAACTCAAAACACGATCACAATGGCCAAAACATGATCGTGTTTCCCCGTTATATGATCGTATTTTTGGTCAAAATCCCACCCCCTCCCCTAAAGGCATCCTACTTCATTACAAGTTAATCTGGAGCATTTTCCTGAGACCGACTTATTTTTCGGTGCGACAAACATTTCTCGGTGAGATTTAAATTCGGAAAATATCTTCAGAATCTTCTCCAGCTTTATTGGTCTGACTTCAAGGCTAATTTTGGACTAGATAGAAGTCGAATTAGCAAAAAGGCCCTCACACTTGAGTTGTAGGAATTTTGTCTATTTTCCAGAACATATATAAAATCTTTAATTGGAATTACGAGTCAAAAGTTATGGCCTAAATACCGCAGATTCCATCAGTGAATTTATAATTTAGCAAGTCCTTTCCTGTTTTGTCAAACTAATCAATTTAGTTTCATTTTAACCAATTTTCTTTCATTTTCATTAACATGAACTTTTTACCTACAAAAGATAAATATAAATAAGGATAAATTACACCAATCGTCCCTCGTGCATATGTCAGAAAGCGTGTTTAGTCCCTATTTTAAAAAATTAACTCGGACCGTCCCTCGGGTTGTTTTTTCTTGCACGCTTAGTCCCTCCGTACATAAAAAGACCATTTGGCCCTTATTTATTATTTTTTGATTTTTTTCTATTTATTTGTTGTTTATTAATTATTTATTTATAAAAAATAAAGAAATACTCTTACAACTCTTTCTCTTATCTATTACTCTTTTAGTAACCTCCCAGTAACCAACATTCATCGCCATCGGGAACCACCATCCACCGTCACCATAAACCACCGTTCACCGCCATTGGAGACCACCATCCAACGTCGATTACCACCGGTTCTCTCCATCTCTCTTTTTCTCTCTCTCTCTCTGACCTTTCTCACTCGTCATTATCCCCTCTCAAAACTCTGGTACCTTCACCTATGACCGACAATACCTCCTGAACAACCATCATTCGACTACCACTAAAAACCACCATTCACCACCACCTAACAAAACCAAAACAAACCTGTAATCAACACCAAACAGACAATGGAGCTCCATCTGAAACCCTAGGCTGTTTTTGAAAACCTAAGCGGCGTTTGTTCGAAACTTAGGCAATAGGGATCTGGAGAGACGAAGATGTTCCTGAGACGGTGAAGGTTCAAAACAACTCACCTCTGAGACAAACGGTGTACGTCACACTTCCAGATCTGTGAGCTTTGACGAACTACCATCTCCGTCTCCAGATTTTAGCTCCAGTGAACCATTGATAAACCCCAATCCAGCACCACCATTTTCGAAATGATGGCTAACAAACCCGATTCTATGAACGTTCATCGGCAGATCTTAGTGGTTCATAGACGTCTTTCCACAGATAAACTATCTGATTATCGTCGTAAATTGGTTCTACAAAGGCAGCAATTAAAAGGTTTAACTGATAATGTTAATCCGTTCATTTTTTTATTGTTGATTGCGATGATATCAAGGTTTACATAGAGTCGATTAGGATTAGGTTGATGTATTATAACGATTTAAGGAGGAATCTGATGAAGGATGATGTTCCTAGGGTTCTTGGTATCTTGAAGGTAAAAGAAGTAGTGGAATGTGACGGAGCTGAGAGAGAAAAAAGAAATAAGAGTAAATTAAAAGTGAATTATAATTAACAAGGGATTGGAATTACTTTTTTTATTTTTTATTTCTTTTAAATACAAAATCAATTATAATTAAATTAAAAATAAGACAAAAGGGCATAATAGTCATTTTATGTCGCATAAGGGATGAAACGTGCAAATTAAAACTAACGAGGGATGAAACGTGCAACTTTTAACCAAACGAGGGACGGTCCGAGTTAATTTTTGAAAATAGGGACTAAACACGCTTTCTGGCATGTGCACGAGGGACGATTGGTGTAATTTACCCTATAAATAAATCTAACACCTTTTGTCCTATTTTAACTATAGAAATGCCTATAAAATGTCTATAAAATATATATAATTTAGCACATATCAATAAGTAAGTTATTAGTGATGAATTTGATCTATTCAACAATAGATTATATCATACCGGGAAAGAATTCATTGCACCCCTAGGCACAAGTTATCATCGTACCGGGCTTATAACATTATCGTTTATTTGTGACAAAACTGCAAGATTGGTCCCTATGGTATTCAAAAAACTTTGGATTGGGTCCACAAACTTTCCCACTTGCATAGAAGGTCCAAAATCAATGTTTTTTTTCCGTGATTTTGGTCCTAAACTTAAGAAATTTTTGTAGTTTTGGTCCATGGAGCACTTAAATTGACTGTTTTGCCCTTTAAATTTCTTTTTTTGTATTTTTTATATTTTTATTTTATAAATATTAATGCAAAAAAAAAAAGAATTAAGTTGGCTCACCCCATCTCTCTCTCTTTCTTTCTTTCTCTCTCTCTCTCTCTCTCTCTCGCTCTTTCTTTCTTTCTCTCTCTCTACCCACCGGAGCCCTCCCCCCTTCTCTCTCTTCCTCCTCATCCTCATCATCCTCCTCCTCCTCTTCCTCCTCCTCCGCCTCCTGATCCCCCTCTCTTAAAATAAAACGCTACCTCTTGAATTAATATGAAAGTCGAACCAAATTTCAAACGCCTCTTTGGAAAGAGGACCTCTTAAACACACACACACACATACACATATCTACATGATATGAGATTAAAAACCTCAGATTTCATCTAAGAGCTCGAGATTTCCGCCATTATTACAATGTCAAGCTTTAATACCATCGAATTCAAGCAACAAGCTCACTGGTTTTGCCTGTTTTAATGGTGAAAAGGTCCAACTAAACACAATCATCAACAACACCAAATTCTCATCGAACGATGAGTCAATGATGAGATGATGAACTGGTAATGCAGGCGACGACTGCATATTCTCCATCCTCCATCTTCATCGGTGAATGCATCTCCTCCCTCTTCCTTCCTTCATCCACATTTTCGATCTGCATTTTCTTCCTCCTCCCTTTCCACTAAAATCATCAACTAAAAGTGAAGATTTCACATTGGATTCAGAGGATGGACATCCGAGAAGAAGACTGTGCAATTGTGAAATTGCGATCTGGGTTTTGGATCGGGATGTGAAACGGCAGAGTGGATTTTCAATGTGTGTGTTTTACCAACAAAGGAAGAAGAAGATTGTCGGAAATGGGTCAGCTGTGGGGAAAAGGACGGCGGCGGCAGCTTGGTCTCGTCGGAGAGAGTAAATGAAGGTGAGAGAGAAAGGGTCGAGAGAATGAAGAAGGTGAGGAGAGGAGTGAATGAGTGGTTGTTGTTTTTTTAGTTAGTAAAATATTTAAAAAAATATATGAAAAAAATCAAAAAACAATTTAAAAGGGCAAAACAGTCTTTTTAAGTATTTTAGGACCAAAACCACCGAAAATTCATGATTTCAGACTTTCCATGCAAGTCGAAAACTTTTTAGACCTTATCTACAGTTTTTTGAATACCATAAGGGCCAATTTTGAAGTTTTGTCTTTATTTGTCTCACCACATAATCCAAGAGTTTTAGATAATTTGATGGAGTTCACTTTTGTGCCCCAAGAGATATAACAATACATTTATAGCAAGTTTTATGTTATTTGTAATAACGGATGATCTTTGACCTAGCGATATCCAAGTATGGTTGAAATGTGTCTCTTCCCAAACAGGTGAGGTTGAAGTCTCGTGATAGACAAATATATAAAATTAAGAATAGGATCAGATATATATTACCCGCTCCAAAAAAATCTAGAATAAATTTTAATTATAGTTCTTTTATCTTTTGTTACAATAACTAATATAATTTCAGTTTTTTTTTTTTGGAAACGGCAATTAATATAAATATCTCCTGTGCCTTGAATTAAACCTAGGACCTCCTAGTTATTTGTTAGATTAGGAACCTCATTGTTAGCCAAATGGACTAACCCCAACTTGTATATAATTTCAACTAAGATATAAAATTCTTATTAATATCTTCATGCTATAAATTTTAATTATAGTTCTTTTATCTTTTAGTTATATGTACGGAATCTAAATACCTAAAACACGCGTAAATGGCATTTTCACAGGAACTGGTGCATTAATTTCTTAAAAGCTTGTTTTGAAAATGAAAGTGTTTGTAGGTGCATATGTCATTGAATGGGTTGGACCAAATGTCCATTCGTTATTCTTCTACTTATTTCAAAGCGGTAGTCCCTTTCTTCACCATTTTCTGTTGACTCTTGTAGTCTTTTTTATTATTATTATTATTATTATTATTATTATTATTATTATTATTATTTTATTTTTAAAAATTGTTCACTACGATGGCTCTTCTAACTAAAAATATCAATAATTTTATATTGACTTATTTCAAAATAATATAACGTCCTTTAAATCTTTTTTCATAATTACTTGTTTATTTATCAATAATCATTTCTTATAATTTTATAGAATTTACAAATCTTATAAAAAAGATTCTCTATTTAAAAATTAAGGTAAAAAAATCTGGAAAACAAAAATTTTATGCTTTCAAAACACTGAGACTTATGCCGTTTAGTAGTAATCTCTGTTTATTAACATCTTATGTCTTGTTTCGATGGTGATGTTCTGTTACACTTCCATTGCAACAAGGATGCGATAATTATTAAGTTTTTTTTGTAGAAAGAGAATTTTTTTTAGAAAGAGGATAATTATTAAGTTATGTACTTATGTTTCTTATTCAACTATGAACAACTTTTCTTGTTATGAGATATTGTGATTTACCATGTTTTGTATGCGTTTATCTTTTTCTTTAAGGTGGCTTTTCATTTTTCTATTTTGTCTTTATGTTTCTAAAACGTAAACCTTTTCTCCATTGCATAAAGTAACTTTCTGAAACCTATAAACATAGATAACGTGGTTTTGACACTTGGAAAAGAAAAAGGGAATTAATATTTTTCAATCGATTCAGGGTATGTTTGATAAAACTAAGCTGAAAGTTGGTACCAAAGGGCTTCTAGTATAACGGCATCAGGTGTTGTCATCCCTCATCGGGTCGAAGGTTCAAGTATTATCGTTGACATATGTGAAATTAAGGAAGAGTTTAGGAATAGATTAGATTTGTCGTTAAAAAAAAACTGAAAGCTAGTAGCTTTAAGTTGTAGTTTTCATTTGTTATATGAGTGTTTGACTAATTTTTATTTGTTATACGAGTATTTGACAAAAACAACTGAAAAGTTTTGAAATGTATAAAATTATATAAAATGACACTCGTCTAAATGCTAAATGTGAAACATAATAAATTAAAAATGATTTTCTAAACTATAATTTTAGAAATTTAGAAAATTTACATAACTGTGTTCCATTACAAAAATCAAAAGTCAAATTGCAACGTAAAATTACTGATAAAATCACCGACGTTGAACGTTCCATATTAAAGTAGCAATATCATTGCGAAAACACTTCATATTATTAGATTATCTATATAAATGTTCATTACTTGTGTCATTACCGCGAACATCATCGGGTTCATCACGTGGTATGCAGTCTGGATGTTGTTCAACGAAATCAAAAATTGTTGCTTGCTTAGAGTTACCACAAATGTAATTATACAAGGCAAACCTATCACATATGTGTATATGAATGTTCATAAGTGTGTATACGAATGTCCCTAACATCTTTATTAGAAAAAATATAATGTAAGTGTGTATATGAATATCCCTAACTTTTCAACAGGTGACACTTTATCACTTGACTTTAATCCAGAATTGTAATCAAGTTATTGGCAAATCTTCATGAACACTCTTGGATGCATTTTAAATGCAGTAACATATTGTAACATCTCGTTTGTTAAATAAATAAATAGATAAATTTGATGAATGAATAGTAGCCCTAAAATCCATAATATTTAGTGGGGTGTTGGTTTTGGGAGCCAAATGTTATAATCGGATTATTCGGGGGTCAAAGTGTAATTTTCGGGCCACTTTGTAAATATTTCTAGGGGCGGGGGCTGGTTGGTAATTGTTGGGACTTAAATTGAAAGGGGTTTTAATTGCTGAGGGTAACGGGTAACTTATTGGGCTTGTATTGTAATGAATTATTAAAGATAGGGGTTGTTTGGTAAATATTGTACTTAAGTTGGAAATGTTTTAAGGAGGAGGGACCAAACTTGGAAAATTGGCACAAGTTAGAAACGAGACACGAGACTAACCCGTATCCCTTCCCCATGTCTTTTTTTTAAACAACCCTAACCCTAACATTGTGATACAGCCGCCATGTGTGAAGTCCAGCCGCCACCCTTGTGCCCTCGCACTCCACCCATCGCCACCTCCTCGTCGCATGGTCGTCGAACACCACCACTGTCGCTCCTGTCGCCGGCGAAGTCAAGGTGCAGCGATAACTATCGTGGGCAGCTGAGAAGACCGCCGAAGACCGAGGATTGGGAGGCATTCGTCCTTGCGTGGCATCGTGAACAACCGGAAACACTTGGTAAGATTGGCTTCTTCTCCTCTCCGTCGTCTCTCTCGCTGTTTGACGTCGTGTACGTTATTGTTGCCGCTGGTGGCTTTTGGGCTGCCGTGGTTGTCATTTCCGGTGACGCCAGCCAGAAGGCGGCCGAATTTTAGATGCTCGAGTATATTTATGATGTTAAGGTGTTTTTAGTGTTGTTTGCGCTATATAGGGCCGGAAACCCACCGCCACCACCTCATGGTGGTGGATGCCACCCTTTGCCGCCACCATCCACCGTAGGAGGTGGCTGTGTGTGTGTGTTTATTATGTGTGAAGTAGTATGTGTGATTTATGGGTAGGAACCACCACCACCATTGGAAATGGTGGTTGCCGCCGCCGATCACCACCGTCGGAGGTGGCCGTGGGTGGTGCCCAGCCTAGTGGAACCCTAATGGACCTAAACACTTGACCTTGGACTGGGCTGGTTCGTTATTGGGCTAGAAACCCTAATTAGGGTTTAGAAAACCCTAATTTTGGGTTTGTTGGTTTGGACCTATTGGGACCCGTGTTTGGACTAGTAGACTGAAGTTATGACTCATACCGATACCATTGTATCATGACTTAGTGGGATAATTGACTGAATGGGTTAAGTCCTTTATGGGTTAAGCGAGAACACTTAACCCTAATCGTCATTTTATGTGAAAACCCTAATTTGCTTGGGCCTTTCTATTGGGCTTTGATGATTGGGCTATTGATGGGCCATCTAAGAACAATCATGTGGACTAGAAAATTTAGATAGGCTTTAGGGTAAGGCCCATATGAGGGTTTGGGCCCAATTTGGAAAATTGGGCCATAGTTGGGCCATTAGTGGACTTTTGTGGACCCATTTGGTATGGGCCTTGGTGGGCTCAATGGGCTTGGGTTATTTATAGGTCGAATGAGTGGACTATATTTAGACCTAATATGTGAAGGTTGGGTCTTAGATCCTAATGAGGTTAATTGTGGGTTTGGCTCAATGTTAGAGGCTGAAGTACAACAGCAGCATTTATAGGATATGTTCGCCATCCGAGGTGAGTCTTCTCACTATACTTACCCGTGTGCTAATTTATGTGTGACCGGAGGGTCTTAATTACATTATTGACCGGAGTGTCTTAGTACATTATTGACCGGAGGGTCTTAGTACAGTGTAGACCGGAGGGTCTTATTTGTTATAATGTGATATGTGTTATTGTGCATACTGCCTTTGTGACTTATGCTGTTATAGTATTTTGTGTATATGATGATCTTATGTGCTTGTATTGAGACATGTGTTATCATGTATTCTGTCTTGTGATATATGCTATATTATTCGGTGCCTTACTGAGTAGGACCGGAGGGTCCGAACCGAGTTATGAGACCAGAGGGTCTCCATTGAGATATAGGACCGGAGGGTCCAACCCAAGCTGTGAGACCGAAGGGTCTTCACTGAGACACATGACCGTCCACACTAAGCCGTGAGATCGGAGGGTCCTCACCGAGACGCATGAGACCGGAGGGTCCATGTCGAGTTATAACCATGAGAGGCTTATTATTTGTGTACGTGGTATTTTGGGGAACTCACTAAGCTTTGTGCTAACCGTGTTGTGTGATATGTGTTTCGGGTACTTCTCAGGATAGCGGGAAGGCGCCGGCTTGATTGTACACACCGATTCGAGACTATGTGGATGATTCTGGGATAGTGACATTATTATGTGGATTTGTGTTAACACTTGAAACAATTATGTTTTTGAGAAATATACTATGAGTTTTTATGTGTTTTAAAAATGAAAATTTTGGTTTGAAAATTTACGTTGTTACAAGTTGGTATCAGAGCCTTGGTTTGAGGGATTCAGATGTGCTCTCGGTATGTCTGAACTCAAACTGAGGATTTGATAAAAAAAATTTCTAAAAAGAAATGATTATTCTAAAACGAGTAAGAGTTTTAAAGAGAAAACGAGATGGAGCAGTGTGTACAATCAGCTAGAGCCCGAACGGTGATTTCCCAAAATACCATTATTTGTTCAAATAATAATATATATATTTACGAGATATTAGTGATGCATGCTAGAGGATAGGCTAGGTATTTCATACTTTAGGGCTAGAGTTGCCTGATTTGTGATGCCTTAGCCTAGGAGTTGTTGCTATCTGTTATGTGCCTTGAGTATGTGCTGAGTAGGAGTATCTAGCAGGAATCTTTTAGAGAGATCTTTGAGTAGTGGAGTAATCTAGGAGAGATACCTAGATGTGCTTTTGGAGGAATCTACTAAGAGGGTAGTTAGATGCCACGAGAGGTGGGGTTGCCTGAGTCGGCGATGCATTTTTAGTTGTGGATAGAGCGAGAGGAGTTACATGCCAAAGTGGTTTTATGTGCTGCTGGAGGTTATTCAATGCCCGAATGCTGCTTGCTGTGTGCTTTGTGGAACTCTTGATGATGGGAGTCAGCTATCGAGTGAATATGACGATATCCAGGAGGTAGATGGCTGGCATCATGAGGAGTTCTTCAACAGCTGATGGCAGAGAAGTGTGAGAACCTAGGAAGATCCTAGGGAGATACCTTAGTCAGATGAGTACGTTGATAGAGGAGAGTATTCGCTGGAGAGCGACCATGTACAATGGGAATGGTGATCGAGAAGGTTGAGCAGCTATTTAGGAAACCTGGAACGATCCGTGTGGAAAGTATGGGTAGATGTGGCAGGTAGTATGGGCCCATACTACTGAAAGCAGAGGACTCATACTCGAAACACGAAGAATTCTGTAGGTTCTAAGTAGCAGGATGAAGAGAAATAACATGGTTCGGGTACCATGATTCGTAGCAGAGTGTGTTTTCGCCTTTATCAGTTATCCGGTTGTGATTATTCAAACTGGAAGTGGGTATGGGAGATTGTGAGGCCAGAGGGCCATGTCGGTTGAGCTTAAATGGAGTATGACCTGTGTGGGAAAATTTGAGTTTAGATCTCGAGGGTTTTGATTGGTAAGGTGCCAGTTGGAGTCGCAAGACCCAAATAGGGGGTGGAGATGATGCATCGTGGAGGATTGCAGTCTAAGTCAAGTGGTCGGGCGATGGCCTGTGATGTCAAAGTTTTATATTGAGGATGATGTTGTTCCTGTTTCCCATTTTGAGAGGATGGATGAGTGAGCCTCTGATGTCAGGGATTAGAGGAAGACCCGTGGGGGACCAGTTAGTTGCAATATTGGCACCAAGGGTATTTTTGTTGTATGAGAGCATTGGGCTACATTCTTATGTCGGGAAGGAGTCATCAGTGGGTACTGTGACCAACGAGGGCTCAAATATGCCTTGTTTGAGTTTGGTAAGTCGTATCAGCAACTGTTTCAGGAAAACGAGAGGAGTATATCGAGATGACGGCTTTCGTGGCTATGCAGCGGATCAACTGTGAGAGTGAGGTCTCCCGTGCTATGTCGATTCTTGCAGTGGGGTGATGATTGATGATTCAGAGAATGAAGTGTGTGATAGTCCATTATTTCCAGAAAAGGAGGAAGTGCTATTCTAGGACCGTCGGAATAATTGCATGTGCAGCCGGACGAGGTTTTGGGTGACTGGAGACAGTCACATTGAGAAGTTCCGAGGATATCATATGAGATTCGGGATATATGGAGTTGCTTAGTCTTTGTTTGGAAGATCATCAAGTGTTATGTAGTACGTTCCAAGAGTCAAGTGTGGTGTATCTGGTGAAACAGTCTGTGGAGTAGACTGTTGACATGTCATTGGCCGATGGTTCGAACCCTAAGTGGGGGAGAACTAGGTATTCTGTTGAGAGGATCAACAATTTTTTCAAGTTGCGGTTAGAAGATTTGGTTATGGGGATCCGCGGTACGGACATATGAGACTTGGGTTTATTGGTGGACGAGGCAAGGTGCAGAGCGAGATGATGCATATTGTACGTGTTCAAGACAGAACGAGTGTATCCACGGCAAGTAGCCGTTGGTCAGGGATCTTATTGTGGTTAGGGACTCTTCGGGTTTGCAATGGTTGAGTTCGAGGTGGTTGGTTCGTTGAGGTCCAGTTTCGATTGTTGAGATTTTCTAGTTCGGTGTATAGATTGTTATCTATACTCCGGGAGGGGCAACAGTTGATTTGTCAATCAACTTCAGCGTCGGTATGAGTAGTTTCACATGGGATTGATCAGTAGAGTATGGGATTTAGGATTGTTGTTGACGTGTTCTCAGTCACCGACAATTCCTTCGTACTTCAAGTATGAGTTGAAATGCTTCAAGGGTTCCGAGTGGTGAAAGCTGAAGATCTGAGGTAGTGGCAAGCTAGCCTGAGATTCTGTGGTGGTGTATCGAGGTATCCGAGTATGATGCCCTAACTTGTTGGATTATTTTAAGACTCGGGTTTGTGAGGCGGCAAGTGGAGTATCGAGTGATTATTGTTCCAGTGGGAACACATCAGCTAATTATCATCGGATGGAGATTGTCCAAGAATGTGAATTGTATCAAGGGAAAGTGTTTTGTTGCGGTGATTGTTGTTAGGGATAGTGATGCTTAATCTGGGTGGGTGTGTGCACCTATCCATGATGGATCACGGAGAATTAGTTTAGTGAACGCATTATGGTGATGGTTTAATGATGAGATTGTGGGGTGATAAGAGAGTGGAGGGATCCAGGTGGGAGTAATCACTTGGGATTATCGGGGAAAAACCATGGGGTGAGCCCATGGTGAGAGAGTGAGTGATGTAAGACTGCGGGGAGCCGTAGAAATCACGAGTCGGTGAGAGAGTATCGTAGGACTACGGGGAGCCGTAGCAATTGCGATTCAGCGAGGGAGTGTCTTAAGACTGCGGGGAGCCGTAGTATTCACTAGTCAAAGTGTGGAATAGAGGAGTTCTTAGGTTGGGTTGCCTTGACGACTGAGTCCTTGGGAACCTAGTGGTCGGGCCAGGGACGAGACTGGTGTCTCCATGATGGTCGGGATCCGTTATATATCGAATTAGGGAGAGGTTGTCGCAACTCAGAAGGAATTAGAGAAGTAATGTACGCATAGATTCGCGGATCACGGGTCGTGAGTTGAGTGTCAGATTGGAGATGAGTGGTTCCAATTCTGCTGTTGAAACAGACTATCGAGTTTGAGTTTGGCCCTATCTGTGTAAAGGATAGATGAGTTGAGATTTCGGATTCCTGATGGATTTCTTTTTGAGTGGTTAAGGTTTCCATCTGATGTTCTAGACCTGGGAGGGTCAGTTCGTTTGGATTGAGAAGGACCGCAGCACGCATGAAGTTAGTGAGCGTTAGACGATAGAGGTCGGGAGGGATGTGTGACTACAGATCGATTGTAATATTGCTTGGAGTAAAGCGAGCTTAGTGGTTGCATGTACAATGTGGTTGGTTGAGATAACTCTGTTGGATTGAACGGCTGGGGATATACTCGGGCTTGTGGCCATGTCGTTCAAAATCATCATGCTAATCCCAAAATGGCCCATAGTCCATCCATGGCCCAAGGTCAGAAGTCAAATGGCCCAACATGGCCCAAACCCTAAAAGCCCAAAATAATCTCGAGTTGAAAAAACCCAAACGAAGAAAACCCACTTCACCGAGTACGCTCGGCGTACTCCTCGTATGCGTGGCATATGAGTGTTGAATCGAAAACGTGCAGTTGACCCAGTACACACAGTGTACCAGGGATTATGCCGCGCATACCGGCCAGACCCCCATTTGTCCAATTTTGTCTTAACCACTTAAGCTCTGAACATCCAAACCTTAGATCTACTTCATTTCAAGGTATTAATGCATAAAGTTGGCATCTTTATCACCTTGCATGTCTTAATGGGACCCAAAACCTGATTTTGTCCATTAATACCCATAATAAGGACTCTAACTCATGCATGGACCAATATGATTCATCAAGATGGCACCTTTTTACACAAGGAACATCATAGGGGTTAAGATCTAGCATCCTAGCTCATGGAGTGTCTAAAACTCCCAAAGAGAACCCAAAAGACCATAATAAGCTCAAAAAACAAGCCCTAATATCAATCTAACTCAGGGAGGTTCTAAGATAAGAACTTTATACCTTCTGGAGCTAGCCAATTTGATGAAGATTCTGGATCTACAACCTCAAGTCCAACCAAAGCTTGGTCACCAAGAACCACCTTCTTCAATGCACACAAAACAACACAAAATTACTTCCAAAGCTCAAGAACACACTATGGGAGGCTAGGGTTTCGATCTTAGGGTATAGGGGAGTGGAGGCTGATCAATAGAGGGTACAAGAGTTTTATAAGTTGCTTAAATAGGGAACAAACCCTAAAAACTAGGGTTTGCCCCTGCATTACGTACCCAATGCGTACTCCCACGTACGCCCCGCGTACGTGGGTGAACCCGCGATCCTGAGATGAGTTAGTATGTTAAGTGTACTCATAGAGTACGCCCCGCATACTAGCTAGGGACCAAAAAGATATAAATTTTGCATTAAGGGGGGTTAAAATGGAAACATACCAAATCTCGAATGTTACAACAGCTTCAAGAGATTAGCCTTTAGTCTGACCCATCAAGAGGTTCGTTGAGGAATGATGGTTCAGAAGGCTGACCTTCCCAAGGCAGAGGGTAGAAAAAGGAAATTTGGAAAGGAGGCCAAAGGGAAGGCTAGGCAGTCATCAGAGAAGAAGCGGGAAGTGATTCTAGCGTTTATAGTTGAAGCACCCTTGGTGGGGACTACTTCAGGAGGTAGGCCTAAGTGTAAGGAATGTAGGTATCATCACCATGGAGCATGTTGGGTCAGTACCAACTGCAGCAAGAGAGGTCATCTTGCAAACAAGTGTAGAACCCCATACAATCGAGATAGTCGAGCGTGCAGTGAGTGTAAGGAAATTAGACACGTTAGGAGGGATTATCCAAAATTAAGAGGTCAGGGAGGTGCTACTAGAGGCAGGGTATTTGTTATCGGAGTGAGGGAGGCCGTCGAATATCCGACGGTAGTGACGAGTACGTTCCTAATCAATAAATTGTATGCAAATATTTTTGATACCGGCACCGATAGAAGCTATATTACTCACGAATTTAGGAAGTTATTAGATCACCCCTCTAGTAAACTTAGGGAAGCCTATAGAGTAGAAATGAACAACGGCCAAGCCGGTAGTGTTAGGGAAATACTTAGGAATTGTACCTTATCTCTAAACTCTCATCCCTTTCTCGTCGACCTTATGCCAATGGTCATTGGAAGTTTCGACATCATTATCGGCATGGACTGGTTATCCACTAACCACGTCAAGGTGTTATGCTTTGAGAAGACCCTACATCTAACCTTACCCAACGGAGAATCCGCGATCATCTTCGGCGACAAGCCTAGTAGAAACCTTAGGATCATCTCGTGCATGAAGGCTAGGAAATACTTGCAGAAAAAGTGTTCGCCTTCTTAGCTCATATTGTCAATAGGAAAGACAGTAAGAAGAAAAAAGATTGAGGAAGTACCTTAGGTGTGCGAATTCCCTGAATATCTACCCAGTCTACCGCCAGTTCGTCAAGTAGAGTTTAGGATTGATCTGGTCCCAGGAGCTAGCCCGGTAGCCAAGTCTTCTTATAGATTAGCACCCTCGGAGATGCAAAAGCTCTCCAGCCAACTACAATAACTTACTGACAAGGGTTTCATCAGACCAAGATTTTCGCGTTGGGGAGCACCTGTTTTATTTGTCAAGAAGAAGGACGGATCTTTTCGAATGTGCGTATACTACAGAGAGCTAAATAAGTTGAACATTAAGAATAGATATCCACTACCCCGAATAGAGGATCCCTTCGATCAATTGAAAAGGTCCAGTTACTTCTCTAAGATCGACTTGAGATCAAGATATCATCAACTTCGAGTCATGGAAGAGGAAATTCCAAAGTCTGCGTTCAGAACACGCTACGATCATTATGAATTCTTGGTCATGCCTTTCGGATTGACTAATTCCTCGATTGTATTTATGGATCTTATGAATCGAGTGTGTAAACCCTATTTGGATAAATTGGTGATTGTATTCATCGACAATATGCTGGTATACTCACGAACCAAGGAAGAGCATGGGTAACACCTTCGAGTAATCCTATAGTTGTTAAGGAAAGAAAAGTTGTACTCCAAATTTTCTAAGTGTGAATTTCGGTAAAGAGAAGTACACTTTCTTGGGCACATGGTGAACAATAAAGGAATTCATGTCGACCCTTCTAAGATAGAAGCGGTCGAGAATTGGGAAGCGCCCAAGACACCAATGGAAGTGCGTCAATTTCTAGGACTGGCCGACTACTACTGGAGATTTATAGAGAATTTCTCTCGCATAGCCTAACCCCTCACAATGTTAAACCAAAAGGAAGTAAGATTCATTTGGGAAGACAGTCAGGAAGCAGCTTTCCAAAAGCTGAAGGACATGTTGTGTAGTGCACCACTACTATCTCTTCCAAAAGGCAATGATGACTTCGTAGTATTATGCGATGCATAACACCAATGAATGGGATACGTATTGATGCAAAGGGAGAAGGTCATATCCTAGGCCTCAAGAAAACTTAAGGTGCATGAAAACAACTACACCACCCACGACCTAGAGTTGGGAGTGGTAGTTTTTGCCCTGAAGATCTGGCGTCATTACCTTTACGGAACAAAGTGTGTGGTATACACGGATCAAAAGAGTCTGCAACAATCTTCAATCAGAAAGAACTCAACATAAGGCAGAGAAGATGGTTGGAATTGTTGAACGGCTATGATTGTGAAATTCGCTACCACCCAGAAAAGGCTAATGTCGTAGCTGACGCTTTGAGACGTAAGGAACAAGTGAAACCTCATAGAGTGAAAGCACTTACAATGACTATTCAGTTAAATCTAATCTCCCATATTAGAAGTGCTCAGCTTAAGGCTTTAACGGAAGGAAACGTTAAAGAAGAAAGCCTCATAGGTATGGAAAAACAGCTCGAAGTAAAGAATGATGGAACGAGATATTTACACGGTTCATGAAATATGGCGGAGTCAAGGAACTAGTCTTAGATGAAGCTCATAATACTTGATATTCCATTCATCCATGAGCAGACAATATGTATCTAGACCTAAAGGCCCATTATTGGTGGACGAACATGAAGGCTGAGATTGCGACCTAAGTAAGCAAGTGCCTAACATGTTCGAAGGTCAAGGCAGAACATCAACGACCCTCAAGATTATTACAGCAACCAAATATTCCCGTGTGGAAATGGGAGCAAATTGCAATGGACTTTGTCACAAAGTTGCCAAAGACTACCGCATGTTATGACACTATATAGGTAGTTGTCGATAGATTAACCAAATATGCCCACTTTATACCTATAAAAGAGACGGACAAGATGGATAAGCTGACCAGAACGTAACTTAAAGAGATTTCCATATTACATGCGGGTACCCTTATCCATTATCTCTAACAGACATAGTAAGTTTACCTCTTGTTTCTGGCGGAGCTTGCAGGAATCCATTGGTACGCGCATGTATATGAGTACAACTTATGATCCAAAAACCGATGGTTAAAGCGAAAGGACCATTCAAACGTTGGAATACATGCTCAGAGCATGTGTGATAGATTTTAGGAATGCATGGGATACTCACCTACCCTTGGTCGAGTTTTCATAAACCAATAGTTATCACAAGCGCATCAAAGCAGCGCCGTTTGAAGCACTATATGGTCAGAAATGTCGTTTTCCCTTTTGTTGGATGGAAGTTAGGGACACCAAACTAGCCAAGACGTTCGCAGGGGATACCTTATGAACAAGGCCTAAAATCATCCACGAGACGACAGAAAAGATAGTGCAAATAAAGGAACACATGAAGGAAGCACATGATTGACAAAAGAGCTACACCGACGTGAGGTGTAAACCCCTAGAATTCCAAGTGGGAGATAGGGTGATGATCAAAGTATCTCCTTGGAAAGGAGTTATAAGGTTCGGAAGGCGAGGTAAACTAAACCCAAGATACATAGGGTCACTCGAGATCCTTGAAAGGATAGGTCCAGTTGCATATCGACTTAGATTACCTTTAGAGCTTAATAACATGTACGATGTCTTTCATGTGTCAAATCTAAAAAATTCCTTTCTGACGATACGCTCATCATTCCACTTGATGAAATTCAGGTTAACCCTGAGCTGAACTTCATCGAAGAGTCTGTCGAAATAATGAATAGAGAGGTCAAATGACTCAAGCAGAGTCGGATTCCCATAGTTAAGGTACGATGGAACTCCAAGCGAGGACCAGAGTACACGTGGGAACGAGAAGACCAAATGAAGAACAAATAACCTCACTTGTTCTAAAAGAAATCCATCGACAAGGTCAAATTTCGGGAGGAAATTTCCTAAACAGGGGGAGAGAATGTGACAACCCTGAGAAATTCGGTCACTAGTCACTGTTAGGAAATAATAGGAAAATAAATGTAACAGAAAGCATTGTAATATTCAATTTTTAAGATAATAAGAATCAGATATGTTGTTACATTTATTTGCTAAAAATTGTCAATTAGGCTCTAAAAATTAGCAATCAAAAAGTTGTGACGTTTTTCGATTCAGTTAACATACTTGGATAGTACTTATTAACATGATTTGAAGGATATAAGATTCGTAAAAATCCGACTCCGAAGGACAGAGTTATGGATTTTATAAAAATAGAAATCAACCATTTAGTTAAAATTAATTACGTCAAAACGGTACTTAGAGATTGGTTGAGTTTTGACTAAAAGTGAAAAAAGGAGTTTCGTAGTACTCATCAAGATATAAACTTTAGGAAAAAGTTTGTCGAAAACGAGATCCATATGGGTAAGTTATGATTTTTATAAAATCATTAATTCTTACCCCCGTTGGGCTCGAAAATGAAAGTCAAAACTGGCTAAAACAACCAAAAGGAAAGTTGTAGTATTCGTTGATATCATCACATAGATATAGATAGGGTCTAGATTGGAGCACACATATGATTTTTTATAAAATCATTACTTGTTCGTCAAGTGCGCTCCTCCGCGCAACGCGCACCTCTGCGCGTCGCGCACCTAACATCGGATTCAGATAGATTGCGAGTGACGTGGCTGAGTAGGTTGGTGAAATGTGGAAACTTCCTGTGGAGCCACTATGTTTGAGTGCACGTCGCGCATAGGAAATGCACGACGCACACCCCCAAAACTTGACTAAAAATAGAAGGTTGTGCCATTCAGTTCCAGCACACCTTCATTCACTTCTCTCTTTCTCTCTGGCACGTGTGCTACCTGTAACATCCCAAAAATACAGACCAAAAATTTCTTTTTTTTAAAAAAAAATCATCTATATCAAAACCATAAGTCATCCATAATCATATAGAAAACCACAAACCGTGTATCTCAAAACATCGTGTTAAAATACTGTATCAAAATCATATAAAAATATCAGAGTCTAGACATCCCAGGCAGAAGCTATGGTGTGTGTCATGCGATCATCCCGAGCCCTTCCCATTGCTAGTGGAAGTACCCGAAACCAAAACTGAAATCTGTAAGCACGAAGCTTAGTGAGTTCCCCAAACTACCACATACCATACAAATAACATGCAACTAGGAGATACGGGCCCTGCCCACTCTCATGGAGATTCGGGCCCCGCCCACACTCCACTGTCTAGGAGATTCGGGCCCCACCCGTACTCCGTTGTCTAGGAGATCCGGGCCCCGCCCACACTCCACTGTCTAGGAGATTCGGGCCCCGCCCACACTTTGCTACCAACATGCATATAAGTATCACATAGACAACAAGTACATCTACCAAACAATCACATATCTATACTTAAATAATACTATGAGAATCGGGCCCCACCCACTCTAAACTACTATGAGCTTCGGGCCCCGCCCACACATAGCTACTATATATGAGCATCAGGCCCCGCCCACTCTAAGCTACTACATATCACTTATACGGGCCGGTCTTGGTGCCGTAAACCCTTTCCTACTGAAGGAAACTCACCTCGCAAGACTGACTGCTGAAAACTCGAGCGAGGAATCCCTGTCTGCTGCTTCGGCGACTCTCCGGCTATCATTTCCATAACAACACTTAATCAGAATCTACTAATCCTCTCTTAGGGTAAAATAACCATTTTACCCCCGGTCAACGTCAAAGGCAAAGTCAAGGTCAACTCCCCAGTCAACCCAACTCGTCGAGTTATCTCCCAACTTGGCGAGTTCCTGAACGCTTAAACCCATGGTCAACTGAGTCAACTCATCGAGTCCCCTAACAGACTCGTCGAGTTCTTGTTGTCAAAAAAATCGGGAAACACGCTACGACTCATCGAGTTCCCTTATGGACTCGACGATTCCTTCTGTCTGTTTGGCCATCTTAACAGATTAAGCCCCTATTTTCTAGATCCAAGGTTCTTAGCTCGTTTGTCCACAGGAAAGGCCTTCCTAAGGGTAAAGTTTCCAACTTTACCCATTCATAGCTCCTCTAAAAGGGGTTTAGACAAAACCCTAATTCCTATGATACATGCATCTTGTCCAAAAGGCCATATAATCTCAATTTCATGCATACAAACCCAGATCTAAGGTCTTAGCTTCCGTTGGACACATAAAGCTTCGAACTTTCCTTCCATGCATGGTCTTTTAGGGCTAAAAAGACCATAAACTTGCTCATATGTTACATTGGGCTTCCATGGTCATAAAGTTTGCACCTTTATGCCATGGAACCCTTTCTAGATCCTAGATCTGAGATATGATCCACTTGGGATGTCCCAACCCCAAGGACCAAGGTTCTTGACCCAAAGCTTTCATAATATGGAATTAACTAGA
Organism: Lactuca virosa; assembly: GCF_052849685.1. Classification (NCBI taxonomy): domain Eukaryota; kingdom Viridiplantae; phylum Streptophyta; class Magnoliopsida; order Asterales; family Asteraceae; genus Lactuca; species Lactuca virosa. Next base: position 177,224,008 of record NC_136429.1, on the reverse strand, counting down.
TCTAAGAGAAGAAAGATCAAGTTGGAAGCTTGATTACCAGAAAATGCAGCAAATGAAGTGTAGCTCCTGGATCTACTCCTTCCTCTTTGAGTCTTCAAACTTCTACTTCTTCTACAAGCTTCACAATGCACAAACACACTCAAAAATGGCAAGAACTAGCTCAAGATCACTTATGGCGGATTAGGGTTTCGATAATAGGGTTTGGAGGTGATGGAGGCTGTGGTGGAGGCCAGTTATGATGCTTAAATAGGGTGCAAACCCTGAAAATTAGGGTTTCCTCCTGATGGACCTACTCGCCGAGTCCAGGCTCAGACTCGTCGATTAGACCACTTAAACCCCACGATCAAGCTGGCATCTACTCGACGAGTTAGGGCTACCAACTCGTCGAGTATCTCTTACAAAATGAATACTTTAAATAGAGTAAATGCGTACCAGGAACGGGGCATTACAATTCTCCCCCACTTGTCTTAGACTTCGTCCTCGAAGTCTGTTGCATTTGAAAACAACTTCGGGTAGTGCTCTCTCATCTCCTCCTCGGGCTCCCATGTCCATTCTGAACCCTTGCGGTGCTGCCACTGCACCTTCACTAACTCCACCCTCTTGTTCCTCAGCTCCTTCGTCTTGCGATCTAGAATCGCCAATGGTCTCTTGATGTAGTTCAGGCTGTCATTAACCTGAATATCCTCAAGGGGTACCACTGTTGAATCATCCACTAAGCACTACCACAACTGGGAAACATGGAAAGTGTTGTGGATCAGGTTGAGCTCTGCTGGAAGATCTAACCGGTAAGCAACCCGACCCACCCGGGCAATACCCTAAACGGACCTATGAACCTGGGGCCCAGCTTTCCTCGCTTCCGGAACCTGATAACACCCTTCCAGGGTGACACATTCAGGAGGACCATATCGCCCACCTGGAACTCCAAGTCTGAATGTCGCTTGTTGGCATAGCTCTTTTGCCGACTCTGAGCAGTCTGGAGCCTGCTCCGGACCTGCTGGATCCGCTCAGTGGTCTTGATTAATACCTCCATACTCCCCATAACTCTCTGACCGACCTTACCCCAATAGATTGGGGTCCTACACTTCCTCCCATAGAGCATCTCAAAGGGAGGTCGGGCTATGCTGGCATGGTAACTGTTGTTATACGAAAATTCTGCTAACGGAAGATACGTATCCCAACTGCCACCGAAATCTAACACGCATGCACGAAGCATGTCCTCGAGAGTCTGAATCGTTCTCTCGCTCTGCCCGTCCGTCTGGGGATGGAAAGTGGTGCTGAAGTGGAGACGAGTACCCATCTCCTCGTGAAACCGCTTCAAAAATCTGGAAGTAAAACGGATATCTCGGTATGACACCACCGAGACAGGCACTCCATGACGTGCCACTATGTCTCGAACATAAATCTCGGCTAACTTCTCGGCCGAGATGCTCTCCTAGATCGGTATGAAATGGGCGCTCTTTGTCAACCGATCCACGATGACCCATATCGAATCGACCCCACGTGCGGTCCTGGGAAGCTTAGTGATGAAATCCATACTAATGTCCACCCACTTCCACACAGGGATGTCTAATGGTTGCATCTTAACGTGAGGCCTCTGGTGCTCTGCCTTGACCTTCCTGCAGGCCAGGAATCTCTCTACGTACCAAGCTACATCCAGCTTCATGCAGGGCCACCAGTAATCGGGTCGAAGATCTCTGTACATCTTCGTCGCCCCAGGATGGATGGAGAACCTCCACTTATGGGCCTCATCGATCAGAACCTGCCGTACTCCGCCCCAGTACGGAACCCAGACCCTCCCATGCAGGGTCAACAACCCTCGGCTGTCATAATCAAACGAGGCCACCCGGCTTACAATCCGCTCACACTTCTGACGCTCTTCCTTCAGGCCCTAGACCTGCGCCTCTCGGATCTGTTCCAGTAATGGAGTAATCACTGTCATCCTTAGACAGATGTCTCAGATCGGGGTCGCTACCGCCTTGCGGCTCAGGGCATCGGCCACTACGTTGGCCTTGCCCGGGTGGTAAAGGATCTCACAATCATAGTCCTTCACCAAATCTAACCACCGACGCTGCCTCATGTTCATATTCGGCTGATCCATGAGGTATCTCAAACTCTTGTGATTTGTGTAAATGGTACACTAGACCCCATAGAGGTAATGCCGCCAAATCTTGAGGGCGAACACCACTGCCCCCAGCTCTAAATCGTGCGTCAGATAGTTAGCCTCGTGAGGCTTCAACTGTCTCGCGGCATAAGCTATCACGTGACCCCGCTGCATCAACACTGCTCCCATGCCTGTGATCGAAGCATCACAGTAGACTACGAAGTCATCTCCACCCTCTGGCAGAGTGAGAATAGGTTCCTCGCACAATCGCTGCCTGAGCGTCTCAAAGGTTGCCTGCTGCTCAGGTCCCCAATGAAAAACTACTGACTTCTTGGTCAGTCGAGTCAACATAACTACAATCTTGGAGAAGTCCTGAATAAAGCTACTATAATACCCTGCCAGACCCAAGAAACTCCGAATCTCAGTTGGAGACCTCGAAATCTCCCACTGCATCACAGCCTCTATCTTGGTCGGATCGACCAGAATACCATTCTGGTTGACGAGATTCCCAAGGAACTGCAACTCGCGCAACCATAACTCACACTTGGAGAACTTCGCATAGAGTCTCTCCCTCCTCGGTGTCTCCAGCACCTCCCTCAGGTGCTCCTCATGCTGCTCCTGAGTCTTGGAGTAAACCAAGATGTCATCAATGGAGACTATTACAGATCGATCCAGCATCGGTCTGCACACACGGTTCATGAGGTCCATGAACGCGGCTGGAGCATTAGTGAGCCCAAACGGCATCACCACAAACTCATAATGACCATAGCGAGTCCTAAAAGCTGTCTTCTGCACATCATCATCCCTAACTTGCATCTGGTGATAACGTGACCGTAGATCAATCTTGGAGAACCAAGATGCTCCCTGAAGCTGATCAAACAAATCATCTATCCTCAGAAGTGGGTAATGGTTCTTCACCGTTACCTTGTTCAGCTCCCGGTAATCGATACATATGCGATGTGACCCGTCCTTCTTCTTCACAAACAGGATCGGGGCTCCCCATGGTGAACTGCTCAGCCTGATGAAACCCTTGTCTAGCAGCTCCTGCAGCTGCGTAGACAACTCCTGCATCTCGAGATGAGCCAACCGATATGGTGCCTTGGCTATCGGAGCCGCACCAGGGACCAGGTCAATCCTAAACTCAACCTGTCTCCCCGAAGGTACCCCAGGTAAATCCTCTGGGAATATGTCCGGGTACTCTCGCACTACCGGTACATCATCAACGGTCGCCTTACCCTTATCCCGGGTATCCATGACATAGGCGACGTATCCTGCGCAACCCTGCTGGAGGTGGCGCCTCGCCCTCGCTGCTGAACATAAGATCGGTCCACGTTGTGACCTCTCGCCCTGAATCACTAGCTCTTCCCCACTAGGAGTATGAACCCTCACTAGCTGCTGCTCACAATCAATCTCTGCCTCATTGGAGCTCAACCAATCCATACCCACCATGACCTTATTCCCACGCAGGGGAATAGGAACCAGATCCATTGAAAAAGGCTGATCGAATAACTGTAACGTACATCCTCTATGAAACCTCGCAACCCTGACAGTCCTATCATCTGCTATCTCTACATCAAGTGGGCAATCCAGCTCTACCGGAGCTCTACTAAATCGCTTGCTAAGTGCGAGCGACACAAAAGATCGGGTAGCCCCTAGTCAAACAATACCATAGCTGATATGTCGTTTTCTAAGAACGATCCTATACACAAACATACAAATATGAGTAATAATCAGAAATAATAAAGAGATAATGGAGAAGATATGTACCTGTAACCACATCAGGGGCTGCACGTGCCTTCTCTGCTGTCAACTGGAAGGCTCTGCTCTTCGCCGATGGCGCCTCAGCCCGGCCCTGACGGCGGTCTGTAATCCTCAAAGTGGTAGGAGCGGGTGACACCACCTGTCCTGCTGATGCTAGACTCGGACACCGGGACTTCTTGTGTCCCCTCTGATTGCAATGAAAGCAAATCAGATCAGATGTTGTAGTGGTGGTGGTAGTAGCAGTACAATCTCTGCTGACATGTCCAGTTCGGCCGCACTTGAAGCAGCCCGAACTCCCCGCCCTACACGGCCCCTCATGCCCCATATCGCACTTGCCACAGCGGCCTCGGCCCTGCTGGCCCTTCCCTTGGGAATCTACCTTGGGCCTCTTGCCCGAACCCTCTGTGCCAGACACTGTCTCTGGATTCCTCTTCCTCTTCATCTCCAAATCAATCTCCCTCTCATGAGCCCTCGCTATCATATCCTCTAGCGTCCTGCAGCTGGATCGGCTCACAAACTGTCTGATATCACTCCTCAGCATCTCATGGTGTGACAAATGGCATTTTAGCTAGGAAATTCTATTCCTGTGTAACCATTCAACTATTGTAAAACTTATATTCTAAGTAAATCTCACTCAATGCACATTTAGATTCAGCATTCATGTTCATCAAAGATTCTGAAGCCCTAAGATCCATGGTTTAAGTCCATATTGGACTAGGAGTTCCTTATTGGGCCTAATGGACCAATAAGCACCCAATTCAACTTTATTGGACTTAGAAGCCCTAATTTGATCCTAATTGGACCCAATCCATAAATCTAAAACATTTTGGACCATTTGGGTCTAGAATGATTCATTCTAACCCTAATGGGCCTTATTGGGCCATAACTAATCCAATTAACCTTAGTGAGCCATAAGCCCATTCTTTTGCTCTAACTGGGCCGTGAATGCTTCCAAGAGCCCAATGGGCCGAAAATTTTATGTTTAGGATCCAAATATCCTAGCTAAAGTTAATGGGCCCAATCTACTCCAACTCTTTCTTCTTGGCCTAAAATCTCGACCCATGTATAAAACAGAAAAAAAGGAAAAGAAGATATTAAGGGGGGGTTGACCTTGGGAGGTGCCACCTCATTTTTGTTTAGAAGATAACTAGGCAATTATTCATCATATAACCAAGCACACTCATGTTTCCATGCACTCCACTTCTCTCTCTTTTTCTTCCCATCGGCCGAGAGCAAGATCAAGAACACACACACACACACACACATTTTCAAAACACACTCTCTAACACTCTCAAGAATATCCCTCTTCTTCCACAAATATTTCGAGATCTGGTGTGTGTCATCAAGAGGTTCTCTTTTAGATCATCACTCTTTGGTAAATTGTTATCATACTTAAGTCTTTGGTTTCATCCTTAAGCTAAGAACACTCTCTTATGAAGCTTCATTTCGTGATCTAACACCCTAGAAACCATCCAAGTCCGAAAACTACTTCAAGGTGTTGCTAGGACCAAAATCTTCTTCAAAACCGAAACATCAAAGCAAAGGTGAGTTCATACCCCCTTGTTTTCGGTTTTCATATGATTTTTGGGGGAGAATGCAAGTAAAATGTGTAGATCTATGTGTTATATACATGTTTTGTGTGAATTCTTAGCTTATTTGGTAAAAATGTGTTAGATCTTAGTGAATCTCGAAATTTTAAAGTACTATGTAGCAAAGATCTAAGAACTACAACACTATATATATCATATTATCAAGCCAAAGGTGAACACATGTTTAAAATGCAAAGGAATCCAACAAAAACCTTGTTAAAGGTCAAAATTGTCAAGAAAACAAAAGATAAGGGTAAAAAGTGAAAATTCTATTTTTAAAAGGGCCAAACAGGTCCTACATGTATAAAAAGGTATTTTTATGCTAAACATACTTTTAAAAGGATCAAAAATGCAAATTTAAGCTTATTGGGCCAAACTTTTGGGCCTCACGGCCTTTGGGCCCAATTTGCGAAACAAATGAAGATTTGAGGTTTAAAAATGTTATTTGGCCAAATTTTGAGTCATAAATGTAAATAAACCAAATTTAGAGGTGAAAATATCATTTATTTTCAAATTGGACCAAAAATGTAAAGTTTTCCAAAATTGGGCCGAAAATGTAAACTTTTACCAATAAGGGGCTGAAAATGTAATTTTCTATGAAACAGGGTTTTAAATGTGAAAATATAACATTTTGGGTCAAAACCGTAAATTTACAGACATTTGGGACAAAATTGCAAACTTTTATAAATTATGGACTAAAGCGTCATTTTTACAAAACTTTGGGCCTTAATTAAAGATTGGAGTATTATTGGCCAAAAATGTCATTTTTACAAAATGAAAGCTTTATATCATCAATCTATTAAGCCTCGAACTAAAACAAACAACCGAATCAAACGAACGAACAAAATACGTCAAAAACTATTTATTGGGCCCAATATTCACATTTCTTTGCCATTGGGCCCTAAGGGCCCAATTAAGTGTGTATTGAGCCCAATGTTTTCCATGACATGTTTATTGGGTCTTGTGGCCCACTTACATGTTAATTTGGGACTAAGTTATGGATTACATGTTTATTGGGCTTTTGTGGCCCATTTACATGCCTATTGGGCCTAAATTACCCTTTTACATGTGATTGGGCCTTTGTGGCCAAATTTCATACTAATAGGGCTTGGAATGGAAATTTCATGTGTTAGTAAGCCGTAACGATACCCTTATAAACTCCGTAAACTTATTCAAGTACCTTTCGAATACAAAAACATCTCTCAAATACGTAAACATTAAACATAATACAAAAAGAGGTTAAGAATCTAGTGAGACTTGTCGGTTGGCACCACTGAGTGTACAATCGTAGCCTGTAGTTATAATCAGAGTTTCCTGGAAGGAAAGCAGGAGTTTGTGTATAGATCTATACGAGGTGACCCCCCACGCCTTAGCTGTTCGCTACAGCTAGACTAGGCCAGTCTAGGGCGACAACATCCTTAGCAAGACCGACATTTGGAAAAATACCAAGACGGGCGACCTAGTCATTATCATGCATGGTTATAACGGCTCATATAGGGATTCAATACCAAAAGATAACCTTTTGAAGATAAACTCTTTAATTGTGTTAATGCAAAACGACTTATTTAACGATACAAGAATTTAGACGTTGTTATAAAACAAAAAATATCGGATTTTCTGAGGAAATTATTCATATACAATTATCATTTATTCAAAATACAATGAATCTAAACTACACTCTTACAAGTTTTATCTATTAAATTCACACATGCATTTATACTCGATTTTCACATCATTTTCAAAACATTTTACAGAAAATATCGGATTTTCTGGGTTTTTATGAAATATACAAAGACTTTTACTCAAATATACTTATGAACTCACCAACATTATATATGTTGACCGTTTTTAAAATAACTTGTATTCTCAGGTAATCGTTAAGCTGGAAGATATGCAAGTGTGTATGGTTTCGTTTTATGTAATAGCACTTATCGCACTTTTAACAATTTGAACTTATGTATTTTAACAATGTACTTGATGTGGACAATGCTAGTTGTGTTATGTAATGTTGGTGATGATTTTGTTATGATTCATGTATATTAATTGTGATGATTATTCAATTGTTAGTCACACTAGCCCCCGGACGTTTCCGCCGTCTGGTTCGGGGGTCTGACAGGTTGGTATCAGAGCAATGTTTATAGTGAACTAGCATATCTAACCATACATGATATGCAACTATAAACACAATGGGACTAAATAACTCTGAACAAAACAAAAATCTCACACTTATGTGCGCATACTAGGATAATAATCTAACATCATCTAATAAAAGCTTCTGGAGGAAATTGAACACTATGATTAAACCCGGGCAGTTATGTAGTCATATTAGGGATAAATATAGCCTGATCAACTATATTTATTCAGAATATGACCAACATGTGTTCGGGAGTAATCATAGCGGGAAATGAATCCAAAAGCCTACCTTACTCTCCAAAACTCTAGGGAACCCAAAACATAAATAACTAAAAATATACTATAGGAAATATTCAAAACGTGATTTATTTACGCACCCTCGTGCAGTCAGTATGGCTGGTTTCCACCACCCTAGAGATCGCTACTTTCCCAATCAGGTAAATAACGGATGGCTAGAGGAATCCGACGAGGAACCTGAAGAGGACCCCGTGGAAGAGGAGGAACCGGAAGAAGAAATTGAAGAGGGACCTGCGGAATCTGTGGCAGATATTGAAGAAGAAGAGTCTGGTGACGACAGCGGCGATGATTCAGACACTGAGTCTGTAGTCATCAACCCACCATACCCAGTGAGGGTGCCAGCTCACCGGATGGGACCTAACGGCCCTACCCCTCCCTAGGGTATCGACATTTGGAGATGGAGCAGACAACAGGGACAGCGACCCCCGTTTGGCATGGCTCGTGAGTTCTATGAATTAAGGGATGGAGGATCGGCTGACCGATCACTTCCAGTCATGGTGAGACGATTGAGGGACACTGGCAATCTGGCTTAGAGCACCGCCGACCAGATGCACCAGATGCGGACTAGGGTTGAGCGGGCGGAGCAGGAAACACGAGAGGTTATCCGGGAGTTCCACATGAGGCAGGTGAGGTGGGAGAGTCGACTTCGAGACTCGGAGCGACAGGTGGCTCGCCTTCAGGGAGCATCTACTTCCTCAGCACCACCTCCTGGCACATCCCACCATGACTAGGACCAGTAGTAGCTATCATTAGTATTAGGTTTCTCTTAGGCGTACCATGCCACGTACTACCGACTCTATGTTTAAGTGATCACACTACTCATAGAGTCGTTATGCTGCCGGATTTTTATTTTCCTTATGTATTGTATGCCTTCTGGCAAATTTTCATGTATCAAAATTCTTAGAATTAATGAAAATGCTCTATGTTTTATCATGACTTGTCGCCTGATATGTGTTTTATTTTCCTTGTTTTAATGTTAATGCATGAAAGTACTTAAATACACACACTATACCCCTAGTCTATAGGATCACAAACTCGCAAAACGATAGGCACTCAACATCTTTCCATTCCATAACAGAAAGATGCCTAAAAGACCCAACTGAGGAAACAACGCAACACCGACCCCACCTGAGATAAACTCGGTTGCATTCCAGGCAGCAGTGTCCGCTGCGGTCACTGCAACACTTGCGAAGATTCGCAATGGAAACAATGGAGAAGGCAATGGGCAAGGAGCCGGAAGCACCAATCAAGGGACAAACCACGGAGCCGCACGAGCATGCACCTACAAAGATTTCGCCAACGCCAAACCTCGGACCTTTAATGGGACAGGAGGTGTAATAGCCCTGAAGAGATGGATCGAGAAGGTAGAATCCGTCTTCGAAATCTGCGGATGTTCGGATGAGTGTAAGGTCAAGTTCACAGCCTGCACGTTCATTGACCAAGCCCTTTCCTGGTGGAATGTGTGACAACCCGATACTCCAAGTCAATGTATTGTTCAAAAGTCAAATGTTATAATCTATTTTGGAATCATTAAAAATAGCGTCAAAAATAAAGTGTTCGAAAGTCTCAATTGGGATACATAAAATGTTAGATATTGTGTTAAGGTTTTCAGAAATATAAAGAACACTCAAATCCGAGTTATAACGAAGAAGTTATGACCAATCGAAAATCCGCGACACAACCGGTAAAACACTGTTAAGCGTAAAAAGTGAAATTTCAATAAAATACTATGTAGCCTTAGGTATCTAAACGAAAGTCGTAGATTATGTTAAACCGTGAGCGTGTATAAAAAGAACGCCCAAATCTGACTTCGTATGAGGAAGTTATGATTTTTCCAAGTTTCGGATATAGCAGTAGACAGCTAAAAACTCGAAATAGAGATCAAGCGATTTTTAGCCGACGCAACCTAAACGAGAATTGAAGATCTCGACAATAGTAGTACAACGGTAAAAAGACAGACGAAAACGGACATCGGATGAAGAGGTTATGAATTTTTAACCGATTAAATCAAAATTAGCCGACGGAGTCTAAACGAAAGTTATAAAGTATATTCTCACCTACGCGTGGATATAAAGAACGTCGAAAACGGAGCTCGTATGCGAAAGTTACAGATTTTCAAAGTTTTGGGCACACACTTCGAGGCTTATCCGAAGGATTACGCCCCGCGAACTTCGGAGTACGCCCAGCGTACCCAATGCACGGCCTCGGATCGGCCACGTCGCCCCTACACCCTCTACTTCCGTCCCATCCAAAGACCAGCGACTAGTGAGGTCATCACTGACGTACGCCCCGCGTACGAGGGTACTCACAGCGTACGAGGTACGCCCCTCGTACTTCAGAGTACGCCCAGCGTACGAAGCCTGGCAGCCCTCCTATAAATAGCATGCGAGACTTCCGACTTTTACTTGCTCATTTACTATCTTCTCTCCCAAACTTCATACTTCTACCCTCTCGAGACTATCCCGACATCCCAGATTCATATCCAAGCTCTGACGGAAGTTCGAAGCCCCGAGAGTCCCGAAAAATTCACCACTTTCCGGTCGGAGTGCCGCCCGAGAAAATCTCGTTTTCTTCAAATCACCACACTTTACAGGTGAGTTCATACCCCTACATTTTCACGTCTTTTTCATGTTTTAGGGGGGAAATACAAGTGAAACACGAGAAAAACTTATGTTAAAATACGCATCGTTATATATGGTTTCAAATACTTTACCTACATTTTGTTTATAAATGTTAAACAACATTAATACCAACGTTACACTTTACATGCAAAGTTGATATTACATCGAGTTTTTATCACCAAATGGAACACACTTTTTAAAAACTATAATAGGTATAGTTTACAAGTTATTCATGACATCTTTACATAAACACTGTAAAAAGGAAACACTTTCGTTTACAAGAAACATGGACTTTTCATTCCGTAAATCTATTGATACTAAGTTTTGTGAGACATCCGGCTTCACCGTACTCTCAAGTACGCATTTCAAGTCCTGTATTATAAACCATAATCTCTTGTAGGGAGAGCATGATACTTGTGTATAGATCTATACGGGATTAACAATCCCGCACCTAAACTGTTAGCTACAGTTAGACCGGCAGGTCTGGGGTGACAAACGTCATAACACTGCAACGCCTGAAGAACGTTGTTACAGGCAGTCTGGGTCAATAGCATGGTTATAAAACTCACATGGAGTATCGAAATATTTTTGATTTACGAGACTCTTAAATGCATTTTGTAATTACATTATATATGTATAAATCCACATTCACCATTTTAGCATGAAAGATACTATTGCATTCCAGCCTTTGGAACTTTTTCAAACTATCACACATACATAGAAAATATTGGATTTTCTGGAAAAACACGTTCAGTTATTTTTACCGAAAGACATACAAATTTTAGTACAAAAACGCTTATGAACTCACCAACTTAATTGTTGACACTTTTTCAAAACTACTTGTATTTCTCAGGGAATCAGTAATACAGGTAAACATCAGCTTTTGGAGAAGGAACGCTAAAGCGTCAGTTGTCAAAACATTTTAAATCATCATATTTTTAATATTCTTTTGAAACATGTATTACATGCAACAATGTAACTTTTTATTATATTTATGATGGTTGGGTTTACTTTCTTTACAAATATTCAACTGTTATGATACTACGTGAAGTCAACCACCCCCGAATGTTTCCGCCATTCTGGTTTGGGGTGTGACAGATTGGTATCAGAGCATTGTTTATAGTGAACTAAGTATATCGAACCACATAAGATATACAAACTATAAATGCAAAGGGACTAAAACCCTTTGACAAAACGTTTTCACAAACTATACTTTTAATAAATTAAAATGATATATATTTTTATTTTTATAAAAATATAAGTACACGCATGCATCGGTCTCGTATCATAGCTAAAATTTTACAAAAGTATTAAGGCAAGTTGCGACGCTACGATTAGGCCTCGGGGTATGTAATCAGATCGAGAATAAATATAGCCTGATCAACTATATTTATCCTGGATGTGACCAACGTATGTCGAGGAATGGTCGTAGTGAGCAACAAGTCAAAAACTTACCAAAAGAAAATACTAGAATCAAACTTACAAATTTGAAATACTATAGGAGTATTTTATAAAACCATAAGAACTATAATAATCGTGCGAACCTCGATATCTAGTTAAAATTAGGAATCGTCAAATTTATAAAAAATTTACTTATCAAAAATTTCCCTTTTTACTCCCAAGTTTTATATATAATTCTCTTGCCTCTATTCTCGACCAGACAAAATGGCAGGATTTCACATTCCCGGGGATCCCTACTACCCTAACCAGGGTAATGGAGGTTGGATTGAGGAAGACCCAGAGGAAGATCCTCAAGAGATTCCCGAGGAAGAGCCAGAGGAGGATTCCGAAGAGGATCCCGAGGAAGACCCAGACGAAGAGTCAGAAGAGGAAGGAGATGGTGGGAGCACTGACTCGGAACCCGAGATCTACAATCCTCCCCGAGGAGCAGCAAATCCCCGAATGAACTTTCAGGGCCTGGCGCCCCGTTGGGCTGTGGACCTGAAACGATGGAGCAAGGAACAAGGATAACGACCACCTTACGGCATAGGACGAGGCTTTTATAACCTCGGCAACAGGGGTTCGGCTGACAGGGCACTCCCTGTCATGGTTCGTCGCATTGCCAACCAAGGCGAGCAAGCAAGAGTGAATGCCAGCCAACTCTTGGACATTGGGGCCATCGCTGCTGTCACTGCGGTACGTCTTTGTCGTCTGGACGAAGAACATGAGCGAACAATAGAGCACACCTTTTCCCTTCAGAAGGACATTACTGCTGCTAGAGCCGAAGTAAGGGAGTTCCGTAAAATCCAAGCCGCAATGGAGAGGCGCATTATCGAGGATGAACGTCAAGTAGCCCGAGCTCAGACTTCCAAAACCACATACCATGGTCCGCAGCGTGGCACCCGCTCGGAGTAGAGCGCGTACTTCTGGCGCTATGTATATATAATTATCGACTAAGTGTTGGTGTTACTCTTTCTTTTTAAATGTAAACCCGACGGATTGTGACTGCACAATTCGGGCGGGCCCAAATGCTGTCAAATTTTCCCATTTTCATTGATGTACCCTAGACCGATGTAAGGTCAAATTTTCCTGATCGTTGTATCTAATATTAACATCAATGATGATTGACACGCATTTATTATTTCTTTGAGTATTCCATTAAGCTCTTAAAATAAATCATACACTTATTATTGAAAGTTTCCATTAACTTACAAAATTCGGTAATGTTCGGAACGCAAAACATATAGTACTAAGACTTTCCATAATCATTTCTGAAGACTTATCAAGAATTCGTCTCTTAACTTATGGCAGAATCATGCCGCCAAGAAGGAATCCTCGACGCTTCAATACTACAGGAGCACCAACACCACCTCCATCGATGGATGCTGCTACCTTTCAGGCTGTTGTAACAGCTGCCGTAACCGCAGCAATGGCACAAATGAGTAACAACGGATCAGGAGGAGGAATAAATAGCTCTACTAATGGCCAAAACCAGGGTCGTTCCGGGGAATGTACTTACAAGGACTTCTCCAACAGCAAACCTATCCCCTTTAATGGAACCGGGGGAGTAATGGCTCTATCCCAATGGATAGAGAAAATGGAAGCCGTATTCGAAATCTGCTCATGCCCCGAAGAGAGCAAAGTAAAATTTGCCGCATGTACTTTCTCCGAACGAGCCCTAACGTGGTGGAATGGCCACATCAAGTCACTAACTCTGGTGGTGGCAAACTCCATGGGTTGGGAGAACCTGAAGCAAATGCTACTGCGAGAGTACTGCCCAAGGGGCGAGATCCAGAAGCTTGAACAGGAGCTTTGGGGCCTGACTATGGTAGGCTCGGACATCACAACCTATACGAATAGGTTCAGTGACTTGACAATACTTTGCCCAGGGATGATGGCCCTAGAAAGCAAGAAGGTGGAAAGGTATATCTGGGGGCTGTCGCCCCAGCTTCGAGGAAGTGTGCTAGCTTCCAAACCCACAACGTTCGACAGTGCCAAACAACTGGCACAGTCCCTCGTTGATCATGGGGTCTGCCAAGATGTCACAACCATCGTCCCAGAACCAACCAAAGGAAGCAACAACAATAACAGCAATGCCAACAACAACAACAAGAAGTTTTGGAACAAGAGGAAACGCCAAACTTCGCAAGAACCTTCAAAGAAACAAATAGTGGCGGTCCATGCCGCTACTGCCCCCACTGCTGTCCCTGTTACCCCTACGCCGGTAAAACAATATGTTGGGTACCTACCAAAGTGAAACAAACGCAATTACCATCACAACGGAAATTGTCGGGAGATGCACTGTAAAAACTGCGACAGGAAAGGGCACACTGCCCGTTTCTGTAAGGCACCGGCGCGACCAATCACCCAAGTTCCTGGTGCTGGAGTGAGCCAGGCATGTTATGTGTGCGGGGAAACTGGGCACTACAAGAGGGATTGACCTAAGGCAAAGAATGTTGGTGGCGTAGTAAGAGTGCTGGCAATAGGGCAAAACGAGGCAATAGTTGATCTCGCAGTGGTTACGGGTACGTTTCTCCTCAACAACATTTACGCATGCATACTCTTTGACTGTGGTGCGGAGATAAGTTTCATGAGTCATAAGTTCAAACACTTACTTAATCAAAAACCTCAAGCACTCAATAAGATATTTACAGTAGAAATGGCAAACGGTAAAACAGAAAGCACAAACGATTTGTATGTAGGCTGCACACTAGCTCTAAATGAACACTTTTTCCAAATCGATCTAATGTCGATCACCATAAGAAGCTTTGATGTCATCATCGGTATGGACTGGTTAAGCCTTCACCATGCCGATATTCTGTGTCACGAAAGGGCTTTTCGCCTAAATCTGCCAAGTGGCGAAACTCTTGTCATTTATGGTGACAAACCCGGTACCAATTTACAAATCATCTCTTGCGTCAAATCCCGAAAATACCTGCGCAAAGAATATCATGCCTTCCTATCCCACGTGGTAGACAAGAAACGAGAAGTGAAAGACATTAAAGACATTCTGGAAGTCTGCAATTTCCCCGACATTTTCCCTGAAGATCATCCAGGAGTCCCACCAGAACGTCAAGTCGAGTTCAAAATCGACTTGATTCCCGGAGCTACCCCAGTAGCAAAATCGCCGTACCGTCTAGCACCGGCAGAAATGTAGGAATTATCCAGCCAGCTGAACGAGCTTCTAAGCAAAGGATTTATCATATCGAGCTTCTCACCTTGGGGAGCACCGGTTCTGTTCGTAAAGAAGAAGGACGGATCTTTTCGCATGTGCATCGATTACCGGGAACTGAACAAACTCACGATCAAGAACCGATATCCCTTACCGCGCATAGACGATCTGTTCGACCAACTACAAGGAGCGAGCTACTTCTCAAAGATCAATTTAAGATCTGGGTATCACCAGCTGCGAGTCCTGGAAGGAGACATTCCCAAAACGGCATTTCGAACTCGCTACGGTCACTACGAGTTTGTAGTGATGCCCTTTGGATTGACAAATGTGTCGGCGGTGTTCATGGACTTGATGAACCGAGTATGTCGTCCTTTCCTGGACAAATTTGTGATCGTGTTCATAAATGATATACTCGTCTATTCAAGGAGCAAAGAGGAACATAGGCAACACCTCTGACAGGTCTTGGAAACATTAAGGACAGAGAAGCTATACGCAAAATTCTCAAAGTGCGAATTTTGGATTCGGAAAGTAGATTTCCTAGGTCACGTGGTCAGCAAGGAGGGGATACACGTGGACCCTTCCAAAATCAAGGCAATCGAGAACTGGACAACTCCAAGGACTCCAACGGAAATCCGACAATTCTTGGGCCTCGTTGGGTATTACCGGAGGTTCATACAAAACTTCTCGAAGATTGCTAACTCCAAGGATCTGGACGCCGAAGTTTGGCGGATTCAGAGATGTTGTCATGAATGAAGCCCATAAGACTCGATACTCTGTACATCCCGGTTCAGACAAGATGTACCTGGATCTCAAGAAACTGTATTGGTGGCCAAACATGAAAGCCAAAATCGCTACCTATGTAGGCAAATGTCTGACTTGCGCCAAGGTCAAGGTAGAGTATCAAAAACCCTCGGGATTGTTGCAACAACCGGAAATACCCGAGTGGAAGTGGGAGCGGATAACCATGGATTTCATAACCAAGTTACCCAAGACAGCGGGTGGACTTGACACCATCTGGGTGATCGTCGACAGGTTAACCAAATCCGCGCACTTCCTACCAATAAAGGAAACGGATAAGCTGGAGAAACTAACTAGAACATACATCAGGGAGATTGTACGACTGCATGGTGTACCAATATCTATTATCTCGGACCGAGATAGTAGATTCACCTCGAGGTTCTGGCAGTCACTACAAAAATCTCTAGGAACGAGGCTAGACATGAGTACCGCCTACCACCCACAAACTGACGGCCAGAGTGAGAGAACCATTCAAACCTTAGAAGATATGCTTAGAGCTTGTGTGATCGATTTTGGTAAGGCTTGGGATACCCATTTACCATTGGTCGAGTTCTCGTACAACAATATCTACCACACTAGCATCAAGGTTGCCCCATTCGAAGCCCTCTATGGCCGCAAGTGTAGATCACCTCTGTACTGGGCTGAAGTGGGTGACACGCAACTTGCTAGAGGTCAAGTACCCGACAACACTCTAACTGGCCCAAAAATCATAAGGGAAACTACCGAGAAGATTGTCAAAATCCGAGAACGACTAAAGGCTTCAAGAGACAGACAAAAGAGTTATGCGGATAAAAGACGGAAACCCTTGGAATTCCAGGTTGGGGACCGGGTGCTATTGAAAGTCTCACCCTAGAAGGGATTAATACATTTCGGAAAGCATGGGAAACTAAACCCAAGGTATATCGGACCCTTCGAGATCCTTTCCAGGATCGGCCCGGTGGCATACAAACTTAGATTACCGTAGGAACTCAATAACGTACACCCTACCTTTCACGTGTCGAACCTAAAGAAGTGCTTATCCGATGAGACCCTCGTCATCCCTCTGGACGAAATTGAAATCAACGAGAGTCTCCACTTCGTGGAAGAGCCTGTAGAGATCATGGATCAAGAAATTAAGAGAACAAAACAAAGTCGCATACCCATAGTGAAAGTCCGTTGGAATGCCAAGCGAGGACCTGAATACACCTGGGAGCGCGAAGATCAAATGAAACAAAAATACCCGCATCTTTTCCCTAGTCATTATATACTTAATGTAGAATTAATTTCGGGACAAAATTCCCTCTAACGGGGGGATTATGTGACAACCTGATACTCCAAGTCAATGTATTGTTCAAAAGTCAAATGTTATAATCTATTTTGGAATCATTAAAAATAACGTCAAAAATAAAGTGTTCTAAAGTCTCAATTGGGATACATAAAATGTTAGATATTGTGTCAAGGTTTTCAGAAATATAAAGAACACTCAAATCCGAGTTATAACGAAGAAGTTATGACCAATCGAAAATCCGCGACACAACCGGTAAAACACTGTTAAGCGTAAAAAGTGAAATTTCGATAAAATACTTTTTAGCCTTAGGTATCTAAACGAAAGTCGTAGATTAAGTTAAACCGTGAGCGTGTATAAAAATAACGCCCAAATCTGACTTCGTATGAGCAAGTTATGATTTTTCTAAGTTTCGGATATAGCAGTAGACAGTTAAAACTCGAAATAGAGATCGAGCGATTTTTAGCCGACGCAACCTAAACGAGAATTGAAGATCTCGACAATAGTAGTACAACGGTAAAAAGACAGACGAAAACGGACATCGGATGAAGAAGTTATGAATTTTTAACGGATTTATCCTGTCCCGGCCTATTAAAAATATAATAGTAAAAATTTAAGTCAAAATTAGCCGACGGAGTCTAAACGAAAGTTGTAGAGTATATTCTCACCTACGCGTGATATAAAGAACGTCGAAAACGGATCTCGTATGCAAAAGTTATGGATTTTCAAAGTTTTGGGCACACACTTCGAGGCTTATCCGAAGGATTACGCCCCGCGTACTTCAGAGTACGCCCAGTGTACCCAATGCACGGCCTCGGATCGGCCATGTCGCCCCTACACCCTCTACTTCCGTCCCATCCGAAGACCAGCGACCAGTGACGTCGTCGCTGACGTACGCCCCGCGTACTTCGGAGTACGCCCAGCGTACGAAGCCTGGCAGCCCTCCTATAAATAGCATGCGAGACTTCCGACTTTTACTTGCTCATTTACTATCTTCTCTCCCAAACTTTATACTTCTACCCTCTCGAGACTATCCCGACATCCCGGTTTTACATCCAAGCTCTGACAGAAGTTCGAAGCCCCGAGAATCCCGAAAAATTCACCACTTTCCGGTCGGAGTGCCGCCCGAGAAAATCTCGTTTTCTTCAAATCACCACACTTTACAGGTGAGTTCATACCCCTACATTTTCACGTCTTTTTCATGTTTTAGGGGGAAAATACAAGTGAAACACGAGAAAAACTTATGTTAAAATACGCATCGTTATATATGGTTTCAAATACTTTACCTACATTTTGTTTATAAATGTTAAACAACATTAATACCAACGTTACACTTTACATGCAAAGTTGATATTACATCGAGTTTTTATCACCAAATGGAACACACTTTTGAAAAACTATAATAGGTATAGTTTACGAGTTATTCATGACATCTTTACACAAACACTGTAAAAAGGAAACACTTTCGTTTACAAGAAACGTGGACTTTTCATTCTTTAAATCTATTGATACTAAGTTTTGTGAGACATCCGACTTCACCGTACTCTCAAGTACGCATTTCAAGTCCTGTATTATAAACCATAATCTCTTGTAGGGAGAGCGTGATACTTGTGTATAGATCTATACTGGATTGACAATCCCGCACCTAAACTGTTAGCTACAGTTAGACCAGTAGGTCTGGGGTGACAAACGTCATAACACTGCAATGCCTGAAGAACGTTGTTACAGGCAATCTGGGTCAATAGCATGGTTATAAAACTCACATGGAGTATCGAAATATTTTTGATTTACGAAACTCTTAAATGCATTCCGTAATTACATTATATATGTAAAAATCCAGATTCACCATTTTAGCATGAAAGATACTATTGCATTCCAGCCTTTGGAACTTTTTCAAACTATCACACATACATAGAAAATATTGGATTTTCTGGGAAAACACGTTCAATTATTTTTACCGAAAGACATACAAATTTTAGTACAAAAACGCTTATGAACGCACCAACTTAATTGTTGACACTTTTTCAAAACTACTTGTATTTTACAGGGAATCAGTAATACATGTAAACATCAGCTTTTGGAGAAGGAACGCTAAGGCGTCAGTTGTCAAAACATTTTAAATCATCATATTTGTAATATTCTTTTGAAACATGTATTACATGCAACAATGTAACTTTTTATTATATTTATGATGGTTGGGTTTACTTTCTTTACAAATATTCAACTGTTATGATACTACGTGAAGTCACCCACCCCCGAATATTTCTGCCATTCTGGTTTGGGGGTGTGACAGAATGGCCATGTGGAGGGTGATAGTTTCGTTTTTATTACTTCTTTTCAGAGTTTATTTTTAGTCAAAGCCATCTCATTTTCGTTAATCTTCATGCATATTTTCTCTTTTTGTTATTTTTCTCCTTTACCGGGTGCTTTCCAGTCTTTCGAGCTTAAATGCAGGATTTATCGAAGACTTTTTATTATTGGAGGCATGGAAGGAGTGCGGGACTTTTGGAGGCTTGCAGTTTTCTTGTGGACTTGAAGTGGTGTGATTGGGCATTTTGTCAACATAATCAAAGGAGCAAGTTGGCCTTAATTTTAGATGAAGAATGATGATGATGTGAAGAGAATTCTGAGTTATAGAAGATCAAGGAAGCAATAGCCCATCTTGGGAGAGTCAAGAAGACACAATTGGGCTATCAAGAACCGTTACATGTGGGTTGGACCAAGAAATAAAGGAGCAAAAACTAGAAGGCCAATCAAATGGGCCAAATGGCCCAGAATCCACGCGGTCCACGTGGATTTACAAATGGTCCGCGTGGATCGCACTGTGAAGCATCCGAATTTTTAACTTTTTGACTCTATTTTGGGAAGGTTGGTGGAATGCTTTTGGGGGACTTTTGGATTCGATTTTTGACCACTTTTACCAGAGATTTGGGGGGGGGGGGGAGATTCATTATCAACTCATGAAGAGCAACTCTATTTTCTCTAAAGAAGGCTTGAGAAGAACTTGAAGATTTTGAAGATTAGTGTTTTATCTTGCACTTTGAATCATGTTTGGTATCTCTAAACCATCTTGCATTTCTTTTACTTTGGCCATGGTTGGCTAAACTTTCATTTGGTTGATTAGGGTTTAACCCATGGATGATTAGTTGCTTTGAAGACTTATTATTATCTTGTGTTTGAAGTTTATGGAAATGTTTTCTAGTTAAACATCTTGTTGTGTTTATTTATCTTTGATCATGGGCTTAGATGAATGAATGCTTATTTTTGTTGACTAATTTCTTGGTTAAGTAATGGACCCTCAAATTAGTAAGCAACAAATGGTTTATATGTTTGTTTTCATTTCATTTAGACCATGTAAATGTTTCCTCCATAATGATAATGTAAGCATTTGATTATCTTTTGGACTTGGTAACTCTTAGAACTTAAAGCTAATTGATTTTCACAAGATTACATGCTTCATTGATTTTGTGACTTTAATTAAGGAAATGTGTTAGAGCTCCTCTAGCCATTTTAATAACAATGAAGAGTTGAGGTAATTTGTTCTTATTAATTTCTATAGCTAAGTTAAACTAATTCACAAGATCTACTCCATTTAGTCTAATGATAAGTCAACTATGTCATCCATGTGGTGTATCCAAAAATCAACCAATTTCACTTCATTGAATTTAATCAAATATTTTACTTTTTTACTTGTCATATTTACATTCTAGCTAGTTTTAGTTCTCTCAAACAATCAAAAAGAATTAAATCCCCCATATTTACTTTTACTTTTGTTTTACAAGTACTTGAACAAGATTTTCATAGAGTTATAAAATTGAACCAATCTTCGTGGATACGATCCCTTTACCACTATACACTATTTTAGTGTGTGATATTTAGGGTATTTATTTTGTTGGCCTCGACAACCACCAAATTTTGGCGCCGTTGCCGGGGATCGGTTTATATTTAATCAGTTTGTTTCTCTATGCCTAGATCTCATTGTGCAGGTACTCTAGTTTAAAACTCAAAAATTTTAAAAAGTATGGTTCGGAAATGAACACTCCTTGCATTGAAGATAAACTTTCTAAGCTAGCTCAGTTAGTTATGATGATTGAAAGTGACCAAAGTGTGCAACCCAAGCCTCTTCTTTGTGATAATTGCGCCCAAAATGGACATCATTCTGACATGTGTCCATATTTAAAAGGAGAATGGGAGGAAGTGCAAGAAAGGGGAAGTTATTACGGTCAAATCAATGGAGTTATGATCAACCTCAATATGATCAATGGTGGGACAACAACCAAGCTCGGGGATACAACCAATACCAAAGTCCATACCAAGATTGGAGAAATGACCAATACCAACCAACTCCACAATTCCAACATCCATGTCCTCCACCTCTTCAACAAGCTGAACCGCCAAGCATGTCCTTAGAGGAGATTGTGAAGAGCATTGCCACTTCTACCCAAAATTTCCAGGAAACAACGCAAGCTAGCCTAAAAAACTTTGAGAAACAAATAACACAACTTGCTCAAACAATAAGTATAATGGAAGCTCAAGACAAACTACCTTCTGAAGAGAGCCCATGGCATAGCACATGTGTTATTCCTTTAAAAGATGAGAAAAGTTTTGATGGCCTAAGAGTGTTATATGAAGAAGTGGAAGAAGGAGTAGAAGTGGAAGAGGCTAACAAGGAGGAAGAAGAAGACATTGAGAAAGTTGACAATGAAACTATAGAGGAAGTGTTGGGGTTAACGAAAGAGAGATTGAGCCACCCACTACCATTGAGAAACTAACTCCAGTGGTAGAACAACCACAAGATCCGGAGACGATAAATCTGTCGGACCCTTCAAAGGATACGTATCCCGAGAAAGAAGACGCCCAACCGGTCACCTACTCAACCACCATGTCAAATAGGGAAGAGTTAGTCACCTTATTGAACAAATACAAGAAAGAATATGGTTGGATGATTGCTATCATCAAAGGTCTAAGTCCGATATGGTTCTCCCGTAAAAAGAAAGTCAAATACAAGAAAAGAGTCATAATGGAGGTGTGGGAATTAAAAAAATGTCGACACGGGGAAAATCTTCAAAGTCAATGGGCATCGTTTGAAACCTATCTATGAAGGTTTTAATGCAAATGTCCTAGATGTCATCCATTTGGATGCCCCGGTATACTGAAATTGAGAAGGAAGTACGTCTCGCCAAAGACGTTAAAGAAGGGCATTTTTGGAAAAACATTGTGTTTTCATCTTTTCTAATTCCGAATAAATGTTTTTAGATAAACCCTTTTTGCATTTCACATTTATTCTTCCTTCTTGCAGTGAAAGAGTGTTGAATTTTAAGCCCACGATGTTCGTTTAAGTCAATAGCGAAGATTTGAGATTTTTCACCGGTTAACAAATGGTCCGCGTGTACTTAAGGGACTGTCCGCGTGAATAAACAAATGGTCCGCGTGCACTCGCCCAAGTCGTCTGCATCATTCTTTGAATTTAGCATAATTACAGAACTTTTCACGAGGACCGCGTGTACTCAAGGGACCGTCCGCGTGAATAAACAAATGGTCCGCGTGTAGTCAAGGGACCGTCTGTGTGAATAAACAAATGGTCCGCGTGTACTCCAGAAACTGTCCGCGTGGATTCGTTGACCAGCTTTGACCAACTTTGACTTCCATTGACTTGTTGACCAAATAACTTAAGTGACATGCAACCTTTCTTCTTCATTAGCGCACCGGTTTTTTCCCTCTCTCTATGCATTCTTTCTCCCTCAAGAAACCATTAACCCAAACCCTCCACCCACTCACCCTTATCCACCTCCACCTTACCCCTACCCTTACCCCCAATACCCATATCCTCCTCCCGATCCTCCGGTTTAGGTACTTTCTCTTCGCCCCAAGCAGTGAGGACAATGCTTATTTCTAAGCTTGGGGTGGGGTATTTACTTTTTCTTTTTGCTTTCTCATGCATTCTAACTTAGGTTGCATATCATTTTAGCCTTAATTTGCATTCATTTTTTTTATAAAACTCCAAAAAGATTTTATTTTCTTCTTTTTCACTTTTTATTTTTACATGACATTTAGCTTAGGGCATTAGCATTCATGCATTTTTGTTATCTGTTTATTCTCACCCCCTTGGATGCCATGGAACAGGTTCACAATTATTGTATCATTATTGGTCCAGGATCTTGGTGTTATCTCACCGATCGAATCGGGACCACTAGCTGTAGTTTAGGACTTCATACTTGGGATCAGATGCTGGAAGCTTAAAGGGGTAAGTGATCATGGCCATGTAGCTTTCATGAAGAATTATGCATGAAATACTAACAACTGTAGGATATACTATAGCAATGGATGTTCTTAGCCTTGCGGTCACTACCGCCGAGAGGATCACACTTGATCATGTTTAAATCGTTAGGATGAAGCACTGGTGCTTGTCCCCGAGTAGAATCCATATCCGGTCTCTTTACATCACCATATTATTTTTGCGATTTACTTAGGATTTTAGAGAGTCTTTTAGCCCATATTAGGGCATTTTCTTTATTTATGAAAAACCAAAAGTTTGAAAAGGAGCTTGCATATTTACGCTCCACACATGGTCATTTTCACACTTAGACCATTCGGATTATTATTTTCCCCCCCTCGGTTCCACTTACATAATTTTGGGAACCAAATTTTGAGTCAAAAAGTTTTCTTCATAAAAGAAAAAATTCAATATGTTAGTGCATTACATTCTAGTACTCTAGTTAAAAAAAAAGAGAGAGAAAGGTTCATGGCTGTAATAATCTTAGATAGGTGACCGGTTCAATTATTGAACAAATTTTCCTACATTTTGGTCACTCGGCGTTTGATACTTATTTATTTATTTAGGAATGTTTTATTGTATATAGATCGAGTTGTTTTCGCAAATTGGTGATGTTAGGCAGACTGTCGAGTCGGATACTACGGGAGGTTTGGGCCAACACTAAGTGAACTGATTCCTACAACGGTGTCCGAGCGATGAAACCTAATCACACTTGAGAGTGGCCGACAGACGTGAGATCACGAAACTTTCGTGATAAGAGTGTACACTTAAAGAAGAGCTCCACACAAGCCTATCCAGCTGTTTTCTCCCTACTACAGATGTTCTTCATTGTATGCATGTTCCATTGGGGCTGCGACTGACCATCCCTCCTTACTCACCTAAAGGAGTTGTCCTAGCTGTGGTTTATGGTTCCATTGTCATCGGATGAAGAAGTCATGAGATAATAGCAAGATTAATTCTGACCATGTTGACTAACGGTGATCAGGTTCCGTGGTTCTATCCATTCTTTTTATTTTCTTAGGATAGTTCATCCCGAGTTCATTTTAGTATTGTCTTACTTGAGGACAAGTAAGGTTTAAGCTTGGGGTGATTTGATAGTTTCATTTTTATTACTTCTTTTCATAGTTTATTTTTAGTCAAAGCCATCTCATTTTAGTTAATCTTCATGCATATTTTCTCTTTTTGTTATTTTTCTCCTTTACCGGGTGCTTTCCAGTCTTTCGAGCTTAAATGCAGGATTTATCGAAGACTTTTTATTATTGGAGGCATGGAAGGAGTGCGGGACTTTTGGAGTCTTGCAGTTTGCTTGTGGACTTGAAGTGGTGTGATTGGGCATTTTGTCAACATAATCAAAGGAGCAAGTTGGACTTAATTTTAGATGAAGAATGATGATGATGTGAAGAGAATTTTGAGCTATAGAAGATCAAGGAAGCAATGACACATCTTGGGAGAGTCAAGAAGACACAATTGGGCTATCAAGAACCTTTACATGTGGGCTGGACCAAGAAATAAAGGAGCAAAAACTAGAAGGCCAATCAAATGGGCCAAATGGCCCAGAATCCACACGGTCCGCGTGGATTTACAAATGGTCCGCGTGGATCGCAATGTGAAGAATCCGGATTTTTAACTTTTTGACTCTATTTTTGGAAGGTTGGTGGAATGCTTTTGGGGGACTTTTGGATCCGATTTTTGACCACTTTTACTGGAGATTTGGGGGGGGGAGATTCATTATCAACTCATGAAGAACAACTCTATTTTCTCTCAAGAAGGCTTGAGAAGAACTTGAAGATTTTGAAGATTAGTGTTTTATCTTGCACTTTGAATCATGTTTGGTATCTTTAAACCATCTTGCATTTCTTTTACTTTGGCCATGCTTGGCTAAACTTTCATTTGGTTGATTAGGGTTTAACCCATGGATGATTAGTTTCTTTGAAGACTTATTATTATCTTGTGTTTGAAGTTTATGGAAATGTTTTCTAGTTAAACATCTTGTTGTGTTTATTTATCTTTGATCATGGGCTTAGATGAATGAATGCTTATTTTTGTTGACTAATTTCTTGGTTAAGTAATGGACCCTCAAATTAGTAAGCAACAAATGGTTTATATGTTTGTTTTCATTTCATTTAGACCATGTAAATGTTTCCTCCATAATGATAATGTAAGCATTTGATTATCTTTTGAACTTGGTAACTCTTAGAACTTAAAGCTAATTGATTTTCACAAGATTACATGCTTCATTGATTTTGTGACTTTAATTAAGGAAATGTGTTAGAGCTCCTCTAGCCATTTTAATAACAATGAAGAGTTGAGGTAATTTGTGCTTATGAATTGTTATAGCTAAGTTAAACTAATTCACAAGATTTACTCCATTTAGTCTAATGATAAGTCAACTATGTCATCCATGTGGTGTATCCCAAAATCAACCAATTTCACTTCATTGAATTTAATCAAATATTTTACTTGTTTACTTGTCATATTTACATTCTAGCTAGTTTTAGTTCTCTCAAACAATCAAAAAGAATTAAATCCCTCATATTTACTTTTACTTTTGTTTTACAAGTACTTGAACAAGATTTTCATAGAGTTATAAAATTGAACCAATCTTCGTGGATACGATCCCTTTACCACTATACACTATTTTAGTGTGTAATATTTAAGGTATTTATTTTGTTGGCCTCGACAACCACCAAATTTTGGCGCCGTTGCCGGGGATCGGTTTATATTTAATCAGTTTGTTTCTCTATGCCTAGATCTCATTGTGCAGGTACTCTAGTTTAAAACTCAAAAATTTTAAAAAGTATGGTTCGGAAATGAACACTCCTTGCATTGAAGATAAACTTTCTAAGCTAGCTCAGTTAGTTATGATGATTGAAAGTGACCAAAGTGTGCAACCCAAGCCTCTTCTTTATGATAATTGCGCCCAAAATGGACATCATTCTGACATGTGTCCATATTTAAAAGGAGAATGGGAGGAAGTGCAAGAAAGGGGAAGCTATTACGGTCAAATCAATGGAGTTATGATCAACCTCAATATGATCAATGGTGGGACAACAACCAAGCTCGTGGATACAACCAATACCAAAGTCCATACCAAGATTGGAGAAATGACCAATACCAACCAACTCCACAATTCCAACATCCATGTCCTCCACCTCTTCAACAAGCTGAACCGCCAAGCATGTCCTTAGAGGAGATTGTGAAGAGCATTGCCACTTCTACCCAAAATTTCCAGGAAACAACGCAAGCTAGCCTAAAAAACTTTGAGAAACAAATAACACAACTTGCTCAAACAATAAGTATAATGGAAGCTCAAGACAAACTACCTTCTGAAGAGAGCCCATGGCATAGCACATGTGTTATTCCTTTAAAAGATGAGAAAAGTTTTGATGGCCTAAGAGTGTTATATGAAGAAGTGGAAGAAGGAGTAGAAGTGGAAGAGGCTAACAAGGAGGAAGAAGAAGACATTGAGAAAGTTGACAATGAAACTATAGAGGAAGTGTTGGGGTTAACGAAAGAGAGATTGAGCCACCCACTACCATTGAGAAACTAACTCCAGTGGTAGAACAACCACAAGATCCGGAGACGATAAATCTGTCGGACCCTTCAAAGGATACGTATCCCGAGAAAGAAGACGCCCAACCGGTCACCTACTCAACCACCATGTCAAATAGGGAAGAGTTAGTCACCTTATTGAACAAATACAAGAAAGAATATGGTTGGATGATTGCTATCATCAAAGGTCTAAGTCCGATATGGTTCTCCCGTAAAAAGAAAGTCAAATACAAGAAAAGAGTCATAATGGAGGTGTGGGAATTAAAAAAATGTCGACACGGGGAAAATCTTCAAAGTCAATGGGCATCGTTTGAAACCTATCTATGAAGGTTTTAATGCAAATGTCCTAGATGTCATCCATTTGGATGCCCCGGTATACTGAAATTGAGAAGGAAGTACGTCTCGCCAAAGACGTTAAAGAAGGGCATTTTTGGAAAAACATTGTGTTTTCATCTTTTCTAATTCCGAATAAATGTTTTTAGATAAACCCTTTTTGCATTTCACATTTATTCTTCCTTCTTGCAGTGAAAGAGTGTTGAATTTTAAGCCCACGATGTTCGTTTAAGTCAATAGCGAAGATTTGAGATTTTTCACCGGTTAACAAATGGTCCGCGTGTACTTAAGGGACTGTCCGCGTGAATAAACAAATGGTCCGCGTGCACTCGCCCAAGTCGTCTGCATCATTCTTTGAATTTAGCATAATTACAGAACTTTTCACGAGGACCGCGTGTACTCAAGGGACCGTCCGCGTGAATAAACAAATGGTCCGCGTGTAGTCAAGGGACCGTCTGTGTGAATAAACAAATGGTCCGCGTGTACTCCAGAAACTGTCCGCGTGGATTCGTTGACCAGCTTTGACCAACTTTGACTTCCATTGACTTGTTGACCAAATAACTTAAGTGACATGCAACCTTTCTTCTTCATTAGCGCACCGGTTTTTTCCCTCTCTCTATGCATTCTTTCTCCCTCAAGAAACCATTAACCCAAACCCTCCACCCACTCACCCTTATCCACCTCCACCTTACCCCTACCCTTACCCCCAATACCCATATCCTCCTCCCGATCCTCCGGTTTAGGTACTTTCTCTTCGCCCCAAGCAGTGAGGACAATGCTTATTTCTAAGCTTGGGGTGGGGTATTTACTTTTTCTTTTTGCTTTCTCATGCATTCTAACTTAGGTTGCATATCATTTTAGCCTTAATTTGCATTCATTTTTTTTATAAAACTCCAAAAAGATTTTATTTTCTTCTTTTTCACTTTTTATTTTTACATGACATTTAGCTTAGGGCATTAGCATTCATGCATTTTTGTTATCTGTTTATTCTCACCCCCTTGGATGCCATGGAACAGGTTCACAATTATTGTATCATTATTGGTCCAAGATATTATGTGTCACGAGAAGGTCGTTCGCCTTCATCTTCCTAATCACGAAACCCTAATAATCTACGGAGATAAACCCGACGCAAACCTTCGCCTTATCTCATGCATCAAAGCAAAAAAGTGTCTACAAAAGAAGAACTACGCATTCCTTGTTCATGTGGTGGACAAAACCAAAGAGGAAGCGAGCATTCGCAACATCCCAGTGGCATGTGACTTCCCGGACGTGTTTCCAGAAGATCTTCCGGGAATACCCCCAGAGTGACAAATCGAATTCCGAATCGACCTAGTGCCTGGAGCCACTCCAATAGCGAAATCACCCTATAGGTTGGCTCCTGCAGAAATGCAAGAGTTATCAAGCCAACTGGGTGAACTCCTGGAGAAAGGATTCATCAGACCCAGCTTTTCGCCGTGGGGAGCTCCGGTTCTTTTCCTTAAAAAGAAAGACGGATCTTTCACGATGTGCATCGATTATAGGGAATTAAACAAACTCACCATCAAAAACCGGTATCCACTTCCACAAATTGATGATCTATTTGACCAGCTTCAAGGAGCTAGTTACTTTTCAAAAATAGATCTGAGAACCCGTTATCATTGTTGGGTTTTGAGCATTCTAACACTCCTATGGTGTACATGCAACCCTATAAACCTTGGATCTATGTTTTCTCTATTATACATGCAAATATTAACTATTCCAAGGTTTCATCCTAACTAGCATATTATGAAGCACCTATACTACAAAGTTCTAGTTAGATGACATACCTTTTGATGTAGCTTGATGTCTTCAAGCTTTAAGAGCTTAGCCCCAATAGTGTGGAAGCCTCAAATGGAATCACAAATCACCAAAACACCTTGGAAGAACTTGAGAGAATATGTATGCACACTAAAATCGGCCCACTCTTATTTTCACACACTTGTCTCTATTTTGTGAGCCAAGGACCCCTTTATATATTATGGAGGATTAGGGTTACATCCATGTAAACCCTAATACCCATGACCTTTCATTTACATAGGATCCATGGGTTAAAATCTCCATGGACCATCCATGAAAGCTTAGCCCAACCTAAATGAACTTGGCCCATTCCATATATATAAGAGTCCATATTTAATTAGTTCTTTTTGATCACTTAATTAATTCTAAATTAATTCTTGATCAATACTAATTAAATAATATGATTCCATATTAATATATTAGAACTTATAATATATTAATATAAATCATAAATATACTATTCTCAAAAGACTATCCATATAAATTGTGCCGGTGAAGTGCAACCCAAATGGACCATGCCGGGTCGGGTCCAAGTACATATCAAATATAGTTATGAACTTAGACATTAATCCAACAGTCTCCCACTTGGATAAGTCTAAAACTATTATTGAGTATGACTTCAAAACCTAACTGGCAATCGTAGCTCTTAAAGCCGATGTCGAACTCTGACCTTGTCAATGACTTGTCCATTAGATAAGGGATCATATATTCCTCCATTCTAGATATCATATGGACTGAGACATGGATTATAATCATTCTCTCTGTCCATTTGTTGTTTCCCGATTTTCGATTTATGATGACTGACTGATTGAACAAATCAAATCAGTCCTGGCTTGGCCAAGCACTCACATGTGTCATCGCTAAATCATCGAGGGGCCCACAGATATCGCTTTTATCCCGAAGGTAAAAGGAATGGATAAACTTCGACTCATATGGCTTGTTCTACTACTTGTTGAATCATACACAAAGGCACGTTTTATAACATCGAGTTACCAAATGCGTTTTCGTGCAATCAATGTATAACCAACTCATAGTAACAACTCATATCTCTAGGTTTGAAGAATATAAGATATTATCGTCTCATGATCACTCATGATAAAATCCTTGAAGTGATTCAAATGAGCGCGGGTTGAATCTAATACTCAGAACTTATGAGCCCTCATGAGTGTTGTAGCACCACTTTGTCCACCAACTTGGACCTCTACAAACCAACCCATGACAGTCTTGATTCATATCTACTTCCAACATATGACCGACTGTGGATGGTTTGAATAACTTAATCATTCAGGAAGAGCGACTTAGTTATTCTGGAAGTCAAAACATGCAAAGTGAAACACAAGAATAAATGAATCAAATATGGTATCAAACCCTATGAATATAAATAAACACTTTTATTTATCACCATACTGATTACTCATTATTCATTGTTTCGGTTTTATCAACTTTATACTTGAATTAAAAACACTAGTTGTCCCATGCTCCAAGCATGTACATTATGTTTTTCTTAAACAATAGCTTTGCCATACACCAAGTATGCACTCTATGTTTGTCTATGATCCTTACTTTGTGAAATAAACCAATTGAACATAATTTCAATGATTCTAATTTCACACTCCCAAATCCTTATCGAAAAATGTGAGAATTTCAAATTCCTATCATTTATCAAAATCTGTTTAGATTTTAAACTTATATGCACTGACCCTCCTGTAATGAATATGTACAAAGTCACAAAGACTTGTCAACAGTCATTATAAGGTATTCCAATGGAGATCAACTCCATGGAAACTAAGTCTCATATTCAAAGTACATTGCTTTGGACATGCTTCTTGCATTAAGTTTTCTAATCTTACACAGATAACTTCCACCTATGGAGACAACTCCATATTCTCATTTTGACTATCACTTCTGAATAAGAGATGCCTCTTTTCAGAATATGTCAATATGGTCCTTCCAAAATTATCACTATACTTCCAACTGTCCCTGAGCAACCAATCTTTGGTAAACCTCATATTGTCCTCGACAATTGCTTAATCATTTTAGTCATATCCAATTCTAGACCTTTTCCCTTCTTAATGCCTCTGGGCATTTGGAAAAATTTAGAAATGACAAATATTATAGCACATGCAATCGATCCTGTACCCAAAGCAAATGGTACACGATTCATGATGTCTCACATAAAGACATGATTCTAGTCCAGTCTTTTGCTACAATATTTTTATTTGCCATGTTTTCAAAATTTGACTATGAAGAGGGATGCCGTAATCATAATCGAATTTTGAGAACGCAATATATAGAATTTCCTTAAGTTGAACCAATCCAACATGAAATTCATATATATATTCTTGACTAAAGATGATTAAGGTCTCAATCTAAGCCTTTAGAACTGAAATGAAGTATATCCTCTCCCTTAATTATAGCAAAACAACTTTTTCAATAATTAACATTGCTAACTTGCAACACTAACAATAATTATCATACTCCCACTAACATGATGATTATTATCATAACACTTATGCTCCCACTAGCTTTGACATGTACTCAGAAATCAACTGGACTTCTAGAAATCAATACTTTATTGACTTTCTTACCAAAGTTCAGATTTCTGATACGAGATGCTTTGATAAAACTTTATCAAAATCATACACCTTTCCTTAGATAGCATGCATGTGTGTCTAAACAATTTCAGAACTATGAAAAGGGATGTCGTAATCATAGTCTCAATTGTTTAGACCTTTTGCCATCTGCTTCAAATCTACTTGGTGGAAGTGTTTCCTCACCATCATTTTCATGAATCGGAGAGAAACCTTATGACCCTTAGATTTTATGGTGTATGTGTTCTTATCCATGTGAATCGTCAAAACCATAGTCCCAAGACAAGGATAATGACAAATCCAAACTCATATGGACTGAACTTATGCAATCTTAACTTCTTGCCACCTGGCAGTACAGGGCCTGCCATTGCTTCCAAGTTGTTATGCAACCAATTGAGAACTTTCAGCACTCCTATGCAAAGCCAACTTTAACTGGAATGGACACAGAATATGTCAACACGATAGGTTATAAACCTCAAGTCGTGTGCTAGTGAAGAACCTCAGGTTTTATTCTTGATTAGTTCTTGAAATTCTTTTTAGGATCTTTAAGACTCCCACTATCCTCTTGACATATAAGACTATCTTGCCAAATATTCAAGAGATAGTACGGATTCTTTATCAAGACAAACACTTCACACAATTGGCCTTAGTTGGTCTTTGTTTTATCCAAAACATCACAACTTACCAATTTCAAATGTACAAGAGTAGGACACTTTTACTCTTACATTTGACAAGTGTTTTAAACCTTTCTTTAAGATATGTCACTCAGGTTACAATCTTGGAGTATGACTCTAAGAATTGTTTTGGAACGAAGTATGACTCATCTTCCTGATCTAACCATTTCAACAATTCATGACTCCTATTCTTAGTCATAAGAATGCACTAAGATGACCTTTAGAGGACTAATTGTGATATGATTTCTAAATCATTAAGATGATCACAAACTTGATACTAAAGTACTCTCCCATCTTTTCAGATTTGAGAAACTTTTATCTTTCTGTCTAATTTGATTCTTCCCATTCGTTCTGCCATACATTGAGACTTTTCCAATGTTTCAGAATTATACTTAAACTTGTAAGTATAACCATATTTACTAAACTTTAGTAAATCAAATAGTCTTAACGAGCTTTGTGGTGGACATGACCAGTGCACAAGAATGTGTACTCGATCCCTTTAGTCCTTCACTTGACTCACACATCCATGTGAACAAGTAATTAGTCTTGATTTTCCAATGCTTGAAAGTTCTCATTCATCATACTATTCAACTTGCATGATTCCAAGTTTCGGTCCAATTGAAACTTGGGTGATGAGGAACTTTCCTGATTTGGTAAATTTAGACACTACCACAAATAAAAGAATCAAATCCATTTTTCAATATTGTTGTCAGTGGAATCATATAAGCAACAATTTTCCACAAATGCCATTGTAAGGATACTTCAAATAAATAAAATTAAACAATTTTCTTTTATTTTAAAACTTTGCGGAAAAACTTATCCTTACAATCCACATGGAAAATTGTTGTTATCTATTCCTTAGCAATATATCATAACTTCTTAAGCAACTGCTCAAAATTCTGATGCGATCGAAATCCACCTTCGCGATCAGAATCAACATATACTTCCTTTAAGATTTCTCTCTATTCTTTGATTCTTAAAACATCAACATGTGACCCAGTCACATCATGTAATGAGGATCTCAGAATAGAACTTAACAGAGTTAGATAATGGGCTCTACCTGCTGTAGAGTCAAACTTATTGACTTTAACATCCTTAGGTAAATTTGGCAGCTTTGCAATCAACGCCCCTTCCTTTGGCAAAATAAACATATGGACCCTTTGGTAGTGGGACTATCTCAGACTTAGCCTTTCTCTTTACCATTAGGTCAACCGGGTTGACTATGGTCAATCCCTTTCCATTGGGAAGAGAATGCTTTTTCTGGATTTCCAGTGTCACCATTGTCACTGTCCATAAAGTTTTTGGGAAGTTGATCTTCTAATCAAATTTGTGTCACTATCGTTCCAAATCATTGCTGATTCAGCAGCACCAAGCAAATAGATATGATCATTAAGGTTCATGTCATAGTCTGTATCATAGTAGTCCCAAAGGAACTCACTATGTGACTTAGAAAGTGATTGAACATCCAACTTTCTCAAGACTTTGAAACCCAACTCTCCCGGCTTGTGAATATGTGACTTCATCTCTAAGATGTGATCACACATAGACCTTGCTTGCCATTAGGGCTTGAGTGACCTTGAACTTGTGGGTTAGGGAGAATAATTGGAGGAGGTGGAGGAAGTAAAGTTCCAAGAGATTTGGGAAGATCATAGATGTCTGAACTCGACATCTTTTGGGAGATATTCAAGATAGTTGATCTAAAGTCCTTAATATAACACCCAATATGAAATATTAAGGCTAGGATCCAACAACCTATTTATAACTGGAAGAGGGATGCCGTAATCCGAGTTATAAAATAGTTGAAGGTAGGTAGTGACGATTTACTAATTTCCACCATGATAAACGAAATAATTTAATTAGGTTTTTTTACTTGGATTTGAAACTCCTAGATCTTTTGAGATTCATTGAACTTTTCAATGGCATGTTTCAATCTCGAGTGTGCCCTTCAGGTTTTGTGACTGGGATGCCGAGGATCACAAAACAAGGTGTGAAGTAACCATGCAAATATACTTTGTACCCTTAATATTTACCCCTCAATCGATGTGCCGGTTAACCACACACGCTCCAACGATACTATGATAAACATTAAGCTACCCTTTGCCTACCTTGTTAAGTCCAGGTTAGTGTGCCGGTTAACCACACACGCTCCAACGATACTATGATAAACATTAAGCTACCCTTTTCCTAAGTAACTAAGATTGGGAATTTATAAGTGTTTAGTTACTTAGTATTTATCATTATACTTATAATGAAGGGAGAATTATAGTCCTTGTCCTACCTGTTCGGCTAACGTCCCTCCACCGCTCAAGGAAGCGGTGAGTGAGAGTGGACACCCATTAAATTGCCATTTTATAGGCAGTAACCTTATACCCCCCTTATAGACCGACTTCGTGAATGAGGCCTACTAATGGTAAGACGACTTGCTCTTATACATATAATATATTAAAATTTTAATATTATAATAGTATAAGGGTGTATTTTAGACATTTAAAATACTTGGTGGTTTAATCTATTAATTAAACTAGACTTTTAATTTAATTAAACTCAAACCATATCTTTATTTATGAATTTAATAATACTCTTTTAATTAAACGCTTTAATTAACTATTAATAAAGTCCATAAGAGTTAATTTGAATTATTTAATAAAACATCATAATTTCAATTATTAAATTCAAAATTAAAACCATTTAATTAATTGTTTAAGTTATGAACCCAAGAGTTTTAGAATTCAATTCTTTTTTTTCATAAAAAGCTTTTTCCAAATTCCAAAACTTGAAGGCAAGTTTTGTAACTCTTGAAAACATTTGGATTCCATAACTTATGGAGTTAAATACTTGTTTTATGATGAAACTTTTCATTTTCCATAACTTAAGAACAAGTTATGGAATTCTTTAAAACATTAACTCCAAATTTTGTAACTCCATAAAAACTTTAAATCAATTTTTTTAAAAAAAAAACTTTCATATCCATAACTTATGGAGGTTTCAAAACACTTAAGATCACAACTTTAAAAAAAACTTTTCAGCTCCAAAATTTTATGACAAAATTTGTAACTCCTTAAAACATTTAGATCAAACTTTTAAAACTAATAAAATAATCATATCATTTTATCTTTTACTAAATTTGATCTAATTCAACTCATATAGCAAATGATTTAAATTTTACAAATAATTAGTTTTTCACACACAAGTAATTATCTTAAAATATGACAAACGTCATGTTTTTTTTTCTTTTTTTTCAACTTGAAAATAAAACATTTGCATCAATATAACAGAAAACAACCCATGGCTTTGATACCACTGTTGGGTTTTGAGCATTCTAACACTCCTATGGTGTACATGCAACCCTATAAACCTTGGATCTATGTTTTCTCTATTATACATGCAAATATTAACTATTCCAAGGTTTCATCCTAACTAGCATATTATGAAGCACCTATACTACAAAGTTCTAGTTAGATGACATACCTTTTGATGTAGCTTGATGTCTTCAAGCTTTAAGAACTTAGCCCCAATAGTGTGGAAGCCTCAAATGGAATCACAAATCACCAAAACACCTTGGAAGAACTTGAGAGAATATGTATGCACACTAAAGTCGGCCCACTCTTATTTTCACACACTTGTCTCTATTTTGTGAGCCAAGGACCCCTTTATATATTATGGAGGATTAGGGTTACATCCATGTAAACCCTAATACCCATGACCTTTCATTTACATAGGATCCATGGGTTAAAATCTCCATGGACCATCCATGAATGCTTAGCCCAACCTAAATGAACTTGGCCCATTCCATATATATAAGAGTCCATATTTAATTAGTTCTTTTTGATCACTTAATTAATTCTAAATTATTTCTTGATCAATACTAATTAAATAATATGATTCCATATTAATATATTAGAACTTATAATATATTAATATCAATCATAAATATACTATTCTCAAAAGACTATCCATATAAATTGTGCCGATGAAGTGCAACCCAAATGGACCATGCCGGGTCGGGTCAAGTACAAACCAAATATAGTTATGGACTTAGACATTAATCCAACAATCATCAACTCAAAGTCCGAGATGAGGACATTCCTAAGACTTCTTTCCGAACTCGATACGGTCACTACGAATTCGTCGTAGTGCCCTTCGGTCTAACAAATGCCCCCGCTGCATTTATGGACCTCATGAATCGAGTCTGTCGCCCATTCCTTGATAAATTCTTCATCGTTTTCATCGACGATATTCTTGTGTACTCTCGAAGCGAAGAAGATCATAGCCAACACCTTCGACAGATTTTAGAAACCCTACGGGCTGAAAAGTTGTATGCGAAACTCTCCAAGTGCGAGTTCTGGCTCCGCAGTGTGAACTTCCTGGGCCATGTAGTCAGTTAGGAAGGAATACATGTGGACCCCTCCAAGATCAAAGCGATCAAAAACTGGGCAATTCCGTTAACGCCAACAGAAATTCGCCAATTCTTGGGTCTTGCAGGCTACTACCGAAGATTCATTCAAAACTTTTCCAAGATAGCCAAACCCCTCACCACGTTAACCCAAAAAGGCGTACCCTTCAAATGGACCGAAAAGCAAGAGCTTGCCTTCCAAACCTTGAAGCAAGCCCTCTGTAGTGCTCCGGTGCTATCCTTACCGGAGGGAACCGAAGACTTCATAGTTTACTGTGATGCTTCGAATCTGGGTTTAGGTTGTGTCCTCATGCAACGAGAGAAAGTAATTGCTTATACATCCAGACAACTGAAAACGCATGAAGTAAATTGCACCACGCATGATCTAGAACTGGGGGCAGTGGTCTTCGCCTTAAAAATTTGGAGGCACTACCTCTATGGTACCAAGTGCACCGTCTTTACAGACCACAAGAGCCTCCAGCACATTCTAAATCAAAATGAGCTAAATATGAGGCAGCGAAGATGGGTTGAGCTGTTAAACGATTATGAATGTGAGATCAAATATCATCCCGGCAAGGCTAACGTGGTAGCCGATGCCCTGAGCAGAAAGGAATATTCAAATCGTCGTGTGAAGTCTCTGTCGATCACCATCCAATCTCATCTGGCTTCACAAATCAAGGAAGCTCAATTGGACGCATTGAAGCTAGAGAATGTCGCTAGTGAATCGCTACGTGGAATGGAGAAGGAGCTCGAAGTTAAAGACAACGGAACCCACTACTTCATGAATAGAATCTGGGTTCCCAAAATTGGGGGATTCAGAGAGATAGTCCTGCATGAAGCCCACAAGACGCGATATTCTATTCATCCGAGGTCAGATAAAATGTATTTGGATATCAAGCAGCAATATTGGTGGCCTAATATGAAGGCAGAGATAGCTACTTTCGTAGGCAAGTGTCTTACTTGCGCCAAGGTGAAAGTGGAATACCAAAAGCCCTCGGGACTATTGCAACAACCAGTGATACCCGAGTGGAAATGGGAAAGGATTACTATGGACTTCGTGACTAAATTGCCAAAGACAACAGACAGATTGGATGCTATCTGGGTAATTGTCGATAGATTGACAAAATCCGCTCATTTCCTGCCAATAAAAGAATCCTACAAGATGGAAAAGCTGACCCGAATCTACATCGAGGAGGTCGTGAAACTCCATGGAGTGCCAGTATCTATTATCTCGGATCGAGATAGCAGATTTACTTCAAGATTCTGG
The DNA here is from genome assembly GCF_052849685.1 of Lactuca virosa. Lineage (NCBI taxonomy): Eukaryota > Viridiplantae > Streptophyta > Magnoliopsida > Asterales > Asteraceae > Lactuca > Lactuca virosa. The sequence goes on along the minus strand of NC_136429.1, from coordinate 177,185,933 downwards.
CAATCTCTTCAGAAGGCAATGAGAACACAACTAGATATGACCACCGCCTACCACCCGCAGACGGATGGTCAGAGTGAGCGTACCATCCAGACACTCGAGGATATGCTCCGAGCTTGCGTGATTGACTTCAGCAAATCATGGGATGCCCACTTGCCTCTGATCGAATTCTCTTATAACAACAGTTACCATACGAGCATCAAGGTTGCTCCCTTCGAGACTCTCTATGGTCGTAAATGTAGATCGCCCCTATGCTGGGCCGAGGTGGGTGACACTCAACTAGCAAAAGGGCAATCGCCAGCCAGTGCTCTTACAGGACCCGAAATCATTCGTGAAACAACCGAGAAGATAGTCCAAATCAAAGCTCGACTTCAGGCATCGCGAGACCGACAGAAGAGCTATGCTGACAAGCGGCGAAAGCCCCTAGAATTTCAAGTCGGGGATCGCGTGTTGTTAAAGGTCTCTCCTTGGAAAGGAATGATTAGATTTGGGAAAAGAGGAATATTGAACCCGCGGTACATTGGACCGTTCGAGATTCTTGCCCGGATTGGTCCAGTGGCTTACAAGCTGCAGCTACCCGTCGAGCTCATCAACGTACACCCAGTGTTCCACGTCTCAAATCTAAAAAGTGTCTATCAGATGAAACCCTTGTCGTCCCTTTGGAAGAGATTGAGCTAAACGAGAACCTCCAGTTCGTCGAAGAACCAGTCGAGATTATGGATAGGGAGGTGAAACGTACAAAGCAAAGTCGCATTCCGATCGTGAAGGTTCGATGGAGCGCGAAACGCGGACCTGAATTCACGTGGGAGTGTGAAGATCAGATGAAGTAGAAGTACCCTCACTTATTCCTTCCTTCACGATCCTAGTTTTCAAAAGAATTTCGGGACGAAATTCCCTCTAACGGGGGGATGATGTCACAACTGGCATTTTAGCTAGGAAATTCTATTCCTGTGTAACCATTCAACTATTGTAAAACTTATATTCTAAGTAAATCTCACTCAATGCACATTTAGATTCACCATTCATGTTCATCAAAGAGTCTGAAGCCCTAAGATCCATGGTTTAAGTCCATATTGGACTAGGAGTTCCTTATTGGGCCTAATGGACCAATAAGCACCCAATTTAACTTTATTGGACTTAGAAGCCCTAATTGGATCCTAATTGGACCCAATCCATAAATCTAAAACATTTTGGACCATTTGGGTCTAGAATGATTCATTCCAACCCTAATGGGCCTTATTGGGCCATAACTAATCCAATTAACCTTAGTGAGCCATAAGCCCATTCTTTTGCTCTAATTGGGCCGTGAATGCTTCCAAGAGCCCAATGGGCCGAAAATTTTATGTTCAGGATCCAAATATCCTAGCTAAAGTTAATGGGCCCAATCTACTCCAACTCTTTCTTCTTGGCCCAAAATCTCAACCCATGTATAAAACAGAAAAAAAGGAAAAGAAGAGATTAAGGGGGGGTTGACCTTGGGAGGTGCCACCTCATTTTTGTTTAGAGGATAACTAGGCAATTATTCATCATATAACCAAGCACACTCATGTTTCCATGCACTCCACTTCTCTCTCTTTTTCTTCCCATCGGCCGAGAGCAAGATCAAGAACACACACACACACACATTTTCAAAACACACTCTCTAACACTCTCAAGAATATCCCTCTTCTTCCACAAATATTTTGAGATCTGGTGTGTGTCATCAAGAGTTTCTCTTCTAGATCATCACTCTTTGGTAAATTGTTATCATACTTAAGTCTTGGTTTCATCCTTAAGCTAAGAACACTCTCTTATGAAGCTTCATTTCGTGATCTAACACCCTAGAAACCATCCAAGTCCGAAAACTACTTCAAGGTGTTGCTAGGACCAAAATCTTCTTCATTTCTTCTTCAAAACCGAAACATCAAAGCAAAGGTGAGTTCATACCCCCTTGTTTTCGGTTTTCATATGATTTTTGGGGGAGAATGCAAGTAAAATGTGTAGATCTATGTGTTATATGCATGTTTTGTGTGAATTCTTAGTTTATTTGGTAAAAATGTGTTAGATCTTAGTGAATCTCGAAATTTTAAAGTACTATGTAGCAAATATCTAAGAACTACAACACTATATATATCATATTATCAAGCCAAAGGTGAACACATGTTTAAAATGCAAAGGAATCCAACAAAAACCTTGTTAAAGGTCAAAATTGTCAAGAAAACAAAAGATAAGGGTAAAAAGTAAAAATTCTGTTTTTAAAAGGGCCAAATAGGTCCTACATGTATAAAAAGGTATTTTTATGCTAAACATACTTTTAAAAGGATCAAAAATGCAAATTTAAGCTTATTGGGCCAAACTTTTGGGCCTCACGGCCTTTGGGCCCAATTTGCGAAACAAATGAAGATTTGAGGTTTAAAAAATGTTATTTGGCCAAAGTTTGAGTCATAAATGTAAATAAACCAAATTTAAAGGTGAAAATATCATTTATTTTCAAATTGGACCAAAAATGTAAAGTTTTCCAAAATTGGGCCGAAAATGTAAACTTTTACCAATAAGGGGCTGAAAATGTAATTTTCTGTGAAACAGGGTTTTAAATGTGAAAATATAACATTTTGGGTCAAAACCGTAAATTTACAGACATTTGGGACAAAATTGCAAACTTTTATAAATTATGGACTAAAGCGTCATTTTTACAAAACTTTGGGCCTTAATTAAAGATTGGAGTATTATTGGCCAAAAATGTCATTTTTACAAAATGAAAGCTTTATATCATCAATCTATTAAGCCTCGAACTAAAACAAACAACCGAATCAAACGAACGAACAAAATACGTCAAAAACTATTTATTGGGCCCAATATTCACATTTCTTTGCCATTGGGCCCTAAGGGCCCAATTAAGTGTGTATTGAGCCCAATGTTTTCCATGACATGTTTATTGGGTCTTGTGGCCCACTTACATGTTAATTTGGGACTAAGTTATGGATTACATGTTTATTGGGCTTTTGTGGCCCATTTACATGCCTATTGGGCCTAAATTACCCTTTTACATGTGATTGGGCCTTTGTGGCCAAATTTCATACTAATAGGGCTTGGAATGGAAATTTCATGTGTTAGTAAGCCGTAACGATACCCTTATAAACTCCGTAAACTTATTCAAGTACCTTTCGAATACAAAAACATCTCTCAAATACGTAAACATTAAACATAATACAAAAAGAGGTTAAGAATCTAGTGAGACTTGCCGGTTGGCACCACTGAGTGTACAATCGTAACCTGTAGTTATAATCAGAGTTTCCTGGTAGGAAAGCGGGAGTTTGTGTATAGATCTATACGAGGTGACCCCCCACGCCTTAGCTGTTCGCTACAGCTAGACTAGGCCAGTCTAGGGCGACAACATCCTTAGCAAGACCGGCATTTGGAAAAATACCAAGACGGGCGACCTGGTCATTATCATGCATGGTTATAACGGCTCATATAGGGATTCAATACCAAAAGATAACCTTTTGAAGATAAACTCTTTAATTGTGTTAATGCAAAACGACTTATTTAACGATACAAGAATTTAGACGACGTTATAAAACAGAAAATATCGGATTTTCTGAGGAAATTATTCATATACAATTATCATTTATTCAAAATACAATGAATCTAAACTACACTCTTACAAGTTTTATCTATTAAATTCACACATGCATTTATACTCGATTTTCACATCATTTTCAAAACATTTTACAGAAAATATCGGATTTTCTGGGTTTTTATGAAAGATACAAAGACTTTTACTCAAATATACTTATGAACTCACCAACATTATATATGTTGACCGTTTCAAAATAACTTGTATTCGCAGGTAATCGTTAAGCTGGAAGATATGCAAGTGTGTATGGTTTCGTTTTATGTAATAGCACTTATCGCCCTTTTAACAATTTGAACTTATGTATTTTAACAATGTACTTGATGTGAACAATGCTAGTTGTGTTATGTAATGTTGGTGATGATCGTGTTATGATTCATGTATATTCATTGTGATGATTATTCAATTGTTAGTCACACTAGCCCCCAGACGTTTCCGATGTCAGGTTCGGGGGTGTGACACATGGTATCGGACCTTTTTCATCTCCTCGTTTGCCACGTACTGCGGAACGAGAAAGGGCCCTCTCCCTGAACTTGGCGGTAATCTCAGCCAATGTCTCAGTCGTCTGTCGGAGATCCTGGAACTCCCTAGCAAGCTGCTGCACCTCAATAACAGGTGCGATCTCGGCCCTGAACCTGGTCGTGAAATCATCCCAGGTCATCGCATCCAACACTGCATCATCACCAATAGCTCTCCCAACCTCCTCCCACCAGTCACGTGCCATGTCCTTCAGAAGACATGACGCAAGCCTAACCTTGTCCCCCTCTGGACATCTGCTGGTGCGGAACGCGTTGGCAACATCGGCCAACCATCTGCTGCTAGCAATGGGGTCCCAAGCCCCATGGTAGTCGGGAGCTCCACATGCTCTGAACTCCTGGAAGGTAAGTGTGCGCGACCCCATCATGGTCGCTATCTCAGTGCGAAAAGCGCTCAGCTTCTCATCCAGAAGCTCTAAAATACCGTCCTTGACCGATCCAAAGATCACAGGAGTCTGCTCTAGAATGCTACGTGTAACCTCCGACGAAAGAAACTCCCTCATCTGCTCATCCATCTGCTCGGATCCAAAGCCCGAGCCTGATCCCTCACCTGAAGTGCCCGTCGGCCTAGGACGTAGAACCACCATACTGAAAATACACCATAACAAACATCAGTATACTCATCAAATCTCGAGGGATCTAACATACTACAAGTTCCCTGGATTCACCTCAGCCTTCCTTGATTCGAGTACGGATCCTCTGCTTTCAGTAGTACGGGCCCATACTACCTTCCACATCTATCCGTACTTTCCTCAAGAACTACTTCGACTCCACCAAGTCCCTTCTTCTACTACTACTGCTGATCTCATACTAAACTCTTCCTAGGCTTTCCCTAGGGTAATCACCAACCCACTCTCCACAATCAGCTGCATAAGAAGTCCCTACTACCTTCCCCTAACTAGCTCGTGAATACAAAGGTTGGACTCAAACAAGAGCTGCGCAATAGAGCTAGACCTAACCTTTTGAAATTATTTAATCCTCGCACTATGTAACGTAACATATTCATTTACTAGTTAGTAAAAGATAACTAAGACTCCTAAAAGCACAAAGCAAGCAGCATTCGAACATCAACTAAACATAATCAAGCATATCTCTTTCAGGTTATCCCTGACTAATCTGTACTAGCATGCAGTTCATAAGCTGAGATACATATAACAGGCACATAAGGCATCCTTCCTAGATCCTTAGTCCTAATCTAGCATGCTGTTCTCATAAAGCTGATAATCATAACATAACATAAACTTGTATGGGTAATTTGGGAGTACTTACTTGAGCTCGGCTGATTGCATGCACCACACCCTTTTCTTTTTTCAAAGTTCTTTTCTCTTTTCAAAAATTCTTTTCTTTTTCTCAAGTTCTTTTTATAAAAATGAATTTCCTTTGAAAATTTTCATACCAATCCCTTAGTTTGAGTTCAGACACACCCAAGAGCGTGCCTGAATCCCTCAAACCAAGGCTCTGATACCAACTTGTAACATCCCAAAAATACAGACCGATTTTTTTTTTAAATCATTTATATCAAAACCATAAGTCATCCATCATCATATAGAAAACCATAAACCGTGTATCTCAAAACATCGTGTCAAAATACTGTATCAAAATCATATAAAAATATCAGAGTCTAGACATCCCAGGCTGAAGCTGTGGTGTGTGCCATGCGATCATCCCGAGCCCTTCCCCTTGCTAGTGGAAGTACCTGAAACCAAAACCGAAATCTGTAAGCACGAAGCTTAGTGAGTTCCCCAAACTACCACATACCATAAAAATAACATGCAACTAGGAGATACGGGCCCCGCCCACTCTCATGGAGATTCGGGCCCGCCCACACTCCGCTGTCTAGGAGATTCGGGCCCCGCCCACACTCCGCTGTCTAGGAGATTCGGGCCCCGCCCACACTCCGCTGTCTAGGAGATTCGGGCCCCGCCCACACTCCGCTACCAACATCCATACAAGTATCACACAGACAACAAGTACATCTACCAAACAATCACATATCTATACTCAAATAATACTATGAGAATCGGGCCCCACCCACTCTAAACTACTATGATCTTCGGGCCCCGCCCACACTTAGCTACTACAATAAGCATCGGGCCCCGCCCACTCTAAGCTACTACATATCATTTATACGGACCGACCTTGGTGCCGTAGACCCGTTCCTACTAAAGGAAACTCACCTCGCAAGACTGACTGCTAAAAACTCGAGCGAGGAATCCATGTCTGCTTCTCCGGCGACTCTCCAGCTATCATTTTCATAACAACACTTAATCAGAATCTACTAATCCTCTCTTAGGGTAAAATGACCATTTTACCCCCGGTCAACGTCAAAGTCAAAGTCAAGGTCAACTCCCCAGTCAACCCAACTCGTCGAGTTATCTCCCAACTCGGCGAGTTCCTAAACGCTTAAACTCGTGGTCAACTGAGTCAACTCGTCGAGTCCCCTAACAGACTCGTCGAGTTCTTGTTGTCATAAAAATCAGGACAACACGCTACGACTCGTTGAGTTCCCTTATGGACTCGACGAGTCATTCTGTCTGTTTGGCCATTTTAACATATTAAGCCCCTATTTTCTAGATCCAAGGTTCTTAGCTCGTTTTTCCACTGGAAAGGCCTTCCTAAGGGTAAAGTTTCCAACTTTACCCATTCATAGCTCCTCTAAAAGAGGTTTAGACAAAACCCTAATTCCTATGATACATGCATCTTGTCCAAAAGGCCATATAATCTCAATTTCACGCATACAAACCCAGATATAAGGTCTTAGCATCTGTTGGACACATAAAGCTTCGAACTTTCCTTCCATGCATGGTCTTTTAGGGCTAAAAAGACCATAAACTTGCTCATATGCTTGCATGGGGCTTCCACGGTCATAAAGTTTGCACCTTTATGCCATGGAACCCTTTCTAGATCCTAGATCTGAGATATGAGCCACTTGGGACGTCCCAACCCCAAGGACCAAGGTTCTTGACCCAAAGCTTTCATAATATGGAGTTAACTAGATCTAAGAGAAGAAAGTGTTGGGTTTTGAGCATTCTAACACTCCTATGGTGTACATGCAACCCTATAAACCTTGGATCTATGTTTTCTCTATTATACATGCAAATATTAACTATTCCAAGGTTTCATCCTAACTAGCATATTATGAAGCACCTATACTACAAAGTTCTAGTTAGATGACATACCTTTTGATGTAGCTTGATGTCTTCAAGCTTTAAGAGCTTAGCCCCAATAGTGTGGAAGCCTCAAATGGAATCACAAATCACCAAAACACCTTGGAAGAACTTGAGAGAATATGTATGCACACTAAAATCGGCCCACTCTTATTTTCACACACTTGTCTCTATTTTGTGAGCCAAGGACCCCTTTATATATTATGGAGGATTAGGGTTACATCCATGTAAACCCTAATACCCATGACCTTTCATTTACATAGGATCCATGGGTTAAAAGCTCCATGGACCATCCATGAAAGCTTAGCCCAACCTAACTGAACTTGGCACATTCCATATATATAAGAGTCCATATTTAATTAGTTCTTTTTGATCACTTAATTAATTCTAAATTAATTCTTGATCAATACTAATTAAATAATATGATTCCATATTAATATATTAGAACTTATAATATATTAATATAAATCATAAATATACTATTCTCAAAAGACTATCCATATAAATTGTGCCGGTGAAGTGCAACCCAAATGGACCATGCTGGGTCGGGTCAAGTACATACCAAATATAGTTATGGACTTAGACATTAATCCAACAGTCTCCCACTTGGATAAGTCTAAAACTATTATTGAGTATGACTTCAAAACCTAACTGGCAATCGTAGCTCTTAAAGCCGCTGTCGAACTCTGACCTTGTCAATGACTTGTCCATTAGATAAGGGATCATATATTCCTCCATTCTAGATATCATATGGACTGAGACATGGATTATAATCATTCTCTCTGTCCATTTGTTGTTTCCCGATTTTCGATTTATGATGACTGACTGATTGAACAAATCAAATCAGTCCTGGCTTGGCCAAGCACTCACATGTGTCATCGCTAAATCATCGAGGGGCCCAGAGATATCGCTTTTATCGTGAAGGTAAAAGGAATGGATAAACTTCGACTCATATGGCTTGTTCTACTACTTGTTGAATCATACACAAAGGCACGTTTTATAACATCGAGTTACCAAATGCGTTTTCGTGCAATCAATGTATAACCAACTCATAGTAACAACTCATATCTCTAGGTTTGAAGAATATAAGATATTATCGTCTCATGATCACTCGTGATAAAATCCATGAAGTGATTCAAATGAGCGCGGGTTGAATCCAATACTCAGAACTTATGAGCACTCATGAGTGTTGTAGCACCACTTTGTCCACCAACTTGGATCTCTACAAACCAACCCATGACAGTCTTGATTCATATCTACTTCCAACATATGACCGACTGTGGATAGTTTGAATAACTTAGTCATTCAGGAAGAATGACCTAGTTTATTCTGGAAGTCAAAACATGCAAAATGAAACACAAGAATAAATGAATCAAATATGGTATCAAACCCTATGAATATAAATAGACCACTTTTATTTATCACCATACTGATTACTCAGTATTTCATTGTTTCGGTTTTATCAACTTTATACCTGAATTAAAAACACTAGTTGTCCCATGCTCCAAGCATGTACACTATGTTTTTCTAAACAATAGCTTTGGCATACACCAAGTATGCACTCTATGTTTGTATATGATCCTTACTTTGTGAAATAAACCAATTGAACATAATTTCAATGATTCTAATTTCACACTCCCAAATCCTTATCGAAAAATGTGAGAATTTCAAATTCCTATCATTTATCGAAATCTGTTTAGATTTTAAACTTATATGCACTGACCCTCCTGTAATAAATATGTACAAAGTCACAAAGACTTGTCAACAGTCATTATAAGGTATTCCAATGGAGATCAACTCCATGGAAACTAAGTCTCATATTCAAAGTACATTGCTTTGGACATGCTTCTTGCATTAAGTTTTCTAATCTTACACAGATAACTTCCACCTATGGAGACAACTCCATATTCTCATTTTGACTATCACTTCTGAATAAGAGATGCCTCTTTTCAGAATATGTCAATATGGTCCTTCCAAAATTATCACTATACTTCCAACTGTCCCTGAGCAACCAATCTTTGGTAAACCTCATATTGTCCTCGACAATTGCTTAATCATTTTAGTCATATCCAATTCTTGACCTTTTCCCTTCTTAATGCCTCTGGGCATTTGGAAAAATTTAGAAATGACAAATATTATAGCACATGCAATCGATCCTGTACCCAAAGCAAATGGTACACGATTCATGATGTCCCACATAAAGACATGATTCTAGACCAGTCTTTTGCTACAATATTTTTATTTGCCATGTTTTCAAAATTTGACTATGAAGGGGGATGCCGTAATCATAATCGAATTTTGAGAACGCAATATATAGAATTTCCTTAAGTTGAACCAATCCAACATGAAATTCATATATATATTCTTGACTAAAGATGATTAAGGTCTCAATCTAAGCCTTTAGAACTGAAATGAAGTATATCCTCTCCCTTAATTATAGCAAAACAACTTTTTCAATCCCTGCAGCCTCACGAATTGAAACTTTTGTTTTCTATAATTAACATTGCTAACTTGCAACACTAACAATAATTATCATACTCCCACTAACATGATGATTATTATCATAACACTTATGCTCCCACTAGCTTTGACATGTACTCAGAAATCAGCTGGACTTCTAGAAATCAATACTTTATTGACTTTCTTACCAAAGTTCAGATTTCTGATATGAGATGCTTTGATAAAACTTTATCAAAATCATACACCTTTCCTTAGATAGCATGCATGTGTGTCTAAACAATTTCAGAACTATGAAAAGGGATGCCGTAATCATAGTCTCAATTGTTTAGACCTTTTGCCATCTGCTTCAAATCTACTTGGTGGAAGTGTTTCCTCACCATCATTTTCATGAATCGAAGAGAAACCTTATGACCCTTAGATTTTATGGTGTATGTGTTCTTATCCATGTGAATCGTCAAAACCATAGTCACAAGACAAGGATAATGACAAATCCAAACTCATATGGACTGAACTTATGCAATCTTAACTTCTTGCCACCTAGCAGTACAGGGCCTGCCATTGCTTCCAAGTTGTTATGCAACCAATTGAGAACTTTCAGAACTCCTATGCAAAGCCAACTTTAACTGGAATGGGCACAGAATATGTCAACACGATAGGTTATAAACCTCAAGTCGTGTGCTAGTGAAGAACCTCGAGTTTTATTCTTGATTAGTTCTTGAAATTCTTTTTAGGATCTTTAAGACTCCCACTATCCCTGTTGACATATAAGACTATCTTGCCAAATATTCAAGAGATAGTGCGGATTCTTTATCAAGACAAACACTTCACACAATTGGCCTTAGTTGGTCTTTGTTTTATCCAAAACATCACAACTTACCAATTTCAAATGTACAAGAGTAGGACACTTTTACTCTTACATTTGACAAGTGTTTTAAACCTTTCTTTAAGATATGTCACTCAAGTTACGATCTTGGAGTATGACTCTAAGAATTGTTTTGGAACGAAGTATGACTCATCTTCCTGATCTAACCATTTCAACAATTCATGACTCCTCTTCTTAGTCATAAGAATGCACTAAGATGACCTCTATAGGACTAATTGTGATATGATTTCTAAATCATTAAGATGATCACAAACATGATACTAAAGTACTCTCCCATCTTTTCAGATTTGAGAAACTTTTATCTTTCTGCCTAATTTGATTCTTCCCATTCGTTCTGCCATACATTAAGACTTTTCCAATGTTTCAGAATTATACTTAAACTTGTAAGTATAACCATATTTACTAAACTTTAGTAAATCAAATAGTCTTAACGAGCTTTGTGGTGGACATGACCAGTGCACAAGAATGTGTACTCGATCCCTTTAGTCCTTCACTTGACTCACACATCCATGTGAACAAGTAATTAGTCTTGATTTTCCAATGCTTGAAAGTTCTCATTCATCATACTATTCAACTTGCATGATTCCAAGTTTCGGTCCAATTGAAACTTGGGCGATGAGGAACTTTCCTGATTTGGTAAATTTAGACACTACCACAAATAAAAGAATCAAATCCATTTTCCAATATTGTTGTCAGTGGAATCATATAAGCAACAATTTTCCACAAATGTCATTGTAAGGATACTTCAAATAAATAAAATTAAACAATTTTCTTTTATTTTAAAACTTTGTGGAAAAACTTATCCTTACAATCCACATGGAAAATTGTTGTTATCTATTCCTTAGCAATATATCATAACTTCTTAAGCAACTGCTCAAAATTCTGATGCGATCGAAATCCACCTTCGCGATCAGAATCAGCATATTCTTCCTTTAAGATTTCTCTCTATTCTTTGATTCTTAAAACATCAACATGTGACCCAGTCACATCATGTAATGAGGATCTCAGAATAGAACTTAACATAGTTAGATAATGGGCTCTACCTGATGTAGAGTCAAACTTATTGACTTTAACATCCTTAGGTAAATTTGGCAGCTTTGCAATCAACGCCCCTTCCTTTGGCAAAATAAACATATGGACCCTTTGGTAATGAGACTATCTCAGACTTAGCCTTTCTCTTTACCATTTGGTCAACCGGGTTGACTATGGCCAATCCCTTTCCATTGGGAAGAGAATGCTTTTTCTGGATTTCCAGTGTCACCATTGTCACTGTCCATAAAGTTTTTGGGAAGTTGATCTTCTAATCAAATTTGCTTTACTATCGTTCCAAGTCATTGCTGATTCAGCAGCACCAAGCAAATAGATATGATCATTAAGTTTCATGTCATAGTCTGTTTCATAGTAGTCCCAAAGGAACTCACTATGTGACTTAGAAAGTGATTGAACATCCAACTTTTTCAAGACTTTGACACCCAACTCTCCCGGCTTGTCAATATGTGACTTCATTTCTAAGATGTGATCACACATAGACCTTGCTTGCCATTAGGGCTTGAGTGACCTTGAACTTGTGGGTTAGGGAGAATAATTGGAGGAGGTGGAGGAAGAGAAGTATGACTTCCATGAGCCAAACTCGGGAAGTCATATTCATTAGGAAAGCTTGGTTTGGGAAGATCATTGTTGTCTAAACCAGACATCAACAATGGGAGAAAGTCACGTAAAGTTGATTTAAGTCCTTAATATAACACCCAATATGATATATTAAGGCTAGGACCCAACAAACTATTTTATAACTTGGAAGAGGGATACCGTAATCCAAGCTATAAAATATTTGAAGGTAGGTGAATGACGATTCACCAATTTCCACCAAGATAAACGAAATGTATTATTAGGTTTTAATTGGTTTTGAAACTCCTAGATTATTTTGAGATTCATTGAACTTTTCAATGGCATGTTTCAATCTCGAGTGTGCCCTTCAGGTTTGTGACTGGGATGCCGAGGATCACAAAACAAGGTGTGAAGTAACCATGCAAATATACTTGGTACCCTTAATATTTACCCCTCAATCGTTGTGCCGGTTAACCACACACGCTCCAACGATACTATGATAAACATTAAGCTACCCTTTGCCTACCTTGTTAAGTCCAGGTTAGTGTGCCGGTTAACCACACACGCTCCACTAACAGCTTAAACAAAGTGCAAAGTGTAATTTCATGGATTAGCACCTTATTCACATTTTCCTAAGTAACTAAGATTGGGAATTTATAAGTGTTTAGTTACTTAGTATTTATCATTATACTTATAATGAAGGGAGAATTATAGTCCTTGTCCTACCTGTTCGGCTAACGACCCTCCACCGGTCAAGGAAGCGGTGAGTGAGAGTGGACACCCATTAAACTGCCATTTTATAGGCAGTAACCTTATACCCCCCTTATAGACCGGCTTCGTGAATGAGGCCTACTAATGGTAAGACGACCTGCTCTTATACATATAATATATTAAACTTTTAATATTATAATAGTATAAGGGTGTATTTTAGACATTTAAAATACTTGGTGGTTTAATCTATTAATTAAACTAGACTTTCAATTTAATTAAACTCAAACCATATCTTTATTTATGGATTTAATAATACTCTTTTAATTAAACGCTTTAATTAACTATTAATAAAGTCCATAAGAGTTCATTTGAATTATTCAATAAAACATCATAATTCCAATTATTAAATTCAAAATTAAAACCATTTAATTAATTGTTTAAGTTATGAACCCAAGAGTTTTAGAATTCAATTCTTTTTTTCATAAAAAGCTTTTTCCAAATTCCAAAACTTGAGGGCAAGTTTTGTAACTCTTGAAAACCTTTGGATTCCATAACTTATGGAGTTAAATACTTGTTTTATGATGAAACTTTTCATGTTCCATAACTTAAGAACAAGTTATGGAATTCTTTAAAACATTAACTCCAAATTTTGTAACTCCATAAAAACTTTAAATCAATTTTTTTTTTTAAAAAAAAACTTTCATATCCATAACTTATGGAGGTTTCAAAACACTTAAGATCACAACTTTAAAAAAAACTTTTCAGCTCCAAAATTTTATGACAAAATTTGTAACTCCTTAAAACATTTAGATCAAACTTTTAAAACTAATAAAATAATCATATCATTTTATCTTTTACTAAATTTGATCTAATTCAACTCATATAGCAAATGATTTAAATTTTACAAATAATTAGTTTTTCACACAACAAGTAATTATCTTAAAATTTGACAAACGTCATGTTTTTTTTTTCCTTTTTTTTCAACTTGAAAATAAAACATTTGCATCAATATAACAGAAAACAACCCATGGCTCTGATACCACTGTTGGGTTTTGAGCATTCTAACACTCCTATGGTTTACATGCAACCCTATAAACCTTGGATCTATGTTTTCTCTATTATACATGCAAATATTAACTATTCCAAGGTTTCATCCTAACTAGCATATTATGAAGCACCTATACTACAAAGTTCTAGTTAGATGACATACCTTTTGATGTAGCTTGATGTCTTCAAGCTTTAAGAGCTTAGCCCCAATAGTGTGGAAGCCTCAAATGGAATCACAAATCACCAAAACACCTTGGAAGAACTTGAGAGAATATGTATGCACACTAAAATCGGCCCACTCTTATTTTCACACACTTGTCTCTATTTTGTGAGCCAAGGACCCTTTTATATATTATGGAGGATTAGGGTTACATCCATGTAAACCCTAATACCCATGACCTTTCATTTACATAGGATCCATGGGTTAAAATCTCCATGGACCATCCATGAAAGCTTAGCCCAACCTAAATGAACTTGGCCCATTCCATATATATAAGAGTCCATATTTAATTAGTTCTTTTTGATCACTTAATTAATTCTAAATTAATTCTTGATCAATACTAATTAAATAATATGATTCCATATTAATATATTAGAACTTATAATATATTAATATAAATCATAAATATACTATTCTCAAAAGACTATCCATATAAATTGTGCCGATGAAGTGCAACCCAAATGGACCATGCCGGGTCGGGTCAAGTACATACCAAATATAGTTATGGACTTAGACATTAATCCAACAGAAAGATCAACTTGGAAGTTTGATTACCAGAAAATGCAGTAAATGAAGTGTAGCTCCTGGATCTACTCCTTCCCCTTTGAGTCTTCAAACTTCTACTTCTTCTACAAGCTTCACAATGCACAAAAACACTCAAACATGTCAAGAACTAGCTCAAGATCACTTATGGAGGATTAGGGATTCAATAATAGGGTTTGGAGGTGATGGAAGTTGGGGTGGAGGCCATATATGATGCTTAAATAGGGTGCAAACCCTGAAAATTAGGGTTTCCTCCGGATGGACCTACTCGCCGAGTCCAGGCTCGGACTCGTCGAGCAGACCACGTAAACCCCGCGATCAAGCTGGCATCTACTCGACGAGTTAGGGCTATCAACTCGTCGAGTAGCTCTTACAAAATGAATACTTTAAATAGAGTAAATGCGTACCAGGAACGGGGCGTTACACTACCTTATGGAGTGGTCCTCGGAGTTCCGAGCTCGTCTCTACCCTACATCAACGGTTTCAAACCCTAGAGTGAGTTCACGTCTCTACCATACATCAATGGTTTCAAACCCGTGTGTTACTCTGCCCAAATATCCTGTTAAAATAACCATAATTAGGGTATATATATATGACGATTTATATATATATATATATATATATATATATATATATATATATATATATATATATATATATATATATATATATCAGATAATTATGAGATCATAAATATAATTATCATATATATATATATATATATATATATATATATATATATATGTGTGTGTGTGTGTGTGTGTATGTATATACACATACATATATATGTATCATTTGATGATATATATCTGGAAGAGGTATATACATGTGTGTGTGTGTGTATATATATATATATATATATATATATTATAGTAAGATAAAAGATAAAAGCCTAGATTAATGCATTAGTGAGTTGGTTATTCATCTAAAAGCTTTGATTAAATTACATATCCCCGATACCTATTATCGTTAGTCTTGTGAGAGCTAGGAAATTATGTATAGATATATACGGGGCCATGACAACCCCACCTGCGATTGCTAGCTACAATCCCTGCAGGATAACTTCCATAATAGTTATTATTCGACGTCCGATGAAGCGTCGTGATTTAGGGTACATTTACGGTCATAACGTCGATTATAGGGTCTCACGATAATACATTAAAAATTGTCTTAGAATTTAAATTACCATAGGGACGCATGGAATGGTAATTAAAATACGTTGGGATGGTTAGATATATTAAAAAGATAGTAAATTGGGATTAATAAAAGATATCCTAATTAAAATACGTTAAGATCGTTAGATATCCTAAAAAGATAATAAATTATGATTAATAAAAGATATCCTAATTAAAATACGTTAGGATCGTTAGATATCGTAAATTAGGATTAATAAAAGATATCCTAATTAAAATACGTTAGGATCGTTAGATATCCTAAAAAGATAGTAAATTATGATTAATAAAAGATATTCTAATTAAAATACGTTAGGTTCGTTAGATATCCTAAAAAGATAGTAAATTATGATTAATAAAAATATCCTAATTAAAATACGTTAGGTTCGTTAGATATCCTAAAAAGATAGTAAATTAGGATTAATAAAAGATATCCTAATTAAAATATGTTAGGATCGTTAGATATCCTAAAAAAATAGAAAACTTGGTTAATAATTAATAAAAGTTTTCTCAAAGAAAAGGATTCTTAAAAAAATTCAAAAATAAAAACTCGTGCACTCACCAACATTATGTTGACTTTCAAAATACATGTATTCTCAGGAAGATGAGTGTGGATGAGTGTCTCACTAGTAAAAAGGAGGTCTGCAAGGGAGTTGTTGAAGTTTAGTATCGTTTTGTTTTTAGGAGTTTGTGTCTGTCTCAAAATCAATGTAATCCTTCAAAAATCAATAATAAATAAATGTTTTAAAATATACCTTTGTGTTTGATTGTACCTGTTGCCGAGATCCAATTATCCCTAAGTTGCACTTACCGGTGTTTTCGCCAACGACTACGTAGGGTGTGACATTTACAATCTCAACATTTGAAGGAGCAGACTCAGGAAGAGGAGGAGTTGACGTACTTTCTAAAGACGTGGGCGTGGCATGAACTGGAAAATCAGGTGGCATGGATGAATCTCGAGCCTCTATATCCACATCAAAAGGATTTGTATGCAGAAGATCTGACTTTGTTACATTATGGGATGTAGTAGGAATCGAGTAGAAAGGAATATGTTCCAAAAAGGTGACATGTCGGGAAACATATAAATTTTGACTCACGGGCTCATAGCAATAATATCCTTTCTGTCTAACACCATACACCAAAATACACATATAACAGATTTTGGCCCCCAACTTGTTCCGCTCAACATTAGGACAAAGAACAAATCAAGTACATCCAAAGACTCATAGAGTAGAGTAGTCTGGTAAATGACCATATAGCTTCTCGAAAGGAGACATTCCTAAACTCAATGCAGTATGGATCTGACTGATCACATAAACAACAATTAAGACTGCTTCTCCCCAAAAAGTACTAAGGACTTGTACATACAAAAGCAATGAGCGAGTTGTCTCAACAATATGACAGTGTTTCCGTTTTGCCACACTGTTTTGTTGGGGAGTGTCAGTACACGATTACTGGTGTATGGTACCATCAGAAGCAAGAAGCTGAGTAAAATCATTAGAGGTATATTCACCCCCTAAGTCACACCTGAAACACTTTATCACAACTGAATGTTGTGTTTTAACAAGAGCTCTAAAATTTTTGTAAATGCCAAGGAAATCAGATATGCATTTCATAAGATTAACCCATGTATGACGAGTATAATCATCTATGAAAGATACATAATAAGTCGAGCCACCCTTTGTGGATACTGGTGTAGGACCCCACACATCATAGTGAATAATATCAAAAGGAGCAATAGAACAAGACATACTTTTATTGAAAGGTAAATCAGAGAATTTTTCCAGTTTACAACCACTACAAACACAAATATCACAACTGTTCAAATGACCAAAAACACCAGTAGATGATAGAAAACGCAAACGTGATACAGACACATGTCCTAAATGAGAATGCCAAAGAAAAAATTAAGACGACAAAGGACTCAAACGAAAAGAAGACAAATAAATGTTGGAGGCAACAACAACAGCCAATTTGAGAACCTCCAAGACATAAAGTCCCCGTACCCTATGACCGATCCCAATCACATTATGGGTGTGTTGATCCTGTATAACAAATACGAAATCAGAAAAGAACACCTAATTACCAAACTTACACATTGACTGACCGACACAAGATTCAAAGTGAGTTTGGGAATATAATAAACATCAGGGAGAGAAATATGAGGGGCATAAATAGACCTAACACCCTTAAGTGCCATAGATGTATCACTAACAGACATAACAAAGATAGAAGAATTTTATAAGAAAGAACTAACCGATGACAAATAAGGAGACATGTGATGGGTTGTACTAGAATTTAAAATCCACAAAGATGAAGGAATACGTGAGGTACCAGATGAAGTAGGACCAAAATGAGACATAGATGCAGACATGACAGTAGGATCAGAGGCCAAATACCGTCTGAAACTCTCAAAAACCTTGGGATCTAACACAAAAGGCGGTATGTTACCAACATATTATTTGTCAATTGATGGCGCAACAACAACAACAGTAAATTGTGGAAAACGAGGTGTCCATGGAGGAGGACCAGAGGAACGTGGTTGAAACTTCTGCTGACTAGACCTATGTTGTTGTCCCGACTAAAGTTGTTTACTCTTGTTAACTAATAATGGACACTGAGCTTTCCAATGATTTTTCTGTTTACAAAAGCCACACTCATCATAATAAACCCTTGGAGCTTGTCGAGACTGATTAGTAGGAACAACAAACACAACAGGAATGGAGGTAGTAGTGGAAAGGTAGTTTAGATCCTTTATCCGTATGAGACTTGATACGAGTCTCTTCTACATCAATTCATGAACAACGAAATCCACTGAGGGAAGGGGAACGATGGAGAATCGTTCCACGTAGGCCTTCAAAATCAAAACACAATGCCATTAAAAACTAGACCAAACGATGTTCTTCCCTCCTAGCAATATAAGACTGAAAATCTTTTAATTCTTTAGATTCAGTTAGAGCCAATTGATCCCACAAATCTGACATAAATCATAGAAATTTTGAATACTCATATCATTTTATTGAAGGGTATGAATGTCATATTTTAACTGATATTGTTTAGAAAAATTGGATTGAGTATATAGTCTCTCCAAATGATTCCAAACCTCATTTTCTGTGTCATACTTAGCCAATTGCATATCAATAAACTGTGTAACATAATTATTAATCCAAGTAATAACCTTGAAGTTATCAATCTCCTAGGTATTAACCAACAAATAGAAATTCTCAGCTTGAGGCATTGAAGGTTTAACTTTAACCCCAGTGACATAGCCCCGCATATTATTCCCACAAATGAAGTTTTTCATAATATAGCTCCAATACGTGTAATTTTTTTCCATCTAATCGAGTACTGATTGGCCGAAGAGAATCATCATTTCCAATCATGTTGCTAGATAAGCACAACAAGAACAACAACAACAATAGACAAGCAAACAGAGAGCAAGAACAATAACAAGCCAGCAGAAGCAGCAAATCGAACAAACAAACATATATTTGTTTATGAGCTAGAGATAAAATGGCCCATAAATCTGTGGACTAATAACATATGAGCTAACAAATATCAAGAGCGATTTTGATTTCTAGCTTGTCCTTCGTACCGCTCCACGGATGCTTCCATGTCGTTGTTGCTTCTCAATAACCCATGTATCATAAGAACGTTTTTTGTAATTCTTACTTTTTTTTCTATAAATGAACGTACTAAAAAATAAACCCAATCAAACTTGTTTTAACCCACCTTAATAATCAATCAGTTTACTTCATTATTTTACCCGATGATTTATTTTAGACTAAACTGCACAAATGGTCCCTGTGGTTTGCTCAAAATTGCCACTTTGGTCCAAAAAAGTTTGGACTAGCACCAGAGGTCCAAAGTTTTCATTTTGTTGCTTGTTTGGTCCAATCTGTTCTGATTTTTTTTCCAAATGACGAATTTGCCCATGTTAATATGTTTTTCTCTTTTTTCTTAATTGTTTTTCTGATTTTCAGATTTAAAAAAAATAAAAAATAAAAAGTAAAATTAAACCTCTCTCTCTCTCTCTACGAAAATTCACATAATCACCACTTAATTTTGATTCACAAATTTTTCGCCTCAAATGTTTTCAAGCAAGGACCCTTGAACTCCAGCAACAAATTTGTCTCCACCAAAGCCAACTTCTCAAGCGCCTCTGCTGCCGCCTTCCTCGCAGTTCAATCCTCACTTTTGACAACGAAATCAACCATAACCGTCACCAGATTCCTCACAATTACCTGACTCGAAGCAGCACCGACGCTGATCACACTCGCTACGACAGTCAACAATGCTGCCTTCGCTTTAAAGCTATCGTTCTTCAACAGCCTTTCAATCCTCGGTAACAGCCTCCTCAAGTAAGCAGTGCGTGGATCTGGTGCGCCGTTGATAACCTTCACCTTCTACCTCCTCCTTTCAAATGTCACTTCTGCATTCTCCCTCCTCTGTATTTTGTGTTAGGTTAAAACCCAAATCAGATATAAAACAACCCAAAGTTATGAAGTCGAAATCGTTTCAAGCCCTAATCGGTGGAGAGAGTACCGAAAACTTTGATTTAGGTGTGATTAGGGCTCGAAAACCCTCAATTGGAGCAACAATGATAGCGTACCTGCAACATGCCCTTCTTCTCTATCATCGCCACTGAACATCCTCTCCGGTGAAGATGATGAAAGGAAAAAAATGTCGGGTCATTAGATTCCTCGGTTTGGCCCTTTGCGATTCACACAAAAAAAATGGCAAGAGCAGCAGCATAACAGAGGTGGTCGATGGTGGTGACTAAGAGCAGCTCTTCGATGGCAGGAGGCTGCCCGATAGCCTAGCGGCTACTTCCTTTTTTGCTTATGTCGGCAATAGTCATCGGAGGGGAAGAGGGAAGATGTAAGGCAGCAGGTTGGAGGGTTACTTGGTGGAGTGGTTTTCGATCCAATGAGGGAGATATAATGGTAGAGAGAGAGAGAGAGAGAGAGAGAGAGAGAGAGAGAGAGGTTTAATTTTATTTGTTATTTTTTTATTTTTTTTAAATCTGAAAATCAAAAAAACAATTAAGAAAAAAGAGAAAAACATATTAACAGGGGCAAATCCGTCATTTGGAAAAAAAATCAGAACAGATTAGACCAAAAAAGCAACAAAATGAAACTTTGGACCTCTGGTGCTAGTTCAAACTTTTTTGGATCAAAGTGACAATTTTGAACAAACCACAGGAACTATTTGTGCAGTTTAGTCTTTATTTTAGCACCCTTAAATTGAAATTGCATATTTAATTTTTCGAAAATAAATGGTTTTCCATTCTAGAAGTCAAAGACTATAATGAGTTGAAGAATGAGATGTTGATTGATTTAGCGACAGTGGTAATAATGTAATTACGTTTATAAAGGAGGGCCGAAAAGTTTCTGATAAAACCAACTCGAATCGAAATCCAAATCTAAAAGACTAAAAAACTGACTCCCTTTTTAGTTTTTACCCTCTCTCTCTCTCTCTGCAATCTGCAAAATTTCCAAAAGAGTTCCAGTGGCTATTTGCATCGTACAAGTCACCGCCAGCGGTTCCACCACCGGAATCACTTCACTTTTCCTGTTAAACTGCCGTAATTTCTCAAAATTTAATGCAGAAAGCGCCGATACTGGTGGCGGTTTTGCAGACAACAGATACCTGGTTTTATAGTTAATGGCGCGGTAGGTTAAGCCATGGGCTGTGTGCTCGGTACGACATCAACTTCAGATCGCCGGTCAAAGTCAAACAACCGCCGCCGGAATGGAGAAGAATCTACAACTACGACTTCTACGCAACCTAGACAAAACGTCGAGCAGGTGGCGCCGGATGGGGCCAAGGATGATAAAAAAGTTGGAGCTGTGGAAACGATCCACCAAACCGACGGCGAAGTTCGACCGTCTGACCGGCGTAGGCCGAAGCCGGAATATAGCCTGAAAA
Source organism: Lactuca virosa (assembly GCF_052849685.1). Lineage (NCBI taxonomy): Eukaryota > Viridiplantae > Streptophyta > Magnoliopsida > Asterales > Asteraceae > Lactuca > Lactuca virosa. Next base: position 177,164,048 of record NC_136429.1, on the reverse strand, counting down.
TTGTTCAAGGATGGCCGTCGTGGCTCTCCGACGTCGCCGGTGACGCCATTAAAGATTGGATACCTCGCCGTGCTAATACTTTTGAGAAACTCGATAAGGTAAATTATAAAAAACCTGAATCTCATCACTTATATATGAAGAATTTATTTTCATTTCGTCGATTCTGAATCGATTTTTCGAGTGACAGGTTATGAGATGTTGACTTTCACTGATATAAATTTCTTCAATAATTGATGATCAGATTGGGCAAGGAACATATAGCAATGTATATAAAGCTAGGGATTTAATAACAGGGAAGATAGTAGCTTTGAAGAAAGTTAGGGTTGATAATTTAGACCCCGAGAATGTGAAGTTCATGGCAAGAGAGATTATCATCTTGAAAAAGCTTAATCATCCAAATATCATAAAGCTTGAAGGATTGGTTACATCTAGAATGTCCTGCAGTCTTTACCTAGTATTCGAATACATGGAACATGATCTCTCTGGTCTTGCTGCTGTTCAAGGTGTCAAATTTACAGAGCCTCAGGTAATCTTCAAGATCCAAATTGTTTCATACTTTCATTATCCCCAATTAAGTGGTGGTTTAGAAGCAAAATTGTTTATGTTGCTCTTGTTCCTATATCTGCAGATCAAATGCTTCATTAAACAATTACTTTCTGGGCTTGAACATTGCCATAAGAATGGTGTATTACACAGAGATATCAAGGGATCTAATTTGCTAATAGACAATGATGGGATTCTCAAAATAGCAGATTTTGGATTGGCTTCTTTTTATGATCCAAGACATAAACAACCAATGACTAGCCGAGTTGTTACTCTTTGGTATCGACCCCCTGAGCTTCTTTTAGGGGCAACTTATTATGGTGTTGGTGTTGACCTTTGGAGTGCTGGCTGCATTTTGGCTGAACTTCTTGCTGGAAAACCAATAATGCCAGGTCGCACAGAGGTAGAAAATGAAACAAAAAACATTTCTTTTAATCAAAATCTAAACAATTATCTTTTCAAACGTACGTTAGATGCTATAATAGGTTATAATCTTTAGATTTTTTTTTTCTTTTTGAAGGTTGAACAACTACACAAGATATTCAAGTTATGTGGTTCACCATCAGAGGAATATTGGAAGAGATCCCGATTACCAAATGCCACTCTTTTTAAGCCACAACAACCATACAAAAGATCAACAGTAGAAACTTTTAAAGATTTTCCACCTTCTTCTCTTCCTTTATTGGAAAATCTTCTTGCAATTGATCCCGATAAACGTGGTTCTGCTGTTGCATCTTTGAACAGTGATGTGAGTTTACAAGATTTTACCTTTTTTTGAAGTTTTCAAGATAAACAATTCTGATTTTTGGAGTAATCTTTATGTTCCACATGTATACAGTTTTTTAACACAGAACCTTATGCTTGTGAGCCTTCGGAATTACCAAAGTACCCTCCAAGCAAAGAACTGGATGTCAAATTGAGAGATGAAGAAGCCAGAAGGTTTTTACCTTTTTACCCTTGTTTTTTTTGGGTATATGTTGATGGAGATTGTGTTGTTGTTTTTGTTTTCATAGGCAAAGGGGATTGAGTGGGAAATCTCATGCTGTTGATGGGAATAAAAAAGGAAGAACACGTGATCGGGCAGGTCGGGCAGTTCCAGCTCCAGAAGCCAATGCAGAGATCCAATCAAATTTAGATGTATGTTTTTTCTACTTTCTTGTTCTTGAATCTTGATGATTTTACTCATTGTTTAAATAAAATTAATAAAATCTATCTTCCATATGTGATTAAAAAAATGCACTAGTATCTTCCTTTTATACAATTAATCTAAAGTTTCTTTGAGAAAAAGTAACACTTTTGGATTTATCCTTTTTGCCAAAAAGTATGCATCATTAGATCCAAAAAAGCCACCACCTTTAGTTTTACGCGCTCATAGTCATATTTTCTACCAATTCGATTCTTTTCTTTATTAATTTATCATCATTAGAGTGAATAGGTGGCAAGAAATGAATAATCAAAATTTTCAATAGTCATCACCTCAATAAATGTGTTTGTTACTGTTGATGACCTGACCTGACTGGACAAACTTTCTAGAGCTATTTTTCAATCCCAATCCAATATGCATTACAAGGTCATCATGTCATGTCATTCTGTATTCATTTCCACCTTTTTGGGTCAGACAAAAAGTTTCACTCCAATTCATGCCAAATGCAGTACAAAATGATTGTGTTATGTTATGTTATGTCTTGTCATGTAATTCTGTATTCATTTACACCTTTTTGGGTAGGGTTTTATGCAGAAAAGTCCCATAATTTTGGGAATTTTTTTGATAAAGTCATTTTTTTTTAACAGAAAAGTCCTGATTATTTAATGTTTTGCCCAAATTAACGAAAAAAATCCTTATTTTTATTTTAACAGGAAATGACAAATTATCGTGTAAAATTAAATAATCAAGACTTTTTTTTTTTTTTAAAAAAAATTTAGGATTTTATCAAAAAATTTCCAAAAATTATGAGACTTTTCTACATAAAACCCTTTTGTGTAGTGACATTTTTGTCCCATTGACACGTGTCTCACCCAACAATATAAGGTCTAACCTGTCATGTCATGTCATGTAATATGTCATACATGATTTTGTATTAATTTCCACTTTTTGGGTGGGACAGAAACTGTAATTTTTGTCCCATTGACATCAGTCCTAGTCCCAGTACAATGTTGTTTTGTATTGTTTTGTCTTTGTCTTGTGATTCTGTGTTCATTTTTCTTGATTTTGATGTGTAGAGATGGAGAGTTGTAACACAAGGAAACGCGAAAAGCAAGAGCGAGAAATTCCCGCCACCCCACCGTGATGCGGCGGTCGGACATCCACTTGATCCGTCCCATAATAATAATAACGGTCCTGTTTCTTTCAATGGAGGTGATGACGCGTCATTTAGCTCATCAATTTTTGACTCAAAATCTTCAAGATCAGTGAAAGAAGTGGGGACCACTTCAAAGAAAAAACATAGAAGGGGACGATCACATACAATATCTTCTAGTAAGTTCATCCGTGCATTCCTTCCGACTTCTATGGATCTAAGATTCAAAACCAAAGAGGCAGTTTTTGGCAACAGAAGGTAGATATACATAAGTGCCGTTTTTTTTAACTTGGTTTTTTTTTTTTAAAAAGATGTTTCGACATTTGTTTCATGTTCTATAGTTTCTTGAATGAAATACGATTTGTTTTGGGGTTTATTTTGAGTTTTAAATGTACAATTTTACAAAGCAGAATTCATTTTTTGTATATAGTATGATCGGATTTCCTAGGTCGTATGTTTATATTTTGGGTATAATACAGAAAAGTCGTATGTATTTTATGGAAAAAGCTCTTACGTGAAAAAGTAGGCACTTCGTAACTTTTGACATTCTAAAAGTGGAAAAATATCTTGTTTGTTAAGCTTTGGTGTTGGTAGTATTAACGATAACATTTCTTAGTTTATGTATATTTATTTATAGATAAGATTTATATAGCTTTAGAGTTTGTTGTATCTTTGTACCTATACATAGGTATACTATCGACATTTATGGTATTAGAGCCACAATTCTAAAATCCTAATTGTTGTCGACTTCTCTCTCCATTAATTTCTTCTCTTTGAGTTCAACAATGGTTAACTCCCCACCTAATTCACAATGGCGTCCAGCCAAACAGGTGGTAGTATCACTAATGGTGGTTTTTTCAAAAGTTGTTTACTATTTTAAAAAGCTTTTGAATTTTTTTTTTTTTTTTACAATTGGAGATAAAAGCTTTTTTGAAAACCTAGTAAATTACATTTTAACCATTTCAAACATCACGCTTGTGAATGCAAGGTCTTGAATGACATCGACGACTCACCCCCACAACATTTCAAACTTCACGCTTGTGGATATTCATGCCTTTCAGGTCGAATGTGACACCATCAATTTTATCAACAATCGAAGGTTGTCGATCTTCAAAACCACCCACAATCATGCTCTAATCATAATGAAGTCATCAACTTGCTTGAGAGAGTGCCTTCTCCTAACATCTTCTATTCTGAAAACCATTGACCCCCTTGTTGACCCGATGATTTCCTGCTCTAATTGTGGTCACACTTAGCTTCAATGTCCAATGTCCACCGAATGAATACATGATCATCGATAAACACATTAGTCCCAACCTCATCTTGTTGGTAACAGACACCAATGTACACCTCACTTATACCCCTTGGGGTAACCTATTTCTCCTTGGGCCTAACCATAGGGTTCTGCAGCCATACCTAACTCAAGGTGGTTGAGATTCTCCTTGGACCCAACAAACTCGTTTCAGTTGGGGTTATAAGTTTTAACATTTAAATATAAATTTTGATAAATAAAATAAAGCTTTATTAAAATAAATGATTGTAATTAGTAAAAAAGTATTTAAAAGGTTACAGTTTAAGCAAAGGTGTTTAGTTCACTTGTCAAAAGTTAGAGTTGATGTCTTTAATCTTGACTGAAGCCCAACTAGATTTTGAACTTATTTTGTTAAATTACCAGCCTTTAGGGTTGAGATGAATGCTTAAGGACTTAATTTATGAGTGTCCACGTGGGCCAAATTGAAAAATAGAAAGTCGAGGACCTTTCTTGTAAAGTGTTGAAAAATTAGATCTAATAATCTGTAAAGTCTAAACTCTAAACCCTCACAATCTTTTTTATTTGAACAATTGGAGTTTCGAGAAAAGGGGGACTTAGTTTAAGACTTTGAATTTGGGACAAGGATTAAATTTCTAACCGAGTCCTAACATCAAAACATTGAAGTAGAACTTGGGATATAGTTATTCCTTTCCATTAAAATGTCATTTGAGATTTACTTAATTGTGGAACAATAATTTGAGTTTTGAGTTTATTGTTTTTTAGATTTAATAAGTTTAGTATCGAATGTTGTAATTCTATATCATTGATGTGTGTTCATCTCCAATACTAAAATTAGCTTATGAAGCTTTGCCGGGTAAATTTTGAAACCATATCTTCATGAATCATCCATGGATTCATAGGGATCCAATTTTGATCATGATTTAAGCTTGGTAATGTGATTTGGATGTAAGTTTTACAATTCTAATTCCAAATTATGGTGATGAATCCACACGTGAAAAGTGAAATTATAGTGTTTTAATGGAGTTTTGAGTCGAAATTTAATGATGTTATTAATATTTAATTATGGGTTGGAATTAGATTTTACCATCCTATGGTCAAATCATGAGTGAAAAGTAACATTCCTTGAGTTTTAAGATTTTACCATCCTATGGTCAAATCATGAGTGAAAAGTAACATTCCTTGAGTTTTAAGGTTTAAATTTGAAGATTTATGGGATGATATCTTAGATTAAGGATTTAATTAAGCTAACGATGTTATTAAAATTTGGTTACATGTTTAAGTTGAGTTTTGGATCCATCCTAAATCGTTAAATTTGACCCTTTAGCTGATTTGAGCTGATGAGATTAAGAAATTTGGTAAAAACCACAAAATAAGATATTGGTTATGTTCAGTTGTGTAATTAAGTATGGCCTTACCCAATGGTTTGTAAAGTCATAAATGATTTAAAAATGGGTGTCATCATGGGCAATGTAAAACATAAGACCGTTTTGCTCAAGGATGGGAGTTCGATTCGTTAAGCCCCCCCCCCCCCCCCCCCCCCCCCAAGAGGAGGTATCAAGCAGACTCAGTGGGACGGTTTGATGATTATTTTGCAGGAGGTTCATTTGGAAGATGCTCCTGATAGACTGGGATGGTTACTAGATATGTCCGATATGTTCTTAGTTTTTTTGGCTCATATGTTTTTAGAGAGAGGTTTACTTCATAATGGGGGGGTTGGAGACTCGTTGGAACAATTGAATCCAAATCAAGGTGAATATTCTCTTATGGAGGGTGTCCTTGAATAGCATTCCGACTAGAGAGAGAGGCTCTCTTATAGGGGTATTACCCTTAATTCAATTATGTGCCCGATTTGCTATGCAATGGAGTCGATTGACCATCATTTTACGAAATGTGCGGAGTTTACTATTATTTGGAGTAGAGTTGCTGTTTGGTGTAGGTGTGGCGGGGGGGGGGGGGGGGTCCACCTTCCTAATCCAGTTTCTATTCTGTCTCTTCTCATGTGGGCAAACTCCACAAGACTTTCTGGAGGGCAACGTAAAGCTTTGGATGCTGTGGTAATGACGGCCTTCTAGTGCATTTGGAATTTTGGAAATTCCAATACTTTTGGAACAAGTATTCCTAGAAAATCTTTTATTTTTTGATGATGTTGTTGATCGGTCTTATTTTTGGATTACGAGTAGATGTAGAAAAACTAATATTCGTTGGGTTTCTTGGGTGCAAAACCCTACTTTAGCTTCTATTTTATTGTAATGGTTCTTTTCTAGCTTTTTGTTAGTTTCTTAATAAAATTCCGCCGTTCCAAAAAAAAATGGGTGTCATCATGTGCATGTTTGTAAGACCTTTCAAGACGTCAAAATGGGTGTCATTAGGTGCACGTTCTTAAGACTCCCAAATTAGTTTGTAGGGGCATTGTAGATCTGTTGATAATTTTAATAACTTAATCTATGAATGCGGAAGCTTTTTTAAGGCCAGACCTTCAAACTCGAATCTAAATAAAAGAATAATAAGAGAAGGAGATTGTGTACCTGCTTCCATTGAAGCTTTTGGATCTGAAGAACAAGCTTGGTTTTCCAGTTGATCTCAAGACAACTCCAAGACCCCTTAGCAATCAAAAAAACGAATTTTGTGAAGTAATTTCGTCCTCTCTGATTTGCTGCTCATCACATATATTTATAGATGAAGATAAACCCTAATGTGAGAGATGGAAGGGATCTTGAGGATCTTGAGTCAAACCGGGAACTCAAGCCACAAATGGTAAGTGAATATCGGTCCATCAACAATCTTATACACTTGCCATAATATTTTGGATTTAAATGATAACAATATATATGTTCATTTATAGAATGGTCCATGATTTTCTAACAATCTCCCACTGGACCATGAATTTATAAATGTACATATAACCATATTAGCGCTTTAATGTATGTTATCATGATATTGGTACCCTTAAACAGTCTTGTCCATTAATCATAATTATATAAGATCAATGCGGTCTTTGTTACAATTTACGTAACTAAACCATCAATGGTCACATATATAAGTATAACTAACGACATAGATTAAACATGATGCGTGGTCACAAAATCAAAATTGATTTCCGACGAGTTCCTCTTTAACTTGAAGTGAGATCAAACTTCAAATAAGTGCAACTAATAATGGAATTAACCGAATTCTTAAGTCTGTACAGAAAAACATAATTGTTCTTAAACCAAAATAAAGCACCCAAAAATAAATTGTAAAACTCTCACTAAAACAAAATATCATCAATATTTATCACACCCATGTGTGTAGTATGCTCATGAAAGACCTTGGGAGGTAATCCCTTCGTGAGCGGATCCGCTATCATGGAGTTTGTCCCGATGTGCTCTATTGCGATTTTTCCATTTTGCACTCTTTCTTTAACAATCAGAAACTTAATGTCAATGTGCCTTGACTTTATAGAACTTCTGTTGTTGTTGGAATACAACACTGCCGACTTATTGTCACAATACAACTTTAGTGGTCTTTCAACACCAATAATACGCAGCCCCGTGACTAAGTTCCGCAACCATATTGCATGATCTGATGCCTCGAAACATGCTACAAATTCTGCCGCCATGGTGGAAGAAGTTACTAAAGTTTGTTTAGCACTCTTCCATGAAATAGCTCCTCCTGCTAATAGGTAAATGTAGCCTGATGTGGATCGATAACTGTCTTGGCATCCAGCAAAATCAGAATCAGAATACCCAATGATCTCCAAAACATCTGATTTCCTATATGTGAGCATGTAGTCTTTTGTTCTCTGTAGATATCTCAAAACTCGTTTGGCTGCTTTCCAATGGTCCATACCTGGGTTGCTTAGATATCTTCCCAACATCCCTACAATGAAAGATATGTCGGGACGTGTATACACTTAAGCATACATAAGACTCCCGACAACCGATGCATAAGGAATCTTCTGCATCTCTTTAAATTCAAGGTCATTTTTAGCGCATTGATCGAGACTGAATTTGTCTCCTTTCGAAATAGGGGTGTCTCCTGGTTTGCAGTTTTGCATGCCAAATCTTTCAAGGATCTTTTCAATATAGCTCTTTTGTGATAATCCTAGAATTCCACGAGATCTGTCTCGTTGAATTTGGATTCCTAATACAAATGAGGCGTCCCCAAGATCTTTCATCTCAAAATGCTTTGAAAGAAATTTCTTGGTCTCATATAAGATCCCTAAATCATTGGTGGCAAGTAATATATCATCAACATACAAGACCAGAAAGATGTATTTACTCCCACTGAACTTGTGATATACACAATCATCTACTATATTTGCCTCAAAACCAAATGAGACAACGATTTGATGAAACTTGTGGTACCACTGACGGGAGGCTTGCTTGAGTCCATAGATAGATTTATTTAGTTTGCAAACCATTTCCTTTAAGTCTTTCGATACGAAGTTTTCTGGTTGCACCATATATATAGTTTCATCAATGTCACCATTGAGAAATGCTGTCTTAACATCCATCTGATGTAACTCAAGATTGTAATGTGCGACTAGTGCCATGATCAACCTAAAAGAATCTTTTGATGAAACCGGAGAGAATGTCTCTTTAAAATCAATTCCTTCCTTTTGAGTATAGCCCTTAGCTATAAGACGTGCCTTATGTCTTTCCACATTACCTTTTGAATCCCTTTTGGTCTTAAAAATCCATTTGCAACCAATAGGTTTTGTACCTTCAGGTAATGGAACAAGTTCCCAAACTTTATTGTCTTGCATAGACTTATACTCCTCGTTCATGGCATCAATCCACTTTTGAGAATTTGAACTTTGCATGGCCTGAAAGAAGTTGATTGGATCATTTTCAATCATTCCATCTGGTTCTTCATTTTCTTGGAGATATACATGGAAATCCGAAGGGATTTCACTTCTCCTTTCTCTAGTGGATCTCCTAAGTTGAGGTTGTTCATTATAAACAGGAGAGTGAATAACATTGTCTTGTTGAGGTTCCTGAATTACTTCTTCTCCGACAGGCACATTAATTTGTGTATCGTCAAAAGTAACAGTAGGAATCGAGATTGATTCCTCCTCAAAGACAATGTCTCTAACCTTATTTCTCCTCCCAAACTCAACATCCTCAAAAAACGTTGCAGTTCCTGTTTCAAAAATTGATTTTGTTGCAGGATCATAAAACTTATAACCTCTGGATCGTTCAGAATAGCCAATGAAGTAGCTGCTAACGGTTTTGGAGTCCAATTTCTTTTCATTCGGCCTATAAGGCCTTGCCTCAACTGGACATCCCCAAATACGAAGATGAGTTAAACAAGGCTTTTTCCCTGTCCAAAGCTCATAAGGTGTTTTAACAGCTGCTTTAGTTGGTACTCTATTAAGAATGTAAGCTGCAGTCTTAAGTGCTTCACCCCAGAGTGACTCTGGTAAAGTAGAATGACTTATCATACTCCTTACCATATCCTTAAGAGTTCTGTTGCGTCTTTCAGATACACCATTCATGCTAGGCGAACCTGGAATTGTGTATTGTGGGACGATTCTACATTCCTCTAGGAATTTAGCAAAAGGTCTTGGACGTTGTTCACCTGATCCGTCATATCTACCATAGTACTCACCACCACGGTCAGATCTAACACATTTAATCTTTTTATTAAGTTGGTTCTCAACTTCAAGTTTAAAAGATTTAAACACTTCCAGTGACTGAGATTTTTCATGAATAAGATATAGATACCCATAACGTGAGTAATCGTCTATGAATGATATAAAATATTGTTGACCATTCCAAGAAGCCGAAGGGAATGGTCCACAAATATTTGTATATATCAATTCTAAGACATCTGAAGACCTGGTGGCATCTAATCTTTTGGTTTTTGTCTGTTTTCCTTTGATGCATTCAACACAAATTTTCAAATCTGTGAAGTTGAGGTTACTTAACACTCCATCTGACACAAGCCTATCAATTCTCATTTTTGAGATATGGCCTAAGCGTTTGTGCCATAGTGTTGCTGAATTTTCATTATTTAATTTTCGCTTAGTACCACGTGAATCCACGTGCAAGGTTTCATTATATGAAGTAACAATATCAAGCATATATAACTTATCACAATACGTTAGAGAACCAGTACCGATAACATTTGAATTTAAAGACAAACTAAATTCACCATTTCCAAAAGAACAATAATAACCAGATTTATCCAATTTAGAAACGGAAACCAAATTGCGTCTAAAAGACGGTACAATGCAAGTGTCTTGAAAATCCAAATAAAAACCAGTATCTAGTAATAAACGAAATGTGCCAACTGCTTTGACTTCAATCTGCTTGCCATCACCCACATAGATGTATCTTTCAGCATCATTTGGTTTTCGGTAGTTCAGGCAACCCTGCATAGAAATACTTACGTGAGTAGTAGCACCAGAGTCTATCCACCAAGTATTTCTAGGTACAGAAACTAAATTAATTTCAGAACAAACCAAAGCACGAATTATACCTTTCTTAACTCGCCAAACGTGGTATTTTGGACAATCCGACTTCAAATGACCAGGTTCTTGACAAAAGAAGCATTTAGGAGGTCCCGATTCCTTTTTCTTTTGATCATTACCTAAATGTTGTTTCTTTTGCACTGGTCCTTTAGTAGCAGCTTCTTTTCTCTTTCTTTTGCCCTTACCTTTAGAGGTACTAGCAAAATGAGCACTCTCAGTTGTTTCCTGCTTCATCCTTTCTTCTTCTTGCACACAAAAGGAAATGAGCTCATTAAGAGTCCATTTGTCCCTTTGGCAGTTGTAACTGACCTTGAACTGGTTAAATTGTGCAGGAAGAGAAAGCAACACCAAATGAACTAGAAAATCATCAGAAATTTCTAGTTTCAATGCCTTAAGTTTTGAAGCAAGATGAGACATTTCCATGATGTGCTCCCTTATGTTTCCTTTGCCTTTATACTTCATTGAAATCATCTTTTGCAAAAAAGTACTTGTTTCAGCCTTATCATTTTTTGCAAAACGTTGTTCAATTTCAGCAAGAAAATCTTTAGCATTAATAGACTGCTCATTCGCACCTCTAAAGGCTTCTGGAACGTCGCGCTTAATGATCATTAGACTCATGCGATTTGAGCGATCCCATTTTTCAGCATCCCTTTTATTCTCCACTGAACTTGTGGCAGTAAGGATGGGTTGCTCAATCCGAAGTGCAAGGTCAAGATCCATGCAGCCGAGAACTAACATAATGTTCTCTTTCCATTCCTTGAAGTTAGTCCCATTGAGAACTGGAATGTGATTCAAGTTGGACGATATTATGCCACAATTAACATTTGCTGTATTTCAGAACAAAATATCAATTAGTTTTTTTTTTTATGCTCATTAAACCATAATTATAATCAATAAAATTCAAATTATGACATCACAAGGTATCAACACAATATTAATATCAAGTCTTTGAACAACAATATTAACTTTTAAGAGATATCTTGTTTAAGTAGTAAAAATATTGACAATAAAACATGTTAATCAATAAGTCCCTCTTTGGATTGACTAATTAATCACATGAAACCCAAAAATTATCATATATGTATGTTTATCCGACCAAATATTAACCTACCTTTGGGTCGATTAATATCCGCATTGACAAACACATAAACCATAAAATTTAATAATAATATTTGACAATAAATCATGCCGTTTAACAAGCCCCTATTTGGATTGACTTATTAATGACATGTAACCTTCTTCTATTGTCGCATATTTATTATCACACATGTGTTTATTCGGCAAAATATCAACCTACTTTTGGGTCAATTGGTATCCGCAATAATAAACACATAAACCGTAATAAATAGTGTCATAACCGAATTTATTGATAACCAAAATATATAAAATAATATGAAAATAATTCCACATTTAATCAACTTTGCATATCAAAAGATCAAACTAATAAGCATAATTTTGACAATGTTGTGTCAAATATCATACAACAACTTATCAATGATTTAAAAATAGGAAGCATATGACACGTCAACAATGAATTGAAAATACATCATCATTAATTAAAAATCTAACTGGAGAACTAAAACTGCTGTTGGAACAAATAACAAGTACGTAAGCATACGAAATCGTGAATACATATATAAATAAAATTTGATGATGATTAACAATAGAGAACTAATAAATTTATTTTGACCATTAAGCAACACGGTACAAAGATATCTCATATGAAAATCTGAAGTCGTTACCTTAAAAAAATATATTAGTTTTACATGCACGGAATTATCATGAACCATGAATTTCATTACGTCATAGTGTCATAACTAAATGTATCAAAAGAAAATATCACTCTTGAAACCCACGTGATTAAACAAACACCTAAAACCCAATTGGTTTCTTTCAAATAATAAAAATAAATAAATAAATAAATAAATAAATAAATTCACTTATCAATACCTAAAATTAACAAAATATGATGACAGCTATTAATAAGCAAAAGATACACATCGTACGTCTAAATCAAAAGAAAATAGTATTTGTCACAATCATGGAAGGCTTTGCATTATTTATTGATTTTGATTTACTGCTTTTGTGTACGAATAGGGAGATAGACCACACACTTTCTTTGTTTAATAATAAAATATGAATTAAAAAAGAATTCATTGATAACTTATGTCAGAGATGCATACACAAAAGTCAAAAGTATGTACTAATCAATAAAACTTTAAACGAAACAAGTTCTTAAATATCACAAAGGAACAACAAACATATATACACAACTTATCTTTTCTCATCGCACGTCAAGAAAGCACGTAAAACAATTTTCAGGCAACGAAGAGAAGAGAAAATTTATATTATCAAATTCGAGAAGGCTCTGATACCAATTGTTGATAATTTTAATAACTTAATCTATGAATGCGGAAGCTTTTTTAAAGTCAGACCTTCAAACTCGAATCTGAATAAAAGAATAATAAGAGAAGGAGATTGTGTACCTGCTTCCATTGAAGCTTTTGGATCTGAAGAACAAATTTGGTTTTTCAGTTGATCTCAAGACAACTCCAAGACCCCTTAGCAATCAAAAAAACGAATTTTGTGAAGTAATTTCGTCCTCTCTGATTTGCTGCTCATCACATATATTTATAGATGAAGATAAACCTTAATGTGAGAGATGGAAGGGATCTTGAGGATCTTGAGTCAAACCGGAACTCAAGCCACAAATAGTAAGTGAATATAGGTCCATCAACAATCTTATACACTTGCCATAATATTTTGGATTTAAATGATAACAATATATATGTTCATTTATAGAATGGTCCATGATTTTCTAACAAGATCTATTTGTACGACCTTACAAATGTTTATAAGGCCTTGATAGCTTTTTGTAAGGATTTGCAAATAATGACATCATATATTTTGTTTCATAGCTAAAATTACGTTGAGTAGTGATGGTACTTGACTTGATTATGCATGTGTATCAAACATGTAGAAAGGCTTGTTAAAAGATAACTTATGTGTTTGAGGTGAGTATTAACCATATAGAACATGTCTTATATTTGACATTATATTTTTAGATTTCCTTTTATGTATTTTATCCATTGTATTTAATGTATTTTATCCCTTGGATTTCAACAATGAACACCCCTGATTAATATGCATATACATATTCATTACATGCATTTATTTATCAGATTTTGGTCCATCTTCCTCCCATTCAAACTAGGAGGCATATTAGCGAGAACACTTACAGATAAGATTCGTATACCTTTATAGATTTGTTTTATTTTAGTACTGTGCACTGTTATTTTATTCAAGAATATACGAATATATTTCGAAATTTAATAGGTGCGTCAAGGTTACCTTTTCTAGCATTTTCTAGCAATGATTTAAGACAAAATTCTTTTATAATCAATTTAGTCTATAATTTGCATCAACTTCTAGTAAGAACATGTCATGCACACACATACTAGATAATCGAATGTCTACTACTAACCCTAAAAAACAACATTAGCAACAAAAGAATGTCTTAGAAATTAATACCAATTTAATCTATAAACAAACCATACTTCATTTAATTGTTGCTTAAAGTTTTAGCTGCATAACGTGTAATAAACCAGAAATCATGTATCAATCTTTTCAACTTTTAAAGGGACCAATTCACAACCAAACTATGCCAACAAGACAAATCCGTAATTTTGAAAGTCCGATAACCAAAGAAATCAGCTAAATGCAAGGACCAAATTTGCAATTTTGTCAATTACACAAAATCAAATTAGATGAAGAGTATGGGGTCTATCCAAACTTACATTTATAACAAACAAATTAAAAGTGACATATTCAAAATAAACTCATCTATAAATTTGTAATAAAATACTCACCTACAACAGAAATTGGTTTTTTAATAATGAGACCCCTTATTTTGGTTTTTGAACTTGTAATATAAGTCTTTAAATGTTGACTAATGTTGATTTTTAATACATTAACAACAACGAACAAAAACATTTGTTGTGGTCGAAGAATATCTGATATATTTGGATTTGATCAAAACTGTGTAAACCCAATAACTCAAAAGGCCATTCAAGCCCAATAACTTAATTGGACTTTCGATTTGGTATCCTCCTTGTTGACTTGTTATCAACGTTTACAACCATTCACTCCTTTGTTTGTAGGGTTTTAGGGTTTTTCAACTTTCCATCGCTTTTCTGTATCGATCAGCCAAGTTGCTCTCAAGCTTCGACTCCATGGACGCTTCAGCATTATCAAACCCTCAGTTACAACAAATGATCAATGTAAGATCTACTATGAATTTCTATTGATTCCGTTTGTATATATTTATATTACATCTACCAAATTTGGGAATAGATGTTTGAGATCCGCATCGATTTGAGTCTCATTTGATTCGATTTCTGATCGCTTAAAACCTAAACCACTTGTATTGATTTCAATTTGTTTCAATCTATGTAAGAGTGGATCTACAATCATTGAATTTAGGTTATCCGTTACTTACATCGTTCTGAATTCGAATAGCAATGAAAGTATTTTGGTTATTCTTGTGTTTAACTGAATTTGGGATTGATGCAGCAAGAAAAAGAAAGGGCAATGGCGACTGAGATGATAGCAAAGCTAACAAGTGCGTGTTGGGATAAGTGCATCACGGGAACTCCTGGAAGCAAGTTCAGTTCAAGTGAATCGAGTTGCCTTTCAAACTGTGCTCAACGTTACATGGACATGAGTATCATGATTGTCAAACGCTTTCAGTCAATGCACTAATGTTATAAGGTTAGGACACAAATATAATGTGATCATTGAATTTTCATATAAGTAGCAAGTAACTTTCATCCATAATTCATACATGATGTGATGATGTTTTCTCCTTTTTTCGTTGATGAGAACAATTAGTTGAAAATATGTCGTGTATTTCTTGCACTTCAAATTGTTATGATTTTGTTTTCATTAATCCTCTTGTTGATTACAATTTAGAGTGAATTTTCATATATTTTATACCGCCTTGGTCACAGTGTGTTTTGAATTTGATTGTTTAATACTGTATTAGGATTGAAATTCCATGTATTTATATTGGAAATCTTGTTGAATTCAAAATATGGTAAAGAGAAAGGTTTGAAGCTCAATATATCATAAATTTGTGCAAAAGAAAAAGAACATGCTAACTTTTGTGTATTGGTCAAGTATTAACTAAATATCAAATAGTTAGTCATTTTTATTTTTGATTGAAAAAAAGGGAGGGGTGCTTTTAAAGTTTTGGAGGGACGTATTTTTTAAATTCCATATATGCTTTCGAATGAATTTGTTATTCTTTGTTTAAAGGTTTATTTTTGTTAAATAGACAAAAATGCCCTCCCCCCATCTCCTATTTATTTTATCTACTATAATTTATCAAATCAAAACAAATTATCCCATTATACTTACACCCATCCCCTCGTTGCTACATCCATACCCATGCCTATGACTATGCCAACACACCCATGTACATGTAGATGTCCATGTCTACACTTGCACACACATGTTTTTGTTTTCTTTTTTAATTTTTACCTCTCCAAATTTGCACGGAACTCTCAATGTTTTGAATCGAAGCAGTCGATTTATTGTTTTGATGGTTCAACTGGTTAAAAAATTAGTATGACATCATTATTACATCGTAATTAATTTTAAATTATAAAAAAAACAAAAAACAAGGAAAATCTCGAAATGCGAAGAAACACATGCTTCATACAGATTGCCATTTAATTCAATTATACCTTGATACAATTGAACAGAAAAAACAAAATTTCAGTAGATTGTTAACAATCTTAAAAAAGTTAATTTTTTCTTGATAAAAATCGGGGTTTGAAGTTGTTGGACTTGAAGTTTAGGAGTAAAATAGTTAAAAAAGCTAAAAAACTAGGATTTTCCAGCTTTTTATAAGTTATTTTTTCCTATCCAAAAAATTGTTTTAAAAAACGTTTTTTAAATACACAAATATTTTTTTAGCTTATTAGCTTTTTAAAAAACCAAAAAGCTAATAAACTATTTTCAAAAGCTATCCCAAACATCCATTAAATGGTCTTAGGCCTAGCCCAAAACAAGATATGTGTTATGCAATTTTATGTATTTGTTTTGTGAAGCTGTTTTTTTCTTCTTTATATCATCTCTCTAATAAATGAATGTTTTTTTGCCACTTGTCAAATTTTTAAGAGTTTTGCCACATGTAATTTTGTGGGAGTTTTAGAATTATTATTTTTCACTTGTCATTTTTTTGGGAATTTCCCTTTTTTAAAATAAAATTTCATAAAATTCTAACAAGTTTTATAAGGAAAGAAAACCATTCTATTAATTTGATAATAAAGTATCATAAATGCTCTAAATAATATTTGATTTCTTTTATAAATGTTCCAAAAGATTACATTATATTATGTAAAAGTGTTATTTTATAAAATATTTAATGTTTAAATATTGATATTAAATTTTTATTTTTAATAAACCCGTGTAATACACGGGTCTCACACCTAGTCCTCCTTAATAAATGAAGGTTTTTTTTCCCACATGTCAATCTTTCATGAGTTTTAACACTTGTAATTTTGTGGTAATTTTGAAATAAATATTATCCACTTGTCAATTTTTGATTTGTTTCAATTTTTAAAAATTAAAGTCATATACTTATATATGTAATGTATTAAATATCATATATATAATATTAAATTGCAATAAATACGTTTCTTTCTTTCTTATTTTAAAGTTGTACATTAAAAAAATATTTTCTGTTACACTTTAATGTTTAATTTTTTTTTTAAATCAACCCGTGTAATACACGGGTCTCACACCTAGTATTATATGCATATTCAGTAAGAACGTATATTTGAGCATGTAAAAACTTTAATAAATGAAATTTTTATCATAATTAATTTTTAATTCTTTTGATAAATTCATAAACTAAACAGAAAACAAATTCTGTTCAATGTCAACCAAACACATAATATATTTTACGTCATTCATATTCCAATTTCTCAATCGATTCCATTTTTTTCTAAAGTATTTTGAGAACCAAATGGCCCCTAGATCCATGTGGGCTGGAATTACATCTCCTTGATGCCCATTTTGTGCATTGAGAGTTAGATACTCATATTTTTTGATTATTCTATTGCTCAAAGCTTATGGTTGAAGTTCTAGCAATGGTGGTGAATTACATATTTTTTGATTATTCTATTGCTCAAAGCTTATGGTTGAAGTTCTAGCAATGGTGGTGAATTACATATTTGCCTCCTTGATATGGCTTCTAGAGTATTGATGCATAGAAATGATACAAGTTTTTAAAGAGGGTTGAATACAGTTAGAATTTCTTTTTGACCCGGAAACCAGTTTTGCTTGGCTTACGACTCGAAAAATTTAAAGGTTTTTAGTTGATTTGGCTCAAAGAAGTGAAGAACCAAATTCAATTCATTTTTCAAAAATGGAGATTATTGCATAAATGAAGTTACATCTGTACCCTCGATGAAATTCCTGTGGTTATATCGTTATATCTTTTGTCCAGAAAAGGAACTCCGTTAGAATAATGAGCAAATATTTATAAATATTCTTATTTCGAGGCACATTTGACCCTAAACAAAATCAATCAATCAATCAATATCTATTTAATACATATCGTGTTGTTTGAGATTGCTTATTGCTTATCGAAGACGTTTATTGTTTGAGATTGCTTATTGCTTATCGAAGACGTTTATTAATTTTCTCAATTTAGTACCTGTAGTGAACATTTTTAAGTGTTTGAATGAAATAAAATAAGTGATTGTTAACTCAAATAATTTTTTTAATAAGTTCTTCATTCTACTTATAACTTATTTGAAAATATTTATTACATATGAAAACCAATTTATCAATTTACACATTTACTAACCCTAAACAACAATAGTCTATTTTTTTATTTTTATTTATTTATTTTCATACCAATTAACCTGTTTGCCTAGTTTTTTTTTTGGTTATCTTATATGTATAAGAAAAATCTATCAAATACTAAAAAATAACTTGTCAACTCACTTTTGACACCACATAAACTAATCATATATATATAGGGAAAAGTTCAATAGAGAACCATATTTATTGGTTCTTCAAGGAACCAAATCTTTTTTTCAATTTCTAGAGTTTATTCTTTATCGAAAAAAAAAATCTAAAAATATCTAAATTCATATATTAACATTGTGAATGTGAAAAATATTTTTCGGATTCACCGTATGAATCCGGGTTCACATTGTGAATTTTCAAAGATTCACATTGTGAATTTGACGTAAAAAAAAATCGAATTTGATATCATTGGAAAAAGGATAAAAAGTTATGAATTTTTGTATTTTTAGTTTTTTTTTTTGATAAAAAATAAGTTCTAAAAGTTGAAAAAAAGATTGGTTCCTTGGTTAATTATGGTTATCTATTGAACCTCACCCTATATATATATATATATATATATATATATATATATATATATATATATATATATATATATATATATATATATATATATATATATATATATATATAGAGAGAGAGAGAGAGAGAGAGAGAGAGAGAGAGAGCTAGGTTCATTTGTTTAAACTAATTATTGTGTTATTGTATGAGTAAATATAGGCCAATCATTTCAAAAGGGTAAATATGTAATCTTATATTTAATTAATTATGGTAAATATATAAATTAATTAATATCCCTTTAATTTAGGGATATCAGTTTTAAAACCCAATTTCTAGTCCGCCTCTTCCCTCCTCTCTTATATTCATCGACTCCGGCAGATTCAAGGAGGGCATCGTAACCTGCGGATCACGTCCCCATGGCGTCGTGCCAGTCGCCACCTGTCACCGGCGGATCAATTGCCTGTCACCAGCGGATCTTGTCGACACCAATAACGTCTTAAAACTCTTTTTCGTCCCGGTTTGGCGGTGGCCAGGAAAAGACCAACTCATGCACTGCAAAGAATTGCGGCCTGTTCTATCCGTCGTCGTTGTCTCCGATTTCTTCCGACTTTCGGCCATCAGAAAGCCTTCGATGTCAATTCTACGCACGGGAGGTCGATTTTGATTTCAGGTTTTGCCCCTTTTGTGCTCTGCTCTCTGAGTTAATTGAGGCTGTTAATAGATATTAGTCATATCAATAAGCAGTTTTATTTGCAGTGATGAATGCTCAGTTTGTATAATCTGTTAGCATTTAGTATTTCATAGACATGTAGGCCGATCGATCAGGTGTTCTTTGAGTTCGAATTGGCAGAAAAGCCCTAGTTTTCGTTATTTGAACCATCCCAAACGAAATCCCCAATAAAAATGTACGAAATTAGGAATCTTCTGTTGGATGATTCAAAAATACAGTCTTGAATGATGACATTGAACGAAACCTGTGCAAAATTGCTTACATTTACAAGCTCCAAGGCATAGATTAACGATAATCTGATAGAAACGAATGTAAGGTACAATGGTTTTCTGATAGACTCGATGTGTTTAGGTTTATTGAGAATTTGTTCTGATTGTCTAATTTTTACAGGAAATTGAAAGTTGTTTTGATGCACACCAAGCGCTCGGTAAAATGTTTCAACTGAATTGTATTTCTTCGTTTATAATATTCTATCAGAAAAGAATGTTTTTTATGATAATCGTGAACATATTCTGTTAGAATGCCCCAAATTAATATAATTATTGGTAAATGAATTCCAATTCTATCAGAATGGAATCACGAATTCCATTCATGCTGGAATGGAATATGGATATTTTCTCACTAATTTATTCATTGGATTTTTTTCCACAGTAGCTGATGCTTGAAGAACGGGCCACGAAATTTGAACGACGCCTCTTAGCAACATTATTCTTTTAGAATAAATTAGTGTATTTGTTAGATTTTGATGTTTTTTTCCCGATTTGACAGTTTTTTATTGTTATTCTTTAACAACAAATGTAATTTTTAGCAATTGTTACAGGTATTCTATAAGAATTAATATAATTTTTGTTTTAATTCTTCAATTGCTGATTCGAGAATTTGTTATTCTACAAGAAATATGTTCAAAAATATTTTTATTATTTTATGGTTCTAGAATATATTTTTTTAACATACTCAAACATATTCTGTCAGAATTAAAAACCTTATAATTAGTAAAATCGGATTTTTAAAATTAACAGAATCTATGATACCTTAAAATATGCAAATTTCCTTTATTAAATCTATATTAATTGACTAAAATACCATTCTAGTTAAATTAGATGGTATTTTTCGATCATTTTTAATTCAATAATATATATTAATCACTTTTTTAAAATAAGTAAAATGATTGGCCCATATTTATGCATACAATAACACAATAATTACTTTGAATAGAATAACCTAGGCGCATATATATATATATATATATATATATATATATATATATATATATATATATATATATATATATTGTTAAACTCCATTTTGATACAAGATTTTCAAAAATCAAAAATAAAAAATAAAAAATAAAAAATAAACTTTTTTTAAATAAGCAAACAACCCCATAGTTTGGTAGGGTTAGTCACTACCTGGTCATTAATACAAGTTGTTGGCTTGTTATATCATGGACCCAAGTACCCACCCAACCTTGTCATTCCATAAGGGAACCAAACAGCGGTACGATTTAATTCGATCTCATTTTACCTCGTAAATAAATTCATGAATTGTACAAGTTACCATTTAATTTTGTAACATTTAAAATCCTCACACAAAGTGAATATATAAATAAAACACAAATTATATAAAAAAAAAAAAAACAAAACAAAAGAGAAAACTATGTACACACTATTATAATTCATAAGCCAGAAATGGGTTTTTCTTATATTCCCCATTCTATCCACCCCAAAAAATCAAACTATTAAACATTACCACTGCACATAGGAGTCAAAGTCAACGACTTATATCATTGCCTATTTTGACTAGTCAACGCACCACCACCCAAACTCCCACTACTTCCACCCATTATCCGGTTCGACTCCCCATAACCCGATCCAAATGACCCGACATCACTCGCTAAATCCCAGCTTCCACTTCTCCTCCTATCAAATCTCTCCATAGGCTTCCTATTATTCCCCATTTCTACATCACTCGGAGTCTTCTCTACATTTGAATTTACGAAACTACCCCTGGGAGTCCTACCCAACATCTCAGCCTCCCTCTCCACCACCGCCCTAAAATCATTCTTGGACGGGGGTATTCTAGTCCAAAACACCTCCTTAAAATTCTCAAAAACCCCACGATTATACGGGTTTTCAGTTCGATCGTATCTATAACGGAAGTTCTCATACGTAGACTACAAAAGGGCAATATCGTAATTACACATGTCAGAAGGAATTGAAATGGAAGGTGAATAATAATTAAAAGATTAGTTGTGTGTTTGTTTACCTGGTTTGTGCTGATGAGATAAAGATGGAAGACAGTAAGTCCACCAACAAACCAAACGCATATGAAGGTGTAGATTATGAGAACAATGGAAGCAGGAGTCTTGATTAATGCCTTCCATATAGACACATCTTCACTCTTCATAATCTTGATTGCATATACCCAACAAAAGGAGAAAACATAAACACAAAGAAGAGTAGCTGAGGAGACAAACATGAAAAAGAATCTGTAGTTTCTCTGCAATTACACCAACAACTTTAATTATAAATCATGAAAAGAAGATGTACAAATGTTTCTTGATTCTTACCAATCCAATACATTGGCCAACCCAAGGGCAATGATGATCAAATCGTTGAACACAGTTGTCACATATAGAACAGTGAGAACAGCGTGGAGGTCGATAAAGCATGCAAGTGTCGCAGTATTTGACTTTTACAGTCATCCCGTTGACTATTACTTCTTTGAATCGAGGTAAACGTAACTGTGGAGTTTGGCTAGATCCGATTTCTAAGGATTGATCCATTGTTTCGGGTTCTGGTGGGTGTGTGTTGCGGGGGATTATACCAGGGTCTCTTCCGGAGGTTATTACAAGGAGGGATACAGACTGTAGAATTAGATTCATGAACATTTGAGTGTGGATAGAATGTAGAAAGATGATGATGAAATTGGAAGATGAGAGAACTTACGTAGATTGTGAATGCAATTAGTATCACCATGATTAATATTCCGAGGTGATGGGGGAAATGATCAAGCAACTTTCGGCCGACGAATGCACAGAAGACTGCAACTGGAGCTATGATTAGGAACATTGATAGAAACACTGATTTGAAATCTGGTCCGAATATGAATCTTCCTCCAAGGAAAAATATCTAGAAAATTTGAGATAAAAAATGCACAAAATCATGAAACTGCTAATGAATAACGATCTCGATTTCGATATATACATATTTCTTATAATTCAGGCCTAAATCAAAATTCGGTGTTCATCAATTAGTTCAGAGTGTTCAAATTCATGTATCCAATTGACCTCTGTTTTGAAATAAGCTAGAACCTAATCCACTAAACAGAGTCAGAAGCCGATGATTTCATAGAATCATGAAAACGAAAGCAGCCAATCGGATCGCGTTAAATAATAATTACTCTACTCGAAATTAACGATCTGAAACAGATTGAATCCTAATCAGAATCAGAATTAGAATCATATCCTAAAAAACAAACCCTAAGTTACAAAGCAAAATCAGTGAACTTACGTTGCTGCCTTTCCAAGTCTGGTACGTTCGGATAACCTCCGTCTTTCCACCGGCGACGACCTCATCGGATTTCTTTGGCGGATGTACTCCATACATGATCTCTCCCTCTTTCTCTCTCTGTTTGGCTGTCAGTTTTCTCTCTCTAAAAATAATAAAGCTTGTAGAGAGAATTGGAAGATGTCAAAGGGTGGATGTAGAGAGAGAGAGAGGGGTTTGACTATTTGTTTTGGTGAGTTTCCATTGAAGGGTAGAGGGAAAGCGTCAGAAGAAACCAGCGCACGCAAATTGAAAAACAGAAACTTCACCAAACACAACCGAACTTGTGCTAAAGTAAACGTGTTGCAGTCAATTCTTATTTGAATATTAATAAAAGGAATAATGACTTGACAGGGTAAGTTACTTCTTAATGTACATATTTAGTTTTTTTTTTTTTTTTTTGTAGAATAAACCCTTATACTTTATTAATATGTACACATTATGTCATTTTCACCGGATTCTACAGGTTTTGCTGACGTGGAAGGGTTTATTTTACAAAAAAAAAGAATAAGGACTAAATGTGTACATTTCAAAAAGTATCTTACCCTATCAAGTCATTTTCCCTTTCTTTTTATTTTGTTGAAATGATATACCCAGGTGGCATCCACATATCCACAACGAGATTTTTCCAACTTTTATTCATCATGAAAAAGAGGGAGAACCCCGATCTCCGGTGACTCCTTTGTGTGTTCCTACACATCACTGGTAGCAAGGAGGAATGATGGCAAAAACAACAAGGTCGAAGGGGGAGGCAGGAGGAAGTAGAGACGGTAGTTGGCGGCGAGGAGCTGCTCTGGTAGCCCCCTCGTCGATTATTTCTTCTTTTTCTGGCAACATATCTCAAAGATGGAGGCAAATAGAGACAGATCGGAGAAACACAACAGGTAAAGGGTGTTTGGCTGTTGCTGTTCGACCGGAAGGAAGAGAGACGAGAAAGAGAAGGGTCGCCGCCCTTTTCTTGTTGCTGGAGGATCACCCACCTCCGGTGACTAAGCTAATTAATTGCTATTTAGTGCCACTTGTGCTTCCTTATCAGCAAAACCTGTAGAATCCGGTGAAAAAGACCTAATGTGTACATATTAATAAAATATAAGGGTTTATTTTACAAAAAAAAAGAATAAGGACTAAATGTGTACAATTCAAAAAGTACGTTACCCTATCAAGTCATTTTCCCTAAAAGAGAATTCGTATATGACCGTTATACCGGATATAGCCAGTCACAAGGATTACATTGTTACAAAAAATAAAGTATAAGAGTTTATTTTACAAAAAAAAAAAAATAATGACTAAATGTGTACATTTCAAAAAGTATCTTACCCTATCAAGTGATTATCCCTTAATAAAACAGTTAAGTTAAGATATTATTTTTAGTGATAATAACTAAATTAACCAAATGGATTGTTTCATTCTCATATTTTAAACGATTATTATAAAATAAATTTTAGGATAATATTCAAGAAAATTCAGTGTATCATTTTTTATTTTTAGAAATTATCATGTTATCTTTTGTATGTATTAAACTTATCATGTATTTTTAATTTTGGTTAAATTAAAGTTTTACAACTAGATAATCGTAGAAAACTGTTTGTAAAGTTTAACTGAAATTAAAAGGTTAATTTGAAATTATTAATTTCAAGAAACTATAACTTATATTGCAGAAAAAATGTTGTAGTTTAGTTTCTAGAAATTATAATTGTTATTCAACATAAGCTTTAATAGTGACATATAATCTTTTTAAATCTACATAGGCTATGCAATTTTCTTTTGGATTATCAGGTTACGAAATATTAATATAACCAAACTAAGAAAATATAATCTTTAATAGATACAAAAATAACATAATGGTTTTGTGTAATGGATAATAAATTGATTTTTTTAGCATTGCCCTAAATTTTACAAAACAAGTTACTAGCAACATTGTTTTATAAATTTTTTTAATTGATTCTTAGAAAAAAGAAACATAATTTCATAATTTTTTAGAAATTTTGTGGTTGAAAGCAGTCACTTGTAAAGTAAATTCATATTTTCTCTTTGTGATATCTATGTAAACACAATCCATTTTATTTATTAATTAACCAATATTTTTAAATAGTAATGAGACGGTTTTTGCAGAAAATAACTCTTCTCTTTTTTATTGAGATAATAATTCAAAGTGGGTGGAAACCACATGGAAGAATAAATGTTGGATTATTTAAGGAATTTTGGTAAACATTTGTGGTCATAGTTATGGCATATCCACATGCTTGCCAGTTGCCTCCTCCTCAACATAAAATTGGCCAAATGGGGTTGGATCGAGATGGATACACCTAGTCTCCGCAGGCCTGGTTTTTAATGCTATATACCCTTGAGCTGTTTAATATATACGTTATTTTTTTTATAGTTTATATATTTATATTTTAATTAATATATGCTACAATTGACACATTTAGAAGAAAGTTTCTTTGGGGTAAAGTAATAGGTCCAAAAGAATAGTCTTAGTGTTAGGGAGCTTAAAATCTTTGAATTTGGCCTTCTTGCACTCGTGTAAAATCTTTCCTACAACCTCCACTTCCGTTTTCTTCCATTCTTTGATGAAATTCATGGTGCACACAAAAGCAAAGGTCTAATCGGTTGTAAATTAATGGACTAAATCACCTTTGCTACATTGTGGTTTATTTGGAAATCTAGGAACACGACAAGATGTATCTTCATTAAACGTCCAATCTTAGTTGCAAAATGTTTTGATGAGGTAAGAGCAAATACCTTGGTATGCGTCAAACACATTGCGAAAAGACCATATCTCGATTGGTCTCTCTAGTGTGATTCTCCCTTCTCAGCCTTCTACATGTAAATATGGGTGGGTCACACTAGATGATTATCTTTTGAGTGAGTGTTGGTGTGAAAGTAAAATACTTGGTGTTGTATCACTCTTGGTTGCATCATAAAACATGTGTATGCTTTTGTGCCATTCATTTTTCTAATAAATTTAAACACGTATCGGTTACAAGTTAGTAAAAGTTAGAGAAACATATTTGAAAGATTGACAATTTTCAAAGGGATGCTTAGTGTAGAAGATGACTTCATGGTTATTGTTATGATGTTCCAACTTATGAATGATTACATTGAGAATTTAAGTGGTGCTCTGTGTGGAATTCAATTATGGAGAAACTGAAAGACGATTCCCCATTCTTCCATGTATCGTACAAAATATCTAAAGAGAAATCAATTTCCCCTACTTCCAAGTAACATTTAGGAAATAGGGGATACCAATTATGTCATGTTGGCAAAGTTACTATCATTACATGTAGATATAAAAACACAAAACGATTATCACAAAATGGTTCTAAGCCCACATATTAATGTAATATTCCAACATTGTCACACTTTCCCAAATGACTATTTACAGAGGCAGGCCAAAGGTTTTTTATGCCTGGGGTGATTTTTTTCTTTTTTTATAATGCCCATTGGCCAATATTTGTACCATACAAGTTAAACAAATTAATATACGATATAAATTACTAAAACAAAGCACTTCGCGGTTACGTTTGGTTGAATTCGTAGGAATTGGAATAGTATTCTTTTTAGGTCTGACAATCGTGTCGTGTTCGGGTTGACGGGTCAAAATATACCAACCCGAACACGACCCATTTAACTATACTGATCACGAGTTGGCGAGTTTGAAAAATAAACTCATATATGACCCATCAACCCACTTATTTATACGGGTTCACAGATTGGCGGCTTCGTGGGTCAGATTTGGGTTCGGGTGTCCATGGGTTGGATCGCAACAAATCGTTTGCCTACTGCGGTGTGTGTTTATCGTTCACGTTCAGGCGTTGACGTTGTTCGATAATGATTCAATCATTCATGTCACCGTTCTTCGTGAGTTCGTTCTGTCGTTCATCAAAGGCGAGAGAGGGCTTACTCAATTTTGTTTGTGAGATACTGAGATTATTTAGGGGAAACGCCAAATGTCAAATGGTCAATGGTATCGGGTATCCTATCCTAGTATAAAGTATAAACAATATAGTGTATAATACTTAATACATTTAAAAAAAAATATTTTTTTTATTAAAATTCTAAACGGGTTGGCCGGCGAGCGCACATATTTTTTTGAAAAACTCATATATGACTTGTTTAATAAACGGGTTGACGGGTTGAAAAATTCAACCAAAATCTGTTTATTTCGTGTCGTGTCGAAAATTGCAAAGCCTAATTCCATTAAATGAATTGAATATATATATATATATATATATATATATAGAGTTTATAATTGTGGGCCATGGTATTTTTAAGACTATTGTCTTAAAACTTAAGGAAACAAGATATTGACCTTTGATATTCTTTTAAAAGATCTGAACCATTGAATGAAACCTCAAACATACGGGATTGCCATAGTGTTTTCACTTTTGGATTGCCAACATGGCACTACTAAGAACACATTACAAAGGGTCATTATTAACACCTTTATTTTGACAAACTCAAATATTTTCCATCACCTCCTCCAAGACATCAACGATACAATCTCTCTTCCTTCCCCCACCCACCCACCCACCCACCCACCTTCACCTTTGCTCTCCATCTCTCTCAACGATACCCTTAACTAGCCGCATTACTCACAGGTTTCGCCTCCAGCACATTGCCATTGTGTTCATCTCCGTCTTCGTATGCCGTCCTTCCGTTTTCAACCACCTCAACCACTCGCCAAAACGATGTTGAAAATCCTACATCCAAAAGGATTTCTCGAAATACCCAAACAACCATCGATCTACAACAACCACCACACCACTGTATTTATGTTTTCCTCGCTCTATATCTCTTTAAAAACAACCAGTACCACTCAACAGCCAAACCTTCTTTCTTTTTTCTGTCTACGAAGTCAGATGTTGCGACAAGGATTTCTCGAGATGTGCCCGACATAATTCCGATTTCTGAGTTAAAGGTGGATGAAAACAAAAGGTTGATTGAAGAACCTGAGGCAATAGTTGACCGTAAGACTATGAAGTTGCGACGCAAGATGGTTGATTTAGTGCTTGTGCGCTGGAAACATACGAATGGACCAAATCTCACCTGGGAAACGGAGAGTGACATGATGAGTCGCTACCCGTAGTTGTTTGGTGATATGTGATTCCGGGGACGGAATCATCCTAAGGGGGAGAGAATTGTAACACTCGTGTTTCTAGCCTATGCATTAATATTAATGTGATAGTCTAGGTTAACCTTTGTAACTCATTTTGAAGAAATGAAAAAGGAATTATGTGAATTCTATGTGTTTTATGTGTTTTATGCTTAATTACTAGGAGTTAATTAATTAAGAATAAAAATGAGCGTCAAAATTAAATTTTTGATAAATCCAATATCTATTAAGAAAGTTGTAGTGGTCGTGACAAGGATTACGGATATATAAAGAATGCCGAAATCCGAGTTATAACGAAGAAGTTATGACCTGTCGAAGTTTCACGACAAAACCGGCTCGGTGCTGAATGTCGTAAAAAGTGAGTTTTCGATAAACTACTTTTTAGCCTTAGTGATCTAAACGAAACTCGTAGTGTTCGTTAAACCGAGAAGTTCGATAAAAAGAACGCCCAAATCTGACTTCGTATGAGGAAGTTATGATTTTTCGAAGTTTCAGCTTAGCAGTAGACAGCTAAAAACTCGAATTTTAGATCGAGTGATTTTTAGTCGACACGACCTAAACGAGAATCGAAGGTCTCGTAAATAGTAGCACAACGGTAAAAAGTCTGACGAAAACGGACGTCGGATGAAGAAGTTATGAATTTTTAACGGATTTCCTGTCCCGGTCTGTTAAAAATAATAATATAAAAATTAAAGTCAAAGTTAGCCGATGAAGTCTAAACGGAAGTTGTAGAGCGTAATTTTACCTACGCGTGCATATAAAGAACGTAAAAAACGGAGCTCGTATGCGAAAGTTATGGATTTTAGAAGTTTTTGCACAAAAACCGAGAAAATTCGCATAGTCACGATTTGCCACGTCACCCTCGCTTAGAACGTGCCACGTGTCCGAGATTGGTGAGTCAGGCGAGCCACGTGTCCGAACTGCTGAGTCATCCGAGCACCTGGCCTTATCCGAAGCGGTCGTTTTAGGAAACGAATTGCTGCCCGATTTTCATCAAAACAAGTGAGTGTGTAGTTACTTTCAATTTACACATAGATATGAAGTATTTACCTTAAAATACGTGTTATGTGTAAATATGTTAATTGTTTATTTGAGGTGACTGTTGAATTGATGTTTTATACATGTTTTAAACTGTATATGTATTTTATCTACAAATATGTTGGGTAGAACATGGGTAGACAAAATAGTCAGTATGTGTTAAAATGATGAGAGGCCTCGGAGTCGGTGTTGTTGTTGGTGTTGTTGTAGTCGTCTAGCGGAGTATAGATGACGATCACGGACCTTTCTAGACAGTCCAGTGGTACACTAGCAAGTTCGCAACTTGTAGGTGTTGATGAACTAAATGTTCATTGGTGTACTCCAATCCCCCTCATGGTTGCCTTTAGGATATGTATGGCTGAGGAGTCCCCTTAGCAGTAGTGTCCAACCAGATGATATTCCTTAGGTTAAGTCCCTTGTGTTAGGTGTTTAGGGACGTAAAGTGAGGACAACAGGAATGGGTAATCAGGGTTATTGTTGATTGGTGAACTTAATATGTTATTATTATTGTGGGTTGAAAACCCTATATGCTCACCAGGCTCCCAAGCCCGACCCACTCAGCTTTTTATGATTACAGGTAGTGGACCCCGAGCATAGTCGGAGGACGATGAGAGATTTTTGATTATAAGCCAGTAGTTGTAAATAACCGTAGTAAGGCTTATAATGTCTTGTTTATGCTTTTGATCTGTATCGGAACATGACATCCCGAGGTTTTGATATATATATATGGAAAATATATACCTTCTTAAAGAAGGGTTTTGATAAACTTTTATCATGTTTTATTTTGGGGACCTATTCCGCAACATCTTTTGAAAAGATTTCTCTGATTTTTATTTTAAAAAGCATAAATTAAATCGGTCTTTTCTGGCTGAGAAATTAGGGGATGTCACAATAACTATTATTGCAAGTATGACTCCAACCTGACTAGCAATCGTAACTCTTAAAAGCCACTGTCGAACTCTGAACAAATCAATGACGCGTCCATTAGATAAGGGATCATATATTCCTCCATTCTAGATATCATATGGACTGAGACATGGATTAAAATCATTCTCTCTGTCCATTTGTTGTTTCCCGATTTCTGATTTATGACGACCGACTAATTGAACAAATCAAACCAGTCCAGGCCAAGCACTTCGGGGTGTCATCACTAAATCATCGAGGGGCCCAAAAATATCGCTTTTATCTCTTTAAGGGTAAAAGGAATGGATAAACTTCGACTCATATGCTTGTTCTACTACTTGTTGAATCACACACAAAGGCATGTTTTATAACATCGAGTTACCAATGCGTTTTCGTAGAATCAATGTATAACCAACTCATAGGCAACAACTCATATCTCTAGGTTTGAAGAATATAAGATATTATCGTCTCATGATCACTCATGATAAAATCCATGAAGTGAGTCAAATGAGCGTGGGTTTAATCCAATACTCAGAACTTATGAGCACTCATGAATGTTTTAGCAACTCTTGCTATGTACAGTACCTTAGACATCTACAAACCAACTTCATGACAGTCTTGCCTTAATACCTACTTCCAACGTATTATCGACTGTCGATGGTTTGAATAAATTAGTCATTCAGGAAGAATGACCTAGTTATTCTGGAAGTCAAAACATGCAAAGTGAAACACAAGAATAATCGAATCCAATATTGTCACACCCCAAAACCGGAACGGCGGAAACGTTCTCGGGTGGAGGACTTCATGTACAGTATCACAACAAAGCATAATAGTAAACAAGCAACAACATCCATTGCATTAATAGAATAATTTTAATACAAGCGTGTTCTGTAGTTGATAAGACACCAAAAATGAATAATCAGAATAAAAGATGAGTCTTGAATGAGCTCCATCTTCTCAAAAAGCTTCATCGGTACCTGTCTACTGATGACCTGAGAATACAAGTTATTTTGAAAGAGTTTATCAGCATTAACGTTGGTGAGTTCATAAGTATTTAGTGTCATTGCTTGTATAAAAATGTTTGTAACAACATAGTGTAAATGTTCGTAGTTGTTTGTAAATGTAAGAGTTTTCCCTGGTGAAACTATCATTATAAAAAATATAGTTTAAGACATCGTTTATGTGAGGTGATTACAAAATAAATATAATAGGGGAAAACAATGTTTTACCTCAGCAGTGACACTGCTGGCTATAAAGTGATAAAATACAGACTCCAGGTAGTATTAAATGTACAATACACCTCGGGGAGTCTTTTTGCCTTTAATTCTTAGTTGGTTAATTAAAGGTTTAAATGTGAACTCGTATGTAACCATGCTGATCGACAACTGAATAAATGATGACCCTCCGGTGTCATATGTAGTGAGGTGACATTTTGTCACCCCTTGGCCTTATCGGCTGGGACTGTAGCTAGCAGTCGGGGTGTGGGAGTGTCTGTCCCGTATAGATCTATACACACAATGCCCGCTCTCCCTCCAGGAGACTCTGGTTACAAAGTGATACAACGATGTAGTGTCATATCGATAAGTGGTATGTCACATTCTAGTTATCGTATTCAAACGTTTGTATAGTAAGTCATTGTATAGTAATGTTTTCTCTGCACTAGTGTATAGTATATCCTCTTGTATAGTGAATAGTATGTTCTCTTGTATAGTGTATAGTATGTATTGTTTCTCATTATAGTACGTTTGTAATGACTCATAAATGTACTGCCTCTTGTATGTGTTGTGGTAATAGTAATAGTGGGTAGTAATCTCTTAATTATACCTATTATAGTTAACTAGTAATGTTGTTTGTATGCATTTGCTACCCAAAGGTACTGAACTGAAGTGAAAGCTTTTATATCCAAACACATATATACGATATATAACTAAGGTTTCAACGACATTCGAACAAATAACAGGATACCCTAAGTCCACAACTAAACAAGGAACATGAAATAAAGTGAGCTATCAGTCCTAAGTCCTTCAAATCTTACTTATATAAATATATCTGTATAGATATGAGTTTGACAATAATGTAAGTTTAAAAGAGTTTGATAATGGATTTAGCATTTAAAAGAGTTTAATAAAATGTTTTGAAGTGTTTGAAATCCATAAGTTAGATAACAATTTGAAAGTAATAGAAAATCTTTCTGTTTCTTCTAGTTATTAATCACGTGTGATTAATATAATAACTAGAAAGTTTCAACTTGTATTCCCCCCATAAAAGCATTTAGAATCATTTCAAAGGTTGATTAAGGGGTATAAACTCACCTGTAGTGAGTGGTTTGGATGGAAGTGCCGGATAGGATGCTAAGTGTCAAGTGAGGACTTGAGCACACACGGATCCTATTTAACATATAATGACACATTTATGTATCTAATTAGTGATTACACTACTAATTAAGTAAGTAAAGACACCCTAGGACATGGAAAACGCTTTGATTCAAGTGCTAGAAGTACAAAGGGTTGCATCTAAGGGTGGTAGGGCCTCACATTGGAGTTTACGGCCCAAATGGGAAAGCCCCATGAGTTCACGGCCCATGGGTTTACGGCCCAATGAGTTTACGGCCGTAAACTCATGGTGTTTTGTACCAAAGTGTGTGTTAAGGTCTTACAAGCTACCAGGAAGTGTTCTAGACCAAAGACCAAGCCTTAGGAAGAAGTTATGGTCCATATGCACCCATAATTAGGGTTTACGGCCAAGGGAGATTGCCTTGGCCGTAAACACCCTCCTGGCCACGATTTCTTGAAGGTTTCTAGAAGTTTAACAAGTGATTCTAGTATACAACAAGCCAAGGATAGTGTACTTACGTAGTGGAAGCTTGAAAGGGTGATTAGATTCCAAAAACACTAGTGTGTGTTCTTGGTGAAATGAAGGAGAAGAGATGTATTAACTCATATATGGAAGGATTTACTTACATTTTTGAAGATTAGGAGCAAAAGTCTCAAGATCCTTGGGAGAGAATTCAAGTTCTAGGCTTGGAAAAGTGAAAAGTGACTGAAAAATGACTAAGGGCCATATATATATCATGGAGTTTACGGCCACCATGTGTTTACGGCCGTAAACCCATGACCCTTGGCCGTAAACTCCTCTTTTGAGGGTTTAAGGCATGTTTGATGGGTTACAACCTCAATTTGGCACTTCCATTCACTTATTCCTTTGATGAACTAAACTCAGAATGCTCAAATAGATTCTAAATAGTGCTAAAAGTTAGCAGGAACAAGTCTAGATTTGATTGGATTGAATGGTTTGTACCAGATTGAAATTTTGGGTTGTCACATCATCCCCCCGTTAGAGGGAATTTCGTCCCGAAATTAGAGTTTAAGCAACTAAGTTATTACAAATAACTAAGTAAAAAGATGAGGATATTTAAGTTTCATTTGATCCTCGCGCTCCCACGTGAATTCCGGTCCCCGCTTGGTGTTCCAGCGAACCTTCACTATTGGGATACGACTTTGCTTGGTTCGTTTGACCTCTCGGTCCATGATCTCTACCGGTTCTTCCACGAAGTTGAGGCTCTCGTTGATCTCGATCTCGTCGAGTGGGATTATAAGAGTCTCGTCGGATAGGCACTTTTTCAAGTTTGAGACGTGGAAAGTAGGATGTACATTACTAAGCTCCTGGGGTAGGTTGAGTTTGTAAGCTACAGGGCCGATTCTAGCGAGAATCTCGAAAGGCCCTATGTATCTCAGATTTAGCTTTCCACGCTTTCCGAAGCGTATCAAGCCCTTCCAGGGTGAGACTTTCAAAAGGACTCGGTCTCCCACCTGGAATTCCAAAGGTTTCGTTCGTTTGTCTGCGTAGCTTTTCTGTCGGTCTCTAGAGGCTTTCAATCGTTCACGAATCTGAACGATCTTCTCTGTCATTTCCCGAATGATCTCCGGGCCTGTGAGAGTGCTGTCAGGAACTCGTCCTTTAGCTAACTGTGTGTCACCCACCTCAGCCCAGCACATAGGGGATCTGCACTTTCGGCCATAGAGGGCTTCAAATGGAGCAGCCTTTATGCTCGTGTGATAACTGTTGTTGTAGGAAAATTCAACAAGGGGTAAATGAGTATCCCATGCCTTTCCAAAGTCGATCACACAGGCTCGCAACATATCTTCCAAGGTTTGGATAGTTCTCTCACTTTGTCCTTCGGTCTGTGGATGGTAGGCTGTACTCATGTCCAGCCTCGTTCCTAAGGAGTTTTGTAGCGACTGCCAGAATCTCGAAGTGAATCTACTATCTCTATCAGAGATAATGGATAGAGGAACACCATGCAGTCGTACTATCTCCCGTATGTATGTTCTTGTGAGCTTCTCCATCTTTTCAGTTTCCTTGATGGGCAGGAAGTGTGCGGACTTGGTCAATCTGTCGACGATGACCCAAATGGTATCAAGTCCACCCGTTGTCTTGGGCAACTTGGTTATGAAGTCCATAGTGATCCGCTCCCACTTCCATTCAGTTATCTCCGGTTGCTGAAGTAGACCTGATGGTTTCTGGTATTCGACCTTGTCCTTGGCGCAAGTAAGGCATTTACTTACGAAGGTAGCAATCTCCGCTTTCATGTTAGGCCACCAGTATAACTTTTTAAGATCCAGATACATCTTATCTGAACCTGGGTGGACGAAATAACGAGTGTTGTGCGCTTCGGTCATGACCAAGTCTCTAAAGTCGCCGTGTATCGGTGTCCAGATCCGGTCCATGAGATATAAAGCTCTGCTACTACGTTGGCTTTACCCGAATGATAACGAATTTCGCATTCGTAGTCATTGAGTAGTTCGACCCACCGTCGTTGTCTCATATTGAGCTCCTTCTGGTTGAATATGTGTTGTAGGCTTTTGTGGTCTGTAAAGATAGTGCTTTTCGTACCATACATGTAGTGTCTCCAGATCTTCAGGGTAAACACAACTGATCCTAATTCGAGATCGTGTGTGGTGTAGTTGACCTCGTGTGTCTTCAGCTGCCTTGAGGCATAGGCGATTACCTTACCTCGTTGCATCAGAACACATCCGAGCCCCTGGTTTGATGCATCGCAGTATACTACGAAATCTTCTATCCCTTCGGGGAGAGATAGTATCGGTGCGGTGCATAAGGCTCGCTTCAGCGTTTGAAACGCCTTCTCTTGTTTCTCTTCCCAGTCAAAGGCCATACCTTTCTAGGTCAATGTCGTAAGAGGTTTCGCAATTCGAGAGAAGTTCTGTATGAACCTGCGGTAGTAGCCGGCGAGGCCTAGAAATTGACGAATTTCTGTAGGCGTCTTTGGTGCTGACCAGTTCTCGATGGCTTTAATTTTGGAAGGGTCAACGTGGATCCCTTCTTCACTAACCACGTGACCTAAGAATTCGACTCTGCGGATCCAAAATTCGCATTTAGAGAACTTCGCATAGAGCTTCTCCGATCGCAAGGTTCCTAGGACTTGTCGTAGATGATCACTATGTTCCTCCTTACTTCGAGAGTAGATAAGTATGTCATCGATGAAAACGATGACGAACTGATCCAAGTAAGGACGTCACACCCTATTCATTAAGTCCATGAACACTGCGGGGGCGTTGGTAAATCCGAATGGCATCACTACGAACTCGTAGTGTCCGTAACGAGTTCGGAAGGCTGTCTTCGGGACATCCTCCTCCAATACTCGTAACTGGTGATATCCGGATCTCAGATCAATCTTTGAAAAGTAGCTTGCCCCTTGTAGTTGATCGAATAAATCGTCTATGCGAGGTAGAGGGTAACGATTATTGACCGTAAGCTTGTTGAGTTCTCTATAGTCGATGCACATACGGAACGATCCGTCTTTCTTCTTCACGAATAAGACCGGTGCTCCCCATGGTGAGAAACTTGGTCTAATAAAGCCCTTGCTGGCAATTCGTTAAGTTGACCGGATAGCTCCTGCATCTCAGCTGGTGTTAGACGATAGGGCGACTTGGCTACGGGGGTAGCCCCTGGCACTAAGTCGATTCTGAACTCGACTTGACGTTGCAGGGGTAATCCTTTGGAGTTCTTCCGGAAAGATGTCAGGAAAATCGCGTACAACGGGGAGGTCTTTTAGGTCTTTTGTTTCTCAGCTCGTGTCGACAACGTGTGCAAGGAATGCATGATATTCCTTACGCAAGCACTTCTGGGCTTGAATACTTGAGATGATACGAAGGCTCGTATTGGGTTTGTCTCCGTAGACCAACAAGGTCTCGTTATTCGGTAGGTTTAGGCGGACTGCCTTCTCGAAACACAGAATATCGGTACGATGGAGACTCAACCAGTCCATGCCCACAATGACATCGAAACTCTTGATTGCTACTGGTATGAGGTTGATTGGAAATGAATGATTATCTAGCGTGAGGGTACAACCTATGTAAATATCGTTAGAACTCTCTGTCTTTCCTTTGGCCATTTGTACGACGAAGGTTTCTTTTAGTGCTTGCGGTGCTTGATTAAGTAAGTGTTTAAATTTTTGGTTCACGAAGCTCCTCTCTGTCCCACAATCAAATAAGACACATGCATATGAGTTATTGAGGAGGAACGTACCCGTGACTACTGTAGGGTCTGCCACGGCTTCATTGTGGCCAATAGCAAGTAGTCTCCCTGCTCCTCCCGCATTCCCAGCTTTAGGACAGTTCCTTTTGAAGTGCCCTGTCTCGCCACACCCGTAGCAGGCCTGGCTTACTCCTGCACCAGGGACCTGGGTGATGGGTTTGGGTGGTGCTCGAAAAAACCGGATGGTATGGCCCTTTCGGTCACAGTTGGTGCAGTGCATTTCCCGGCAGGGGCCGTTGTGATGGAAATTGCACTTAGTGCACTTGGGTAGGCTCCCTGTATATGGTTTTGCTGGTACAGGGGCAACAGGAGTTGTGGCAGCATGGACATCCACAGTCTGTTGGTTCTTGGAAGAGGGTTGAGCTGATTTGCCCTTCTTTCAGTCCCAACGCTTTCTCTTGTTGTCGGCCGCTTTGGTTGGTACGGAGGCAGCCGTTATAGTTGTTGTTGGAGGAGAAGGAAGCTCGTGATCGATAAGCCTTTGGGCCAATTCCTTGGCACTATGCAAGGTCGCAGGGTTCGATGGTAGAACGTTCCCTCGATACGGGGGCACCAAACCCCAGATGTATCTCTCGATCTTCGTGCTTTCAGTGGGGACCATGTTGGGACATAGAGTCACCAGGTCGCTGAATCTGGCCGTATAAGCCACTATGTCGGAACCCTTCATCTTAAGGTTCCATAGTTCCTCTTCAAGTTTTTGAACTTCGCCCCTCGGGCAGTACTCCTTCGCCATTAGGTCCTTCAATGTCTCCCAGCCCATGACGTTAGCTGCTACTAGTGAGAGTGATTTGACATGGCCATTCCACCATGTCAGGGCCCTTTCGGTGAAGGTGCAAGCAATGAATTTTATCTTGCTTCCTTCAGGGCAAGAGCACATCTCAAAGATTGCTTCCGTTCTCTCGATACATTGGGACAGCGCAATGATCCCTCCGGTTCCGTTGAAGTACGTTCGTTTGCAGCTGATGAAGTCTTTATAGCTACACTCCCGTGTACGTGGTTGGATTTCGCCATGGCTAGAGTTGGTGCCCGTTCCAGCTCCACTAGCACCACCAGAATTTACTTGAGCCATGGCTGCGGTCACAGCTGCCTGAAACATCACCGCATCAAACTGTGGAGGGGGTGGTGGTGGTGGAGTTTGATTTACAGGCCTGCCTCTGGTCGGTCGCTTGCGAGGTGGCATCTTTTACTGAAAGTTGATAGGGATGATGATAGTAGTAAGAATCAATTGTAAGTATAATGAGAGTGATTTATGGACTAAATCGCCATAGCCCAACCATCAGATAGAGACATAACAATAGAGTAGGGAAGCACAAGAGTAAAGACTTTCCAATAGATTAGATAACTGTCAATATTACTGGTATTAATGATGTAAATGAGTTCGGGAAAAATGACCTAACAGTAGGTCTTACATCAAACCATAAGGGAAAATGCTGACAGCTTAGAAATCTAGTTAAGGTACTTGAAAGATAGGAATATTTTACAGACAAGTGCCACATAGACATAGAAAAGAAAGACTATTCCTTAACCCAAAAGAAGAGATGGGTCGACATCTTCTTCCGGCGACGGGTATCCCTCGGGCGAACCCTCAGATCTGCCAGTTGACGTACAACTTCTTGAAGATGTCGCTCATGCGCCCTTTGACGCACTCGGAGTTCCATGACTTCGGCTCGGGATGCAGTTAGTTGTTGCTGCAGAGCCTCATTGGTTCTCCTAGTCCTTTCCATAGCCTCTTCGAGTTGGCGAATGCGGGCCGTGTTAATGCCAGAGTTGGCGTCAACTTCCATCACTCGGTCGATGGCTGCACGACCTTGCTCGACATTCCGAGCAATCCTAAGGACCATAATGGGTAGGACTCGGTCGGCTGAGCCTCCCTCGCTTATATTGTAAAAGCTTCGGTCCCCATTGAAGGGTAAAGGCTGACCCTGTTCGTGGCTCCATCTGTTCAAGCTCACTGCCCACATAGGTGTGAGACCTTGAAATGCTGGACGGGGGTTAGGATTTGGGATTTGAGCCACTGGGGGTAGGTTGTTGACTTCTGGTTCGGAGTCAGAACCATCCGAAAAGCCTTCTGCGAGGTGATAATCCAAAGGGATGGGATGATCCTCTTCTGGCTCATCATTGAGCCACCCACCATTGTCTTGGTTGGGAAAATACGAATCGCCGGGGAGATGGAAGCCAACCATGTTATATACGCGAGAATAGGGGAAAAAGAATAGTTTAATAGACGTACTAATTATGATAATTTATAAGATGGCCCTTACTAGTTATTCCAACATTTACGTAGTGCATACCAGTTATATGTAACCAAGGCAGGATAGACCTTCGAATAAGTGACCCTAAATCTAAGTCCACAACCAAACAAGGAACAGGAGGTAAAGCAAAGATCACAAATTCTAAGTCTATAACACCCTAGTTACATGTAACCTTAGCGTATCCACTCCGCAACTATTGACATACTAATAAAGACCTTTTTAGTTTGCACATAAGTAATCATAGTAACACAAAATACTCCTATAGTATTTTAAGTCTATGTTCTGTTCTAATGCTCTTGTTGTAGTGGTATTGGTAAGTTTTTAGACTTGTTGCAACACCACAACCATTCTTAGGCACATGCTAGTCACTCCTCGGAAAATATAGTTGATCAGGCTATATCCCCCTAGATTTGACTATATGTCTCTAAGCCTAATTGTGTTGTTCAACAATCATAATACTTTTGTTCTGTCCTAGTGACACTGATTTTAGTATGAATGCAGGTAGGTATACTTTGGTTAAATATTTTATTATTTAACAGTATAAACTCTTGGTCAGAGTATTTTAATCCCGATGCGTTTATAGTTCGTATATCCTTTATGGGTTGATATACTTGATTCACTATAAACCTGGCTCTGATACCAATCTGTCACACCCCAAAACCGGAACGGCGGAAACGTTCTGGGGTGGAGGACTTCATGTACAATATCACACCAAAGCTTAGTAGTAAACAAGCAACAACATCCATTGCATTAATAGAATAATTTTAATACAAGCGTGTTCTGTAGTTGATAAGACACCAAAAATGAATAATCAGAATAAAAGATGAGTCTTGAATGAGCTCCATCTTCTCAAAAAGCTTCATCGGTACCTGTCTACTGATGACCTGAGAATACAAGTTATTTTGAAAGAGTTTATCAGCATTAACGCTGGTGAGTTCATAAGTATTTAGTGTCATTGCTTGTATAAAAATGTTTGTAACAACGTAGTGTAAATGTTCTTTGTTGTTTGTAAATGTAAGAGTTTTCCCCAGTGAAACTATCATTATAAAAAATATAGTTTAAGACATCGTTTATGTGAGGTGATTACAAAATAAATGTAATAGGGGAAAATAATGTTTTACCTCAGCAGTGACACTGCTGGCTATAAAGTGATAAAATACAAACTCCAGGTAGTATTAAATGTACAATACACCTCGGGGAGTCTTTTTGCCTTTAATTCTTAGTTGTTTAATTAAATGTTTAAATGTGAACTCGTATGTAACCATGCTGATCGACGACTGAATAAATGATGACCCTTCGGTGTCATATGTAGTGAGGTGACATTTTGTTACCCCTTGGCCTTATCGGCTGGGACTGTAGCTAGCAGTCGGGGTGTGGGAGTGTCTGTCCCGTATAGATCTATACACACAATGCCCGCTCTCCCTCCAGGAGACTCTGGTTACAAAGTGATACAACGATGTAGTGTCATATCGATAAGTAGTATGTCACATTCTAGTTATCGTATTCAAACGTTTGTATAGTAAGTCATAGTATAGTAATGTTTTCTCTGCACTAGTGTATAGTATATCCTCTTGTATAGTGAATAATATGTTCTCTTGTATAGTGTATAGTATGTATTGTTTCTCATTATAGTACGTTTGTAATGACTCATAAATGTACTGCCTCTTGTATGTGTCGTGGTAATAGTAATAGTGGGTAGTAATCTCTTAACTATACCTATTATAGTTAACTAGTAATGTTGTTTGTATGCCTTTGCTACCCAAAGGTACTGAACTGAAGTGAAAGCTTTTATATCCAAACACATATATACGATATATAACTAAGGTTTCAACGACATTCGGACAAATAACATGATACCCTAAGTCCACAACCAAACAAGGAACATGAAATAAGGTGAGCTATCAGTCCTAAGTCCTTCAAAACTTACTTATATAAATATATCTGTATAGATATGAGTTTGACAATAATGTAAGTTTAAAAGAGTTTGATAATGGATTTAGCATTTAAAAGAGTTTAATAAAATGTTTTGAAGTGTTTGAAATCCATAAGTTTGATAACAATTTGAAAGTAATAGAAAATCTTTCTGTTTATTCTAGTTATTAATCACATGTGATTAATATAATAACTAGAAAGTTTCAAATTGTATTTCCCCCCCCCCATAAAAGCATTTAGAATCATTTCAAAGGTTGATTAAGGGGTATGAACTCACCTGTAGTGAGTGGTTTGGATGGAAGTGCCGGATAGGATGCTAAGTGTCAAGTGAGGAGTTGAGCACACACGGATCCTATTTAACATATAATGACACATTTATGTATCTAATTAGTGATTACACTACTAATTAAGTAAGTAAAGACACCCTAGGACATGGAAAACGCTTTGATGCAAGTGCTAGAAGTACAAAGGGTTGCATCTAAGGGTGGTAGGGCCTTACATTGGAGTTTACGGCCCAAATGGTAAAGCCCCATGAGTTTACGGCCCATGGGTTTACGGCCCAATGAGTTTACGGCCGTAAACTCATGGTGTTTTGTACCAAAGTGTGTGTTAAGGTCTTACAAGCTACCAGGAAGTGTTCTAGACCAAAGACCAAGCCTTAGGAAGAAGTTATGGTCCATATGCACCTATAATTAGGGTTTACGGCCAAGGGAGATTGCCTTGGCCGTAAACACCCTCCTGGTCACGATTTCTTGAAGGTTTCTAGAAGTTTAACAAGTGATTCTAGTATACAACAAGCCAAAGATAGTGTACTTACGTAGTGGAAGCTTGAAAGGGTGATTAGAGTCCAAAAACACTAGTGTGTGTTCTTGTTGTTCTTGGTGAAATGAAGAACACTTGAAGATCTACCCAAAAGAAGAGATTTCATGGATGAAATCAAGAGTGAATCAAGGAGAAGAGATGTATTAACTCATATATGGAAGGATTTACTTACATTTTTGAAGATTGGGAGCAAAAGTCTCAAGATCCTTGGGAGAGAATTCGAGTTCTAGGCTTGGAAAAGTGAAAAGTGGCTGAAAAATGACTAAGGGCCACATATATATCATGGAGTTTACGGCCACCATGTGTTTACGACCGTAAACCCATGACCCTTGGCCGTAAACTCCTCTTTTGAGGGTTTAAGGCATGTTTGATGGGTTACAACCTCAATTTGGCACTTCCATTCACTTATTTTTTTGATGAACTAAACTCAAAATGCTCAAATAGACTCTAAATAGTGCTAAAAGTTAGCAGGAACAAGTCTAGCTTTGATTGGATTGAATGGTTTGTACAAGATTGAAATTTCGGGTTGTCAGAAATATGGTCTCAGAACTTATGAATATAAATAGAACACCTTTTATTTATCACCATATTGATTACACATTATTCATTGTATAATGTTTCAAATTTATCAACTTAATACTTGAATTAAAACAAAAGTTGCCCCATGCTCCAAGCATGTACACTATGTTTTCTGAACACTAGTCATGCCATACACCAAGTATGCACACTATGTTTGTCTATGATCTTTACTTTGTGGAATAGATCAATTGAACATAATTCCAATGATTCTCATTTCACAATCCCAAATCCTTACCGCAAATGCAAGAATTCCAAATTCCTGCCATTTACCGAAATCTGTTAGATTTTAAACTTATATGCACTGATCCTCTATAATGATTATGCACAAAGTCACAGAGACTTGTCAACAGACATTACAAAGTATTCCAATGGAGATCAACTCCATGGAAATGAAGTCTCATATTCAAAGTACATTGCTTTGAACATCCTTCTTGCATTAAGTTTTCTAATCTTACATAGATTGAATAGTTTCCACACATGGAGACATTTCCATCGTCCCATTTTGACTATCACTTCTGAACAAGAGTTGCCTCCTTTCAGAATATGTCAATATGGTCCTTCCAAAATTAACACTATACTTCCAACTGTCCCTGAGCAACCAATCTTTGGTAAACCTTAGATTGTCCTCGACAATTGCTTAATCAAATTAGTCATATCTAGTTCTAGTACTTTTTCCCTCTTAATGCTCTAGGCATTTGGAAATTTAGAACATATGAATATTATAGCACATGCAATCGACCCTATATCCGAATCATATGGGACACGATTAATGATGTCTCACATAAAGACATGATACTAGACCAGTCTTTTGCTATAATACTTCTATTTCTATTTGCCAAGTTCATAATTCAGATTATGAAAAGGGATGCCGTAATCATAATCGAATTTTAGAACGCAAATAATGTTCCCATATATAGAAGTTCCTTATGTTGAACCATTCCAACATAACATTCATATATATATATATATATATATATATATATATATATATATATATATATATATATAT
Organism: Lactuca virosa; assembly: GCF_052849685.1. Taxonomy (NCBI): domain Eukaryota; kingdom Viridiplantae; phylum Streptophyta; class Magnoliopsida; order Asterales; family Asteraceae; genus Lactuca; species Lactuca virosa. The sequence goes on along the minus strand of NC_136429.1, from coordinate 177,120,612 downwards.
ATATATGACTAAATTTAAATTAAAATTTCACGATCTAAGCTTTTAGAATTGAAATGAAGTATAATTTCCTCTCCCTTAATTATAGCAAAACAACTTTTCCCAATTGAAACTTTTGTTTTCTATAATTAACATTGCTAATTTGCAACACTTATTATAATTATCATACTCTGTAACAACGTAAAATTTAAAACAATTTTTCATTTTTCAACATAATAAAAAAAAACATATATAATATTCCCAGAATCTCATGATCCAATGCCATCATAATGAAACATATCCCATAATCTCAAAATAAAATCCTCTGCCAGTGTGTACAAATCATGCCGGCGCCTTCCCGCGATCCTCGCTGGTATCTGAAACACATATCACATAACACGGTAAGCATAAATGCTTAGTGAGTTCCCCAATATAACACATACAACACATAAGCCACTCGAGGCTATAACTCGGTATGACCCTCTGGTCAATGTGTCTCAGCGGGACCCTCCAGTCCCGTAGCTCGTTGGACCCTCCAGTCCGGTCTAGCTCGTTGGACCCTCCGTTCCGGTCTAGCTCGTTGGACCCTCCGGTCCGGTCTAAATCGTTGGACCCTCCGGTCCGATCTATATAACACATAGCATACATATAACACAATGCACATAAACTCAAACATACACATAACACATAAGACCCTCCGGTCTGCATATAGATACCACTCATGGTAATGTATAGTGAGAAGACTCACCTCGGGTAATCTCGGAAAGTCTCGAACTCGAATATCTGCTCTAGCCTCCGCCTAATCACATAAAGTAATTATCTCTAATTAATACGGCTCTTAAAGGCTAGAATAATCCCTCCCTATATTCTCTCAGAAGGGGAAAAGACCATTTTACCCCTCCAATGGTCCAATGTCCAAATGTTGACCAAACCCTAAAAGTCAACCCCAGTCAACGGTCCAACTTTGACCAGACTCGTCGAGTGCACTCGGGTGACTCAGCGAGTCCATACGTGTCCTCTGAATCCTCTAAGGCCTCACTCGACTCGTCGAGTCAACCTTTCCCTCAATGGTTACCACTGATCACGAATCATGGTGCAACACGATCCGACTCGTCGAGTCCGCTCATGGACTCGACAAGTTTCGTCCATGAGATTACTCAAATGACCTTCTGAGGTCAGATATGCTTCTCTAACCTATAGATTTGACCTTCTAGTGCCCAATAATTACGTAAAGGTCCAACCTTTACGCTCATGCAACACTCCTAGGGCTTCTTATGGTGAAATAGCTCCTAAAATGGCAACCTAGGTTCAAAACTCCATTGGAAATGCATAAAGCTGGATGCTTGGGACTCTCTGGACCTCTTAAGGTCCAGATCTAATGCTTATTCCACAAAGGGACTTCAAATACTCCAAAATCCTTTGAAGACAAGGGTCAAGAAACCCTAGATTCATGAAATCTACACCATACAGAAAGAGAGGGTCGATTTGTTACCTCAAAGTGAAGCTCCTTGCTCCAAGATCTCAGAATGACACCCTCCTCTGGTCCTTCTTGCTGGAACCCTTTTTTTCCCTTTGCAAAATCACACCAAAATGCACTCAAAATCTCAAGACTCTCTCACAAGCTCAAGGGGGTTTAGGGTTTCTTCTCAGAGAGATGTGGCCGCAAATGAGGCTATAAGTGCCTTTAAATAGGTCCCAAACCCGGGGATCTAGGGTTTCCACTTACAGCGCCTACTCGGCGAGTCTACTCTTGGACTCGTCGAGTAGTTCATTAAACTCACGTGGCCACCCCTCTTCTACTCGACGAGTTATAGCGCCAACTCGTCGAGTAGATCAATGATCCTCAAAATAATTAATTCAAAATAACATACCTGAAAATCCGGGTGTTACAATTCTCCCCCACTAGAATCAGACTTCGCCCTCGAAGTCTCGCTCTGCAAACAACTCTGGATGCTGCTCCCGCATCTCCGACTCCGGTTCCTAAGTCAGCTCGGACCCTCTCCGATGTTGCCACTGGACCTGAACCAGGGGCACCTCCTTGTTCCTCAGAACCTTGACCTTCCGATCCAAGATCGCGATCGGCCTCTCAATGTAATTTAGGCTCACGTCTACCTGAATATCCTCTAGAGGCACTACTGCCGTCTCATCAGCTATACACTTCCTCAACTGGGATATGTGGAAGGTATCATGGATCTGACTCAACTCCTCGGGTAGCTCCAGACGATATGCTACCTTACCCACCCTCGCGGTCACCCTGAAAGGACCAATGTATCGGGGCCCCAGCTTGCCCCTCTTCCTGAATCGGATCAATCCTTTCCAAGGAGATACCTTCAGGAGTACGAAATCTCCGACCTGGAACTCGAGCTCGGATCGTCACCTATCCGCATAACTCTTTTGACGGCTCTGGGCTGTCAGTAACCTCTGTCTGACCAGCTGTATCTGCTCAGTAGTCTTAAGCACTATCTCAGTGCTACCCATCACTCGCTGCCCTACCTCTCCCCAACAGATGGGAGTCCGACACCTCCTCCCATATAAAAGCTCGAAGGGAGGCATACCAATACTCGAATGGTGGCTGTTGTTCTAAGAAAAGTCAGCCAAAGGTAGGTATTTGTCCCAACTTCCACCAAAATCCATAACACATGCCCGAAGCATGTCCTCGAGTGTCTGAATCGTCCGCTCACTCTGCCCGTCCGTTTGTGGGTGATAAGCAGTACTGAAGTGCAATCTCGTACCCAACTCCTCATGAAACTTCTTCCAAAACCTGGAAGTAAAACGTACATCTCGATCTGACACAATCGAGATCGGCACTCCATGCCGTGACACCAACTCTCTCACATACATCTCCGCCAGCCTCTCCGCAGAAGAGCTCTCACTGATAGCAAGGAAGTGAGCGCTCTTCGTCATCCGGTCCACAATCACCCAAATTGCATCAACACCCCTCGCGGTCCGCGGCAATTTGGTGATAAAATCCATAGAAATCTGTTCCCACTTCCACTGGGGAACCTCTAACGGCTGCAACTTGCCATGCGGACGCTGGTGCTCGGCCTTAACCCGACGATAGGTCAAGCACCTCTCTACTACCCATGCAACATCCCTCTTCATACAGGGCCACCAATAATCTCTCTTCAGGTCCAAATACATCTTCGTAGCCCCGGGATGGATCGAGAATCTCGATCTATGCGCCTCCTCCATCAAGGTGCTACGTGCCCCGCCCGTATACGTCACCCAAATCCGACCACGAAAGGTCATGAGCCCTCTGCTATCCGTCACAAACTCGGACACCTGTCCAATCACCCGCTCCCTTTTGCGGTTCTCCGGTCTCACAGCCTCTGCCTGGGCCTCTCGAATAGTATCCAACACCGGAGTCATCACCGTCATCCTCATACATATGTCTCGAATCGGGGCACTCTCTGCCCTACGGCTCAGAGCATCGGCTACTACGTTAGCCTTGCCCGGGCGGTACAGGATTTCACAGTCATAATCCTTTACCACATCCAACCATCTCCTTTGACGCATGTTCAGGTTGGGCTGATCCATCAGATACTTCAAACTTTTGTGGTCCGTGTATATGGTACACCGAACCCCATACAAATAATGGCGCCATAACTTGAGGGCGAACACCACCGCCCCCAACTCCAAATCGTGGGTGGGATACCTTGTCTCATGAGGATTCAGCTGCCTCGATGCGTATGCTATCACGTGCCCTCTCTGCATAAGCACCGCACCCAACCCCGATATAGACGCATCACAATACACCATGAAATCCTCCACTCCCTCCGGAAGAGCTAACACCGGGGCTTCGCATAACCTCTGGCGAAGAGTCTCAAACGAGGTCTGCTACTCTGGACCCCAAGCAAAAACAGCGCCCTTCCGGGTCAATCTGGTGAGGGGAACAGAAATCTTGGAGAAATCCCGAATAAATCTCCGATAGTAGCCGGCCAACCCCAGAAAACTCCTGATCTCGGTGGGGGATCTCGGCACCTCCCAACTCATGACTGCCTAAATCTTGGCCGGATCGAGCAATATCCCATTTTGATTAACGAGATGTCCCAAGAACTGGACCTCACGTAACCAGAAATCACACTTGGAGAATTTGGCATAAAGCCTCTCCGATCTCAATACTCCGAGGATCTCCCTCAGGTGCTCCTCATGCTGCTCTCTGGTCCTGGAATACACTAGAATGTCGTCGATGAACACAATCACCGATCGATCCAACATCGGCCTGCATACTCGGTTCATGAGGTCCATGAACGCCGCGGGTGCATTGGTGAGCCCAAAAGGCATCACCACGAACTCGTAATGCCCATAACGAGTCCTAAATGCTGTCTACTGGATATCCTCATCACGCACCCTCATCTGGTGATATCCAGACCTCAAGTCTATCTTGGAAAACCAAGACGCACCCTGCAACTGATCGAACAGATCGTCGATCCTCGGTAATGGATAACGGTTCTTGACCGTTAATTTGTTCAACTCCCGGTAATCAATGCACATCCGGTGTGAACCATCCTTTTTCTTGACAAAAAGGATCGGCGCTCCCCACGGCGAGCTACTCGGTCAAATAAACCCCTTCCCCAGCAGCTCCTGAAGCTGCGAGGATAACTCCTGCATCTCTGGCGGCGCAAGGCGATAAGGCGCCTTGGCGATAGGCGCTGCCCCCGGAACCAAATCGATGCGGAACTCCACCTGCCTCTCGGGAGGCACACCCGACAACTCCTCGGGAAAAACATCCGGGAACTCACGCACTATCGGAACATCATCAACCGAACTTGGCCTCCCTGCGGCCGCTCGCGTATCCATCACATAGGCTACAAACCCTCTACAGCCCTGCTATAGGCTCTGTCTCGCTCTGGCAGCCGAACAAAATGCTAACCCAATTTGGGTACCCTCGCCATACACTGTCAGCACTCCCCCACTACGGTCTCGTATCGTCACCATCTGACGCTCGCAGTCGATAACAGCTCCAAATCGGCTCAACCAGTCCATGCCCACGATGACACAAACATCACCCATCGCAATCGGTACTAGGTCAATCGGGAACTCAACACCGAAGATCTCGAGTACACATCCTCAAATCACGTCAGTAGCATACACCGCTCGCTCGTCGGCTATAGAAACTCGTAGAGGTCGACTCAACGCCTCTCGCTGAACACTGATGTGCTGACTAAATGCTAATGACACGAAAGATCGACTCGCACCCGAGTCAAATAACACCAACGCAGGTACAGAACTCACAAGAAAAGTACCTATGCATACCACAATATAAGCACAAAATCTCAAACTCAAAATAAGTAAGTAAACGAATACATACCGGCCACGACATCGGGCGCTGCGCGGACCTCCTCCGTTGTCAACTGGAAGGCTCTCCCGCGAGCCTTCGGTGTCTCGGCCTTCACTGGCCGGACCTCGGTAGCTCTAGCAGCAGGTGCAGATCCCTGTGCTGATCCCTGTAGTAGCTGCGGGCACTTGGCCTTCCGATGGCCTGTCTGGTTGCAATGAAAGCAAACCGAAAATCCCTTGGGGCAATCCCTCGCGAAATGCCCTCCTTCCCACACTTGTAACACACCCCTGCTCTACACACTCCCTCATGTCTCTTGCCGCACTTCCCACAAGTGCGGCCCTTCGGACCTCCAGATCTCGAATCAGCGGGCTTCGCCCGCTTGGCTGCCGGCTGCGACTGCACCGACTGCCTGTCCCTCCTCTGAGACTCGGCCTCCTCCCTGGCCTGAGTCTCCAACTCGATCTCCCTCTTCCGAGCATTTTCCTGGAGCTTGGAAAATGTCCGATACGTCGAGTTCACCACGAACTCGCGAATGTCTCTCCTCGGTATGCTCAGATATCGACTCATACGTGCCTGCTCGGTCGACATGTGCTCAGGGCAAAACAACGCCCTCTCATGAAACATCCTCGTAATCACTGTCACTGACTCAGTTCCCTGCTTGAGGGACAAGAACTCCTGTGCCAACCGTTCCCTCTCCACCGGGGGAACATACTCATCTCGGAACATGGTGGTGAACCTCTCCCAGGTCACCGTTGTAATCTCTACAGGAGTGAAGTCTGGCGTAACAAACTTCCACCAGTCCTTCGCTCCCAAGCGAAGCTGGTTCAGCGTGAATCATACCCTCAGATGCTCCGGACAAGAACATGTGTAGAAGCATCCCTCAATGTCAGAGATCCACCTCATCCCTGCTATCGGATCCTGAGTCCCATCAAACTCTGGTGGCTTCGTGTTGCTGAACTCTCGGTACAGCAACAAGTCACCCCCCCTGTGGCCTGGCAGCGGCGACGGCTGCGGTGGCTGCAACAGCAGCAGCCTCGGTAAGAGAAGCATACCGCTCGTCAAACGTCTCAATCAAAGTGGTCTTGATAGACCCAAACATCTCAGGAATCTCCGCCCGTATGGCTGCGGCCACCTCCTCGTGAATCAACCTACGGATCTCCTCATCACTGGTACTACTGCCTCCTGGGTGGTGGCGCATCCCAACCATGATGTCTCTGAAATACAACACAAAAGAAGTCAGAGACTCGCTCGAGTATACTCGCACTCGATACTCAACCCTACTTGTTCTTTAGTCCCCTAAGGATTCTTACTTGGACTGCTCACCAATCTAGTGTTTCCAGTAGTACGGGCCCTTATACTACCTTCCACAACGCATCGGTATTCACCCTAAGTCCTCCTCTTAGGATCCCAGATCACAAGTACTCTATATCTCACTAAACTCAGGCTACTCTCCGGTAGACCACTCATAAGCTCCTTGCTGCTACCTACTCACTCTCGAAGTATCTCATAGTAGCAGTAACTCCTAGGCTAAGGCATCACAAATCAGGCCCACTCTAGTCCTAACCATGAATACCTAGCCTACTCTAGCATGCATAACATATCACATAATATCTCATAACACATAATGTAAGGGTATTTTGGGAAATCACCGTTCGGGCGCTGGCTGATCGTACACACTGCTCCGTTCTGCTTTTCTCAAAAATCTTTTACTCTTTTAGAAAAATTGTTTCTTTTATGAAAAATTCTCTCAAATCCTCAGTTTGAGTTCAGATACGCCCGGAGGTGCATCCGAATCTCTCAAACCAAGGCTCTGATACCAACTTGTAACAACGTAAAATGTAAAACATTTTTTCATCTTTCAACATAATAAAAAAACATATATAATATTCCCAGAATCTCTGGTCAATGTGTCTCAGCGGGACCCTCCAGTCCCGTAGCTCGTTGGACCCTCCAGTCCGGTCTAGCTCGTTGGACCCTCCTGTCCGGTCTAGCTCGTTGGACCCTCCGGTCCGGTCTAAATCGTTGGACCCTCCGGTCCGATCTATATTACACATAGCATACATATAACACAATGCACATAAACTCAAACATACACATAACACATAAGACCCTCCGGTCTGCACATAGATACCACTCATGGTAATGTATAGTGAGAAGACTCACCTCGGGTAATCTCGGAAAGTCTCGAACTCGAATATCTGCTCTAGCCCTCGCCTAATCACATAAAGTAATTATCTCTAATTAATACGGTTCTCAAAGGCTAGAATAATCCCTCCCTATATTCTCTCAGAAGGGGAAAAGACCATTTTACCCCTCCAATGGTCCAATGTCCAAATGTTGACCAAACCCTAAAAGTCAACCCCAGTCAACGGTCCAACTTTGACCAGACTCGTCGAGTGCACTCGGGTGACTCGACGAGTCCATACGTGTCCTCTGAATCCTCTAAGGCTTCACTCGACTCGTCGAGTCAACCTTTCCCTTAATGGTTACCAATGATCACGAATCGTGGTGCAACACGATCCGACTCGTCGAGTCCGCTCATGGACTCAGCAAGTTTCGTCCATGAGATTACTCAAATGACCTTCTGAGGTCAGATCTGCTTCTCTAACCTATAGATCTGACCTTCTAGTGCCTAATAATTACGTAAAGGTCCAACCTTTACGCTCATGCAACACTCCTAGGGCTTCTTATGGTGAAATAGCTCCTAAAATGGCAACCTAGGTTCAAAACTCCATTGGAAATGCATAAAGCTGGATGCTTGGGACTCTCTGGACCTCTTAAGGTCCAGATCTAATGCTTATTCCACAAAGGGACTTCAAATACTCCAAAATCCTTTGAAGACAAAGGTCAAGAAACCCTAGATTCATGAAATCTACACCATACAGAAAGAGAGGGTCGATTTGTTACCTCAAAGTGAAGCTCCTTGCTCCAAGATCTCAGAATGACACCCTCCTCTGGTCCTTCTTGCTGGAACCCTTTTTTTCCCTTTGCAAAATCACACCAAAATGCACTCAAAATCTCAAGACTCTCTCACAAGCTTAAGGGGCGTTTAGGGTTTCTTCTCAGAGAGATGTGGCCACAAATGAGGCTATAATTGCCTTTAAATAGGTCCCAAACCCGGGGATCTAGGGTTTCCACTTACAGCGCCTACTCGGCGAGTCTACTCTTGGACTCGTCGAGTAGTTCATTAAACTCACGTGGCCACCCCGCTTCTACTCGACGAGTTATAGCGCCAACTCGTCGAGTAGATCAATGATCCTCAAAATAATTAATTCAAAATAACATACCTGAAAATCCGGGTGTTACATACTCCCACTTGCATGATGATTATTAGCATAACACTTATGCTCCCACTAGCTTTGACATGTACTCAGAAGTCAGCTGGACTTCTAGAAATCAATACTTTATTGACTTTCTTACCAAAGTTCAGATTTCTGATACGAGATGCTTTGATAAAACTTTATCAAAATCATACACCTTTCATAGTCTCAATTGTTTAGACCTTTGCCATTTCTCACAAGGCCATGTTAGTGTGCCGGTTAACCACACACGCTCCATTAACGACTTTGAGAATGCAAGTATCACAATTGCTATCTACTTAAAACCTCTTAGTGAAAGAGTTTCCTCACCATCATTTTCATGAATCAGAGAGAAACCTTATGACACTTTGATTTTATGGTGTATGTGTTCCTTTCCATGTGAATTTGTCAAAACCATAATCACAAGACACGGTTAGTGACAAATTCATATGGACTGAACTTGTGCAGTCTTAACTTCTTGCCACCTGGCAGCACAAGGGCCTGCCATTGCTTCGAAGTTGTTATGCAATCAATTGATAACTCTCAGAACTCATATGAAAAGCCAACTTTAACTAGAATGGGCACATAAATAGGAATATGTCAACACGAAAGGTTATAAACCTCAAGTCGTGTGCTAGTGATAAACTACATGTTTTATTCTTGATTAGACTCTTGAAACTCTTGCATGATCTTTTAGACTCCCACTGTCCTCTTGACATATAAGACTCTCTTGCCAAGACCCATTCCTTGACAAACAAATATTCAAGAGATAGTGCAGACTCTTATCAAGACAAACACTCCACACAATTGGCCTTAGTTGGTCTTTGTTTTATCCAAAACATCACAACTTACCAATTTCAAATGTACAAGAGTAGAAAAATTTTTACTCTACATTTGACAAGTGTTATAAACCTTCTTTAAGATATGTCACTCAAGTTACAATCTTGGAGTATGACTCTAAGAATTGTTTTGGAACGAAGTATGATTCATCTTCTTGATTTAACCATTTCAACAATTCATGACTCCTCTTCTTAGCCATAAGAATGTACTAAGATGTCCTTAGAGGATCAATTGTAATATGGTTTCATAATCATTAAGATGATCATAAAACATGATACTAAAGTACTCTCCCATCTTTTCAGATTTGAGAAACTTTTATCTTTCTGCCTAATTTGATTCTTCTCATTCGTTCTGCCATACATTGAAACTTTTCCAATGTTTTAGAATTATACTTAAACTTGTAAGTATAACCATATTTACTAAACTTTAGTAAATCATGACGAATAGTCTTGTTGATCTTTTGTGGTGGACTTGACCAGTGCACAAGAATGTATACTCGATCCCTTAGTCCTTCACTTGACTCACATATACATGTGAACAAGGAATTAGTCTTAATTTTCCAAAGATGAAGATTTTCATTCATCATACTAAACGACTTGCATGATTCCAAGTTTCGGTCTAATTGAAACTTGGGTGATGAGAATCTTTCCTTATTTAGTAAATTTAGACACTACCACAAATGAAAGAATCAAATTACATTTCCATTATTGCTTAATGGAATTATATAAGCAACAATTTTTCACAAATGCCATTGTAAGGATACTTAAAATAAATAAAAACTTTTTCCTTTTATTTTAAAACTTGCGGAAAAACTTATCCTTACAATGCAAATGCATATGAAAACTATGTTGTTATCTATTCCTAAGCAATCTATCACAACTCTTAAGCAGCAGCTCAAAAATTCTGATCACCGAACCATGCGATCAAAATCCATCTTCGCGATCAGAATCAGCTTACTCTTCTTTAAGCTTCCTCCCTTTTATTTGATTCTTAAAACATCAACATGTGACCTAGTCACATCATGCATTAAGTATCTCCAAATAGGAACTTAACAGAGTTAGATAGTGGACTTTACTCGAAGTAGAGTTAAACTTTGACTTTTTCCATCCTAGTGAACTTTCAGGTAAATGGGGCAGCTTCACAACCAATGCCCCTTCTTTTGGCAATAGAAACTTATGGACTCTTTAGTCATGGTACACATGACTATCTCAGACTCAGCCTTTCTCTTTACCATTTGGTCAACCGAGTTGACTATGGCCGATCCCTTTCCATTGGGAAGAGAAAGCTTTTCTGGATTTCCAATGTCACCATTGTCAATTTCCATACAAGTTTGGGAAGTCGATCTTCCAATCAAATTTGCTTTACCAGTAATTCAAATCATTGCTGATTCAGCAGCATCAAACAAATAGGTAAGATCATTAAGGGTCATGTCATGGTCTGTCATATAGTAGTCCTAAAGGAACTCACTATGTGACTTAGAAAGTGATTGAAGAACCTAATCAGCAACCAACTTCCTTTAGACCTTGACACCCAACTCTCCCAGCTTGTCAATATGTGACTTTATCTCCAAGATGGGAGCACACATAGACTTTGCTTGCCAATAGGGCTTGAGTGACCTTGAACTTTTCAAGAACTTGTAGGTTAGGGAGAATAATTGGAGGAGGTGAAGGAAGAGAAGTATGATTTCCATGAACCAACCATGGGACATCATCTTCATTAGGAAAGCTTGTTCCTAGGGATTTGGGAGGATCATAGTTGTCTGAACCAGACATCTACAATGGGAGATATTCAAGTTAGTTGATTTAAGTCCTTAATATAACACCCAATATGAAATATTAAGGCTAGGACCCAACACAATATTTTATAACTTGGAAGAGGGATGCCGTAATCCAAGCTATAAAATATTTGAAGGTAGGCGAATGATGATTCACCAATTCCCACCAAGAAAACGAAATAATTTATTAGGTTTTTAATAGGATTTGAAATTCCTAGATCTTTTGAGATTCATTGAACTTTTCAATGGCATGTTTCAATCTCGATTGTGCCCTCTCAAGTTTTGTGACTGGGATGCCGAGGATCACAAAACAAGGTGTGAATAACCATGTAAATATACTTGGTACCCTTAATATTTATCACTTAATCGATGTGCCGGTTAACCACACCCGCTCCACCGATCCTATGATAAACATTAAGTTACCCGTTGCCTACGTTGTTAAATCCAAATTAATGTGCCGGTTAACCACACGCACTGTAACAAACCGTTATTTCAAACCTATGTAATAATATTGGTCAATTTGTAATTCTTTTTAAAATAATAAAGAGAAATTTTAGCATACTGTGTACATTTACATAATTGACCCTAAAAAATAAAGTATTAAACAATCTCGATTGGGATGAACAAAGTGGTAGAGATTGTAACAAGGTTTCCAAAAATATAAAGAACACTAAAATTCGAGTTATAACGAAGAAGTTATGACTAATTGAAGATCCGCGACAAAACCGACAAAACACTATTCAGTGTAAAAAGTGAATTTTCAATAAAAGGCTTTTTAGCCATAACAATCTAAATGAAAGTTGTAGATTATGTTAAACCGAGAATTTTCATAAAAAGAACGTCAAAATCTGACTTCGTATGAGGAAGTTATGATTTTTCTAAGTTTCAGTATAACAGTACACAACTAAAAACTCGAAATAAAGATCGAGTGATTTTTAGCCAACACAACCTAAATGAGAATTGAAGGTCTCGTCAATAGTAGTCCAACGGTAATAGACAAAAACGGACGTCAGATGAAGAAATTATGAATTTTTAACAGATTTTCCTGTCCCGGTCTGTTAAAAATAATAATATTAAAAATAAAATCAAAATTAGCCGACAAAGTCTAAACGAAAGTCGTAGAATATAATTTACCTACGCGTACATATAAAGAACGTCAAAAACGGAGCTCGTATGCGAAAGTTATGAATTTCGGAAGTTTTTGGCTCAAAAATCGAGAAATCATAGAAAACCGGGGAATTTCGCAAGGCTGAGAACCGGCCACGTCCCCTCGCATGCAAGGCTGCCGCGTGTCGCATCGTGGCTGCTTCTGATTGGATCGAAGTTGCGGTCCACTGCGCGTCCGACACCCTTCGCACAAAGACGCCTCCGAGCTCGGACCCGTGCCGCCTGCGAGCCGAGCCACGTGCCTTCCTTCCCTCACTGCCACCTCGCCTGATGACTCCTCCCTCCGGATCCGAACTTCGGCCTATATAAGGAATGTGAGACTCTCCGGTTTTAACCATATTTTCACACCAAAATTCACACACTTTCATATCTTTCACTCCCACAACCTCACCTACAACCCCCAAAGCCCCGGTATCAAGTCTTAAACCCTAAGCAAGCCTCGAAGCCCCGAGATTCTCGAGAAAAACAACTTTCTCCAGTCAAAACTCTGCCCGATTAAAGCCGATTTTTCTTCAAATAAACTTCTTTCCACAAAACGAAACGCTATCCAAATCACCACCTATCAAGTGAGTTCATACCCCCGTATTTTCATAATTGTTACTGTTTTAAGGAGGGGAATACTAGTCTAACACAAGAATTTTTGTGTTACAAATAAATGATTTCAAATCATGATAAAATGACATTAAGTCATCAAAAATACTCAAAATATTAAACTCTTTTATAAACTTATATTTTTCCCCAAAATTCATATTTATATATATGTATTTATATAAATAAGATTTAAAAGGCTTAGGACTGATAACTCATTCTGGGTCTTTTTCCTTGTTTGGATGTGAGCTTATAGTACCGGTTATTTGTCCGAATGTCATTTAAATTTTACTTATATATAATTGTATATGTATATAAATATAAAAGTTATTTCATCAATTTAAATACCCTTTGTAACATGTTGAGCAAAGGGGTTTCATTCAAAAAACAGTTAAATACAAATTCAGAAAGTACATATAAATTATAATAGGTATAATTTATGATACATAGAACAATAATTCATGATTCAAGTATACTAGAATATACCGTTTTACAAGAAACAAAGGTTTGGTTCAAAACAAATCAAGGGACATACACTTTTCAAATACATGTTAAAAATACTAATTCATGAATATACAATCAATCATTTTTCAGGATGATTGGGTTTTCATAACTTATTTACATGTAACGTTTATATGCTTTTTACGAGTCATTCAATTCAAGTTGTTTAATTCATTTAAACAACATAGTTAAAGTCCTGATTAGGGGTGTTCGTTTGGATGGATCGGTTTGATCCGATCCAATCAAGTGAATCCAAATTGATTTCGGTTTTCAAAACATTGATTCGAATAATCCAAACTAAATTCAAATCCGATCCGATCCAATCCAATTACAATTCGGTTGGATCGGTTTTTATAATTCGGTTTTCAAAAACCGAAACATTTTAAAACGACATATAATTATAATATTACCCAACTTTACACAAAAAACAAAAACAAATTATTTAGTTGTGATTTGAAATTTATAAACAATTACTAAGAAGATATATTATAGTTAAATATTTTATAGATATAAAACTTTTTAGAGAAAATGCATATTAATGTTTTTTTATCGGGTGAGACGTTTTGAACCTATTTGAAAAAATAAATTACAAAATTAATAAATAACTATATATATATATATATATATATATATATATATATATATATATATATATTATAAATAAATAAATAATTAATGTATATTCGGTTTTTTTGGACTATTCGGTTCTTATTTTATAAACCAAATCCAATCCGAAATCCAAAATAAAAATTCGGTTTTGTTGAAAACCAATCCAAAAATCCAAATATCCGAACCAAATAGTCCAATCCAAATTGTCCAATCGGACAATTCGGTTTTATCCAAATAGTGAACAACCCTAGTCCCGATATTATAACCAGAGTCTCCAGTCAGGGGATCGAAACAAGTTGTGTGTAGATCTATATTGGGATTGACAACCCCGCACTCAGGCTGCTAGCTACAGTCAGGCATACACGCCAATGAGTGACAATTATTATCAACAGTTTAAACGCCTACAAAGCGTTTCTTTCTGGCCATCTAGTCTCAGTATGGTTATAATAACTCATTAAAAAGATATTAACAATACGTTAGTGTATAATCAACTAAACGTAAGTACATCTTCAAAGTACCAGTTTACAAAATACAAGCTACAATAGTACATTACAGTTTTCAATAACAGCTGGCGGAACCAGGCACACTCTCAGTTACAAGTTTTACAAATACAGAACATTGGTTTACAAATAGAACAGTTTTATGGGAATAAAACTACTTTTCATATACATTAGAAAATATAGGATTTTCTGGAACAATTTACATATTCAAGATATAGAAACATCCTTTTAATCATATACCACTCAAGGGTTTTGAGCATTCTAACACTCCTATGGTGTACATGCAACCTTAAATACCACGGATCTATGTTTTCTATGTTATACATGCAAACTTGAAGTTTCCAAGGTATTACCCTAACTAGCATACAATCTTTGATACATGGGTAATAAAACAAGTTAGAATACATACCTTTTGTTGTAGCTTGATTCCATGGAGCTTAAGAGCCTAGTTGTAACATCCGGATTTCCATGTATTATGTTTGATCATTTATTTATGAGTAAAAGAGAAGGACTCGACGAGTTGACGCATAGACTCGTCGAGTAGGACCGCGATTGCTGCCTGGATTAATGAACGGACTCGACGAGTCGGAAAGGGTGGACTCGACGAGTCCGCGCTGTAAATTAAAACCCTAAATCTCGGGGTCTGTGCCCTATTTAAAGGCCTTTATGGCCTCCATTTGCGGCCACTTAACCCCTGAGAAACCCTTGAGAGCAGAGAGATCGTTTGTGGTGCAAGAGGAAGGCTAATTCACCATTTCTTGTGTGTTTTGGCAAGAAGGAAGGAGGTAGAACAAGCTAGGCGGGTTGAGGAGCTTGGATCCACTTTTATTTGATCAGAGGAAGCTGTTGGAGGTAACAATCTGTGCCATTCTCATGTTTATTATGATTCTAGTGAAATCTAGGGTTTTCTTTATGCCTCTTTTAGTTGAATCTTGAGTACGTGAGGTCCCAAGGCGAGTTGGTTCATAGATCTGGACCTTAAGAGGTCCAGAGAGTCCTTACCACTCTGCTTTATGCCATACCTTTTGAGTTATGAGCCTAGGAGGCCATTTTAGAGGTTATTTCACCAAAATAAGCTTTGGGTGTGTTGCATGTGTACCAAGATTCGACCTTTACGTGATTATCAAGCTTGGGAAGGTCAGATCTATAGATTAGAGAAGCAGATCTGACCTTAGAAGGTCATTTGAGTATGAACATGGAAGCAACTCGCCGAGTTCATAAGTGGACTCGACGAGTCGAGTCGGGGTTGCCCCGCGATTCGTGACAGGAGGAACCCGTCGAGTGGAAGGATGACTCGACGAGCCAAGAGAGGCTAGAAGGATTCAGAGGACCCGTATGGACTCGCCGAGTCGCCCTTGTGCACTCGACGAGTCGGGTCAAAGTTTGACCGTTGACTTTCGTTGACTTTAGGGTTCTGGTCAAGACTGATTCAAGAGAAGTCAGAGAGGGGTAGAATGGCCTTCTACCCAATCTTTAGAGATGAGACTAGGAGAGAATATTGATCGGGGATGTTATTTGAATGATAGGAGGAGGCTAGGTCGGGACGTTGAGCACGAGAGTTTATCCGACTTCATTGAGGTGAGTCTTCTCACTATACTGTACCTGGAAGGGTACCTATGTGTGACCGGAAGGTCTTATATGCTATGAGATGTATGAGATGTATGTTGTTATGTGATATGTATGTGTTATGTATGTTATGTATGATAAGGACCGGAAGGTCAAGATGATATGGACCGGAAGGTCAAGAGGTTACGGACCGGAAGGTCGATACGGGTAGGACCGGAAGGTCTACCAGGATTCGGGACGGAAGTCCCCTGAGACATTTGGATCGGAAGATCCCACAGAGATATGGCCTGGAAAGTCGTATGTGTTATATGTGGTATTTTGGGGAACTCACTAAGCATTTATGCTTACAGTTGCTGTGTTATGTGTTTCAGGTACTAGCGAGGATCGCGGGAAGGCGCCGACATGATCTGTACACACTCATAGAGATTATGTTTTGAGATTCTGGGATTTGTTTGTTATAATGACATTGGATACAGTTTGTTTGATATTGTTTTGATGATTTAAAAAATGAAAAATTGTTTTGAAAATTTACGTTGTTACAAGTTGGTATCAGAGCCTTGGTTTGAGGGATTCGGGTGCATCTTCGGACGTATATGAACTCAAACTGAGGATTTGAGAAAGTTTTTCATAAAATAAACAATTTTTCTAAGAGAGTAATAGATTTTGAAAAAGGCAGAACGAAGCAGTGTGTACGATCAGTCAACGCCCGAACGGTGATTTCCCAAAATACCCTTACATTATGTGTTACGAGATATTATGTGATATGCTATGCATGCTAGAGTAGGCTAGGTACTCATATTAGGACTAGTGTGGCCTGATTTGTGATGCCTTAGCCTAGGAAGATTTCTACTGCTATGAGATGCTTGAGAGCGAGTAGGTAGCAGTGAGGAGCCATGAGAGGTTTACCGAGGGGTAGCCTATGTTAGCGAGATGTAGAGTACTTGTGATCTGGGATCCAAGGAGGAGGACTTGGGGTGAATGCTGATACGGTGTGGACGGTAGTATAGGGCCCGTACTACTGAAGACACCGGAGCAACGCACACTCCAAGTAAGAATCCTTAGGGTACTAGGGAACAAGTAGGGTTGAGTTATCGAGTGCGAGTATGCTTGAGCAAGTCTCTGATATTATTATGTTGTATTTCAGAGACATCATGGTTGGGAGACACCATAGACCTGAGACGAGCGGCGTGAGTGACGAGGAGCTTCGTCAGATGATCCACGATGAGGTGGCAGCGGCGATTCGAGCCGAGATTTCGGAGATGTTTGGGTCTATCAAGACCACATTGATTGAGACTTTTGATTAGCGGTACGCAGCGGTGACTGAGGCTGCGGCTGCTGCAGCTACTGCAGGTGTGGCTGTTGCCAGGCCTCAGGGAGGTGACTCGTTGTTGTTTCGAGAATTCAACAACACGAAACCACCAGAGTTTGACGGGGCGCAGGATCCGATCGCTGCGATGAGATGGATTTCTGATATTGAGGGATGCTTCTATACGTGTTCATGTCCGGAGCATCTGAGGGTTCGGTTCGCGCTGAACCAGCTTCGCTTGGGAGCGAAGGACTGGTGGAAGTTCGTGACGGCGAGCTTCACTCTTGCAGAGATTTCAAAGGTGACCTGGGAGAGGTTCACCACCATGTTCAGAGCGAGTATGTTCCCCCGGTAGAAAGGGAACGGCTAGCCCAGGAGTTCTTGACCCTCAAGCAGGGTACTGATTCTGTTACTGTGGTTACCAGGAAGTTTCATGAGAGGGCGATGTTCTGCCCTGAGCAGGTGTCTACCGAGCAGGCACGCATGAGCCAGTATTTGGGCATTTTGAGGAGGGATATTCGGAAGTTTGTGTTGAACTCGACTTACGGGACATTTGCTGAGCTCCAGGCAAATGCCCGGAAGAGGGAGATTAAGTTGGAGACTCAGGCTAGGGAGGAGGCCGAGTCTCAGGGGATGGATCGGCGGCCGGCACAGTCTCAGCCGGCAGCCAAGGGGGCAAAGCCCGCCGATACGAGATCTGGAGGCCAGAAGGGCCGCACTTGCGGAAAGTGCGGCAAGGGACATGACGGGGTTTGTCGATCGGGTGCTTGCTACAAATGTGGCAAGGAGGGGCATATAGCCAAGGATTGCCCTAAGGGGTTCATGGTTTGCTTTCATTGCAACCAGACGGGCCATCGGAAGGACGAGTGTCCGCAGCTGCGGGGGACAGCACAGGGAGCACCGCAGGGATCTGCCCCTGCCGCCGTGCGAGCTACTGAGGTTCGGCCGGTGAAGGCTGAGGCACCAAAGGCTCGCGGGAGAGCCTTCCAGTTGACAGCGGAGGAGGTCCACGCAATGCCCGATGTCGTGGCTGGTATGTATTCTTTCATTTATTTATGCTGAGTTTGAGGTGTTGTGCTTATATTATGATATGCGTAGGTACTTTTCTTGTGAATTCTGTACCTGCTTTGGTGTTATTTGACTCGGGTGCGAGTCGGTCATTTGTTTCCTTAGCGTTTAGTCAGCACATCAGTATCCGACGAGAGGCGTTGAGCCGACCTCTGCGAGTTTCTATAGCTGACAAGCGAGCGGTGTATGCTACGGAAGTGGTTCGAGGATGTGTACTCGAGATCTTCGGTGTTGAGTTCCCGATAGATCTAGTCCCGATTGCAATGGGGGACGTATGTGTCATAGTGGGCATGGATTGGTTGAGCCGATTTGGGGCTGTTATAGACTGCGAGTGACAGTTGGTGACGATACGAGACCCTAGTGGGGGAGTACTTACGGTGTACGGCGAGGGTACCCGATCTGGGTCAGCGTTTTATTCAGCGGCCAGAGCGAGACAGAGTTTACAGCAGGGCTGAAGCGGGTTTGTAGCCTATGTGATGGACACACGAGTGGCCGCTGGGAGGCCAAGTTCGATTGATGACGTTCCGATAGTGCGTGAGTTCCCGGATGTTTTTCCCGAGGAGTTGCCGGGTGTGCCTCCTGAGAGGCAGGTAGAGTTCTGCATCGATTTGGTTCCGGGGGCAGCACCTATCGCCAAGGCGCCTTATCGCCTTGCGCCGCCAGAGATGTAGGAGTTATCCTCGCAGCTTCAGGAGCTGCTCGGGAAGGGGTTTATTAGACCGAGTAGTTCCCCTTGGGGAGCACTGATCCTTTTTGTCAAGAAAAAGGATGGTTCACACCGAATGTGCATTGATTACCGGGAGTTGAACAAGTTGACGGTCAAGAACCGTTACCCATTACCGAGGATCGACGATTTGTTCGATCAGTTGCAGGGAGCGTCTTGGTTCTCCAAGATTGATCTGAGGTCTGGATATCATCAGATGAGAGTGCGTGATGAGGATATCTAGAAGACGGCGTTCATGAATCGTTATGGGCATTACGAGTTCGTGGTGATGCCTTTCGGGCTCACCAATGCACCGGCTGCGTTCATGGATCTCATGAACAGGGTGTGTAGGCCGATGTTGGATCGTTCGGTGATCGTGTTCATTGATGATATTTTGGTGTATTCGAGATCTAGAGAGCAGCACGAGGAGCATCTGAGAGAGATTCTCGGGGTATTGAGGTCGGAGAGGCTTTATGCCAAATTCTCCAAGTGCGAGTTCTGGTTACGGGAGGTCCAGTTCTTGGGGCATCTCGTCAACCAGAATGGGATTTTGGTCGATCCGGTCAAGATTGAGGCGGTTATGAGGTGGGAGGTGCCGAGATCACCCACCAAGATCAGGAGTTTTCTAGGATTGGCCGGCTATTATCGGAGATTTATCAGGGATTTCTCCAAGATCGCCGTGCCTCTCACCAGGTTGACCCGGAAGGGTGTTGCTTTTTCGTGGGGTCCGGAGCAGTAGACCTTGTTTGAGACACTTCGCCAGAGATTATGCGAAGCCCCGGTGTTAGCCCTCCC
Organism: Lactuca virosa; assembly: GCF_052849685.1. Lineage (NCBI taxonomy): Eukaryota > Viridiplantae > Streptophyta > Magnoliopsida > Asterales > Asteraceae > Lactuca > Lactuca virosa. The sequence goes on along the minus strand of NC_136429.1, from coordinate 177,100,639 downwards.
GGAAGGGATGGAGGATTTTGTGGTGTATTGTGACGCATCGATATCGGGGTTGGGTGCAATACTTATGCAGAGGGGGCATGTGATAGCGTATGCATCGAGGCAGCTGAAGCCTCATGAGACGAGGTATCCCACCCACGATCTGGAGTTGGGGGCAGTGGTGTTCGCCCTCAAGATCTGGCGTCACTATTTATATAGGGTTCGGTGTACCATATACACGGACCACAAGAGCTTGAAGTATTTGATGGATCAACCCAATCTGAATATGCGCCAGAGGAGATGGTTGGACGTGGTAAATGATTACGATTGTGAGATCCTGTACCACCCGGGCAAAGCTAATGTTGTAGCTGATGCCCTGAGCCGTAGGGCGGAGAGTGCCCCGATTCGAGATATTTGTATGCGACTGACAGTGATGACTCTGGTGTTGGACACCATTCGGGAGGCCCAGGCAGAGGCCGTGAGACCGGAGAACCGCAAGAGAGAGCGGGTGATTGGACAGGTACCTGAGTTCGTTACCGATAGACGCGGGCTTATGACCTTTCAGGGTCGGATTTGGGTGCCGTATGCAGGCAGGGCGCGCACCACTTTGATGGAAGAGGCGCACCGATCGAGGTTCTCGATCCATCCCGGGGACACTAAGATGTATTTGGATCTGAAGAAAGATTACTGGTAGCCCTGTATGAAGAGGGATGTAACATGGTTTGTTGAGAGGTGCTTGACCTGTCGCAGGATTAAGGCTGAGCACCAGCGTCCGCACGGCAAGTTGCAGCCACTTGAGGTTCCCCAGTGGAAGTGGGAACATATTTCCATGGATTTTATCACCAAATTGCCAAGGACCGCGAGGGGTGTCGATGCGATTTGGGTGATTGTCGACCGACTGACGAAGAGCGCTCACTTTCTTGCTATTAATGAGAGCTCTTCTGCAGAGAGATTGGCAGAGTTGTATGTGAGGGAGTTGGTATCGCGGCATGAAGTACCGATCTCGATTGTGTCGGATCGAGATGTGCGTTTCACTTCCAGATTCTGGAAGAAATTCCATGAGGAGTTGGGAACGAGGCTGTATTTTAGTACCGCTTACCACCCACAGACGGACGGACAGAGTGAGCGGACGATTCAGACGCTCGAGGACATGTTTCGAGCATGTGTGTTGGACTTCGGGGGAAGTTGGGACACGTATCTGCCGTTGGCTGAGTTTTCTTATAACAACAGCCACCATTCGAGTATTGGTATGCCTCCCTTCGAGTTGTTGTACGGGAGGAGATGTCGGACTCCCATTTGCTGGGTTGAGGTAGGGCAGCGCGTGATGGGCAGCACTGAGATAGTGCTTCAGACGACTGAGCAGGTACAGCAGGTTAGACAGAGGTTGTTGACGGCTCAGAGTCGCCAGAAGAGTTATGCGGATAGGCGACGATCCGAGCTTGAGTTCCAGGAGGGAGACTTCGTACTCCTGAAAGTGTCTCCTTGGAAAGGAGTGATTCGATTCAGGAAGAGGGGCAAGCTGGGGCCCCGGTATATTGGGCCGTTCAGGGTGACCGCGAGGGTGGGCAGGGTAGCATATCGGTTGGAGCTACCTGAGGAGTTAAGCCAGATTCATGATACCTTCCACGTGTCTCAGTTGAGGAAGTGTATAGCCGACGAGTCGGCGGTGGTGCCGCTGGAGGATATTCAGGTGGATGCGAGCCTGAATTATGCTGAGAGGCCAATCGCGATCCGGGATCGGAAGATCAAGGTTCTGAGGAACAAGGAGGTGTCCCTGGTTCAGGTCCAGTGGCAACATCGAAGAGGGTCCGAGCTGACTTGGGAGCCGGAATTGGAGATGGGGGAGCAGCATCCAGAGTTGTTTGCGGAGCAAGACTTCGAGGGCGAAGTCTGATTCTAGTGGGGGAGAATTGTAACATCCGGATTTCCAGGTATTATGTTTGATCATTTATTTATGAGTAAAAGAGAGGGACTCGACGAGTTGAGGCGTAGACTCGTCGAGTAGGACCGCGATTGCTGACTGGATTAATGAACGGACTCGACGAGTCGGAAAGGGTGGACTCGACGAGTCCGCGCTGTAAATTGAAACCCTAATTCTCGGGGTCTGTGCCCTATTTAAAGGCCTTTATAGCCTCCATTTGCGGCCACTTCACCCCTGAGAAACCCTAGAGAGCAGAGAGATCGTTTGTGGTGCAAGAAGAAGGCTAATTCACCATTTCTTGTGTGTTTTAGCAAGAAGGAAGGAGGTAGAACAAGCCAGGCGGGTTGAGGAGCTTGGATCCACTTCTATTTGATCAGAGGAAGCTGTTGGAGGTAACAATCTGTGCCATTCTCGTATTTATTATGATTCTAGTGAAATCTAGGGTTTTCTTTATGCCTCTTTTAGTTGAATCTTGAGTATGTGAGGTCCCAAGGCGAGTTGGTTCATAGATATGGACCTTAAGAGGTACAGAGAGTCCTTACCACTCTGCTTTATGCCATACCTTTTGAGTTATGAGCTTAGGAGGCCATTTTAGAGGTTATTTCACCAAAAGAAGCTTTGGGTGTGTTGCATGTGTACCAAGATTCGACCTTTACGTGATTATCAAGCTTGGGAAGGTCAGATCTATAGATTAGAGAAGCAGATCTGACCTTAGAAGGTCATTTGAGTATGAACATGGAAGCAACTCGCCGAGTTCATAAGTGGACTCGACGAGTCGAGTCGGGGTTGCCCCGCGATTCGTGACAGGAGGAACCCGTCGAGTGAAAGGATGACTTGACGAGCCAAGAGAGGCTAGAAGGATTCAGAGGACCCGCATGGACTCGCCGAGTCGCCCTTGTGCACTCGACGAGTCGGGTCAAAGTTTGACCGTTGACTTTCGTTGACCTTAGGGTTCTGGTCAAGACTGATTCAAGAGAGTTCAGAGAGGGGTAGAATGGCCTTCTACCCAATCTTTAGAGATGAGACTAGGAGAGAATATTGATCGGGGATGTTATTTGAATGATAGGAGGAGGCTAGGTCGGGACGTTGAGCACGAGAGTTTATCCGACTTCATTGAGGTGAGTCTTCTCACTATACTGTACCTGGAAGGGTACCTATGTGTGACCGGAAGGTCTTATATGCTATGAGATGTATGAGCTGTATGTTGTTATGTGATATGTATGTGTTATGTATGTTATGTATGATAAGGACCGGAAGGTCAAGATGATATGGACCGGAAGGTCAAGAGGTTACGGACCGGAAGGTCGATACGGGTAGGACCGGAAGGTCTACCGGGATTCGGGACGGAAGTCCCCTGAGACATTTGGATCGGAAGATCCCACAGAGATATGGCCTGGAAAGGCGTATGTGTTGTATGTGGTATTTTGGGGAACTCACTAAGCATTTATGCTTACAGTTGCTGTGTTATGTGTTTCAGGTACTAGCGAGGATCGCGGGAAGGCGCCGGCATGATCCATACACAGTCATAGAGATTATGTTTTGAGATTCTGGGATTTGTTTGTTATAATGACATTGGATACAGTTTGTTTGATATTGTTTTGATGATTTAAAAAATGAAAAATTGTTTTGAAAATTTACGTTGTTACACTAGTGCCTCAAGTGTGACACCTCAAATGGTTCACACAACATCACCAACATCTTGGAATTACTTGGGAGAAAAGGTTCTTATGCTCAAATCGGCTGGCCCTCACATATATGTATCACTAGTGCCAATTTTGCGAACCAAGGACTCCTTTATATATTATGGAGGATTAGGGTTACATCTATGTAAACCCTAATACCCATGAACTTTCATTTACATATGATCCATGGGTTAAAAGCTCCATGGAATATCCATGGACTTCCATACACTCTTAGCCCATTTTAAATAGACCTTGGCCCATTCCATATATATAAGAGTCCATATTTAATTAGCCTCTTTTGATCACTAAACTAATTCTAAATTAATTCTTGATCAACACTAATTAAATAATATGATTTCATATTAATATATTAGTACTTATAATATATCAATATAAATCATAAATAACCTCTTCTCACAAAAAGTCTATCCAAATATTCCGATGCCATGCAACCCAAATGGACCATGCCAAATCGGGTAAAGTACATACCAATTATAGTTATGGACTTAAACACTAATCCAACAATAACTTCCTCATACAAAGTCAGATTTAGGCGTTCTTTACATGCACGTTATCAATTTTATGATCACTACGTGTAACATTTGGCTTCAGATTGCTTCGCTATTCGGGGGCTGTGGCACGATCATCGGTTATCAGGCTTAGGGCCTTACGGAAGAAAGGATTTGGCCCTCTTTGGATGTGGGCGCTATAGTTTAAGTGATCCGAGTGTCCGATGGTGTTCCGGAGCCTAAGGGCATAATTGTAATTTGTCGTTCCAGGGGTATGGGCTGCTACAAGTGTGGCAGGGTTGGTCATGTCAACAGGAATTTCCCTCAGGGGCGAGCTTGTTATGTTTTCACTGCAATAAAGTGGGCCACAAGAAGGCTGACTATCCGATATTGAGGGGATGGGCAGTGAGTGCACATGCTTCGGTTATTTTGAGGATCACTGATGGTCGTGAGGGTAGGGCAGGAGCCCCAACAAAGAGGAGCCAAGAATTGCAGTGTCAGACAGGGGAGGCCAGGACTCCAGCAGGTGATGTTGCAGGTATGTTATCTTTTGCTTTCTTATTGGTTGTTATTAGTATTTATGATGTTTGGAATCTTGCATCTATTCGAGTAAGCGTTATCTTTGGTTTAATTCTCTGTTTATTTTTGAGTTATATCTTCAAGAATTGTTATATTCCATTTGCATGCCATGAACCATTAGTGGGTTAGTGAAGGGTTGCACCTCGTGTAGCGGGTTCCAAAGTCTTCGGTTGTTATTCTGGTTTTTGATCAAGATCGGTTCAGGGGTATTGTATGGAAGGTCTATGGTCAGGATTCACCGGGTTAGTTTTCCAGTATCGTCAAGATTCAATGGTTTTAACAATTATGCGTGGTTGGCTCTTGGGGGTGCCGGAAGTAGTCTATTGCTGAGGTTTTGGTCTGAGCATCTGTTCAGAGGGCTTCAAGATTTGAGTGTTGTATCATTAAAAGCTTCTGGGGTTATCAGTTTTGCTGGGATTTCAGGGAGTGTTTATCTGGTCTTCAAGGGTTGTGTGGTGTTTTAGGTTTGGCTAATAATGGATCACTAGCATTGGTAAGCGCAGGTTGACAACAGTTCGATCATTGGAGGGTAAGAGGGATTGGGAATCCTTCAAATCTTGTGTGCTATAAGAGCTTAGTCAAATCAAAATAGGGGAGAACCATTCATGTATTCGGGAACAGAAGCAGGCGTGAAACTAGGATGAGTTTTGCATCCTCGTCAGGGAGGAAGGCGGCCCAAGTGACCATTTGCATTGAGGAATGTGCGAGTTGGGAGTTCGAGAAACTTCCTAAAAGTTGGTTAGCGCCTTCTTGGTGATGTATAGCAGGCTTTTGGTGGACCCAGGTTGGGGTTCCATTCATGACTCGAGTTCAGTTTGGGTGCTTGGTCGAGTGCGTGTTCGACTCTAGGTGTGTTCGGATTGATAGATAAGTGGTAAGACCATGGGCGGTGGTTATGAAAACGTGGAAGTGTTGTAAGACTGCGGGGTGGCCCTTAGCATTCACTAGTTAGCAGATAGTGTAGAAGTATGGTAAGACTGCAGGAGTGGCCTGTAGCATTCACTAATAGACAGTTAGTGTGGGAGTGTTGTAAGACTGCGGGGTTGCCCGTAGCATTCACCGGTCCCTGTGCAGCGGTGAGAGTGTGGTAAATCTATGATTTGGTCACAAATTTCTTCAGATGGTTTAGAGCAGGGTGGTTCAACTCGTAATGCTGTGGGAGGGCCACAACATGTTTGGAATAAGGAAATGGTAGGTCGTTGGAGACCTGGCATGATATGAGACTACAGTTGGTCATGTAGCATTCATTTTATCATTGGATTTGGCGACGAGATGGCTTGGGTAGTAATCACCATATAAGGTTTCTCTTGGGAGTTGCGTGGGGCGACGGTGTATGTGTGTCTTTCGACTCAGCAACCGGGCAGGAGTCCGGTGTTTCAGATAGTTGGCAGACAAGTTGAGACCAGGGATAGTCTCAATGATTTGGGAGTTGTGTGGGGAGCCGCTTGTTATTCAGGGAATATGCTAAGTTGCTTGCAGTGGATTAAATAATCTCATAGTGGTTGATTTGACCTTGTTGCCCAACTCTCGTTTGAGTCTAACCGTTGCAGGGATGAATCTTCTACTCGAAGGATTATCCGAGCCTTCTGTCGAGCGTAAGTATTCTGCAATTGTATATGGTCAGTGATTTTGTTCCTTTGGAAGCATCAATATAATAGGGGTTGGAAGTGTTCTGTTTAATTTGGTATTCAATGTGAAATTGACATGGTAATGGTTTAGTGTGGGCGGTCTATAAGGGAGTCAGACCAAATTGAGACTTCAGGTTTCGGAAAGGTAGAAGTGGTTTTATGCATGGGTTTATGGATTCGCCTTCATCGGGTCGAAGAGTTCTGTCAGGGTTGGGTTCGGTTTCTTTGGGAAGGTCATTGTATGCTTAGGTTTTCGGTTGTGTTCTTCGGGTGCTTGGTATGATCTGAGTGTTATCAAGAAGCGATTTCGAGGACGAAATCTAATTTAAGTGGGTGAGAGTTGTAACACTTGGTTTCAGATTGCTTGACTATTCGAGGCTGTGGCCCGATCATCAGTTATCATGAGGCTTAGAGCTTTAGGGAAGAAATGATTTGTCCCTCTTTGGATGTGGGCGCTATAGTTTAAGTGATCTGAGTGTTCGATGGTGTTTCAGAGCCCAAGGGTATAATCGTAATTTGTTAGCTCGGGCCTTTATAAATTTTGGGCTCTTGTTCGGGAAGTTTTAATGAAATGGCGAGTTTTTAGAAGCGTAGAGCTTCTTGTAACCTTTCCGTGGATATAAAGTTCGTTGGAAACAGACTTGGGACGAAGGAGTTATGGCCGAATGAAGTTTGAGTGTTTTGGAGGGCCATCTAGTACACGGGGCGTACTAGATGTGTACGCAGGGCGTATCGAGTAGAGAACTCGCATGTGGTCTTCGAGTATGCCGAGTGTACCAAGGGGTACGTGGGGTGTACTCCCTTCAACCATGAAACCCTAATTTGTAACCCTTGACCCTATTTAAACCTCATTTCTTTCATGAGCCTCATCTTTTATCAACCTCTAAGCCTCCTAAACCCTAATAGTCGACCCTTAGCCTTTATCTTGGATCTTTTAAGCCATTGTGAAGGATCTTGGAGTATTTTGTGCACTTTGAAGAGCTTGGAGCTTGTTGAAGAATCACCACCTAGAAAGGAGCTTGTAGATCCAGAGGTTTTCCATATTTTGCAATCTATTGAAGGTAAAAAGCTTTGATCTTGTCATCTTCTTGGTTAGATCTTGTTTTGGGTTTGATTATGGTCATTTTAGGCCCTTTGGTTGGTCCTTGTGAGCTAAGGTTGTTTCAGAGGCTTGATCTTGTAGATCTGGACGTTTTAGGTGTCCCAAAGGCATTAAAATGTGATCTTTATGGGTTATTTGGACTCATGCATGTGTTAAGACCCTTCATTAAGCTCTTTTGAGCTCTAGAGCCCCATTAAGTCATGCATGCAAGTAAAGTTACCAACTTTACGTGATAAGTCATCCATGGGAACCAGATCTGAGAGTTTGGAGCAAGGGCTTAAGTGATTAAGTGCTTTTTGGAATGGTTGGGGTTCAGAGGAGTACGCTAGGCGTACCCATCTGGTACGCTGCACGTACTTGCCCCAAAGGGTGTACGCTGGGCGTACCAGCTGAGTACATGGCGCGTACTCGGCCAGGTCGAGTTCTCTTGAATTGTTGAGCTTTTGAACATTTGACCATTGACCAGGAGTTGACTAGGGTTGACCATTCAATAATTTGGGCCTTTTTGGATATTAGGCCTTCTTGGGATAGGTCCATGATGGTTTTGGGCCCAATTTGGATAATTGGGCCTTATGGTGTCATTTCGGGTTTGGGCTATCATTTGGGATTGGATTGATGAGGACTTTGTTGGGCCATCTGTAGACAAGTGTTTGGATTGGGGAAAATTTAACGGGCTTTAGGTTAAGGCCCATGTGAGGGTTTGGGCCCAATTTGGAAAATTGGTCCATAAGTGGGCTTTGTATGATTATTTGGTTGGTGGGCCTTTATGATTGTGAGTTTGGGCCTTAGTCTTGGAACAAACTAGGTGAGGGGTAAAATGGTCTTTTTATCCCGTATATGGATCATAGTCACATAAATCGCGGTACGCTTTGGTACGGGTACGGGTACGCGGTACGCAATTCACTAGGTCCCTAAAATTCGGTACGAGGGGGGGTAGACTCATTTCGGTACGCTCTGGGACGCTCCGGTACGATGTACCAAATATTGTGGTACCATGTACCAAAATTCCAAAACTCAAAACATATTAGATAAACGTAAAATAAAACTTGCAATCAAACAAAGTAACAAACATCAAAAACTCAAAATAGGTTACATCAAATCCAAAAAAACATCAAAAGTCAAAAGTGTTCACTCATCCAATTCAGATTCTAGAGTTTCAGATTTCGGAGTTTGAGATTGAAGAAATGTGGAAAGATAACTGATAGGGACATAACCTTCTATGAACCCATGTTTTTCTTCCTTAATTCCACACTTGAATTCCGTTCTTCTCACTCACCCATCAGAGAAATCACCCAGATTCCATCATTCAATGATTTAGGCACAAAAGCATCAAGCAACTACAGGAAGGTATTTGTACTTCTTTTATTTCCAAAAACCATGATTTGGTAATCAAGAATCGGGATTCAAGAATCAAAAAAAAAAAAAAATGAAATCTGATTTTTGATGTTCTGGAAATTAAATTGAATGAAAATTGTGATGGGAGGGAAACCAAATTATAGAGTATAAACTCAATTTTAAAGGCTCGCTCATAATGCGATTGAATACAGAGAGAAACGCACCCGAATTAATTGACTTTTCAAATTCCCAATCACGTACCTAATCGATTGCAAACACGTTTTGGAATCAAGGAAGTCGTGACCCAAATAGCATCAGGTACGATTGAATTGCAATTTTGGAACGCCAATTTCAGGTTTAGAAACGCGATCCCGAGCGTCCCCGGTACACGTTCGTACCGCGTTTTGGTACGGGCGAATTGGTACGTAGATTGCGCCTCACCCATCGATTTATGTGACTATGATATGGATTATTGGATTTGATTTGGAAACCAATTGCTAATTGGGTGATTTTTTTTGATAGCGCGGGGATCAACGGTCAGAGATTATTCGTGTGTTCAGCTGTCGACGTGATTCTCCTCACTGTTCTATGGGTCGAAGGTACCAATGCCGGCCCATTTGGTTTGTGTATTATAGGAAGACCAGGGGTTGGCCCTTGGCATTTTGTATGAAAGACCAGGAGGTGGCTCCTGGCAATTTTTATGCAAGACCAGAGTCTGAACTCTAGTAGTTAATTAGTTAAGTAGTTGTAGATTGTATGCCAGTTGTCTTTGTGATGCTTGCATGGAAGACCAGGAGGTGGCTACTGGCACTTGTCTGTAAGACCCAGGGTTTTGGCCCCCGGCGTGGCAAGGAAAGACCATGATATGGCTCGTGGCATAACGACAAGACTATGGTTGACACATAGCACCTCCTATTGTATGTTTGATATGTATGGCTCGTATGTTATGTATGGTCTGTGGTATTTAGGGAACTCACTAAGCTTTGTGCTTACAATTTGTGGTTTATGGTTTCAGGTACTTCCGGTTCGAAAGGGAAGGGCCCGACTTTATCGCAGCGCATACACCGGTGTTTTCCGCAATTCTTGATTTTGGGATTTTACTCTGATAATTGTTTTACAGTGGAATACTTTTAAATGTGGGAATAAAGATAAACAAATATTTGAATATATATTAAAAATGAAATTTTTACCTTCGTATTTTGAGGATGTTACACTATGAATTTTGTTTAGATTACTTAAGTTAATAAACAACATATCTCCGACTCACTTTTTATGACACGAGTAGTTGTGTCGGTTTGATCATGAAACTTCAAAGAAACATAACTTCTTCATACAAAGTCGTATTTAAGAACTCCTAATATCTACGAGATAGTCATAACGACTACTACATTAGCTTAGATTATCTGTTATATCTTAAATATCTAGTCTGAATCTGTGAGCGTTACACTATACCATGTATCCCATTGTATATTCTTTGCATGGTAGGATAGAGGTACGGTTAGAGTACAAGTATGCTAGTTGACTATGATAAATCCTTGCAATGCATGTGCATTTTAGGAAACTTGGTGTCTTGGTATGTTAGACCAGTAGGGTTTTGCGTGTTGATCATATGATACCGTTAAGGGTTATGTTTGGTGAGGGTAACTAGGGAAGGCCAGTTATCAGGATTATGTATGATTAACCAACGAAGGACTTAAGTGAGAAGTGATCAATGCCATGGTAATTAGGGAAGGTTAGTTTCCAAGGTATGTACTATGATAATACCTATCATGTGTTTATGATACATGATTAGGTGGTAATGATAGCATTAGTTCTATGTAGTTTAAGTTGGATAGCATGAGAACTCTTGGTCTAATACCTTATTGCGATGTTCTTGGGTGGATCATCTGTTCGATGGTCTATCTGGTCGTTGACTACATATGACTTTATTAATTGTATGAAAGACCAAGATCTGGTCCCCGATAATTGTATGAATGACCAGGATATGGAACCTGACAATTGTATGAAAAACCAGGATCTGGCCCTTGGAAATTATATGAAAGACCAGGATCTGGCCCATGACAATTGTATATAAGACCAAGGTTTGAACCCTAGCAATGGCAAGGAAATACCATGATTTGGACCATGGCAAGATGTGACGGTAAGACAATGATTTGACCCATAACATTCACTCGGGGTTGGAGTAGACCCGTTATTTTATATATGATTGTTATGTATGTTGATAGGAGATTTGGCAGGTCGGCGCTGGATCCGAAAACTTTGTGTGGATGCATTGTATATATGATGGAATATGTGGTATACTGGGGAAATTACTAAGCTTTATGATTACAATTGTGGATTAAATGTTTTGCAAGTTATTCGTGAGAAGAGCTCGGTGGGACTGTACACACACATCAAAGGTAATGATTTTCGCTTTCCTTGAACTCAACTCTCAACCGGTTACGGGGTCTATTTCAGCCCTACCACTACCACATAATAACATATCATAATCATACTGTCAGGCATATTTGGGTGCCCGACCTACCCTACGGTTTATCTAAACCAGTTACGGGGTCTAATCCACCTCTCCTACCAATATCACATAATATCATAGCATACTAGCACATAAAACGTAACAGATAATGGCATGCCAGTCAATTATCACAAAGACAATCGTCTCTACTATGATCAACTATTAGTGGACCGACATTGGTGCTTTCGACCAACTTCTACTGGAAGGTAACTCACCGCGAATATCGGAAAGTAGCTGAAAATCCTCGGCTCCGACAATCAACCAAACTCAAGCTCCTATACATAAAAGATTTCCTTAATTACCATTTCATACTCATGGCCCCCTTAAGGGTCAACTTTGGTCAAAGTCAAAGTCAACATTCTGGTCAAACGCAACATTCTGAGTTGACTCAACTCGTCAAGTTGGCCCTTCAACTCGCCGAGTCCATGAATCATAACACCCTGAAATCGTGATCCAACTCGTCTAGTTCTTTCATGAACTCGTCAAGTTCCTCCTATCAACAGAATCGGGACTTTCCAAATCAACTCGTCGAGTCCGTCCTTGAACTCGTCGAGTCCATCCTCTAACAGATTCGGGACACTTCGACTCAACTCGTCGAGTTCCTCTATGAACTCGTCGAGTTCTTCAGTCTGTTAAGCCTTCTTAATGCATTGAGCCATTATTCTTCAATTCTAAGTCCCATATTCCAGATCTGGGTCGAATACACATCTAGGAGGGTAAAGTTTCCGACTTTACCCAATAAGACCCATACTAGAAGAAATGAGCTCTAATCCTAACTCACAATGGCTTAGACCCAACTCTAAAAGCCATTAAAACATCAAGATAAGCAATGGGGTCATAGATATGGACTCTAGGGACGATTTGGTCACGTAAAGTTCCTATCTTTACTTGCATGCATGACCTACTTGGCTCAAAAGACCAAAAAGATGGTCTAAAAGTTGCATGGGACTTCCATGGCCATAAAGTGGGCACCTTTATGCCATGAAGTCCCCTCAAGACCCTAGATCTGAAGGGTTTGCCCACATAGGACGTCCAAATTCCAAAAACCAACATACTTGGACCAAAACATGAAGAAAGCATCCTAAAACTAGATCTAAGCATGTTATAGACAAGGTAGGAGCTTTATACCTCAGATGAACCAGAAATGAAGCCCAACTTCTGGATCTACTCTCCTCCTACACGTACTTGCTCCTTTTTCAAGTACCTTCTTCTTCAAAATCACCAAGAATACACAAAGTTGGCTCAAAACTCTCAAAAGCGAATTAGGGTTTCGAGGTTAGGGTTTGTGACAATGAAGGATGGAAATGAGGCCAGCTTATGGGGGTTAAACCCTCAAAATTAGGGTTTCATTCTGCCAACCTACTCGTCGAGTTGAGGCTTCGCAACTCGTCGAGTAGACTTCTTAACCCGCGTCCCAATCCATCTCTACTCGACGAATTTGGGCCTCCAACTCGTCGAATTTCTATACAAAAATGAATAATTATGAATGAAATACATACCAGGAACCAGACGTTACAAACACAATGGTTTCAAATTAATGAATATCACTTATGGTTTTTAAGTTGAAGGATTAAATCGGTTAATCCGTTTTCAAATCAAAATCTCTTTGTAAAATTTGAGGCGATACAATTGCTATTAGACAATAGTTTTTTTCTTCAAAATGGACTTCTATTTCTGATTCTATGATTCATTTTCGAGATCACTCTACATATTGAAAGATCACTTTACATCTTGAAAGTGAAAAAACATAAACTTCGTTAGGTTTTATCTTTTTTTCTCAACTTTTATAACTACATTTGTTTAGTTTTAAATATATTTCCCAGACAACAACCATCCAATGCTCAAAATAGAAAACGGAAAAAAGAGAAAAAGAAATGATTAAAGAATACCATTGATGTTCAATAATTGCTGTTTGCTTGCATATATACATCATTCCTTTTATGAAGAACGTGTCCCTAAACTATCTTGTACAAATGCAAATGCTTAGTGAGCATCCATGATTTCAACTTTTTCCTTACAAAAGCTATTATAAGAACATCCATAATCCATAGTTTAATGGAATCGTTGAATGATCAGGAATGCTTAGTCGACATTTAGTTGATTAGACTCAACCATAATGAGATGTCTCGTTAGTGTTCAATTGAAGTTCAATGAGTTCTTTTTTTTTTTTTTTATAATTTTTTTTAAATATAAAATGACTAACAAATTTATGATTTTTTTTAAAAAAATAATTTTTGTTTCATCATCTTTTTAATTTTGTTAAGTTGTCACGAAAGCTAGCTAGACAGACAGAGATGGATTTTTTATGGACAACTAAAATTTCCATACGTAATGCACAACTGGTAAAATTTCTTCAAGATTGAACCAGAATTGCATTATGGGGCTTGTAAAAAAGGCAAAGCTCTTTTGTGTTGATCACTTACAATAATTAGAAAGTGCATACCAACAAGAATCTTAAAAGTATCCTCCGTTACGTATGGAAATAACTCAAGATGAGATAGACCCCAATAATGAATTGCTGGGCTAGTGTTGATTTGTATGTAAACATCATAACGATTTCACTGACATCCTGGCTTGATCTTGATATAAACGAAAAATAGCAAAAGACTTCTATTACGGCATTTATGAATTAAATATGTGCCTAAAAGCAATACAATGATGAAATACAATAATGCCATGTTGTTGAAGGTACTTTTAAATCGTGGTGAAGTTATATTCAATTATATATGCAAGCACTAGAACAAAAGATTGAGCAATTGGGAGTCATATCTACTAATCAATTTGTACGTAATACACCCATCCTTTAAAGTAAGATAAGCTTACGAAAGCAGATAACGATTTCTATGTTTAATCAGCTCCATTGTATGAGTGGGTGACATATGCTTCAAAAAGTGCCACCTGGAGGTCCACTGTTGTTAATTGACACACACGACAAAATGAACAATAATTAATAACTAATAAATTCTCTAGAACTCTTACGAATAACAAGAGAGATATAGAGATATTTGTATCAGTGGATCCACATTTCTCAAGCCTTGTGGCCTATATAAAGGGATGACTCTAGAATCTCTCATTCACCACTCATCACAAATAACAAGAGAGATATAGAGAGAAAGGTAGCATTTCTTTAAACAACACCAGGTTTTTGGAGAGGAAGATATTTGTATCACTTATCGTTATCAGTTAAGGAAGATGACTGGGAACATGGCTGATCACCTCACTCTTGCATTTGGTCTTCTTGGTATATAACCCCTTCAATTCCCTCTCCTCCCTTTGCATCTATATTTTCGTTGATGATTCTGCTGCTAACATTTTTCTTTCAAATATTTGCAGGTAATGTCGTCTCGTTTATGGTATTTCTTGCACCAATGTAAGTCTCCTACTTTTTAATCTCTCCTCCCCTTGCTTCTATATTAACAAACGTACATGACATAATTTGATAAAAATGCAGACCAACGTTTTATAAAGTTTACAAAAGGAAATCAACCGAAGGGTTTCAGTCGGCGCCATATGTTGTGGGCTTATTCAGTGCCATGCTTTGGATATACTATGCATTACTCAAGTCCAATGTCATGCTTCTCATCACCATTAACTCAGTTGGCTGTGTCATCGAGACATTGTACATTTGTTTCTTTCTCTTCTATGCACCAAAGAAGGCTCGGGTACATGCTAATCTTTACTTCGCTATGAAATAAAAGGATCATGGTTAATATCAAGGAAAGGTTGAATTAACCCATTATAAAACTTGGTTTATGCAGATGGAGAGTATGAAGCTAATCATATTGCTAATAGTTGTTGGGTTTGGATTGATTGTTGTCCTGACTCAGTTCCTTGCAAATGGAGTTACCCGTGGCGTGATAGTTGGATGGATTTGCCTAGTGTTTTCTTTGTGTGTTTTTGTAGCACCTTTGGGAGTTCTGGTACGGCATATGCACATATAAAACTTATACTATTAAGCTTGTGGTAGAAGAATATATTTTTTTCCTCTTCTTTTTGCATTTTACATGGTGACATTTGTTAATATGTATGCTATTCATATTGCTTTGCAGCGACAAGTGATTAAAACAAAAAGCGTAGAGTACATGCCAATTCTACTATCAGTGGCGCTCACCCTCAGCGCTGTTATGTGGTTCTTTTATGGCCTTCTTCTTGGTGACTTTAATATTGCGGTATGACATAATACAAACAATACAATGGCCTCTTGTATGTCCCTTTGAACAAAGTTAGTTATCTTTAACTAATGAGTGTATTTATACCATCTTTTACAGATCCCAAATGTACTTGGATTCACTTTTGGAATCATTCAAATGATACTATACTTTGTGTACAAAAACAAAAAGCCAGTCATTGATGATGAAAAAGTATCTAG
Organism: Lactuca virosa; assembly: GCF_052849685.1. Lineage (NCBI taxonomy): Eukaryota > Viridiplantae > Streptophyta > Magnoliopsida > Asterales > Asteraceae > Lactuca > Lactuca virosa. Next base: position 177,085,026 of record NC_136429.1, on the reverse strand, counting down.
ATGTGAAGACAAGGTTGCGGAATTGGCGGAGCAAAAACTCCCAGACTTTAGAGATCAGAAAATAATTGACGTTGTAAATCTGAAAACCTTGTTGCACGCTGACATTCATCCGGTGTTCCCACAAAATGCACATAAAGCTAATCATGCAGTTTTTGAACCACAAACTTTCCCTAATGTGCCAAATTGCACCATTGAAGTTGGCGCATGAAGCTTACAAATGGATATGCATTCAGAGTAAAACTAAATTTGTTGGGCCTGATCTTCCGGGAAAAAGTGTTTAATATGCATGGTTTGGTGTTCTTAATCTAATACTTGCCTTCTCTAGGAATAAGCACCCTTTGATCTTGAGATTTTGTACAGCTCATGTAAACATTGTATTAAATTATTCCTAATTTCCTAATTTCCTCTAGTTTACAAAAATCAAAGTACATCATGTGAAGTGCGAACCATGCAAAAAACCTTGCGTGCATAGTATAGTAATATAAGTAAAAACTTGTATTTCTCAATTATAAAACACAACAAGCTCTTCTTTCTTTTACAACGCGACAAAGGTATGTAGATTGCGCAATCATCATAGAAAAGCAGTTAATAATAGAAGAGCTGATGTTAGATGTGCACATGATCCATAACTCTACTAGAAAAAGGGCGAAAATCCAACCAAAATTTCCGACATAATACCGATTGAAAGGTTACAAAAAATAAACCCTAATTGAGTGAAGGAACCTGGTCTTTAGTTCTACATTCGTCGCAATAGACACCATTTGAAACTGGGTGTTCCACGCCAACACAGAATACGCTAACCATTTCGGCATATGCCTGATAGTTTTAAATCTCCGCTTTTTTACATACTTTTCTTACTATTTTTTTTGAACAACAAGAGATATATATTCAAAGAAAACCTTGCGAGTGGCTAGGAGCAACCACAATCAGTACATGGGAGAAAAAAATCGAACTATCCCAATTCAAAGAAACAAACTTCTTAACTCACTATTTCAACTACCGATAAGCATTTGACTGTATCTCCATTGCATTGACATTTATATTCTAGTTTTTGCTATAAGAAATAACTTGGCTTCTCACTTTCCAAAAAACCCACTGACAACTAGATAAGCCTTGGCGATGATCCTCAGAGCTACTTCTGCGTTCCCCTCCCACCACCAGCACCACAACAAAAAAAACTCAATATTAGCAACAACAAAAAATTGTCGTAAGATACTCATAATCGTCACTAAAGATATTACCAGCGACAAATCGTCGCAAGAGGGTCACCGCTATTACTTCATAACTAATACTCATAAAACGCCGCTATTAGGGTCGTCTCTAATAGTTGTCGTTGTTAAAAAGCTAGCTAAATTCGTTGCAAACGATGTCGCTACTAACATTCCGGTCAGTGGCGAATCCAAAACCAAAATCAACGTGGTTCCTTATATAAATGAAATGGAAAAAATATGAAAATGTAGGTCTTTTGGCAAAAATAAGGTAGTTCCTTATGTATTTTTATATATAATTGTTGTATTAAAAAAGAAAAAAGGTAGGTCCTAGGACCCATCTTCACATAGTGTAGCTACGCCCCTGATTCCGGTAACCGGTAGGAGTTTTTTTGGCCAAGGTTACCGGAGATACATGTCGTTGCAACTAATGCAAGTCGTCGCAAAACTATCGCCGCTAATACTATTATTTTTTTTTAATAAAATTAATATTTTGTAAGATTTTGAATTATAAAAATGCAGAAATTATAATCTAGAAATCTAAATTACATAAACCATTAAATAACATAAAACAAAATATACTATATTACATATAAACGATCTTATCCAATCCATAAACGATCTAATAAACAATCTAATCCAATCCATACATAATCTAATAAATCCATAATAACATCATCCATAACGTAAAACAAGAAATATTAGTCGTCTTCCACAACGTCATTTTCCGTATCGTCGTTGCTCGCATTGTTGACTTGGTTATTAAACGAGTGAAAAATATCTCCATGTGCCGTCACAAACGCTGAGTTTTAGAGAAAAGCGTTAACATTCACAACCTACTTTAAATGACATTGTGAATTATAGCATCCTGCATTTTTTTTTGTTTTTTCAATTATAGCATTGTACTTTTTCATATATTTTTGTTTATAGCATTTTTTTTATGTTGTTTTCTATTATAGTATTATACTTTAAATGACATTGTGAATTATAGCATCCTTTTTTTTAATTATAGTATTGTACTTTACATACTATGGAGTTTTGAGGACTACCCTAATTAAGTCAAAACATTTCACATACAAATACTCATATACACATATACCAAAGACACATATAAAAATATATACCAAATACACATATATGCATACCCAATACACATATACATATACCAATTATACATATACACATAATTTCTATTTGCATGCATACAAGTACATATATACACACCTAATAAATGCAAATATATATAAATACATATCCATTCACCGTTGTCAAAATTATTGAGTCATTTTATGAAATTACCATACTTGACCACAAAAACCTAAAAATGTGTGAAAGACAAATCCTATATATATATATATATATATATATATATATATATATATATATATATATATATATATATATATATATATATATATATATATATATATATATATATATATGCAAATACAAATTTCATTCATAGATACCAATTACATGCATATATACCGATTAGATACAAACAATATGCAAATACAAATTTCATGTAACAACATGCATATACAAACTTCATATAACACTTTTTAATACAAACTTCATATAAAAAATTTCATATAATAGTTTTACACATAATACATTCATAACAAAAAAATTATGGCTGGAAAAACGCAAATGTGGCCAGAAAAATCAATATATGGTGTTGTAGCGGTGGTGGTTGTTGGGGAACAACTTTCCTGTGGCGGTGGTGGCTGTCGTTGTGCTTAATCAGGAGAAATTTTAAAATTAGTAGAGGAATTAAGGTCAAAATAGAAAGAGAACGAGAAAGAGGACATACCGTCACCAGAGATCAATGCTGGAGAATTGCCTGTCGTTGGCTGCTGGAACTATTCCGATGAATAAATGGAACTAGTATGGAGAATTGATGGTGGAGGCAAGTCGGAGGAGTTAGTGGGTGAAAAACGTTGTAATACATCGGAAATACCGTCTCGTCGTTCGAGAAATCGAGAGAGAAAATGGTTGCCGGGAGTAGCTAATTTGGAATGAAGACGAGCAAAAGGGGGGGGGGTAATCTTTAGCGGTGACACCAGCAAGTAGCGGTGACATGTTGGAGGGAAACGAGCATGTAACATCCAAATTTTCTAGACCAAAAATTTCATTTTTAATTAAGTAGTTTATAAAATTGTTTAGTGAAAAACATCATCAATATCATAACATTCCAGAAATCAAAAGTCATAAACATGCCATGGAATAATAATAGTGTCGGAGTACAATCTCAAGAACATCATAGTGCGGAAAATCGTGTGTGTGCGATGCGCTGCTACTGTGCCGACTCCTTTCCCTTCGCTGAAGAGATACCTGAAACAAAACTTAAAACTGTAAGCACAAAGCTTAGTGAGTTCCCCCATCATACCACATACCCAATAATAACATATCTAGCCAGGCATATCTGGGTGCCGGCCTCCCCTTCGGTCTATTTCAACCGGATAATCGCCTAGCATATCTGGGTGCTGGCCTCCCCTTCGGTCTATTTCAACCGGATAACTGCCTAGCATATCTGGGTGATGGCCTCCCCTTCGGTCTGTTTCAACCGGATATCATGGACTATTTCACCCCTATCACTAACACATAGAATCATAACATACTGATACGTAGGACATAACAGAACCAGATAATTATCACGCAGACAATCACCTAACAAGCAACTCCTACTAGTGGGCCGACATTGTGACCTTAGACCCACTTCTACTAGAAGGTAACTTTCCTCGTAAAGCTGAGTGTCGAATCTCACGAGAAGTAGTCTCTAACAGCTGCTCCGATGACTCCCGGCTACCATAATCATAATAACACTTAATCAGGATCTATAACACCACTTAGGGTAAAATGATCATTTTACCCCTCTGGCGTAACTTAAACTATCCATAAGGCCCAATTCTAACTTATTAAATCCAATGTACCCATGGCCCTCCAAAGGCTCCCTAAGGGCCCACTAGCCCAATTTTCTAAATTGGGCCCAACCCTTAAAATGGGCCTTTTCACAATACTAATAAGTCCTTAGCCCAAAATAAAATAATATCGAGTGGACCAAGGCCCAAGACTTCTAATTCTAAATTCCCAGGCCCAGAACTATACTCCACAGTGGGCCACGGGGCCCAATAGTCCAGACCCGTTTCCCCAAGGCCCAAAAAGCCCAATATAGCCACTCTGCATGCGTACCCGTGGCGTACTTGGCACGTACGCCCTGCGTACTCTGGCCTTGACCAAAACGGGGAGTTGACCCAGTACGCGCAGTGTACCAGGGTGTATGCATAGTGTACTGGCCAGCTTCCTTGGGACCTTATTTGTGACTTAATCCATTAAGTCTTTACGTCCAAAATGTAGATCCAGGTCCTTTAAGACCTCCTAAACCATAAAGTCACAAACTTTATGTGCTTACATGCATGGTTGGGGTCAAAACATGATTTTGGTCCTTTTAACAAGCTTTAAGACCATCAAACTCTTGCATGGTTGTGGCTTAACCATCAAGGTCCGATTTTTGTGACTCTTAGTGCCTCTAAGAGCCCAAAAGGATAGCTCCTATGGTATGAAATCGCTAAGATGCAAGAAGCCTCAATAATGGGGTCCAAAAGTGACCTTAAGCACTCCTATACACAAATCTAAGCATACAATGGTCAAGTTTGGAACTTGATACCTCAAAAGACTCAGAAATTATGCCAATCCCCTGGATCTACAAGCTCTTTTTGAATCCTTGCTCCTTCTTCAAGCTCCTTTTTCTTCCAAAGCACCAAAACTACACTAAGATGCTCTCAAATGGCTTCCAAATCACAAGGACACACAAATATGGGTTAGGGTTTTCGTGGTGGCTGCAAATAGGTGAGAGGGAGGCTGGACCAAAGGCATAATATCCTTTATATAGGGATAAAACCCTAAAAGTTAGGGTTTTAGAACCTGCGCGCGTACGTTGCACGTACGTTGGGTGTACGTGCATGGCCTTCCCGCGCCAACCCCTTGAGTACGCTGCGCGTACCTGGCATGGTACGCCCCGCGTACAGCCTTTCTCAGCCCAAAATTTAAGGCCCATCTATCCTGTCCCAAACCAAAAACAGCCCAATACTCAATAAAATCAATAATATTAATACCTGCAAATCCCGTATGTTACAAATCTCCCCCAATTGAATTAGACTTCGTTCTCGAAGTCCGTTGTTGCTGCTGAAAATAGCTCGGGGTAGTGCTCCCTCATCTCATCCTCCGACTCCCACATCCATTCTGAACCCTTGCGGTGCTGCCACTGCACCTTCACCAGCTCTACCTCCTTGTTCCTCAGCTCATTCGTCTTCCTATCCAAAATGGCTATCGATCGCTCGATGTAGTTCAGACTGTCATCCACCTGAATATCCTCAATAGGCACCACCATAGAGTCGTCTACAAGACACTTCCACAGCTAGGAGACGTGGAAAGTACTGTGAATCTGGCTAATCTCGGCTGGCAGATCCAGCCTATATGCCACCTTGCCCACTCGGGCTGCAACCCTGAAAGGACCGATATACCTGGGGCCCAATTTTCCCCGCTTCCTGAACCGGATGACACATTTCCAAGGTGACACCTTCATGAGAACCATTAGAGATGCACAAAACCCGAATCCGATCTGGATCCGAATCCGATCCGGTTTCGCTTACCTCATCAAAAATCCGATCTGTTCAAAATCTGATCCGGATCCGGTCAAAATCGGATCTGAATTCGGTCAAAATCTGAATCCGATTCTAATCCGATTTGAAACCGGTTTAAACCGACTTTAGTAGGTTTTAATCGGATTTTGGGGCGGATTTGGATCCGGTTTTTAGCGAATCCGGTATCAAATCCGATTTGGAATATAGGATTACGATCCGATTGAAAATCCGGTTTAAAATCCGATCCGATCCGGTTTGGTCAAAACCGGTTTTAACCCAATCCGGTTTCGGATTGGATCCGGTTTTGAATAGTGAAACCGGTTTTTGTGTGCATCTCTAAGAACTATATCCCCAACCTGGAACTCCAGGTCCGAACGACGCTTGTCGGCATAACTTTTCTACCGACTCTGAGCAGTCTGGAGCCTACTCCTGACCTGCTGGATCCTCTCTGTCGTCTTGAGTACCCCCTCGGTACTCCCCATGACCCTCTGCCCAACCTCACCCCAACATATCAGGCTCCTACACTTCCTCCCGTATAACATATTGAAGGGAGGACTGTCGATACTCACGTGGTAGCTGTTGTTGTAGGAGAACTCAGCCAATGGAAGGTAGGTATCCCAGCTACCACCGAAATCCAAGACACACGCCCGAAGCATATTCTCCAAGGTCTGGATGGTCCGCTTGCTCTGACCATCCATCTGCGGGTGAAAAGTGGTGCCCAACTCGTCGTGGAATTTCTTCCAGAATCTGGAAGTGAACCGTACATCTCTGTCTGAAATCGCGGAGACTGGCACTCCGTGTCGAGCTACAACCTCCCGGATGTAGATATCGACCAGCTTCTTGGCCGAGATGCTCTCCTGGATCGGTATCAAGTGAGCACTCTTGGTCAACCGATCCACGATGACTCAAATCGAATCCACCCCCCGTGCGGTCCTGGGAAGCTTTGTGATGAAATCCATGGTAATATCTTCCCATTTTCACATGAGAATATCTAGCGGTTGCATCTTGCCGTGGGGCCTCTGGTGCTCGGCCTTGGCCTTCCTGCAGGTCAAGCACCGCTCTACATACCATGCTACATCCCGCTTCATGCAGGGCCACTAGTAATTAGGACGAAGATCTCTGTAAATCTTCGTCGCCCCAGGATGAATGGAAAATCGGGATTTGTGCGCCTACTCCATCAGAACCTGGCGCACACCTCCATGGTATGGAACCCACACCCTACTGTGTAGTGTCAACAACCCTTGACTATCATAGTCGAAGGAGGGAACCTGACCCACAATACGCTCGCTCTTCCGATGTTCCTCCTTCATAACCTCCTGCTGGGCCTCTCGGATCTGCTCCAACAGTGGAGTCACTACTGTCATCCACAAGCAAATGTCTCTGATCGCGGCTGCCTTGCGGCTAAGAGCATCGACCACAACGTTGGCCTTCCCCGGATGGTAGAGGATCTCGCAATCGTAATCCTTCACCACGTCTAGCCACCGACGTTGCCTCATGTTCAGATTAGGCTAATCCATGAGGTACTTCAAACTCTCGTGGTGCGTACAAATTCTTCATCTAATCGCTACTCACACTGTGACCATTCTATGGTACATGTCGTGAGCCTTGGTTTTATCCAAAAACAATGTATTGGACTCCTTGAATCCCTGATTTGACTCTTCCAGGAAAACGAGTGTTACAACACTCCCCCACTAAAATTAGATTTCGTCTTTGAAATCACTCCTCACTACTTTCAAGAAATGCCAGAAAGCCTGGGCGATCCTTCCACAACCTCGATACAGACTGAGAAGCCGACTAGAACATACAACAACCTTCCAAAACAATAACTGAACACAGCCTTAACAGGGCTCTCAAATCCTGACGACGAATGGATCCTTTCCATACTAATATTTAACTACTGAGGATAACCATAACTATGCTGCCCGAAAACCGAAATTCTGAAACCTTGTCTGACTCCCAGACAGACAACCCAAACTAAAACACTTAGTATTCCAAACTAAGCATAAACTCTTCTAACCCTGGATTATATTGCTGACCCATAATTTCATTGCCATGAAAACCCTTCACCTAATAACTAGGTTACTCCTTACCAATTAACCGATATACCATAATTTCAACTATTTGCTGAGGCTGATAGCCTCACAAAGTCGCACCATGCGACTCCTAAATAAGTGTCTATCTGGCAAGAGCTTTCCTACATCGCCTTCTATAATGGCTCCAACATCTCTCCTGGTGCAACCCAAGATATCATAACCATCCATTCACCACTATTGAATTCTTCAATTTAGATCAAGGATGACTCCCAACATAAGTCTCAACCCCCTAAGTTCTAGACCAATCTAAAAGCTCATCCAGATAACCAACAAAATTTTGTGAATTTTATCTATCCAAAGCCTCCGATTCTAGGGAGACCTTTCACTGAATGGAAATATAAATCCTCCACCCACCACAGAGGATGACAGAATCACACCTGGTCCCTCCACAAGACGCAGACTAAGAGTCCATATAAGGATGGATACTCAAGCCTAACCACCACATGGATGCCAACCTATGACCCCAGAGTCATCTCACTCTAAACGCAACCAGATTCCTTGCTCAAGACGATCGTACCGGATCTCAGCCATACTACACAATCGAACGGGACCATCATTGCCTGAAATCCATCAATCCTCATATTACTTAAGGAGTAGTCATCCATCAATACTATCCACCTCGACTCAGGCATGCACTGATCTTTCCTTTGTCCAACTGACCATTCAAACCATGGCCTGCCTTATACTGGTGCATGCTACGAATACCCCGTAGTCTTACAACAATTCCATATTGTCATGGACCCACCCATGGTCTTACTAATGCGTAATAAAACCTGAATATCCACCCTTGTGCAACCTTTAGACCAACTATTCTCCCCCACTTGGGTTCGACTACGCTCTTCCAATCCACCAAAAATTTATGGATTCCCAATCCATCTCTCAACCTTACAATTGAAACTTGTCAACAACCTGAGCTTGCAAGAACTAGCATACCATTACTAGCCATCCTTAGTGATCACACACACACTCCATAACCTGATGAATATTTTCCAAAATATCAATGAGCTCAATAATCCCAAGTACTTTCCATGATACAACTCCAAATCCTTAAGCCACTTCAGCTCGTGGCATAGAACTACAACCCTTGAGCGGAAGGGATTGATCATCAATTCAACAACTCACCTGTCAAAGTATTGATGTACTCAAAGTTCGCCAATAGCTACCATTTGGTTTCTGTTGACTATCTCAATGGCTGAAATAACCCATTTGAACCACACTTTCCCAATACTTCAATGAATCATTAGATCTTAAAGCATTTTCCGGTGAATCCACTAGAAGTCTTGGGCGACTGATCAGTTGATGAGGAACAACACCTCAATATTGAACAAGTACCGAACCCGCTCAACCACTTACTTGCACTTAGAGCAATTCCCATGCAACCTGCAACTGACCTTGCTTCGAAGGTGTGAACTTGAAACTACTGATCTTATACTCATGACATAACTAATTCCTTACTACCTCAAAACCATGAACACCCCTACTCATCCTCCATTCAAACCCGACATGCCTACCTTGCGGATTCCTTGAACTGTCATTGATATCACTAAAGATATGATGGACGGCTGATCTCCTAAGCGGAATATTCAAGCCTCTCCTAAACACTGCCCACGGTATGCAAAATGACATATGAAGATTCTCGAGATCATCATCAAGAAATCTTAATTTCTAGGTGTATACTTAGATAGACCACACATAGCGTCTCATACATAAATATATTATCATAAACACATTTTATAAGAGCATAAGGGAAGAGATTACAACACATACATGCGATGTCAACTGATGGAACTTGGATTCCCTCGGCCAGGGACTGTAATGCTCGACTCCTCACAACACGAACCTCAAACCTAACCTCGCGACGATCAGCACTCCCCAGAGCTGGAGTAGGTTCCCTTATTACTCTCGTCATCAATCCCAGACAGTCAGCCTTCTTGTGTCCCACTTGATTGCAGTGAAAACATATCGAAACCGACTCTTGAGGGAATCCCTACTGAAATGATCCATCTGTCCGCAACTAAAACATCACCTCCTTGTCTCCTGAAAGCCTCCCACATGGGTCCTCCCACAGTTAGCATATGGTCCCTGTCACACCCCCAAACCAAGGATGGCGGAAACGTACGGGGGTGGAGGATTTCATGTATAGTATCACAACAACGAGTATAATAGTACTCAAAGTAAATACAACCATCATAAATATATTTGAAAAAGTTACACCATCGTATGAGTTTACATGTTTCAAAATCAATTACACTATGATGACAAAATGAACTGTTTGACGATTTAACATCCCATCCTCAAAAGTTGTTGATTTCCTGTTTCACTGATTTCCTGAGAATACAAGTAATTTCGAAAAAGTGTCAACAATTAAGTTGGTGAGTTCATAAGAGTTTTATTTGAGAAAGAAGCCGTTTTCTTTGTAAAAGCGATAGAGTATGATTCCAGAAAATTCAATATTTTCTTTATTAAGTGTGAAATGAAAGATCCTATGTTATGCAATAATGTACCCTAGAAATACCTGTAGATTCCTTCTATAATCACTCAGTGTATATAAGTTATATAAAATTTAAGCTAAATAAACCGTCGAATATAATGGGTCTGCCCTAGGTCCACAACCAAACAAGGAACAAGAAGTAAGGCAGGCCCACCAATTCTAAGTCGATTACGACTAAATTCATATATAACTCTAACATGTACACTTAGCAATTATAGCTGAAGACTAACAATTCTAGATGAAACGTAGTTTTAATATCATAAGAGCCATTTTGTGTAAACCTGGTACTTTGTAATGTACCCCTTTTGTATAAACCCGATACTTTGTAATGTACCCCTTTTGTATAAACCCGGTACTTTGTAATGTACCCCTTTTGTATAAACCCGGTACTTTGTAGTGTACCCCTTTTGTATAAACCCGGTACTTTGTATTTGTACCCCGTTTATATGAGAGCCTGGTACTTTGTAATGTACCCCTTTTGCATGAAAACCCGGTACTTTGTAATGTACCCCTTTTGTATGAAAACCCGGTACTTTGTAATGTACCCATTTTGTATGAAAACATTTTGTAATGAGTTCGAAATGTAAATGAAACATAAACTATACCTATTATAGTTTACCATAATGTTTGTATTGTATATGCAACCTAACTATACCTATTATAGTTTACCATGTTTGTTCGTGGTGTATAATAGACTTAACTTTACTTATTATAATTTATTATAATTATTTGTAGTGGTAGAATTTCCTTTGTATATGATTCATACCTTTAAACTAAGGTAAATAATATGTACTATCAGCAACATCTATTCAAATAATACTACACACCTTGCTCAGCAAGTTACAAGGTGTAAATAAGATTGTTAACTATTTATAGTTTTTAACTTTTCTGTTCCTACTATTGGAAAAATTTATAGAAAAATCATCAGAGGTCGAAATTTAGATCCGTAAACTCTGAGGGTCTAGAAAATGTGTCTATTTTATTCATAATTGTTATCATGATTTTTGGTGACCTTTAACTTGTGTAAAAATGTCCAACTTCACAGACTGGTCCGAAGTGGTTTCTGAAATTATAGACTGTTTTGTAAAAATCGCCATAAATGGTAGAAAAATCGTATGGAGATGTGCAAGTAGTCATTTTAAAGGTAGGAACCTGTACTATTTGTATATTAAACCGTTTTTAAAGATATTAAGTTTAAGATGGTAAAAACAGTCCGTGAATGGAACTAAACTTTCCTGTTGAAAGCTGATGTTTGAGTTTAGTTATGTTTTTGGTATTTTAACTTGTATTCTCCCCCTAGAATTTGAAGAAAACATGAAAATGTGGGGGTATGAACTTACCTTGACTGATTTCAGTAGATGGATGATGAAGAAAAAGGAGTTTCCAAGTCAAGAACACTTGGGAGATGCTTGAAGATTCGAAGATTCTATGAACAAATATGATGATATTTGTGTAAGGAATCCATGATTTGAGTGAAAGGGTGTAAGATAATCAAGTGAAAGATGAAGTTACTTACCCAAAAGAGGACGAAGAGCTCAAAACTCTTGGAGAATCTCGAAATCTTGGAGAGGAAGTGAGAGAGAACAAGTGTATTTGCTTTTGATGAAGTGTTGGTGATCTAGGGAGAATGAGTAGTAAAGTTTCTTTGTGTGTATGGGTTTAAGGAAAATTGTGGGGGAAGGGTGAGAGTACAAGGGATTGACTTTTCAGATGTGAATAGTGACATAAAAATGTCATGGAGTGGGTATGGGAGGTTGCTTGTGTCACAACTTTATGGCAAAGTCAACACTCCACCTCAAAATCTTACCCAATAGATATTATTCTTAGACTAAGATTTTCCCCCAAAAGTGATTAGAATATGAATATATAGGGTCTCATATGCCAAAATACGAGTTTGGGTGAAAATCCCGCGTTAAAATCACGAAAAACGAGCTTAAAACGAAGTCGGGGTCGAAACCGGGAAAAAGCTGCGAACATCCGAAATCTGAGGTGAGGGTTCGGTCCTTGGTGCTTAGAACCGAAGGTAGGTTCAGGTGTTTGATGAGAACCGAGAGGAGGGTTCAGTCTGAGCAGCATCAGGCGAACACGGAGAGGAAGCAAAGGCGAAGGTAGCAGACGAAGGTAGGCGGAGCTTCGGTCCGAAGGCTTGATCCGAACCGAAGGGTGAGTTCGGTTCTGCAGGAGGTTCGGTTCTTAGTGCTGTTTCGGTTCCTTAGAGACTTCGGCTTCGGCTCTTACTCATTTCGCTTCTTAGGGTTCGGTTTCTATGGGGACCCTCGGCTTCGGTCCTAATTAGCTGATTTTGGTCTTTAAAGTAGGTTTCGGTCCTTATAGAGAGGCTTCAGTTCTAAGAGTGGTTTCGGCCCTACATGGTTGTTTTTCGAGAAATCTTCCCGTTTCGAGCGGTTTTTGACTAAGTTAAGGGTCGGGATGCCCCGAGTGATTATAAAAAGTTGAGGGAGGTTATGAGAGAGATTTGGGAGAGATTTAAGAGAGATTTGAGATAGAGAGAGATAGAGCGAGAGAGATTGAGAGAGACTTTGTTTGTGACCTATGCGAGTGCTTAGCTTCGAAATGCAAGTTTTGTAAACCCCGTTAAGCCTCGTTATGAATGTTATACGCCCCCGAGGGGTACGAAATAATGTTTTACCAAGTAGTTTCATCACTTACCCTGATTAGGGTTTAAGAATTCTGAGCATACGAACTTTCCCAGTGATAACTTTTTATTAAAAATAGCGAGTTGTACAATAGTAACATAGTGTAAACCCTATTATACAAGGGTTAGTTGAGTTGACCGGTTTGACTTGTTGACTTTATTTGACTTTGACTTGACCATAAATTGACGGTTGTCACAGTCCCGACCCTGTTGGACTCCCAAACACGAATCCTGAGTTCTGGGCTTCTTCGTGTGGGCCACAACGACCTGAATCTATTCTGGCTTCCTCTTCCCGAGGTGCTCCAAATTAATCTCCCGCTCCCGGACTCTAGCAATCATATCATCCAAGATCTCGCACCTTGAAAACTCACAATTCCTAACATCATTCCCCAGCATAGCATGATACCTTACATTTTGCATCTCCTCGTCCGTTGCGTACTGCGGAACCAAAAAGGCCCTCTCCTAGAACTTGGCAACGATCTCTGCCACATTCTCAGTCGACTGGCGAAGGTTCTGAAACTCCCTCGCCAATAGTTGCACCTCAATAGTTGGTGCAAACTCTGTCCTAAACTGGGTCACAACTCATCCCAAGTCATAATCTTCAGGGCTTCGCCTCTCAAAGCGAAGTCTACCTCCTCCCACCAATCTCGAGATTTGTCTTTCCGAATATAGGAAGAAAATCTAACATTCAACCCCTTGGGGCAGAAACTTGTCCGGAAAGCATTCACCATATCTGCTACCCATCTCCTTCTAGCAATTAGGTCCTTCTCCCCAAAGAACTCGGGAGTCCTACAGGCACAAAAATCGTGGAAGGAAAGAGTGCGAGATCCCACAATAGACATAATCTCAGTGTGGAACGCGCCCAGAGGCTCATCTAAAATCTCCATAATCTCCTCCTTGACCTTTCCGATGATCATATGAGTCTACTCCAAAATACCGCGGGTGATCTCCGACGAGATGAACTCCCAAATCCGCTCATCAATCGGCTCAGTACTAACACATGAGCCCGAACCAGAACCTGAACCTCTCCACGTGTGCTCATCAACCATTCTGAAAAGCAACTGTACACATGATCAAAACATACCCAAATTATCCTCATCCCACCAACTTCCAATATTCTCCGTGACTCTCCACGAGTCGAGTATGAATCTTGTGCTTTTAGTAGTATGGACCCAATACTACCTTCCACACCTATCCAAACTTTCCTCAAGAATCATCCTGAATCCTCCAAGTCACCTTCTGAAACTGATACTCCAGATACCCGTTAAGCAGCACAACCAACCCACTAAAGCACTTCCTAGGCTTTCCTAGGTTCCCAACCTTACCCTCCCATCAGCTATTGAAGAACTCCTACTAATGTCAGCTAACTACCTCACATGAATATAATCACATGCCACAGAGCTTAGATAATCCTTCGAGTAACAGACTCATCTCTACAACGGTTGGACTCAAACAAGAGCTGCACAGTAGGGTCAAATCAATCACTCTGATATTATTTAACCTTTGTAACATGTGACTTAACATATTCATTTAATAGTTAATTCACATCACTAAGAGTTCCACGAAGCACAAAGCAAGCATCATTCGATCAATAACACTTCAAACCACAAGCCAACTAGAGGCCATCTCAGGCTCACTTACTACCAATCAAGATTTCGAATCTAAAACATCATTAAATTCCTATTCGGCGACAAGGCATCACATATCAGGCCAATCCATATTATCATTTTAAATCCATACAAGCATGCAACTAAAAAGCTCAACCAATCAGGCATATAAAGGCATCTCTCATAGCATTAAATCCTAAGCAGATCCCTATCCCTAATGTAGCATGCAATTCTCATATCATATAACATAACAAACATGTATGGGTATTCTGGGAATCACTTACTTGAGCTCGAATGATTGCATGCACCACCCCTTTCTTTTATTAGAAAATCCTTTAATACAACATTTATTTTATGAAAAATCTACCAAACCCTCAGTTTGAGTTCAGACACACCCAAGAGTATGCATGAATCTGTCAAACCAAGGCTCTGATACCAACTGTAACATCCCCCTCTGACACGTATCACAATATTGTCCCCTCTGGGCCACTCAGCACGAGGACTTCCCAGGGGGTCACCCATCCTAGTACTACTCTCGGCCAAGCATGCTTAACTATAGATTTCTTTGGCGATCTGCTACCCTAATACCTTTAAAATGCGTTGTGACATGGAAGGTATCCACACCCCTTATAAGAAAATGTTTCGTTCTCCTTCCAAGCCGATGTGGGATCAGGTGCAACCCACCTTCACTCCCCATTATAGTGTTCGACGTCCCTGTCGAACAGATCGACCTGTGATCTAGCTCTGATACCAACTTGTAACGTCCGAAAAATTATAAGGTAAAAATTTCATTTTTAATTCAACCATAAACACTATTTATCCTTTTTTAATTATTCCATAATATATCAAAATAAAAATATTTATCAGAGTACAATCCCAAAATCATAAAGTTGCGGAAACAGGGGTGGATGCGCTGCGATCACGCCGAACCCTTCCCTTTCGAACTGGAAGTACCTATAACCACAAATATAAACTGTAAGCACAAAGCCTAGTGAGTTCCCCAAAATACCCCATACCATACATATCAAACATATAATGGGCCCCGCCTGACATCGGGCCCCACTCGGAACAGATCTGTCAGAAATATGAGATTGGCCCCGCCTCAACACATTCGTCAGGCCCTGCCTGGTATACATATAAACACATAAACACATGCAAGAATGACAAAGATAAATATCATACAATATACTCATCAGGCTTCGCCTGTCATTAGGACCCGCCCGATATACATATCAAATATCATACATGCAAGAGTCACACAGACAACTAGCATCCTAATCATAATAAACCATAGGCCGGCATTGGTGCCTTTAACCCGCCAAGCATAGTAAGGATAGTCACATGGATCACAAAGTTGACCCCAGCTAACTGCTATCTTGCCAAAAGTCGGGTGCTCAACATCTCCTATCAATCCACACAAGGTAAACCCTAAGTCCACCTTCTATGGTAAACTGTCAAAGTAAACGGTCAACATACCAACAGTTGACCCTCACATTGTGACCAATCCTTGGTCACTTCGTGAGAATACACTCATACAAATGCTAGCTTGAACCCACACCAACTCAACAACTTGGGCGAAACGACTCAAAAGCAGTCCTCATGACGTGATCCTTCGTTGCTTACGTCGTGATCTTGATATGGTCTAGTTTTTGTCGGGGAAGGAGGGGGAACCATTATCACATTGTGACACTCCGCGTGTCACATTGTGAGCATAATCTAATGCCATATCCTAATGTTTTAAATCCTTAATTCGTTAAAACTTCAACCCCAACTCTTTTAGAGGCCAATAGGGACTCCAAAGATCAATAAAAGTGATTACTTGATGGACATGTATGCCCCTTTCATGTCCGAAACCCAACTTAAGTTAAAATGACAAGAAATGGCCCCAAACTCATGCAAGATTCATAAATCACAACTAAGCTTCAGATCCATAAGATATGATGCTCAAGGGACCCTTAGAGGCCATAAAGTTGCCAACTTGATGGATCTCCTCCATATAAACTTCCAAAATCATGAAGGAAAAAGGAAAAGAACCTAGATGTAGTAACTTAAACTCATAAAGGTTGAATATGGTACACTTACAAAGGTCCATAATGTGCACAAGATGATGATGATGAAGCCTCCTTGTTGGACCAACACTTTAGAACATCTTATTCTTCTTCTTCTAGCCACTAAAACACCAAAATGGATCCAAAACCACCAACAAGGATTAGGGTTAGGGTTTTCTGAGTTTGAGGGAGGTAGAGGCTGAGAAATGAACTCTAAAACTGAGTTAAGGGGGCTTAAATACATGTCAAACTATAAAGGTTTGTGGGATTGGTCTGCCGCGCTCCTTACGACGTGAGCTCTTATTGCTCATGTTGTGAGCTCATCATATATGCAACTTCTTCATGTAATCGCTCCTCACGTCGTGACCCTTCTATGGTTTACGTCGTGAGCCTTGGTTTTACCCAAAAACAATGCCTTTAACCCCTTGAAACCTTGATTTGACTCTTCCAGAAAAAATGGTTGTTACACATATGACTGTTGATGTGTGTGTACAGTCGTGCCGTCTCAATCCCATAAGTACCTGAAAAATATTTAATACACAACTGTAACCACAAAGCTTAGTGACTTCCCCAAAATATCTCATACAACATAATATAAATAAACAATTATGGTTTATCAGCAACCCAATGGACTATCATCAATCCCACTGGGCAAACAACACACCCGATGGACTAACAACACATCCAAAAGGCTAACAGCATGCACTATGGGTTATCAGCAACCCTGGGGACTATCAATAGTCCCAGTGGGCTAACAGTACGCCCGATGGGTTATTAGCTACCTTGGGGACTATCAGCGGGCTCAATGGGCTAACAACATGCCCTGGAGTTATCAACAACTACGTAACATATATTATAGCAAACATTATATAAAGACCCAGCTGGTCAACATATATATACTACCACACAGGAAAGTATAGTGAGGAGACTCACTTGAATGAAGAGCTGAAATCCCCTACTTATAGCCCCACGAAATCAACTACATGAACCTCCTAAATGAATAACAAGTTAAATCTTAGAATATAGCTCAACACCTCTTCGAATTTAAACCAAAGTCAAACCGGTCAAAAAGTCAATGGTAAACGGTCAAATTGCACCTCAGCAGGTCACCACTTCTTAGCCTCCCATTTGCTACATCGTAGAAGAAAAGCGAAAAAATAGTTGGGCATCCCCCAGTCACCACATCATGGCTGCTGAAATGCTATATTATGGGAACTGGGTTTCAACAGCTTAATGGATTAATCTGTTTTCCTTCAACCTCAAGAGCTCCACAGTTCAGATCTAGTCCTTCCTAAGGTCTTGATGGATAAAGTTTCCAACTTTAGCCATTAATAAATCCCATAAAGTCTACATCTCTAAACCTAGATCCTTAATGATAGCTTAAAGCATGAACTCAACCATTAAGCTCTCAATCACAAAAACCATAAAACCTATAACTTCCAAAAGGCTTTCGTACTTCTATTCCAACATAAAAATCATAGCTTTACGGACATACATGTCCATGCCAGTCTAGAACTCAAACTAGGTTAAAATGGTGAAATGAGATCAAAATCTCATGCATCGAACTTAATACACAATCAAACTTCAGATTCAAAAGGTATAGTGACCAAGGGACCACGGTGAGCTATAAAGTTGCAAACTTTATCGCAACAAACCAACCCAAACTCGAATATGAGCCCAGAAATGAAATAAATATTAGATCTATGAAAAGAGAACCAAAAAGGTGGAAGCTTTATACCTTCCTAAGCTCCACAAGATGAGGTGCAATATCTAGAGTGATGCACTCTTTCAACTAGCAAGCACACCTCTATTTTTACCAAAATGAAAGACAAAGCTTCAAACCTCAAGAATCACCAGTAATACAACAAGAATCACTTCAAGGAGGCTAGGGTTTCTTTTGAAAGGGTTAGAGGCTGGAAAGGATGCCCTAATCCTTGAGATTAGGTGCTCCAATATGTAGAAAACCTAAAACATTATGGGCTTGGGCTGCCTTAGTAGTCACGTCGTGGCGACCATCCAAACACACATTCTTGTATAATATATGCCACGTCGTGGTGCTTCATTCACGACATCATGGCATGTAGATTTTCTCAAAAATATGATCTCTGATCCAACCAAGCCCTCAGTTGATCCATTCTGGGAAACGGGTGTTACAAACGTATGTGGAGTTTTGAAGCCGATGTTTCAACATTTGGCTCTCATTATGTATCAATTTATTAGTGCACTTGCTAGTTGGATACCTTCGTTTGTTTAATAACTTAACTCTTGTATCCCTATATACTTGCCTCATTATTCCAGCTCCTTCATATAAAATTTGTCGTCATACTCTTGGCTTCATTTTTGGAAGAAAACTAACCAAGTGAACCATTTTTATGCTTTGTATTTGGATGAGGCTGCCAAACACACGTCACATCCCAAAGGTGCTTTAAGTCCAAAAGTACAACACAAAGCTTTGCATTGTATCTTTTCCTTTCGACGTGTGTCTATCGCCTAGCCATGTCGACGTGTCACACAACTTATAAAAACGTGTTGCGCTCTCATAGATGTTCCATGCTCTTACCACTGTCGCATCATGCTTCAAATTTTACTTTAAGGTAAAAAACATTGGAACACATTGTGTGTGTTCGCTTGGCATCCCATGTTTGTGTTGGATTAATGTCTAAGTCCATAACTATAATTGGTAAGACTTGACCCGACCCGGCATGGTCCATTTGGGTTGCATGGCATCATGCATTTGGATAGACTATAATGAGAGAAATAACACTTAAGGTTGGTTAATATATTATAAGTTCTAATATATTAATAAGGTTAATTAATTAGTATTGATCAAGAATTAATTTGGAATTAATTAAGTGATCAAAAGGAGACTAATTAAATATATGGGTTGATTGTGTAAATCATTCATTCTTATATATGTGGGCTTGTGATCCAAGATTCCTTATGTTGGACTAAGTCCATGGGGTGACCCATGGATACTCCATGGAGGTTAAAATCCATGGAGCATAAGGAATGGGTAAAGTTATGAGTTACATGGTGTAACCCTAATAGCCACCATATAAAAGAATCCCATGGCTCAAGAAATCGTGCACTAATTTGTGAGTGTGAGGGCTAGACGATTTCAAGGAGTGTTCAAGTTTCTCTCAAGTTATTCCAAGTGTATTTGGTGTTGTGTGAACCATTTGAGGTGTCACACTTGGGGCACTAGGCACTCAAGCTTCATGAAGACATTCTACATCAAAGAGGTATGTATTCTATCTTGTTATATTTATTATTTTGTATGCTAGATTAGGATAATACCTTGGATGTTCATAATTGTATGTATAATAGAGAAAACATAGATCCAAGGTATTTAGGGTTGCATGTACACTTAGGAGTGTTAGAATGCTCATAACCCAACAGTGGTATCAGAGCCTAGGCTTGTTTTCTTGTTATACTTGCAAAAGTAGCTGAAAAATCGAGTTGGATGCATATATTCGATTGTTTTGGCTGTAATTGGACTAGGAACATTACCCTAAGATGTTTTTGGACTTATAAACTTGTTTTTGATGTGGTAATGTTCATGCTAATCCAATTTCTAAGATAATTGTCATAATTTCAAGATTTGTATTAGTTTGTATGTTCATGCTAATTTCTTGAAGATTGATGATTTGAATTATCTTGTTCTTATGAGGTTCTTAGATTAATAGAAAAGTTGTGTGAAATAGTTGTTTTCAATCCATTTTAATCTAAGAGTTGATTCCAAAGTGTGTTTTTGTAACTTGTCCTCAAGTTATATGAAAAGTCACATTTAAGAATCATAAAACTCATAAAAGTTGGCAAAGGTTACAAAATGAAGAGTCTAGTTCTGATTAAATGGTTTTATGACTCCATAACTTGTCCTCAAGTTATGGAGGTTCAAGAGTCTCTTCATTAAATTAAAAAAAAGTGTAACCTTAATTAGTTCCATAAGTTACAATAAAAAAAGTTATTTTTTTTATTAATTAGTTTAAAGTCTTCCATAACTTGTCCTAAAGTTATGGAACTTGAAGAGTCTTTTTTTTTTTT
The DNA here is from genome assembly GCF_052849685.1 of Lactuca virosa. NCBI lineage: Eukaryota > Viridiplantae > Streptophyta > Magnoliopsida > Asterales > Asteraceae > Lactuca > Lactuca virosa. The sequence continues at coordinate 177,064,236 of NC_136429.1, read as the reverse complement.
TTTTTTTTTTTTTTTTAATTAAAACTACTTTAAACTCATAAGTTATGGAATTAATTAGTTTTGAATAGTTTCAAAACTTTCCCTCAAGTTTTGGAATTTGAAAAGTTTTCACTTATGAATACTTTAATTCCAAGTTAGCCCTTAGAATTTTAAAAGTTAAAATTCAACCCTTATACTTTATAATATTATAAGTTAATAATATTTATATATATGTATAAGAGTAAAGTCAGTCTTACCGTTAGTAGACCTCATTCACGAAGCCGGTCTATAAGGGGGGTATAAGGTTACTGCCTATAAAATGGCAGTTTAATGGGTGTCCACTCTCACCCACCGCTTCCTTGACTGGTGGAGGGTCGTTAGCCGAACGGGTAGGACAAGGGATGTGAATTTGGTGCTAACCCATGAAATTACACTTTGCACTTTGCTTAAGTCGTTAGTGGAGCGTGTGTGGTTAACCGGCACACTAACCTGGACTTAACAAGGTAGGCAAAGGGTAACTTAATATTTTTCATAGTATCGGTGGAGCGTGTGTGGTTAACCGACACACTGATAAAGGGGTAAATATTAAGGGTACCAAGTATATTTGCATGGTTATTCACACCTTGTTTTGTGATCCTCGGCATCCCAATCACAAAACCTGAAGGGCACACTCGAGATTGAAACATGCCTTTGAACAGTTCAATGAATCTCAAAGATCTAGGACTTTCAAATCCAATTAAAACCTAATAAATTATTTCGTTTTTCATGGTGGAAATTGGTGAATCGTCATTCACCTACCTTCAAATATTTTATAGCTTGGATTACGGCATCCCTCTTCTAAGTTATAAAATAGTTTGTTTGGTCCTAGCCTTAATATTTCATATTGGGTGTCATATTAAGGACTTTAAATCAACTATCTTGAATATCTCCCAAAAAGATGTCTGGTCTAGACATTTATGATCTTCCCAAATCTCTTGAAACAAGATTTCCTAAATGAAGATGATGTCCCATGGATATCATACTTCTTTCACCTCCTCCAATTATTTTCCCTAACCCACAAGTTCCTAAAAAGTTTAAGGTCACTCAAGCCCTATTGGCAAGGCAAGGTCTAGGTGTGATCACATCTTGGAGATGTAGTCACATATTGACAAGCCGGGAGAGTTGGGTGTCAAAGTCTTGAGAAAGTTGGTGGCTCAACTACTTTCTAAGTCACATAGTGAGTTCTTTTGGGAATCCTATGAAACAGACTAAGACAAGACCCTTAATGATCTTATCTATTTGCTAAGATCAACTTCCTAAAACGCTATGGACATTGACAATGTTGACATTGGATATCCAGTAAAGCTCTCTCTTCCCAATGGAAAGGGATCGGCCATAGTCAACTCGGTTGACCCAATGGTAAAGAGAGAGGCGAAGTCTGAGATAGTCCCATTATCAAGGGTCCATAGGTAACTATTGCCAAAGGAAGGGGCATTGGTTACGAAGCTGCCAAATTTACCTAAGGATGTTAAAGTCAATAAGTTTGGCTCTACTTCAGGTAAAGTCCATTGTCTAACTCTATTAAGTACATGCTGATTCTGATCGCGAAGATGGATTTCAATCGCATGGTTCGGTGATCAGAATTTTGGGCTATTACTTAAGAGTTATGATATTTATATTTCTTAGGAATAGATAACAACAAGGTTTTCATATGGATTGTAAGGATAAGTTTTTCCGCAAAGTTTTAAAAAAAAGAAAAAGGTTTTGATTTTATTTATTTTAAGTATCCTTACAATGACATTTGTGAAAAGTTGTTGCTTATAAGATTCCATTGATAGCAATATTGGAAAAATGGATTTGATTCTTTCGGTTGTGGTAGTGTCTAATATTACCAAATAAGGAAAGATTCTCATCACCCAAGGTTCAATTGGACCGAAACTTGGAATCATGCAAGTTGTATAGTATGATGAATGAGAACTTTCAGCTTGGAAAATTAAGACTAATTCCTTATGTGAATAAGGAAAGGACTAAGGGATCGAGTACACATTCTTGTGCACTGGTCAAGTCCACCACAAAAGATCAAGAAGACTATTCGTCATGATTTACTTAAGTTCAGTAAATATGGTTATACTTATAAGTTTAAGTATAAGTCTGTAGCATTGGAGAAGTTTCAATGTGAGACAGAACGAATAAGAAGAATCAAAGTATGGCAGAAAGATAAAAGTTTCTCAAATCTGAAAAGATGGGAGAGTACTTTAGTATCATGTTTATGATCATCTTAATGATTAAGATACCATATCACAATTGGTCCTCTAAATTCATCTTAGTGCATTCTTATGACTAAGAAGAGGAGTCATGAATTGTTGAAATGGTTAAATCAAAAAGATGAGTCATACTTCGTTCCAAAACAATTCTTAGAGTCATACTCCAAGATTGTAACTTGAGTGACATATCTTAAAGAGGGTTTGTTAACACTAGTCAAATGTAAGAGTAAAAGGTTATCTACTCTTGTACATCTGAAATTGGTAAGTTGTGATGTTTTGGATAAAACAGAGACCAACTTAGGCCAATTGTGTAAGGTGTTAGTCTTGATAAAGAATCCGCAATATCTCTTGAATATTTGACAAGGGAGTCTTATATGTCAAGAGGACAGTGGGAGTCTTAAAGCTCTTGAAAGTTTCAAGACTTAATCAAGAATAAAACCTAAAGTCCTTCACTAACACACGACTTGAGGTTTATAACCTATCGTGTTGAAATTTTTGTGCCTATTCAAGTTGGCTTTGCATAGGAGTTCTGAGAGTTCTCAATTGGTTGCACAACTACTTGGAAGCAATGGCAGGCACCTGAGCTGCCAAATGGCAAGAATTTAAGATTGCACAAGTTTAATCAATATGAGTTTGGATTTGTCACTAACCTTGTCTTGTGATTATGGTTTTGACAAATTCACATGGATAAGAACACATACACTATTAAATCTAAGTGTCATAAGGTTTCTCTCCGATTCATGAAAATGATGGTGAGGAAACACTTTCACTAAGTAGATTTTAGCTAGATAGCAATTGTGATATTTGCATTCTCAAAGTCGATAGTGGAGCGTGTGTGGTTTAACGACACACTAACATGGACTTGTGAGAAGTGGCAAAGGTCTAAACAATTGAGACTATGATTACGACATCCCTTTTCATAGTTCTAAAATTGCTTAGACACACATGTGAGCTATCTAAGAGAGGTGTATGATTTTGATAAAGTTTTATCAAAACAATCTAGTATCAGAAATCTGAACTTTGGTAAGAAAGTCAGCTGATTTCTGAGTACATGTCAAAGCTAGTGGGAGCATAAGTGTTATGCTAATAATCATCATGTTAGTGGGAGCATGATAATTATGACAAAGGTTGCAAGTTAGCAATGTTAATTATAGAAAACAAAAGTTTCAATTCGTGAGGTTGCAGGGGTTGAAAAAGTTGTTTTGCTATAATTAAGGGAGAGGAAATTATACTTCATTTCAATTCTAAAAGCTTAGATTGAGATTTTAATCGTATTTAATCAAGGATATATATATATATATATATATATATATATATATATATATATATATATATATATATATATATATATATGAATTTCATGTTGGAATGGCTTAACATAAGGAAATTCTATATATGGGTCCATTATTTGCGTTCTAAAATTCGATTATGATTACGGCATCCCTTTTCATAATCTGAATTTTGAGAACTTGGCAAATTGAAATGGAAATATTATAGCAAAAGACTGGTTTAGTCTTTATGTGAGACATCATGAATCGTGTCACATATGCTTCGGATATAGGATCGATTACATGTGCTATATTCATCCTTTCTAAAATTTTCCAAATGGCTGGGGCAATATGAAGGGAAAAGGTCTAGAATTGGATATGACTAAAATGATTAAGCAATTGTCGAGGACAATCTAAGGTTTACCAAAGATTGGTTGCTCAAGGACAGTTGGAAGTATAATGTTAATTCTGGAAAGACCATATTGACATAATCTGTAAGGAGGCAACTCTTGTTCAGAAGTGATAGTCAAAATGGAATATGGAAATGTTTCAAAGTTAGAAATTATTCAATATGTGTAAGATTAGGAAACTTAATGAAAGAAGGATGTTTCCAAGGAGCTGATCTCCTTTGGAATGCTCTGTAATGATTGTTGTCAAGTCTTTCTGACTTCGTGCATAATCATTAAGAGGATCAATGCATATAAGCTTAGAATCTAACAGATTTCAGTAAATGGCATGAATTTGGAATTCTTTCATTTGCAGTAAGGATTTGGGACTGTGAAAAGAGGATCATTGGAGTGATGTTCAAATGATCTATTTTACAAAGTAAAGATCATAGACAAACATAGTATGCATACTTGGTGTATGGCATGACTAGTGTTTAGAAAACATAGTGTACATGCTTGGAGCATGGGACAACTATTGTTTTAAATTCAAGTATAAAGTTGATAAAACCGAAACAATGAATAATCAGTAATCAGTATGGTGATAAATAAAAGTGTTTATTTATATTCATAGGGTTTGATACCATATTTGATTCATTTATTCTTGTGTTTCACTTTGCATGTTTTGACTTCCAGAATAACTAAGTCGCTCTTCCTGAATGATTAAGTTATTCAAACCATCCACAGTCGGTCATATGTTGGAAGTAGATATGAATCAAGACTGTCATGGGTTGGTTTGTAGAGGTCCAAGTTGGTGGACAAAGTGGTGCTACAACACTCATGAGTGCTCATAAGTTCTGAGTATTGGATTTAACCCGCGCTCATTTGAATCACTTCATTGATTTTATCACGAGTGATCATGAGACGATAATATCTTATATTCTTCAAACCTAGAGATATGAGTTGTTACTATGAGTTGGTTATACATTGATTGCACGAAAACGCATTGGTAACTCGATGTTATAAAACGTGCCTTTGTGTATGATTTAACAAGTAGTAGAACAAGCCATATGAGTCGAAGTTTATCCATTCCTTTTACCTTCGGGATAAAAGCGATATCTGTGGGCCCCTCGATGATTTAAAGATGATACATGTGAGTGCTTGGCCAAGCCAGGACTGATTTGATTTGTTCAATCAGTCAGTCATCATGAATCGGAAATCGGGAAACAACAAATGGACAGAGAGAATGATTGATAATCCATGTCTCAGTCCATATGATATCTAGAATGGAGGAATATATGATCCCTTATCTAATGGACAAGTCATTGACAAAGGTCAGAGTTCATCGACAAGGTCAGAGTTCGACATAAGCTTTTGAGAGCTACGATTGCTGATCGGTTCCTGAAGTCATACGCAATAATAGTTTTAGACTTATCCAAGTGGGAGACTGTTGGATTAATGTCTAAGTCCATAACTATAATTGGTAAGACTTGACCCGACTCGGCATGGTCCATTTGGGTTGCATAGCATCATGCATTTGGATAGACTATAATGAGAGAAATAACACTTAAGGTTGGTTAATATATTATAAGTTCTAATATATTAATAATGTTATTTAATTAGTATTGATCAAGAATTAATTTGGAATTAATTAAGTGATCAAAAGGAGACTAATTAAATATATGGGTTGATTGTGTAAATCATTCATTCTTATATATGTGAGCTTGTGATCCAAGATTCCTTATGTTGGACTAAGTCCATGGGGTGACCCATGGATACTCCATGGAGGTTAAAATCCATGGAGCATAAGGAATGGGTAAAGTTATGAGTTACATGGTGTAACCCTAATAGCCACCATATAAAAGAATCCCATGGCTCAAGAAATCGTGCACTAATGTGTGAGTGTGAGGGCTAGACGATTTCAAGGAGTGTTCAAGTTTCTCTCAAGTTATTCCAAGTGTATTTGGTGTTGTGTGAACCATTTGAGGTGTCACACTTGGGGCACTAGGCACTCAAGCTTCATGAAGACATTCTACATCAAAGAGGTATGTATTCTATCTTGTTATATTTATTATTTTGTATGCTAGATTAGGATAATACCTTGGATGTTCATAATTGTATGTATAATAGAGAAAACATAGATCCAAGGTATTTAGGGTTGCATGTACACTTAGGAGTGTTAGAATGCTCATAACCCAACAGTGGTATCAGAGCCTAGGCTTGTTTTCTTGTTATACTTGCAAAAGTAGCTGAAAAATCGAGTTGGATGCATATATTCGATTGTTTTGGCTGTAATTGGACTAGGAACATTACCCTAAGATGTTTTTGGACTTATAAACTTGTTTTTGATGTGGTAATGTTCATGCTAATCCAATTTCTAAGATAATTGTCATAATTTCAAGATTTGTATTAGTTTGTATGTTCATGCTAATTTCTTGAAGATTGATGATTTGAATTATCTTGTTCTTATGAGGTTCTTAGATTAATAGAAAAGTTGTGTGAAATAGTTGTTTTCAATCCATTTTAATCTAAGAGTTGATTCCAAAGTGTGTTTTTGTAACTTGTCCTCAAGTTATATGAAAAGTCACATTTAAGAATCATAAAACTCATAAAAGTTGGCAAAGGTTACAAAATGAAGAGTCTAGTTCTGATTAAATGGTTTTATGACTCCATAACTTGTCCTCAAGTTATGGAGGTTCAAGAGTCTCTTCATTAAATTAAAAAAAAAGTGTAACCTTAATTAGTTCCATAAGTTACAATAAAAAAAGTTATTTTTTTTATTAATTAGTTTAAAGTCTTCCATAACTTGTCCTAAAGTTATGGAACTTGAAGAGTTTTTTTTTGTTTAATTAAAACTACTTTAAACTCATAAGTTATGGAATTAATTAGTTTTGAATAGTTTCAAAACTTGCCCTCAAGTTTTGGAATTTGAAAAGTTTTCACTTATGAATACTTTAATTCCAAGTTAGCCACCATGGTGTAACCCTAATAGCCACCATATAAAAGAATCCCATGGCTCAAGAAATCGTGCACTAATGTGTGAGTGTGAGGGCTAGACGATTTCAAGGAGTGTTCAAGTTTCTCTCAAGTTATTCCAAGTATATTTGGTGTTGTGCGAACCATTTGAGGTGTCACACTTGGGGCACTAGGCACTCAAGCTTTATGAAGACATTCTACATCAAAGAGGTATGTATTCTATCTTGTTATATTTATTATTTTGTATGCTAGATTAGGATAATACATTGGATGCTCATAATTGTATGTATAATAGAGAAAACATAGATCCAAGGTATTTAGGGTTGCATGTACACTTAGGAGTGTTAGAATGCTCATAACCCAACAGTTTGACCAAAGTAGGTGTAACACCGTAAATTTTAGAATAACAATTTTCATTTAAAATCGCATAATTCTCACAACACATTTCACAAAATTCTCATTTATTTAATTTACAAATCACAACTCCATAATTGTTTGATTAAAATCCAAGATCTTCAAAACATAACTCTTTCACTGGTGTTTACAATCAAGCCGGTGCCTTCCCGCGATCCTGAGGAAACCAGAAACACATAACACATAACACGGTAAGCACGAAGCTTAGTGAGTTCCCCAAAATACCACATACAACACATTAGCCACTCGAGGCTATAACTCTGTAAGACCCTCCGGTTAATGTGTGTCTCAGTGGGACCCTCCAGTCCCACAACTCTGATGGACCCTCCGGTCCTAACTCTGTGGACCCTCCGGTCCTAACTCTGTAAACTCTGAATAACACATAGCATAAACCACACATACATAATGCAGTAATATCACAGTACTCAATAAACACATAAGACCCTCTGGTCACACATACATACCACTCTAGGTAAAGTATAGTGAGAAGACTCACCTCGTAGCTCGAAATCCTCGATCTAGCCTCCGCCTATCACAAGGATAATATTTCTAATTAATATTCTACTTACACTCAAATACACCATTCAATGATCTCTCTTACACTCTTAGCCCTAGAAATGGGTAAAAGACCATTTTACCCCTCCCTGACCTCCATTACTCATTTGACCAAACTCTAAAGTCAACAGAAGTCAAACTCGAGTCAACAGTCCATGTTTGACACGACTCGTCGAGTGCACTCTTGCGGCTCGTCGAGTCCCCTCGTTTCCTCAGAAGTCTCAAGAAAGTCCAACTCAACTCGTCGAATTGACCCCCAACTCGCCGAGTTATTGCACAATCAAACCCATCGGGACAAACCCTCACCGAATCGTCGAGTCGGCTCCTTGACTCGGTGAGTCCATTCAGACTCATATCTCATTCAGCCGTTTTCAAGGCAGAGAACCTTCCCAAATTCTAGATCTGCACTCCTAAGGCTCATTAATCACGTAAAGTCACAGGCTTTACGCTCATGCATGGCATTTTGAGCTTAAAATGCCAAAACACGCCTCAAAAAGGGTTTTTCACTCAAGATCACTATTATGGTTGGATAAAGCAGGGACTTTTGGACTCTAGGGACCTCACATGGTCCAGATCTGCAGTTCAACCCTCTCAATGAACATAAAATACTCAAGGTCCTCATATTTGGGTGGAAAAACCCTAAATTCATAATATCATGAGATCTATACAAAATAATGAGAAAGGTGCAAGCTTTATACCTTTCCCAGAAGCTCTGAAGAGAAAATCTCTCAAATCTAGCAACATCTTCTTGACCCTTGGCTTGGAATTCTCCTATCCTCTTCACAAGATGCACCAAACACCCACAATTAGCCAAGAACTCTCTCTCAAAGCTCAAAGGTCGTCTAGGGTTTGTTCTCAGGGAAGTGTAGCCGCAAATGAGGCTATAAGTGCCTTTAAATAGGCCCCAAACCCGGGGATTTAGGGTTTCTTTGCCCAGAACCTACTCGGCGAGTCAGCTCTCTGACTCGTCGAGTCCGCTCATTAATTCCACGTGGCCAGCCCGACCCTACTCGGCGAGTTGGACTCACAACTCGTCAAGTCATCCCATAAATTTCAACATTTAACCATACGATAATATACCTGAAATTCCGGATGTTACAATTCTCCCCCACTTGAATTAGATTTCGCCCTCGAAATTTCTCTTCAACCACACACAGATCTAACCCAATAACCCAAAAAGCACTACTAAAAGGATCTCATACGACACCGATATCTTTCTCCATGGACACCTGAGTCCAACAGGAACTACCAAACCCGGAAGAGGACATACCCTTCTGCCGCTACGATACCCCTTCTGACTCACCAGAATCTAAAAACTCTAGTGGCCCGTCTAACTGCCAAGCTGCCCTCTCAAGCTATCACCATGTTATTCGCTCCTCGAATAACGGACCCTAAAAAATCATTGCCCATCTGATTTTATCGTAGCGACTGATAAAGACAAGTCAAGCCCAAAAATTTGCCACCGATCACTCACACCAGACATACTAAGCGCTCCATATCATACTCGGAGGAGCGAAGGGGTCACATTACCCCAGAGACCCATCCACTGAACTGCAATCGTAATCCCATATGAACAAAGAACTCTTAACACCCTGCCCTCAAACACAAGAAAATGATCATGCTTGCTCAGAAGCATCCTCTGACATCTAACAATCATAGGCCTCAGCTCCCTCTCAGATATCCCTTTCAACCCTGAGCACCAGGTCGACTCTCGACCCCACAGCTGAACCTCCAAAGGTTACTTATTGCATGCCTCAAAACGTCTCACTGGCTTCCTCCTCACGACAACTATCTCGGCCCATTGTGACACACAAGTCACAAAGTTCGATTTACCTCGAGCGGATTCTATAATCCCATCTGAAATCGTCTCATCATCGACCTTTGTCGTCTACTACTCGTTAGTTCCATGCGTCTCGTGGTCCTTCCCATACAACGAACTGACCCACACAGGTCTAAGATATCAGATGACACCCAATACCCCTCAAAATGAAACCCATCTCTGAATCCGGAATCTCATTCGCCTACTCAATACACCACCAAAGCCAAACTCAAACTCCAGAGTCTGGTCCGACACAGAATTGGAACCACGCGTCCCAATGAAGCACTCAACTCATGACCCATGACCCACAACCCATGCGTACATCACTTCTCCAATTCCCTTCGATTGCGATAACCACAACTCAACTCAGAATATCACGATTCCCGACAAATATGGAGACCCCAGTCTCGCCCCTGATTCGACCACCAGGTTCTCGAAACTCAAAGAATAAGGCTACCCAAGCCTAAAAACTCTTATGCATCATGATCTGTCTAGAGAATAATACGGCTCCCCGTAGTATCACAACACTCCCTCTCACTAACCGTGAAGGCTACGGCCCCCTGCAGGCCTACGACACTCTCTCACTGACTCATGAATACTTCGGCTCTCCGCAGTATCACAATACTCTCTCGCTGACTGGTGAACACTACGGCTCCCTGCAGTATCACAATATTCTCTCTCACTGACTCACCATGGGCTTACTCCATGGTTTTCCCCTGATAATCTGAAGTGATTACTCCCACTCGGATCAACTCACCCTCTTATCACCCCATAATCTCCTTCCCGAGTCAACACCCCACTGAGTTCACCATCGCATACTCCACGGCTCAACATAGATATGTACACACACGCACCCAGGTTAAGCACCACTCCTGACGATAACCGTCGTGGCCAACACTTTTTCTCGCTGCAATTTACATTCTTGGGTACTCCCGTTTGACGACAATTAGCTAAAGGGATCCCGCTGGAACCATAGTCACTTGTTACTCCACTTGCCATCTCATAACTCAAGTCTCAGAATAACCCGAAATCCAGGGCATTATACCCGGATACCTCGGTACACCATCACAAAACCTCACGATGTCTTGCCTTAACCACTGATCTCCTACTTACGACATCATACTTAGATACAACATTGCATCCTTTCAGAGTCTCACAACTGATCTTCCTCTCGCACAACTCATAACTCTGGAATATTCCAACTCTCCATTGAAACACGGAGGAATCGCCAATGACTCAAAACATGTTGACGACCATATGAAACTCCCTCCTCTATTGCTCAAAACCCATGCAGGAATACACATACCGACCCGAAAGTTGGTTGCCCAATCAACTTCTACCCTTCCCAAAGTGCATATAACAACCCATACATTGAACCAGAAATTCGCAACCGCCGAAACTATCCTTACAAGCCAACCACCTCGAATTTACCATTACAACCTCGAAGAATTCCTAACCACCACAAGGTCTCCGACCAACGGCCACTTGCCGTGGAGACACTCATCCTTTCCTGAACATGTACAACATGCATTATCTCGCTCTGCACCTCGCATTGACCACCAATAACCATGTTCTCATGCATTCGTACCGTAGGTCACTATCTCCAGTCCTCTAACTGCTCTTGAACAAATCTCTGATACTCCCAATAAATACCCGGTTCTCCCCCACTTAGGGTTCGAACCATCACAATTGGCACACCAACAATCTATTCCACAGACTGTTTCACCAGGTACATCACACTTACTCTTGGAAAGTACCACATAACACTCGATGATCTTCCCGATAGAGACCAAGCAACTCCAAACATCCCGAATCTCAATTGAAAATCCTCGATAACTTCCCAACGTGACTGCCTCTAGTCATCTTGAATGCCTCAGACCGACACACCGCTGGATACTCCGACTGTCCTGAACATTCCTGACTCTCAATCTGGAAATAATGCACTATCACGCACCTCGTTTCTGATTCCTCGACCAATCTTCCAACGTCATTCCAATATCATACTGACACACTACCAGACATCTCAACTGTCATGTAGTAGTCACGACTCTCAGTCTGAAAATTAATGAACTATCACACTCCTCATCTTCGATTTCCCCAACCAACATCCCATCATGAGAATTTTCATGATAGCAGAGGCCTCACTCTCACACTCGATATCCATCATAGACGATGAGGGCCACCGCCCTGATATACTCCTTCTTGATCATCTGACACTGTTGCTAGCATATGCCCTACTATACTCAGATAGGGTATATCCGTGACGCTCTCAGTCCCCACCGGTGCCTCTCTCATGCTATAATATTACCCTGTGGCAGACATACTGCCCAGATACTCTAGTGAAAGATCGCAACCAATGCTACCCCACAGGGTTTACCTCCAAGCTCAGAACCCGGAAGCTCAATATCTCTTCTGCTTCTCACAGGAAACAGAAATAACACAACTCTGGTCATAGAAAGTGACATCTCCACTATCAGCCGATTGCTCAACTCAGACCATAATCCTCCATAAAGCACCATCTCTACTTATCTCTGAGTCTTGTGAGTCCAACTGGCATCTCACAAAAAATCTCTCGGAAACTAACTCGATTTCCCTCTCAAGGTATGCTCCATTGAAACTCATTCAACATGGCCCTCTGGCCCCACACTCTATCACATCTGATCTCAGTCTAATCAAATACAACAGGATAATTAGTAAAACCAGAAGCACTAACTACCACGAGTCATGGTACTCGAACCATGTGACCACCTCTCGATCTGCTATGAATCATGGTACCCGAACCATGTTATCTCCTCTCAATCAGCTACTTAGAACCTCTGGAATTCTACTTGTTTCGAGTACGGGTCCTCTGCTTTCAGTAGTACGGGCCCATACTACCTTCCACATCTACCCATACTTTCCACACGGTTAGTTCCAGATTTCCTAAGTGGCTACTCAACCTTCTTGATCACCAACCCTGATAAATATGGTCGCTCCCCAGTGGATACCCTCCTCTAACAGCGAACTCATCTGACTAAGGTCACTTCCTAGGCTCTCCCTAGGTCCTCACACTTCTCTGCCATCAGCTGCTGAAGAACTCCTTATGATGCCAGCCATCTACCTCCTAAATATCGTCATATTCGCTTAGTAGCTGACTCCCATCATCTAGAGTTCCAAAATGCACGAAGCAAGCAGCATTCGGGCATCGACTAATCTCCTCCAACACGTAAAACCACTCTAGGTTACAACTCTATTCGCTCTACTCACCATCAATAGGTTTCACCGAACTCAAGCAACTCTACCCCACGCGGGTATCTAACTACTCTCTCAGTAGGCTCCTACAATACTCATCTAGTCATCACTCCTATATTACTCCTCTACTCAAAGCTTTATCTCTGAAATATTCCTGCTGGATACTCTTACTCCGCACATACTCAAAACACATCACAGATAGCAAATTTCCTAGGCTAAGGCATCACAAATCAGGCAACTCTAGCCCTAAAGTATGAAATACCTATCCTATCTCCTATCATGCATCACTAATATCTCAATAATAACTCATAACACAAATAAGTAAGGGTACTTTGGGAAATCACCGTTCGGGCTCTGGCTGATTGTACACACTGCTCCTTCTCGTTTTCTCTTAGAAACTCTTGCTCGTTTTAGAAAAATCATTTCTTTTGAAATTTTTTCTCGGATCCCCAGTTTGAGCCAGACATACCCGAAGGTGTATCCGAATCCCTCAAACCAAGGCTCTGATACCAACTTGTAGTACCGTAAATTTTCAAATAAATTTTTTCATTTAAAATCGCATAATTCTCATACCACATTTCACAAAAATCTCATTTATTTAATTTACAAATCACAACTCCATAATTGTTTGATTAAAATCCAAGATCTTCAAAACATAACTCTTTCACTGGTGTGTACAATCAAGCCGGTGCCTTCCCGCAATTCCGAGGAAAACTGAAACACATAACACATAACACGGTAAACACAAAGCTTAGTGAGTTCCCCAAAATACCACATACAACACATTATCCACTCGAGGCTATAACTCTGTAAGACCCTCCGGTCAATGTGTCTCAGTGGGACCCTCCTGTCCCACAACTCTGATGGACCCTCCGATCCTAACTCTGTGGACCCTGCGGTCCTAACTCTGTAAAACACTGAATAACAGATAACATAAATCACACAGACATAATGCAGTAATATCACAGTACTCAATAAACACATACGAACCTCTGGTCACACATAAATACCACTCTAGGTAAAGTATAGTGAGAAGACTCACCTCGTAAGCTAGTTAGTAAAAATCGCATGCGCGAAATCCTCGATCTAGCCTCCGCCTATCACAAGGATAATATCTCTAATTAATATTCTCCTTACACTCAAATACACCATTCAGTGATCTCTCTTACACTCTTAGCCCTATAAATGGGTAAAAGACCATTTTACCCCTCCCTGACCTCCATTACTCATTTGACCAAACCCTAAAGTCAACAAAAGTCAAACTCAAGTCAACAGTCCATGTTTGACATGACTCGTCGAGTGCACTCTTGCGACTCGTCGAGTCCCCTCGTTTCCTCAAAAGTCTCAAGAAAGTCCAGCTCAAATCGTCGAGTTGACCCCCAACTCGCCGAGTTATCGCACAATCAAACCCATCAGGACAAACCCTCACCGACTCGTCGAGTCCGCTCCTTGACTCGACGAGTCCATTCAGACTCATATCTCATTCAGTCGTTTTTTGAAGGCAGAGAACCTTCCCAAATTCTAGATCTGCACTCCTAAGGCTCATTAATCACGTAAAGTCACAGGCTTTGCGCTCATGCATGGCATTTTGAGCTTAAAATGCCAAAACATGCCTCAAAAAGGGTTTTTCACTCAAGATCACTACTATGGTTGGATAAAGCAGGGACTTTTGGACTCTAGGGACCTCACATGGTCCAGATCTGCAGTTCAACCCTCTCAATGAACATAAAACACTCAAGGTCCTCATATTTGGGTGGAAAAACCCTAGATTCATAAAATCATGAGATCTATACAAAATAATGAGAAAGGTGCAAGCTTTATACCTTTCCCAGAAGCTCTGAAGAGAAACAATCTCAAGTAAAGCAGCATCTTCTTGACCCTTGGCTTGGAATTCTCCTCTCCTCTTCACAAGATGCACCAAACACCCACAATTAGCCAATAACTCTCTCTCAAAGCTCAAAGGTCATCTAGGGTTTGTTCTCAGGGAAGTGTAGCCGCAAATGAGGCTATAAGTGCCTTTAAATAGGCCCCAAACCCGGGGATTTAGGGTTTCTTTGCCCAACACCTACTCGGCGAGTCAGCTCTCTGACTCGTCGAGTCTGCTCATTAATTCCACGTGGCCAACCCGACCCTACTCGGCGAGTTGGACTCACAACTCGTCGAGTCATCCCATAAATTTCAAGATTTAACCATACGATAATATACCTGAAATTCCGGATGTTACAGTATGAACCCCTTTTGAGTATATCAACCTATCTCAACGTATACGTCAAGACTATCTTTAGAAGCCATATAGAGCATGACTGGAAACGTTTATTTTACACATATATTTATGACGTTTTCTTACTATTTTATACTATGTTTTTATGCTCTTTTAACCTAAAGATACTTATAATGCCTTAATTTATATTTTACAGGTATACATTGTTGCTAGAGCAGAAAGGAAGCGAAAAGGCTAGACATTGGAGCTGAATTGCAAAAAGCAAAGGAATGGATGAGAGGAAGCCTATTACGCCCAACATAATAGGGAGTATTCCCGGCGTACTGGGTTAGGTGGAAACGGGTGTAGACGTGACTTTCATGACTTACGCCCAACATACGTAAGTCGGTTTAAAAACCTATATAATGCGACTTTTGGTGAACCAGAAGAGGGATTATGACTTTTATCCATCCTTGGTCGACAAAAAACACTTTTTCTGCCGTTTTGAGGGTCTAGAAGGAGGCCAGAAGGTCGTTAAGCAGACATGAGCGAAGATATGAAGGATTGGAGAGTGGATTCATGCCTGAGATCATTTGCTTTGTTGATTCGATCATGATTAGCATTCCAATGTGATTCCATATGTGTTTACTTTCTTATTTGGGTGTTAAAACCCTTTGCTTTGTGTTTATGACTAGATGAATCTTTGAGATTATGGATTAATTGCTATTTGGATTGTTTATTCTTATTTAATTTATTTTGTTAAGTTTGATTGCAAGATTCATATGTGTTAAAGATTGTTCCTTTATTCCCTATTTATGAATTAATAGAGTTTAGATGTAATGCCCTTATCTGAATCGTTACCCATTTGGGCGTGGGTGATGAAATGTAGATGTTTCGAGCGTTCAAATTTGTTTTTGGAGCCTAAGGGTATTTTGGTAAAATGGCAGTGGGCTTTTATGGAAATTGGATTTCCGTTCGGGGATTTGTATGGCAAGTTTGAGTTCATAAAAGTGTAGAGCTTCTTGATACCTTTTCATGGATATAAGGATGGTTGAAATCAGAGTTATATCAAAGAAGTTATGGCCTTTGGAATAAGTTAGGGTTGAGGGAAGACCCTAGTACATGGGGCGTACCAAGGGAGTACGCGACACGTACTTACACAAAGGGAGTTACGTCATGCATAATGAGGAGTACACTTAGTGTACTGTGATATTGGGATCGGGGTGCGAGACCTCGTACGCTGGGCGTACGAGGGTTAGTGTGAAACCCTAAATTTTCATAATGTACCCTATAAAAGCATTATGTTAGCCTCTTTTGTTCATTTTAAGCCAACCTCCATACCCTAAAAATCCTAAATTGCCCTTGTGGCCTCTTGGTGGTGTTCTTGAGCTATTGGAAGGCTTTGATGCACATTTTTCCTTTGGGAAGGAAGGAAGAGAAGCTTGAAGTTGTTTGGCTTGGTGGAGAGGCTTTGGATCCAGAATCATCACCTTGTGGGGAAGCTTTTTGAGGTATAAAGTTTGCATCTTGGCTTGTATATGTCTAGATCTCTTCTTGGTTAGTTTATTGTGATTTTGCTCTCCTTTTTGGGTTGTTTAAGGGCTTGTTCTTCTAGATCTGGGATTATTTTGGTATCATTGAGCATAAAGGGCTTGTTCTTCCAGATGTGGGTTAGTTCATGTGAAGTCATCTATTAAGTCCCTTTTAAGCTTAAGAGCTTTATTTAGTCATGCATGGACGTAAAGTTGACAACTTTACGTGATAATCCAGCTCAAGGAGGTCATATCTGTGTTTTGGAGCTTTGTCTAAATGGATTAAAAGAAAAATCAAGTTTGGGCTGGATAGGGTGAGTATGATGGGCGTACAAGCAGGTACGCTTAGCATACAAGCGAGTACGCTGCGCGTACGTGCTTGTATGCCCCGGGTACTCGGTCTGTTTGGGCCTTGTACGTTTGGGCTTCGGTTTGGGCTATCTTTTGGTCTTGGTTGGTTGGGGCTTGGTTGGGCCATTTTAGAATATGTGTTTTGGATTAAGGAAGAGTTAATGGGCTTTAGGGTAAGGCCCATGTAAGGGTTTGGTCCCAATTTGGTAAATTGGGCCATAAATGGGCTTTGGATGATTATTAGTTTGTGTGCCTTTATGATTGTGAGTTTGGGCCTTAGTCTTAGACCAAACTAGATGAGGGGTAAAATGGTCTTTTTACCCCATATTGGATTGTTGCATTTGGTTTGGAACCCAATTGTTAATTGGGTGTTATTTGTTTGATAGCACGGGGATTTTAGCAGATCAGCGGTCAAATATTTATTCGTGGGTTCAGCTATCGAGGTGAGTCTCCTCACTTTATTATGGGTCAAAGGCACAAATGCCAACCCATTTGGTATATGTATTATAGGAAAACCAGGGGGTCTCCCTTGGCATTTTCATGAAAGACTAGGAGGTGGCTCCTGGCAGATCTGTATGCAAGTCCAGAGCTTGGACTATGGATGTCAACGAGACCAGACGAGAGCGGAAGTAGCTGCCCCGCCCCCGAAATCAGTTGTTGCCCCCACCCCCGCCCCCGCCTCCGAATCCCTCGTTTACATAGCCCCCGATCTCGCCCCGAATACCTTCACTATCCCCGATCTCGCCCCCGCTCCTATTCCACCGTTTTATAGGCTTAAAATTGATTTTTTTTTGCTAAAACAAATTGTTATATTTTTGGCTAAAAAACTATTTTTCATAACTTTAAAATCTTAAAATCTAGTTTTTTTAACAACTAAAAAATTAAAAATCCAATATTACAAATTCAACATTACGAAACGACAAATCGAACAAACTTACAAATATAAAATACGACAAATCCAACATACAAAAAAAAGTATGACATGTCTAAAAATATATGACCAATTCACTATCGTATCTTTGTACGATATGAAGTGGAAGAAAGTCAAGAAAACCTAAAATTAGGTCATATATTCTCTCTCTCTCTCTCTCTATATATATATATATATATATATATATATATATATATATATATTTCTTTATTAAATATATATATTTTTATATAAATATACAAACAGGGCCCCCGCGGGAGTACGGGACAGAAATACCCACTCTCGCCCCCGGTCCTGAAAATAAAACGGGGTTTAATCCCACTCCCGCCCCCGCCCCTGCCCCCGAATTATTTAAAAAATTAATCCCGTATGGAATCGGGGTCCCACGGGAGCAGGGTCCCACGAAAGTTTTTGACATCCCTAGTTTAGACTCTGGCAGTTAAGTAGATTTAGACTATATGCTAGTTGTCTTTATGATGCTTGCATGGAAGACCATGAGGTGTCTCCTGGCACTTGTCTGTAAGACCCAGGGTTTTGGCCCCCGGCTTGGCATGAAAAGACCATGATACGGCTCGTGGCATAATGGAAAGACTATGGTTGGCACATAGGACCTCCTATTGGATGTTTGATATGTATGACTCGTATGTCACTACAAGAAAAATGACTTACAGTCACACCAAAAAAGTGTGACCATATGCGTATAGTGACATTTTATTTTTTTCACTGAAAGTGTGACGGAAGGTGACGCCATCGTATGACTCTTATGGTCACTTTAAAATGTAGTGTTCGTATGATATGAAAACATGTGGCCGTATTATAAAAGTGTGGCAAATGTGTATGGAATTTTGTTCCTTAAATATCCAATATTGTAGCGTTAAACCGTCAGTAGTCACATATATTTAGTAAACATTGTGACTGTATATCACCAACTTGCGACATTCATGATGTTTTAGTGTAGTTGTTTTCTTCTATATTGTCACACAGTTTAAATTTTATTAAGAATATTGTGTATCTTTTGTAAACATATAATTATGGTGAGTGTGACCATGTTTGCTAAATGGCCATATGTAATTACTTCCATAAGTGGCGAATTGGTAATTATTAGTCACAAAAAACAATCAATTTTTGTGACTATAACTTATCATATAGAGACACACAATTAAGTGAAATACAATCATAAGTATTATAAAGACACACATTTTGTTAAAATTAAGGACTATTTGGTATCGTATTAAGACTATTGGGTATATTTTAGACACATATAATTACAGTGAACATGTCCATGTTCGGTAAATGGACACATAATTAATGATGTAAGTGACGATTAGCTAGTATTTAGTCTCAACAACAATCAATTATGGTATTTATTTGCCGCATAAATTGTTTTTCATGTTGTTATTGTTTAACTTAGTCACAAGAACTTTAGAATAAACATCATTTTAAATCAATTGTAGTCTCAAAATTCTTGTATATTATGGCTATTGTTAACCATTTAGCCACACGCTAAAAATTGATGTAAAGTAACCATTGTATATTTTTAGAGACATTAAAAACCAATAAAACATGGCAAAATTTATATTACAACCACTTTAACTTACTATTTATTGTTACTTTTTATTCATTGTAGACACATCAAAATAATTTAAATTAAATTAACGAAACCCAACAATATGAAACGAAAACAAAATTCATAATTTGATATTACTAATAATTGAAATCCAAATCCATACATTACATTCCAAATTAAAATATCAAAGAAAAGAAAATTGTCCTCATTTCAAGAATTTAAATAATTGTTAAAAAATCAAACACATCATAAACGAAAACCTAAACATAACTAGGCATTCATCTTGTTTGTATTGCTCCTTGTCTTCTTGAGAAGGGCATCAGATGAGGAAGCTTTGTGAACGGGTTGACAACAATTAGGATGCTTCCTGTGTATGTCTAACATAAACACCAAGAACAGATTCAAAATGAAGCAATGCAAAAATCAAGGATAATGTGGTATGAAGAAAGGTAAAAGAACAAAGTTCACCAGCCTCACTAAGCAAATTAGCTGATCCCTTTGTGAAATAATTCACTTTACTCAACTGTCTTATGTATCACTATCTCCTACTCTAAAATGAAAGAGAATCACGACATCTTGGGGAACTTTAAAGGAGAAGTATGTATGTATAACAAATAATAAAAATACATATAGAGTTATAAATGATAACTAGTCAAATGAATCTTCATAAATTTATTTGTATAAAAATACATATAGAGTTATAAATGATAACTGATTTTACCTTATCAGGGAATACCTTCTAATGGGTGCCTTTTGGAAATCAATCAAGATAAAACTTCCTCTGTTTCATTCAGACCAGTATCAACTATCAACCAATTGTTTCATTCCTACAAAGTTTCAACAAGTGAGAAGGTTGGAATTTTCATAATTAAGAAAAAGAGTTGTGATGTGATAGATACGTTTGGGAAACTTGCTGTAAGGGGAAGCGTAAGAGCAACATCATCCCTTGCAATATTTTTCCAGACACCACCACGCTTTCCTTCCTGCATGGTAAACTAAGAAACACAACATATATACAATAAGGACAAAGGAATCCAAAAGGCAACTGAAACAATCAACAACAATGTTTTTACCTCGACAGTTATCCAACATGAAATAGCAGCCAATAAAGGAAGAATATAGAATGCATCAACAGTGGTAAGGTCGATGAACCAAGATGCCCCACCAGTTTGAAAAGATGGAACCTTTTCCACCATGTTCTCAATCTGCACATTACTACTTACTCAAAACTTACAACACATTCCAAAAATGTAGTATTATATATTATTAAAAGATTGAAGCTGCCATTTGGGATATAATATGTTTTACTTACAGCAAGGAAAAAGCCGACAAAGACAGGGACTTGGATGAAAAGCCTGGTCAATTGAGTATACATAGCAGCGGAATACCTGCACAAATATTCAGTTCCAATTATAACATTATTATCATGCAAAAACAAAGGCTTAACATTGATCATGTCAAGCAGAAGCTCACACTAAGGAACAATGGAAAGTGCTTACTCCATATATACTCTCTTCTTTTGTGCCTCAACTTCAGCTACAGCCGTTGGACTCATGCTCTGAAAAGGTTACTAATAATTTTTAATAATAAAAATAATCAAGGGCCAAAGAGTTTCATCTTCTTAAAAGGATAAGCATGTCGAATTCAATAAACAAACATTAAGAGCACTGCACATGCAAGAAGTCCCCCAGTCTTCTATTTGCATCAATAATTAATTATTCATGACCAAAAGTTATATGGTAGCATCAAATTAAGGATATTGATTCACAGCATGTTATTCAATAGCTTTAACTTCCGTTTTGAAACAATATATTATAATTTAGACAAAGGTGGCTCTTTATACATAGTGCACCAGCATAAACATGAACTTTTCATCTATGTAACATGTAAGATGACAAATGACAGAAGAAGTTTGATGATGGGCATACCTTATCTTCCATCTTTTGTTGAATCTGCTCCAATTTTGGCCCCAAAATCTGTATGCAAAATGTCAACAGATCAATGCTACCTCTGAACAATATAACTCAATATACTATTATACTCAGGACTCAGGAGTCAGGACACACACCCATAGAGAGATGGGGAGAGATGTTGACTGATGTTTTACATATATTGGCTTTCAACTTCAAATGTATGAACTAATAAATATGTTAGGCAAATGAGTAGAGCTCACAGTTAACTTTGAGGCAACCTTGTGCTGATTAATCATGATTGGAGCCAACAAGGTTCTAATAGCAACAGTTGTTATTACTATGCTTGCCCACCTGAAAGTGACAAAAAATTGATGTTAATTCTTTCAATAATCAATATACATATGCATCGGAAGTATAGCACATAACATGATCGATCATGGAACTGTAACAACTTCAACTAGGCATTCACACTTCATTGTTATACATGAGTCATGACATACAAACTACGAGCCAGCAGATGCCTATGTCATTAAAAGCCTATTAATTATGTCAGAACAGAGTATAACATGGTGTTTGAATACTTCTACACCATAAAGGCACCCATTAGAAGGTATTACCTGATAAGGTAAAATCAATATTATTTAAAATCAATTAATCAAATGCTTTTAAAATGGAAGAAGAACTTACCTTCACAAATGACAACGATAGATGTTGGAGGGATTCCGGAGGAGCAGACGATGTTGGAGGATATCTGGAGGAGTAGAAGGCGTAGCATCGACTGGAAGGCGACCACGAAGAGCCAAAGAAGGTTGGTGACGGTGGCTTCTATTCATCGGAGGTGGCAGAACAACAAATCTATATACCACCTCCTATCGGTCGGACAAGAACTCATCGATAGAGCAAGTTGCTCTGGAATTTCTGGTGACAGACGACCTAATTTTACCCGCGGTTCCTTGAAATTCACCTACATGTGCGCCGATTAAGCAAGAAATTAGGAAGGAAAACCTACACAATCTCGTTCAGCGGTTGAAATCAACTCAATCGAAGACTAATCACCGAGTCAGTAGCGTAGATCGTAGAGCAAAAGCAGATTTTGAGCGATTCTTGAGCGTAGAAACACATATGAGAGAACGGCGATTCTTGAGCGTAGAAACAGATATGAGAGAACGGAGCCCTCGCCCTTGTATATTTGGGAAGAATTCGAATAAAAAAAAGAAATTAAGAGAAAATAAAGATAAAATGCATTAATATTTGGGAGGGAGTTTAAATTTAATGTGTGTGAAAGTGAAGTTCAAATAAAATCTCGAGTGGGAAATTGAAATTTTCATTTGAAATTTTGAATGATGGTGTTTAATATATATATATATATATATATATATATATATATATATATATATATATATATATATATGTGTGTGTGTGTGTGTGTGTGTGTGTATAGAAAGGTTCGGAATTCTGAGAATCGTGTATAACACTTTCAAATTAAAGTATTTGGGTGGTACTCCCAATCTTTAATCGGATAAGACTCAGAATTGAGAGAAAAAAAACAGAAGAGAGAATGTTTTGATGTTATGAAGAAGAAGTGTACCAACAACAGATTTCGGATATGATCATATAACAAAAAAACTTCATGTCTTAAAACTGCCACATGACCGTTTTATGTCCTAAAACTGTCCACAAACAGTCATAAACCAACTTAAATCCGGGTCTAGAATATGGATCACAAAACCGGGTACATTTATCAAAAACCGGGAACAAAACCGGGTCTAGAACTCGATCCCAGCCAGGGGCTCTGCCCCTTGGACCCCGCTCCCAGGGGCGCTGCCCCCGGACCCCCGTTGGTTCAGGGGCTTCGCCCCTAAATAGCAGTATACTTTCAACAAAGACAAAATTAAACAATGTGCACTCCGTACCATACCGATTTGTTCAATGCTTAAGCCCTTAGTCCTATACATCAAGTCCTAACTCATAATAAATAATTCATACACCAAAAGTCATATGACTTAAACCCTAAGCCTTGGTACATAATCCATAAGCCATGAAATATGAGCCATAAGCCATAAACCATAAGCAATATGCCCTAAACCCTGACTTAAGCACTAAACCATAAGCCATGACATATGAGCCATAAGCCATAAGTCATAAGCCATAAGCCATGACATATGAGCCATATGCCTTAATCACCTAAGCCCCAAGCCTTAAACCCTAAGTCATAAGCCTTAAGCATTAAGTTATAAGCCATAAAACATAAGCCTTAAGCATTAAACCATAAGTTGTAAGCCATAAGTCTTTAAATACCATAAGTATAAGCACTTATCCTTAAGCCTTAAGCCCTAAGCCCTAAGTCATAAGTCATAAGTTATAAGCCATAAGCCATAAGTCATAAGCCCTAAACCTTATCTCCTAAGCCATAAGCCTTATTCCCTAAGCCATACATCAAAAGCTACAAACCATATCCCCTAAGCCCTTAGCCCTAATACATAAACTATAAGCCTTAAGCCCTAAGCCATACCACCTTTAACCATAAGATATAAGCCACAAGCAATAAGCAACAAACCATAAGACGTAAGTTGTAAGCCCTAAGCGTTTAGTTACAAAACATAATCCCTAAGCCCTAAGCCTTAACACATAAAATATAAGCCTTAAGCCCTAATCTATACCACCTTTAACCATATGCTATAAGCCATGAGCGATATTCCATACATCATAAGATTTAAGTTGTAAGCACTAAGCCTTTAGCCATAAGCCATAATCTATAATCCATAAACCATAAAACCTAGGCCATAAGCATAATCCCTACACCTTACGCCTTAAGCAAGGTGCCATAAGAAATATCTAGTAACCCATAAACCATAAACCATAAGCCAAAATCCCTAAGTCCTACAACATAATCCCTAAGTCGTACACCTTAAGCCTTAAACCATAAGTATTAATCTATAAGCAATATGTTATAAGCATTAACCAAACCCTAAACCATTAACCAAAAGCTACAAGTTTGGTCCAAAATAGGTTTGGCTTGCAAGGATGGTCCAATAGTTTCGTTTTGTTGCGAGTTTAGTCCAATGGCTTGTACACTTATTCCCACAAGCTCATAACTTCTCATGTATGAATTGGGGTTTTAGAGTTATATATGTCGTAAGGTTTATGACTTAGGGCTTCGCTTTAATTTATTTAATATTTCCATTTTTTTTGCATCCAGAATGAATAGTCACAAAACACATCCTTTGTATCATAATATTGCATTGGTCTCAAAGAAACTCACACACACATACACGTACACACACACACACACACACACACACACACACATATATATATATATATATATATATATATATATATATTCTAAACTATTTTAAATTTCTCCTCAAAATTTTAGTTTCCTGGTATAATTTCACTCTTCCCATAAAAATAATATTGCATTGGTCTCAAAGAAACTCACACACACATACACGTACACACACACACACACACATATATATATATATATATATATATATATATATATATATATATATATATATTCTAAACTATTTTAAATTTCTCCTCAAAATTTTAGTTTCCCAGTATAATTTCACTCTTCCCACAAAAAATTAAAAGCCCTAATTATATTTCCCACCTAAAAATTGGCTCTAACATTCCAATCAGTTCGTCGGCCTCTCCATACAAATCACTCGTCGGCGACATCTCCACCATACGATCTCCTGATTGCTAGCACCTCTCTGTGAATCATCTGCCACCACTTCTCGCCTTATTGCAACCTGAATGTCTCTAAATATTGAAGCCATATACTACCTCCCATGCCCGTGTTCCC
The DNA here is from genome assembly GCF_052849685.1 of Lactuca virosa. Lineage (NCBI taxonomy): Eukaryota > Viridiplantae > Streptophyta > Magnoliopsida > Asterales > Asteraceae > Lactuca > Lactuca virosa. The sequence goes on along the minus strand of NC_136429.1, from coordinate 177,039,060 downwards.
CTTTGAGGACACTGATGGCCGACTGCACCTTCCTCACCAACGATTGACGTTTCTTGTAGTCACCCTACATGACGCCCATCGCCCTCACCTTCACCAGATGGCCCGTTACCCCGCCTCCTACCTTTTTCACATACATCTCCTTCAATAACCATAACCGTTCAAAATCAGATTGAAGCAATAGATTGCAATCGATATGTATATATTCGATTATTATAGATACTGTATTCACGGAATCACAAATCACTGTCTCATTGCATCCTCAGTTCCTGTCTCTTCACACAGCCATTGGCAAATCAATTTTATCTTCCTGCTTCTGTATCACTACACCACCATAGCCCCACATCACAGTGACACCTGCCCCCAATTACAGTGGTGTAGCCACCATAGCACCGGCACCAGGTACCACCTCCACCATTGCATTAGCTACAAGTTATTCTTTCTTTCCTTTCAGACTTTTAGTTGTGTTTTCTTGCTATTAGTCAATAGTTCACCTTGTATTTGGAGAATATCCATAATTGGGATGCTGAAAGTTGTGTTTTCTTTCTTTCTTTCCATTCAGACTTACCATTTGTCGCCTCTCCATTTCAGGTATGCTTCTTGTTCTTAAGGTCTTTCTCTGTTTTTGTCTTGTTTGTCTCTATGTGACCTCATCTCTATTTTTTAGTCTCATTGCTGCGATTTGAAGGGGCTAAAACGTAGATAGAAACCTGTGACAAGTTATTCTTGGTCTTATGGGATAGACTTGATACTTAGATTATTATAAAAAAATAATAGTTGCAAATTATTATTAGAATCTGGAATGATGTGTTTGATTGTAAAATTTCTTTACATGTAGTTAGCATATGGGAATTGTCTTGGAGAGGTCAAAAGCAATATGGTTTGGGAGAGATACACTTGGAAGGCAAAGCCTTCTTCTTTATTGGCCAAGTACAAAAGAGCCCTGATTCACACTTTCTTCTGAATCAACACCTGGAATTTGATAAACTGCATTGTTGGGAAGAACTACATGTAGGGCCTATAACCTGTCTATGAATTCACCAATAATGGATGATAATCTGATGGGTGAAGTCAAAAGGCATAATTGGGCGGACCCCTTGCTGGAAACTCATTGAGTGGGATAAAACTTTTGTTGAACCCAAAACTAAAGATTTTACCGAATATCTTTTTACCATATTATACCATCAAACTTTTCTGGTGTAATATTCTTATAACACAAAGTTAATTTTTCAGTTTTTTACTGTAATGGTAGATGACATGTTATAACATAAACTGCATATTATAGCAATGTACTTTCGTTATGCAATGTTAGACAAAGTTGTATTCTTTTCATTTATTTATCATACTTTTCTGTTAAAGAAAGTTGTATTATTTTCATTTTTTAATGGTGTATGATCTGGTGCAATTAAAAGAATAGATGACAAAAATGGCAATTTGGTCCTTTCTTATAGCTGTTATTCAATACAACTATATTGTTATTTGTTTTTGTTTTTATTATTTTTATTATTTTTTTTTTTTGCTTTTTTCAAAAATTGTTTCTGTTGACGTAACTTTACAAAACTGTCATTCAATTTTTTTCATTAATTTATACAACCCTTTAATTGCAAATAAAGCAATGTAATTTTGTAAAATGGTGTGATTGACCTTTTTGTTCATTTTTAATTTTGCCAAATGATATCAAAGAAAAAAATAGTCAAATTTACGAGTCATCCAAAAAGTCTAAAATTGTCATTTTTTTGTATAATAACTTAACCAAGAAACAATTTCAATTTTACATCAACAAATTTTCATTTTATGAAGACTATTCTTTAAACTTACAAATACAATAGTTCAACCAGAATGAACATTACATAAATATAGTAACATATTCAATAAACGACCCATAATTATACCGATAAGAAATTATTGTTCTTTTATAACTATATTTACATATAGACACATATAATAACTGTAATCATAACTAAATGCTACCTACACTTACAATATTTGTTTCTTCTCAAAGCCAATTCATCATATTTTGACACACCTAATAAAAAGTAAATGACCATAAATAACCAATACTAACTTGTTTTCTTGCGTTTACTAAGTACAACTAATACAGAACCGCCCTATGGACACACAAATATTTAGTGTGACCATATGTATCACCTTTTAGCTACTTTGTCTATTATGTGGCTAAAAAGGAACCAGGTTATAGACACACATACAACTGACTCATGTGACAATACGTTTATCTATTGTCAAAAAAAGTATGACAATCTTGATCGATATCTGTGGCTGATTGTGACCTATGGCCTCAGTGTTCGAGTGTGACTAATATTGGTCACATTTAGTATAATTAAGTGTGGTTAAAGTTCTGATTATCTATATAATGGCCACACAAACTAATTTAAATGTATCCAAAAACAGTCTCTAAATTTTTTTAGTGACCTTTGGCCACACTTTTAATAAAAAGTGTCACAGGCCGTTTTTCGGAAAGTGTGACTGTAGGTCACTTTTGTACTAGTGTGTTATGTTTGGTATGTGGTATTTGTGGAACTCACTAAGCTTTGTGCTTACATTTTGTGGTTGATGGTTTTAGGTACTCATGGTTCGAAAGGGAAGGGTTCAGCTTGATCACAACGTATACACCTATGTTTTTCGCAAACTCGTGATTTTGGGAATGTACTCTGATAATTGTTTTGTTTTGAAATACTTTTTAAATGTTTGAATAAAGGATGATTGAGTGTTTGATTATATTAAAAATGAAAATTTTATCCTATGATTTTTAGGACGTTACATTAGATAACCATTCTAACTGTGTTAATTTGAATCATAGTTGTCCATGATCATTGGTAATTATGACTAGAGTTAGATCAAAACCTAGGGTTTGGAAATAAATTGATGAACTTTAATTTGTGTCTATGAGTAGATTACCATTTTATGCATGATTTAATTCCAATGATTATTAGGATCAATAAAGATCAAATCTTGCTTAATACAAACTAAACACTTATTTGCACGATTGTTTGTTCACTAGATCACTGAATTAATAACTATGTTAAAATCAAAGGATTAGTAGTTAGATCATGATGCTAGTCATATTAGGAATTAGTGAATAATGAATAAATATCCATTGTACTTAGTAGTTAGCTAGTATTTGGAGATATAATTTGTCTAACCCAAAGTACCTAAATAGATCTGTCTTCAGTCAGTTTATCGATAATTGCTGTTTAATTGTTTATTTGAGATTTAATTCCATAAAACCCTTCTTTACTACTTTTGTGTGTTTAGTGTAACGTATAATCAAAAACTCCAAATTAATTCACCACCATTCCCTTGTGTTCGACACCTGGTCATACCACAACTATGCTCTTGCACGATTAGGTACACTTCCTAGTGTGTTTATTAGTTCCGTTGGGATAAAAATCAGTTTTTTATAACTTTAAACCTTGAGCAAGTAAAATATATACATTAAAACACACATCAATTACAATACTCAAATTTTATGGTCGTAACATAAACTGTAATCTCAAAAAATGAGGAAACACTCTTCTCTGTTCCTTGTCAATGTCTATAAGCACCTAAGATTGTTAAACTCAAAATTCTTTTTAAGTCCATATAAGGCAACTTGATTTTCATATGCATCTTTACGTGCCATATAGAGCATGATAAAATACTCAAATTTTCTGGCCGTTACATAAACTTTAATCTAAAAAATTGAGTAAATGCTCTTCTTTGTTCCTTCTCAATGTCTATAAGCACCTAGGATTATTACACTCAAAATTCTTTTTAAGTCCATATAGGGCAACTTGATTTCCAAATGCATCTTTTTGTATTTTTTTCTTTTGATTTAGTTTGTTAGTGGCAAATAGGTTATCTGGTCTTGGTCGCCGATGGTGCATAGTGGTGGTTGATGGTTGTGTACTGTTATAGTTGTTGAATGTTCCTAAGAAAATAAGAACCAGTTGAATGTTCTTCAAATATTTATAAATTATATATTTATAAAATCAAATAATAATAATAATAATAATAATAATAATAGGATTTTAAAAAATATATAATAATAAAAAAAAGGCATATGTATGCCATGTGGGTGCAGAGTTTTGCTGACAGGAAACCATGTGGCATGCCACATCATCATTGTAATCCACAGTCCCCTTTCCCCTTACAATATTAATAATGACATTTTTGACATATTTGTTGAAAGTTTGGGGGACTTAGAATACAATTAAGGTTAATGACTGCGGGCTTGGGGATCTAACAGGGTTTCCCTATTGTGGGCTTAGAGAGTGGGTTTTCACAATAGGACAAACTGCTTTAAAAGTTGGATCATGTAAAGTGGCAAAACATGAGAAAACGTGCCTGAAAAATCAACAAACATTTATATCTTTTGCATTTGATACTTTCGGTTTCCTTGCGCCAGAAGCTGTGCAGCTACTCAATAGAGTCCAACGGGTCATGCATAGTAATGTTATGACCCCAAGATCTATAGATGTTGTTTTTAAAAGAATTAGTTTTGTCATCCAAAAAAAGGTTGTAACACAGGTTGTTGCTCGTTTATCCGCTACGTCTATGTAAAACATTTTTCTTTAAATGGATAATTAATCATCAAAAAAATATATATGTTAATGACCAAATAAGACCTAAACCTAAAGTTTGTGGGCTATAGTAACATTAACCCAATAAGATTCCATTCAAACCTTCAATAGTTTATGCACAAGATATAAGAAGCATTGCATTAGGGAAGACTTGTAAAAAGGCAATGCTCTTTAGTTTTGATCACATCCAATTATTACAAAGTGCATACCAACAAGGATATTAAAACTATCCTCCATTACGTATGGAAAGAATTCAAGATGATAAAGACCTCAATTATGAATTGGAATTTGCTTGGCTAGTATTGCTGGGCTCCTCAGAGGAATAGCAAAAGACATTGAATGTAACACGTACCAAAAAGCAATACAGTGATCAAATACGTGGTTAAAGGTACCTTTCATGATAACATCACAGCGCTTAAGAAGCAACTTGTACGCATACAAGCTCTTGTTGGTTGGATCGAACTGCCTATTGACATCCTTTCCCTTGACAGTGAAGTTGTGGTCTTACAATAATTGAAAAATGTTTCTAATATAAAACCAGGTAAATTTTCTTAGCCATTTAAAATGCGACTAGAAAGGCAAGCACTTTTTCTATCCGAAAATGGTGGTGAAGGTAATTTCAATTATGCAAGCACTAAAACAAAAGATTGGGCAATTGAGAATCATATCTAATCAATTTGTACGTAGTACACCCATGCTTTAAAGTAAGATAAGCTTACGAAAGCAGATAATGATTTCTATGTTCAATCAGCGCAAATAGATGGGTGGGTGACATATGCATCAAAAAATGGCCACCTGGACGTCCACAGTAGTTAAGGGAAACCAATTCCCATAATGAACAGCTATTATGAACAAATGTTGCTTTGTTTAACTCTATGCTTGACGACAACGGGAGTAGTAAAGCACCAAATATATATAAATTATAATAAGATGAAATTTTACCAATTGAAGAAATCCTCCAAATATCTGGCAACTATTGTCAAATCACGCACAGTTAAATAGATTGAAAAATTGTTGAAATTAATAAGCTAAGTAATCATATGATTGACGGAAATTCTGAAAATTACATGATTTTACAATTAAAGTATAATAATTTAAAACCAGAACAGAACCAAAATTGTGGAAGTTTAATACTAGGAGTCAAAACAAGAAACTTGGCTCCGACTAGTGGGGCAAACCGCCAACCACATTTCCCAGAGTCGACATATTTACATCCTTATAAATTGGGCCGTGTAACTTGTAACCGATGAAAAGTCATGCACGTCTGAAACTGGTCAGATACGAATGTGAAACTGGACTGAAACTGCCCCGTTTATCATTATTTATTTGTCCATAAGAGTCTCTCCAAGTTTGCAACATGCTCAGCCATAATGCTAGTCGTAGTTCTCCAAAGATGGTTATATGAGGCCTTTGAGTTGGTATTAGATCTAATAAATACATTTTACAAGCAACAAGTTTAAATTGGGAATTTACTGGGCATTCTAATTTAAATTGTTCGAAACTCTCATATTTAAAGAACTTGTGGTCCCACCATGCTCAGTCTTTGCTGTCTATATAAAGGGATCAGTCTACCATCGCTTATATAAGCACCACTAACAAGAGAGATATAGTGAGAAAGGTAGCATTTCCTTAAACTACACTTGGTTTTTGAGGAGGAAGAGGACATATACTTGTATTTTTTTGGGCAGCAAGACGAATCATTTAATTTGTCCACATAAACTTGTATTAGTTATTAGTTAAGGAAGATGACCGGGAACATGGCTCACCTCACTCTTGCATTTGGCCTTCTTTGTATATAGCCCTTTCAATTGCTCTCTTCACTCTTTGTTTCCTTCACCTCCCCACGCATCTATATTTTATTTGATGATTCTGTTGCTAACAATTTGCTTTCTTATATTTGCAGGTAATATCGTCTCATTTTTGGTATTTCTTGCACCAATATAAGTCTCCGATGCTTTTTCTAATATGTTTTTAACCTCTCGTCCCCTTCCTTCTATACTACAAGCCATTCATGAATTAATTTTCAACAAAAATGTAGACCAACATTTTGCGGTGACAAGATGAATGAAACATATCTATTTTCTGGATAGGAAGAGTTTGCATTCTATGCCATTTACCCTTTAAGAAAACTCAGTCATGATTCATCATTCCTAACATCTCTAAAAACCCGTTTAGTTTTGTGGAATCATGTGCCTTGGTGATAACATCGGCAATTTCTTCATGTGTAGGAACAAAATTAAGTTCAATGTTACCTTTAAGAATATAATCCTTAATGAAGTGATACCGCAAGTCAATGTGATTCGTCTTGGATGGCTGAATAGGATTTTGCGAATTGCAATGGCACTCTCGGAATCACAGTATCCAATGCGAAGCATTCTACAGCCCTAATCCATGAGTTATGCTTTCAGCCGTACACTACTAGAAAAACAGCCTTTTACGACGTGCAATGCGTGTCGTAAAACGCTCAGACGACGCGCAAATGCGTGTCAAGGAAGGCAATGTCATAACGAGAGATGACACGCTTTTGCGCGTCGTCTATTTACGACGCGCATTTATGACACGCAGTTATGACACGCAATGCGTATCAAGGAAGGCTCTGTCATAAAGGAAGACGACACGCATTTGCGTGTCGTAACCTTACGACGCCCGTGTTTATGACACACAATGCGTATCAAGAAAGCCCTGCCATAAATGAAGATGACACGCATTTGGTTGTCATAAACTTCAGTAACCATTTACGATATGCATTTACGACGCGTCTTTATGATACTCATTTACGCATAATACAAAAATATGTAAACAAATATATACCAAAACAATCAATTTCATCCGATAACATCATGTCAAAAAATTGTAATACATTGATATTAAGGGGATCTAATTGTACATTGTTATTAAGAGGTTTTGCCTAACTATATAACTTAATACTACATTGCTATTAAGGGACACCTTCTACAATGTAATGCTATACAAACTAAAAAGATATACACAAAGATGATAAACATCAAATTCCAACTAAGTAGAGTTGCATCTTGCCTTTCATAATTCTTTAAGACTAATGAACCCCTACTCCGATAATTCTTGTGACCTGATCAAATAAAAGTCAAAAAATTAATATGCTAATATAATTATTAGAAGAATCAAACATGGAATGTTAGTTGTAAAAGACAAAATTAATATGCTAATATAACTAAGTGGGAGAATTGGATATTAATAAAGACTCACCTCACACCAACATCATGAGTGCAGTCCCAGGAGGGGTTCTTGATTCCCAAGCAAACTCGGATATAGCATAATTTGCATTTTCACCAAGGAACCACACCTGAAAGTAAACTTATTCATCAAACCCACCGAGAAACATTTACATAATCAAACTCACTCGGTAGAAATATGATCTGGTACTTACTGCTGCTTGGACAAGCCTCTGTAGAGTCAAAGCTGATTTTAGATCAAATGCAGATACCCTATCGATTGATGTAATCCGAGCCAGGTTGTAGAGGTGTCAGATCAAGAACTATTGTTACGACTTCAAGAGTTGTATGTTTACCTTCAGGACCAGCTCCTACCAGGCAACTCTTACATCAACTTCTACAGTCTACAAAAGAGTTTTTGCCCACACATCATCATAACTCATTGAAGGTCTTGAAACAATGTTCTCGTCATCTAAAATGCTTGCTACTTTTTATTCATGGGGAAATCTCCAGAAAAATCCTAAAATTTTGGATCAGTTTATGATTTAGTCCTAAATTAAACTTCGTTAATGAAAAAGGACAGAAAACTGGCTATTGTATTCACTTTTATCCCTTTTTACCATTTTAGCAGGTTACTTGCTGAGGTGGCTTGCCAATTGCACTGTTGGGCTGACGTGGCATCTGAGGAGGCTGGCCTTTCATTTACAAAGTAAAAAAATTGGACTTTTTGGGGAAAAGACGGTAAGGGGAATCGAACCCTTGACTACCCACTCACAAACCACGCCTTACCATGTGAACTAGAAACATTTATTGATATTGTTTCTTTAGCGTATTTATAAAGTCTTAAGAAATTATTTTTAAATGGCCTGCAATATTCCCCTCTAACCTTTCTTCTTCCCTCAGTCTTTCTCCAAGATCCTATTCTTTAATCTCAACTCTGTACTCAACTCCGACGACAAATCCGGCAACCACCACCACATCTTCACCATCGGAAAATTTGTTTTGTTTTAAAGGTCGACTACCTGACCACCACTAACCATTAACATCAAACCTTAAACTCATAAAAAAAAAGAATGCAGATGGCGTCGATGGAGGCGGAGAAAGAATGCAAATGTCGTCATTTTAGCATAACTTGAACTGAATCACTCATCATAAACAACCCAGACTCAATAGCACCATTACAAACCCTGTTTCCCTCTCTACCTCGAAAATCAATCTCACTCTCATTAACCCTCACCTTAGAAATAAGATTTACAGATTCAGGTGTTGAAATTCTAGGTTTGAATCACTTAATTTGTTGCTTTGCGACGCATATGTGATTGTTTGAACAATGGAGGAGGTTATATGTCGGCTGTCTCTCTCAAGGTTGTAAATGAATTAGGCTTTTAATGGGTTAGATTAGAGATGATAAAAGGAGGATACCAGATTCAATGTGTCGTTAATGGGGTCATAGGGGTATTAAGATTTATAAATATATTTGAAGAACTAATGTCAATAGGTGTGTCTTGGCTTGGTGGTTAATGCTTTGTTTTTCGTATTCAACGTTGCGAGTTCGATCCTCGCTGAAGCCTTTTGTTCCAATGTGCCTGGATTTTTCAGTTAAACATAAGAAGCTGACGTGGAATGCAAAGTCAGCTGCCACATCAGCATTTATTGCCAAGTCGGATGTCAACTCAGCAATTACCGGCTCAATAGGTAAAAAAGGGTCAAACTGATTATATTAGCCGGTACTCTGTCCTTTTTCGTTAACAAAAATTAATTTGGGACTAATTCATAAACTGGGCCAAAACTTTGGGACTTATTCGGAGATTTCCCTTTATTCATGTCTTATATAATAACTCTATTTATTCGGTGTATAAGGTTGTGGGAATGACATACTTATGTCCGTTACTTTGAATCAACACCATAAAATAATTACAAAAATACACCTCCCAATTACAACATTGATTCCGATAAAAGTGAGTGAGAAATCAAATTAAGAATTCTTACTTCTGTTTTTTCACATAAGATGAGCTTCTCTTCATCAACATCGATACTAAATGTAAGATCTAAAATATCATTGATATTATTCTGCACATGAGTTTTCAAATATGTAAGTAAAAAAAATGGATTTTTATTAGTAGGAGAAAATGGGTTGACTCAATGAGACTCACCTCAAGCATCCACTTAAAGTTTTTGAAGTAACCTGGATCGATAGCTTCAATGTCATGATAGGTTACTTTTACTCCAAGCATATGCTTATAGAAAGATTTTTTGAAATGAACATCAAGCAACTGACCATCAAAAACTGCTTTCCCAACCTACAAATAAAAACAATCACACTAACATTCTCTGTATCCGAATGAATAATATAAACTCATGAATTTTCACTTACAACTCTTCCAATGAATATGAAGTATGAGAGATGTTTTGTCTGATAAACAGAATTTGGATTTGGTTGAAACATTGACTCATTACCAACAGAATTTGTGCTATCCTGTATTGACATGTGAATAAGTAGGTTACTTGGTTCCTTAAATTTTCACAGAAACCATAATGAACAAATTACACATAATAAAGAAGGTAAAGGTTATGTCTATATGATTACCTGAGGATATGTAACATCAGAAAAAATAAAATTGACATGCTCATATGTAAGTCCTTCAAAGAAATCCATTAAGCTTCCACTCAAACTATGGAGGATGTTGAATTCAGTTTGTAGATGCGAGTTCATTCATGAATTCCCCTTTATTTAAGAAGATTGTTCTTTAAACAAATTGAAATCAAATTTTCAAGCATTCTTCAATGAGTATACAGTATATTAGCAGATCAACAGGAGTAAATGCAAATCCTACAAAAGAAACATTGTCCCTGAGTTGAATTTCTTTGAAATCATATCTAAAAGAAGATAATTGAATTTCTTTGAAAATTAAACTAAAAAACACTTTAGCAATTTAATTACCTATGGGCATGATAAATCCACCCAGCAAGAATACCACAAGCAGGGCAGCTGAACCGAAAGTATTGGCAATGATCACATTTCTTGCAACTGCAGCCAATGTACGAAAGAGACTTAAAGCCATCTGGTGCACTGAAAACAGAACAAACACGTAACGGAAAAACCTGAGAAAAAGTCAAGTAATTAAGTCATAAGAGCATGTCAGGAGTTATAAGAGGAAATAAATAGGGCATACCTTCCTACGCTAGCGGAAAAGCCAACACTGTAATACACAATAATAGACCATACAACGACTTCAACATCAGAGTAGGGAACACGGAGAATCCAACTAGAAACAGACCAAGCCCATCAAGGATAGAAATTATTGTCCCTTTGCTTGTAAAATACGGGTAGTCGGAATATCATGAAGGGAACCCTACCTTTTATTAACCATTAAGAGGTTGGAATTACTAAACACTAAATGGTTCAGTTTTATGGAAATCATCTTTGGGTTAACACTCTGTGGTACCAGTACCACCATCATCAGTAGCAGCTTCATCCATGGCTGGATTTCCCTCTACTTCTTCTGTTGCAACAGTGGGTTCATCTGGTGGTCTATCTTCTTCATTAACTTTAGCCTTCTGTAATAAGCTCCAGTATATAATGCTTGCTGTTAGGATCAAAATCATCTTTGGGTTAACCTGTCAACAATTTAAATTAGTATTTGATGATGATGATGATGATGATGATGACACAACTAGTAAAGTTGTAATACAAAAGGACTCAATAGCAGTATTAAAATGATGTTACCTCAAGAATATCTTCAGGCAATAAGAAGATAGAACACCCCAGTTTTCTTGCAACACTAATTATATACGTTGCGTTTAACTTCTTATCCTCCTCTGTAATAAATCCAAACAAAAAAAATGTTTATTTTCTCAAATTATTGCATCAATGGAATGAAGTTGTGAAAGTTTAAAAATTACCGGTCTCGCCCTTGGTAACAAGACCCCAGTTTACCACCCTCTTTTCCACTGCACTAAGAAGCTCAAGAAAGAAAATACCATCTGATAGGCGTTTATCCTGAATAATTGCAAAGTTTATAGTTAATTAATATGATGAAATGGAATTAGAAAAAAAAAAGAATGGAGTTAACAATATAATAGAATGTGCATGGTGATGAAATGGATCATTACGGTTGAAATTACCTTCAGTTATTTTTAGAAACTAAAAAACTTTTGATTTTTTTTTTCTAAAAAAAATAGGTTATTAAAGATAATATAAGTAAAAGAAATTTATAATGCTTCATTCCATTCCATTCCCTCTTTGATTAATGCATATCAAAACACTAGTAACTATTCATGGGTATCTTTGGCTTACCTTGAAGCTATCCATGTGTCCTGATTTCCCTGTATCTTTCACTTTCTTATTTGCCCATTGTAAAATATCAGCATCCATTATTTCCTTTCCTTGTCCATAAGTTCTTAAGTTTTTCAAGAGTTGAAGCATGCTAAATCTCATCAACTGCCATAAGAAAGCTCGGTGCATGCAATAATATCCAAACCTAATCACTAATTTCCTTCTTTTCTTCATTATACACAAGTATTTAAACATAACGCAAGAATAAAAAAAACACAAACCTATTATAAGCTTTTTGTTTCCTGCAACAATGTCATTCCCAGCAACATTCACAAGAGAAAAATTTAATTGCTTTCCAATGCTTACAACTTGATTGCAATTTTCAACCTTTCTAAACAGCATTTTAATTGGAGGTTTGTTTGCTAGCCTCCATGTAACAGACCCTGGTGCAAGTTTATCAAGAACTTCCAAAAGAACCCATCTATACATCAACACAAAAGAAAATGTTAAAAAAAAGTTAATTTTTCCAACAACATGCTAGACTCACAAATTAAGGTTAACTAAATAATTTTGGAGAGATGGTGGCCTCTCGATGGCATGCTTATTTTGTACTTTGTCTTTATTTTCATTAAATTCAACAGTATACGAATTTGATAGGAACCAAATGATATTTTACAACAAACAGGCAATGAGAAACAACATACAAAATCCATCTGCTTTAGAGAGACGGTCTTCACTCCCAGCAATGCCTAATTTAATTCAAAATCATTAATCAAATCAAGCATACCATCTATTCATTACTAATCACCTGTACATAGAGGTGTACCCAATTATGGTAATAACATAGTTGCTACTTAGCCCTAAGGGTTATAAATACAATTTGCAATATAACTTATTAATTATGGAAAAACTAAACTTAACATGCTTACCTAATTAACAACCTTTTAAATGTATGACTAATGACAGTATGAAACACACCCTTTTGAAGGACTAACAGCTTGGCTCTAATATTGGGCACACATGGGCATTTTTGTCTGCAAAAAAAGTCTCATAAGTTTTTAGGATAAAGATTGAACCTCACCCAAAATTGAATCATTTTCTTCAATTTCAATCAACGATTCCAACATAAAATTATGAAGATTGAATGATAACAACACAAAGTGTATTCAGATGCAATGTAATGAAGCTTGGACTATGGAATTATGAACCCTAACAAAATAAGCAACAAAATAGAGAAGTTATGAACCCTACCAACAAAAAGAAATGAAGTATGAAGCTTGAACTTTAAACTACAAAATGTAATCAGCAGCAATGGATTCTCTCCAGCCGAGAGAACAGGAGCAGGTGATGAGAGACGGAGATAGGGGATTATTTTGGTGACTTGACAATTAAGAAAAACAAAGGAACAATCATGGTTTCAATTGGGAAAATCGCAAGAAGATGATGAAATATGGAGTATAAGAATGTTACCTAGAAATTCTGAGGGTTTTTCAGAGATGACCGTTCAAGGAGGTGGTGGTGAGCAACAACATATATGGAAGTGGTGGTGAGCAACGACTGAGAGTCTGCCAGACTATCAGAAGTCATGAGAGGCCACGACTGAGTGACGTCTAACTATGATTTAGAACCCTAAATTGGAAACACAAAAGCCCCAAATCTTTACAGAAAAAATCAACAAAAGAGTTCACTACTAGAAAAACATAAATACAGTACGGTTGTTTACCAAAATAGAGTACGGGATAGCATCCCGTATTATGTTGTACTCACTAACATCCGACCTATGAATGCTTTGACGTCTTCCCTTAATAGCTGGTGTATGATGAGTCGAATAGAGTTCTTGTATGCCAAAACCCTAGATGGATGTGAGATTGAAGAAGAAAAGCGTACGTGAGGGAAGTGTTTTTGAAACTCTTGATGAAAATCACGATTATATGTAAGTGGGAAGTAAAAGCCCTAGTTTCTGGTCGCCATTTCGTGATCTTCAGGAATGAACGCGAATTTAAAAAAAATATATAGAACAATTATATGAGTTGTCGAGGTGTATAGCAGAGATGGTATCGTGATTAGGGTTTGCAGAAAGAAGGGAAGAAGAGAATGAAGGGAGATCTTGAAGCGGGGTATTTAAAAATTTTAGAATTTTAAGAGGATTTCATTTCCCCCTTTTAAGAACGGGCGTTTTGAGTAAAAATCACACGCACATTTTAGATAAAGTGCGATCCGTGTTTTTAATTTTTTTACATGAGACACTAATTTAAGGGCACGCAATAATACGTGACCTAAATCCTTAAATTTTTTGAAGAGATGACACTTTTTTAATGTCACTTTCTTTTGCGTAACATAAATCAATGAGTGTCATGGTTTGCGCGTCGTAAAAGGGTCTTTTTCTTATAGTGGTAGGACATGTCAACAGCAAGTGGTTGTCGCAATGTATTATGCCTCAGCAGTGGAGAGTGATACACAATTTTGTTTCTTGATGACCAACTCACTAATCTCCCACTGAGGAATTGGCATCCTCCTGAAGTGCTTTTGCGGTCCATTCTGTATCCCACATGGTCTAAGTATATAAAGGCTTGCAGACTGAAGTCGTTTCATAAAGGGAACCAAAGACTCAAGGCTTTGCTCCCTTTAAGGTATCTAAAAATCTGCTTGATTGCGGTCAGATGAGATACTTTGGGATCAACTTGGTATTTGGCACATAAACCCGTTACGAAGACAATATTCGGCCTACTTGCGGTCAAGTACAATAGAGAACCAATCATTTCTCGGTATACCTTTTGACCAACTGACTCTCCGGTGGGATCTACGGTGTTTTTGTAACTAAATGGCACATGGACCTTTGTCGAAGAACAATTATCCATTGAATATTTCTTTAACAATTCAGTGGTATACTTTTCTTGATGAATGAAGATTCCTTGTAAGACTTGCTTGATTTGAAGAACAAGAAAGAAATTAATCTCTCTATTCATGTTCATTTGGAATTTGCTTGTCATGAGTTTTGCAAAATCATCTATCGTCACTTAATCAGTTAAGCCGAAAATGATGTAATCCACATAGATTTTTACAAGAATTAGATGCTTTTCACTTGAACATCGAAAGAGGGTAGGATCGATGACCTCACCCCTGTATCCAGACTCAATAAGAAACGTACAAAGAGTTTCATATAAAGCCTTAGGTGCTTGCTTCAAGTCATAAATAGCTTTCTCCAATTTATAGCAGTAATATGGAAGATCAAGATTCTCAAAACCCGGAGGTTGCTATAAGTATACCTCTTCTTTCAGTTTACGATTGAGGAAAGCGCTCTTTACATCCATTTGATGTACTTTGATATTTTTATGGCGTCACCGGATGTTTCCCGGATCCATATTATTTATTATTCATACTCTACTTCAGGAAATTTCATATTTTAGGAGCAAGTTATTCTTTTGAAGATTTTTATGCATATTATGATGCGAGAACTAGAGATGTTTCAGATTGTTGAAGCTGAAGAGTGATTTGATTATGTGATCTTCAGTTGGATCCTATTGTCTAACGTCCCAATTTCCAGAATAATCTTTTCAATTTTAAAATAGAACAAACAACCATTTTTAAGAAAATTACATTCACATCAAATCATTTGTTCACAAACCATTATTCAGAAATTAGAGTGAATAAAAGACAACGCAAAATATCAAATCCTAAAACTGTTGATGTTTGTATAGAATCCCGCCTTCTCAATCCGATAAGTACCTGGAAAATATTTAATCCACAACTGTAAGCACAAAGCTTAGTCACTTCCCCAAAATATCTCATACAACACAATATAAATAGACAGTTATGGGTTATTAGAAAACCATGGGGACTATCAGCAATCCCAAAGGGCTAACAACACGTCGGCTGGATTAATAGCATCTCCAATGGGCTAACAGCATGCCCTATGGGTTATCAGCAACCATGAGTAGGGGTGTTCAAAACCGGATATCCGAAAATTCGGATATCCGAAAATTCGGATAGTTGATTTTTGATATCCGAATTCGTATCCGAAATTTCGGATACGGATTCGGATATTAAACCGGATATCCAAATTTCATTAGTTTTAAATAAAGAAAATAAACCCTCCAAGAAAAAGAACGTTTCCGTGCATTTGTTAGGTATAATAAGACTTCATTTGGTCCGGTTAAATGCAAGTTACCTCATGATACCTGAAGATTTTGAGAAATCAAACTCAAATTACTAAAATCAACATAAAAAAGGTAACATTTATACCATCCTCACTATGCGTACCAAGTAAAAATGTTAATAATTTGTTTTTTTGAATTTCAAATGAAAAAACTCAATGCATTAAAATTATTTTTAATAATTTTTTATATTATATATTTCGGATTTCGGATATCCGAAATATCCGAAATTTTCACATTTTAATATCCGAATCCGAATCCGAAAAACCGGATATCCGAATTTCGGGTATCCGAATTTTCGGATATCCGATTTTTCGGGTATTTTCAGATCGGATTTTCGGATTTTTCGGATCGGATGTTCGGATGCGGATATTTTTGACCACCCCTAACCATGAGGACTATCAGCAGTCCTAGTGGGCTAACAGCACGCCCGGTGGGTTATCAGCAACCCTGTGGACTATCAGCAGTCCTAATGGGCTAACAGCACGCCCTACAGTTATTAGCAACTCCGTAACATATATAGCAACAAACAACATATAGAGACCTAGTTGGTCAGCATGTAAATACTACCACATAGGCAAGTATAGTGAGGAGACTCACGTGAATGAATAGATGAAATCCCTGCTCATAGCTCCACAGAATCAGCTACACGAACCTCCTAATACCGGTTAAAGAGATGAAATCCCTACTCATGGCCTCCCATTTGCTACATCATGGAATAAAGGTGAAAAAATAGACGAGTATCCCCCAGTCGCCACGCCGTGGCGGCCAAAATGCCATGTCGTGGGAACCGGGTCTCAACAGCTTAATGGATTAAGTTGTTTTCCATCAACCTCAAGAGCTCAAAAGCTTAGATCTAGTCTTTCCCAAGGTCTTGATGGATAAAATTTCCAACTTTACCCATCCTTAATGACAACTTAAGGTGTGAACTCAACCATTAAGCTCTCAATCACCAAACCCACAAATCCATAACTTCTAGAAGGCTTTCTTACTTCTATTACAACATAAAAGTTGTAGATTTATGAACATGCATGCCCAATGCAAGTCTAGAACTCAAAATATGTCAAAATGGCGAAATAAGACCAAAATCTCATGCATAGAACTCAATACAGAATCAAACTTCAGATCCAAAAGATATAGTGACCAAGGGACCAAGGTGAGATATAAATTTGCAAACTTTATCTCATTAAACCAACCCAAACTTGAATACGAGCTGAAAAATGCAATAAATCTTAGATCTATGAAGAGAGAACCAAAAAGGTGGAAGCTTTATACATTCGGAAGCTCCACAAGATGCATGAGGTGCAAGATCTGGAGTGATGCACTCTTCAAACTAACAAGCACACCTCTCTTTCTACCAAAATGAAATCCAAAGCTTCAAACCTCGAGAATTACTATTAATACAACAAGAATCACTCCAAGTAGGCTAGGGTAACGTTTGAAAGGGTTGGAGGCTGGAAAGGATGCCCTAACCCTTGAGATTAGGTGCTTAAATATGGAGAAAAAACTAAAAGTTATAGGCTTGCGCTGCCTCAGTGGTCACTTCGTGACTTCCCCTTGCCACTTCATGACCTTCCCCTTGCCACTTCGTGGTGACCATCCAAACATGAATTCTTGTATAATATATGCCACATCTAGATGTTGCATTCACCACGTAGTGATACATAGATTTTCCCAAAAATATGATCTCTGATCCCACCAAGCCCTCACCAGATCCACTCTGGGAACAGGTGTTACTATTCTCCCCCACATAAATTAGATTCCGTCCTTGAGGTCTACCCTTGCGAATTTTCTCTTAAGAACATCCTCGATTCCTTTGTTGGTTTTCCAAGCCCATTCCCTTATGCGCGAGCCGACACAACCCAACATACCAAAACCTACAACAATCATTACATAGATTTCAGAACCAGGTGCATAAGCCATTCCCAAGTGCAACTCCCGAATAGTTGATGTCCCGACCATTGTAGCACTGAAACCATACCCCAAACAATGAAACCATACCCCAAACAAACATATCCTCATTGGAATGGAAATTGAATTAATCCTCAGCAAGAAGTGTGCGGCTCGAAGAAGAAACGATCACAATCACACTGCAACTAATCAACCTCATGAGGCACTTACCTTTAATCACAAACTGAAGACTTCCAGATCATACCTGATTTCCATGAAATCAAGTCCACTCCACACATCGACTATGCTAACCCAATGTTCGCAAAGTCAATCCGCCGAAGGTTTTCCCCGGCCTCGCGCTGTCTCACTAAAAACTGGGTACATAATCCATAATCAACTGTCGATGATGATGACCTTGCATACAAATTCCAGTGCGGAATATTAAACAACAAAGGCTAAATAGCCTACACTTCCCCTAGGTTCTAAAAGTACTTTATCAAAGCCAAAATAATTGCGGTGTAGATCAACCCATCCTAAAGTTTTATATATCATGAATGAGATCCTCAAATACACACCTATATTCTTGACAAGTTGTAACTAACCAACTGCTCCTACAAACGCAACCATGCGCAACACCAAAACTCGTGTGACACTCAAGTTCCTAAAACAACATATGTACACATTCATATGTCAGAACACCCAAGAGTCTTATAACCACCCGCAACATCGAACTCCTATTACTCTAACCAGTGCACTACTACCACTATGTCAATTTAACTATTATGGGTCATCATCGACCTTGGGACTATCAGCAGTCCTGAAGTTACCAACAACTCTAAAAATACTCATAACAGCCACCAGCTGCTAAGACTCAACTAGTCTAGTATACGCACCACCCTGTCATAGGTAATATAGGGAAAGAAATCATAGGAAACCTCATCAAAAAATGAACACGAGTCCACTAAGAATAATCCCAATAATAACTGCTAATATACAACCTTGACCTTTCCATCAAGTTAACATCTTATCACTACCCGATTCAACTTGCCGGTCACTGGGCCCCTAGTGACAACACTATACTCCTCAAACATCCATCCATGACATACGCCAAATAGAACAATATATTGGTCTCCATTATACAACTTCCAAACCACTCCCGTTGGAGAAATCCACGATGGCTCACGACACGCCCTGACGTCAACCAACTATTAGGATGAGGAGCTCACGATTCCTCACCAATCTTTCCATCTCCCAACCACATACATGAGAACTCCCGACCAGAATCCATGGCTCTAAAGGTACACTACCATCATCCCACTGACCGGTAGCAACCCAGTCAACATCCCAGTCAACACTTCACTGAAATTCAAGATCCATACGATTTTGTAACACACAACTTCCCCACAATCCATTGCAATTGATACATTATTAAACGAAGTAGACAAATGAAATACAAGATCCATGGCCGCACACAACCAGAAACAAGATAGACAATTGAACACTCGTTCCAACTTAAAAACACAATATTTCACACTCTCTAGGAGAAAACCAAATGCTCGTCAGGCCGACAATGTTCCTTCTTAATCGTAACCTTACCCAAAAGGTGACGTACCAACAACACGAACAGAATAACGAACCTCAACTGGTACACATTCTACTAACAACCACAACAAGATCCAACACCTTGATAAAGCTAAACAGGTCCCACCAATGCATAAAAGATTGATAAAACATTAAATTTCAGAAAGGGTTCCAAAATTAACTTGAAATTTTGCCAAAACCCTGATTGAATCAATCATAATACCAACCCAATTGCATTTAAGAGTTGAGGCACTATATTCTTGTATTGCAACAAAAAGTTGTGAAGAGTTGTTGCTGCTTGCAATGCTTCTTTCCGAGTGACCGGTTCCAAAGGTACTAAATCATCATCAACCGAATTTTGAACGGTATCCGCGATAATTTCTTCAATACTTTGAACCTCCTAACATTCATTATTTTCATCTGGATAATCCATAAACTCATTCACATCCATTTTGTGTCGATAATGTATTCCCGTCATCAAGTTCTCAAGCTCACAAATGTCTTCTCCAGAATTTACATAGAAATTTTGAAGGTCGATGCATTAATTTGAGAGTTGCTCACAAATATAAGCCAACTCTTTAAATTAATAATTTTTTAATTTAGCGATATAATAATATCTTGCTAAATTAATAAAATATCTCAGTCCCAACATTATTAATTTATAGAGGTTTTACCGTACAATGATGATATACATGGTTAAAGCTAACTTTCATGATAACATCACAGCGCTAAAGAAGCAACTTGTACGCATACAAGCTCTTGTTGGTTGGATCGAACTGCCTATTGACATCCTCTCCCTTGACAGTGAAGTTGTGGTCTTATAAAAATTAAAAAATATTTTTAATAAAAAAGCAGGTAAATTTTTTTAGCCATTTAAAATGCAACTAGAAATGCAGGCACTTTTTCTATCAGAAAATGATAATTTCAATTATGCAAGCACTCAAACAAAAGCTTGAGCAATTAAGAATCATATCTAATCAATTTGTACGTAGTACACCCATCCTTTAAAGTAAGATAAGCTTACGAAAGCAGATAATGGTTTCTCTGTTCAATCAGCGCAAATAGATGGGTGGGTGACATATGCATCAAAAAATGGCCACCTGGACGTCCACAGTAGTTAAGGGAAACCAATCCCCATAATGAGCAGCCATTATGAACAAATGTTGCTTTGTTTAACTCTATGCTTGACGACAACGGGAGTAGTAAAGCACCAAATATATATAAATTATAATAAGGTGAACTTTGACCAATTGAAGTAATCCTCCAAATATCTAGCAGCTATTGTCAAATCGCCCACAGTTAAATAGATTGAAAAATTATTGAAATTAATAAGCTAAGTAATCATATGATTGAGGGAAATTATGAAAAATACATGATTTTACAATTAAAATTTAATAATTTAAAACAGAACAGAACCAAAATTGTGGAAGTTTAATATTGGGAGTCAAAACAACAAACTTGGCTCCGACTAGTGGGGCAAACCGCCAACGACATTTGCCAGAGTGGCGAGATTTACATTATACAAGCAACAAGTTTAAATTTCGAATTTACTTGGCATTCAAATTTAATTTGTTCGAAACTCTGGTATTTAAAGAAATAAGGAATGTTGCATGCTATCTTAAAGAACTCGTGGTCCCACCATGCTCAGCCTTTGCTGTCTATATAAAGGGATCAGTCTACCATCTCTTAAGCACCACTAACAAGAGAGATATAGTGAGAAAGGTAGCATTTCCTTAAACTACACCTGGTTTTTGAGGAGGAAGAGGACAGATACTTGTATTTTTTTTGGGCAGCAAGACAAATCATTTAATTAGTCCACATATACTTGTACTAGTTATTAGTTAAGGAAGATGACAGGGAACATGGCTCACCTCACTCTTGCATTTGGACTTCTTGGTATATAGCCCTTTCAATTGCTCTCTTCACTCTGTGTTTCCCTCTCCTCCCTTCGCATCTATATTTTCGTTGACGATTCTGCTGCTAACAATTTGCTTTCTTATATTTGCAGGTAATATCGTCTCATTTATGGTATTTCTTGCACCAATGTAAGTCTCCGACGTTTTCTCTAATATGTTTTTCACCTCTCCTCCCCTTCCTTCTATACAACCAACTGTTCATGAAATAAATTTCAACAAAAATGCAGACCAACATTTTATAAAGTTTACAAAAAGAAATCAACCGAAGGGTTTCAGTCGGCGCCATATGTTGTGGGCTTATTCAGTGCGATGCTTTGGATATACTATGCATTACTCAAGTCCAATGTCATGCTTCTCATCACCATTAACTCGGTTGGTTGCATCATCGAGACCTTGTACATTTGTTTCTTTCTCTTCTATGCACCAAAGAAGGCTCGGGTATTTGCTAATCTTTACTTCACCATGAAACATAATGATTGCAGTTATGATCATCAAGGAAGTTTAAATTAACAAACTAAAACTTGGTTATGCAGATGGAGAGTCTGAAGCTAATCTTATTGCTAATAGTTGTTGGTTTCGGATTGGTTGTTGTTCTCACCCAGTTCCTTGCTAGTGGAGTTACTCGTGGCGTGATAGTTGGATGGATTTGCCTTGTGTTTTCTTTATGTGTTTTTGTAGCACCTTTGGGAGTTCTGGTACGTCTATACACATACATATAAAATTTTATTAACCTTGTCATAGATGAATCTTTTCTTTTTACATTTCACATGGTGAAATTTCTTAATATGTATGATATCAATATTATTTTTCAGCGACAAGTGATTAAAACAAAAAGCATAGAGTATATGCCAATTCTATTATCAGTAGCCCTCACCCTTAGCGCTGTTATGTGGTTCTTTTATGGCCTTCTTCTCGGTGACTTTAATATTGCGGTATTACTATACAACTCTACAAACAATTCCATGGCCTCTTCTATGTCCCTATCTTTAACAAAGTTAGCTATCTTTTATCCAACGAGTGTCTTAATACCATCTTTTACAGATTCCAAATGTACTTGGATTCACGTTTGGTATAATTCAAATGATATTATACTATGTATACAAAAACAAAAGCCCGATTATCAGTGAAAAAATGTGTAATTGTGAAGACAAAGTCGCAGATCAAAAACTCCCAGAATTTAGAGATCAGAAAATCATTGATGTTGTAAAGCTGAAAACTTTGTTGAATGTTGACATACGTCCGGTGTTCCCACAAAATACTCATAACACTAAGTTTGTGGCTTCTAAACATCAAGCTCTCCATGATGTGAGAAATTGCACAATTGAAGTTGGAGCATGAAACGTACACTTGAATTTTGATGAAGAGGAAAACCAAATTAACTAGGTCGATCACATCTTCTTAGATAAAGTGGTTGACATGGTATATGTGAAATATAAATCTGTCATGATAGTTTTATGAAAGGCAAGAAAGGATACCTTTATGGAAGGGAATAATTTCTCTTTTAGGAAGAATTGAAAGGAATGGTAGTCTTTCTTTCTAATTGGAGTGATAGCTTTATGGAAGGATAATTTTCTTTTTGAATAAAGAACTGTTTTATATTTTCTTAGATATTAGTTATGTTTCAAGGATATAAGGAGATATATCTTGATTTATCTTGCAATTAAATAATGGTAGTGTAACGTGTCTTAACAATTTAATATTATAACTTTTAGGCTATAGATAGAAGTAGTTTCCAAGAATTTTATGTAATCTCAACTGTAACCTTTTTTTTTTCATTCCTAGTGAAGACTAGAAAACTTGTAGCATTCCCTTTTCTAATTTATTTCTCCGTGTTCCATAACAATAAAGCTCATAACTTAATTAAACACTTAATTTACCTTCAATAATCAGCATACATTTGATCGTATTAATTTCCAACAAGTGATATCAAATATTGGTAATTTGTATGCAAATAATGGCTGCCATTGAAGGAGACGGTGTTCAAATATCCGAGTAGAAAGGTAGTGTTACGTTATATTATCCGATGCTTAGGAGTCGTTGTGAACTATAAAAATGAGAGTGGATTTTCAAGCATAAGGTGTGTGGAATGCCATTTAAAGCACAAAAGTGGAAGAACAGAAGGATTAGATGGCTCTTTCGGCTATTTATCAAGCGATTCTCGAGGACGTGCTATAATGTTAGCCAAGAAGGACATTGATAAATAAGTATGAGAAATGCTTAAGATGATGCACATGAGAGCCGATCAGGTAAATGAGGCTATAATACAAGGGAAAATGACTCAGGGTTGTAACCAACTACTGTTTTGTTTATTTTTTTTGTTTATTATTTTTTTTACATTTGGTCTGTGTCCTTTTTTTGTACATAATATATCATCTAACTTATTGTTTGTGTTCATCATAAACTTTTTGATAAGCTATCATAGGTGATAGTCGGTCAAAAGGGTTAGGGTGAACACAAACAACAAGTTGGATGGTATATTGAATACAAAAAAGGCACCAAATGTGAACAAAAATAATAGTTGGTTACCCTCATAAGTCATTTTCCCTTTTATTATTTCCTCATGTATATATTTTTTTTAATAGTTAGAAAAAATTTCATAAATGGTCTCTGTGGTTTTAAAAAAATATCAAGTTCACGATAACCTTTCATTAAGTTACACCGGTGCTCTATATGGTTTCTAAATGTTACATAGTTGGTCTTTCCGCCATTAAATCTAATTTTTGACTTGTTAAATGTTTATGAATGACCAATTTACCCTTGTGTTAAATATGAAATTGTAATATACCAAATCAAACATGTATATAGTTTACTTCAAATATTTATATTTAACTGCTCCTGGTGACTTTGACGTTCTTCTACTTCTTCTAGAAATGGCTTAAAAGTAAGTTGCTCATAATGTTATGCTTATTATATCAACATACGTTTAGGCTTCAGTTGCATCTTATCACTTCTTTGTAAAAATAACTTATTCGTAATATTATGCTTATTAACAAAAAAAAGCTAGACCATCATTTCTGATTATAAAGATTCCACAATTATAAACAATACCAAGGGTGAACAAGTTATCCCTCAAGAGTAATGATCAATTATGAGCAACCTAGTGACAATATCGAAACCAAGAACAAATAGTGTTGAACACTCAGGAGGGTAGTCAACTGTTGATTTTGTTCAGATTTGGTCATTTTCCATTTTTTTACGCAATATACCATCGAACTTATTGTTTCTATTCGGCATATCCCCTTTGATCGACTATCACATGTGATAGCCGGTTAAAAGGGTTATGGTGAAGACAAACAACATGTTTGATGGTACATTGCATACAAAAAAATGAAAATGGCCAAATATGAACAAAATCAACAGTTGATTACCCTTTTGATTAATTTTCCCATAGTACAAACATTGAGAAGTGACCTCAAGGTGATTCGAATGAAAGACGGTGAATCAGTGGATGCTTTTTTCGTGATACTAATTAAAAACCATTGTGACCGGTATTGACTTCTAGGTGAAAAAATTAAGGAGACAATGGTGGTGAAGCATTTTATTTCAGCTATCTCTTACCTTATATGCAAATGGTAACATGTATCCAAATTTTGGAGATTTAAAAATTATGGATGTGGGAGAGCTTGTGGGTAGACCGATATAATGAGTTTCAGATGGTCAATAATAAGTCTCTGATGATTATCGGTGACTGGTTTAACTACTCCTAGATGCCTAGTTGTAGATAGTTTTTTATGTATATAGGACATAAATTAGTACCTATTACATCAAAGTATCTGAGATCAAAAATTAATCTTTGTTTCTATCTCGAATGGTGGCAAAAATATATAACCGTATCCGATAGACACCCAGGTACCCAAATCCAAATTAACTAGGGACAAGGGATCCCTGAATAGGGAAACCGTCCAATAGTAAAAAGATTTTTAAAAGCATTTTCAAATAATACAATGTTTTAGAAAAAACTAGAATTGAAAAAATGATACTGTAGTAAATATAAGAGGAAAACAATCAATGATAGTCTCTTTTGAAGCATTAATTTTCGCTTATTCCATGAACATGATGGTCAAATTAATGAAGAGTGTGATGTGAACCACGTTATAGCGTACATGTGTCTTAGCTCAAGTCTGCTTTCTTTCTGTTTTTTCATATGGCTAATAATTGTGTCTGAGATTTGTTAATGGCATACCGCATATAAGATAACATATAGGCATCCACATTTGAACTGATATACATTAGATGATTGTTGAATCTCGGTTGGTCATGTTTTTTTTTTTTTTTTCTCTTTTTTTTTCCTATATTTCATCACCCTCAAAGAGGCTAGTTATCTGTTAGAAATGGGGACTTATCATCAAATCTGGAATTTTAAAGACCGAATATTTTTATTCTGGAGCAGATCTCAAGATCTTGGGCCAATTTCTTTTACTTTTTTTTTTGTGTTTTTCAGTCGCGTTTGGCGTTTTATATGTTTAGGTCAAATCTTGTCGTTTATATACTTATGAACAACCATATTTCTAACATGGCAACAGAAAAGTGTATGTGGAATAAAATCACTCACTCTCTCTCTCTCTCTCTCTCTCTCTCTCTCTCTCTCTCTCTCTCTCTCTCTCTCTCTCTCTCTCTCTCTCTCTCTCTGGTTCGACAGTGGATGTAGCCTATCGCAAGATAGTGTGAACCACTTAAATCCTTCTGTGTGCTTTGATTTCGTTTTTGATTTCTCGTATTTCTCAGATCTGTTTTTCGTTTTTTGGTTGTTCTTTACCAAACAATTAGTATCAGAACTACAGCTGAAGACGGGAAGGTGAAGATCGATAAATTTGAAGGCCATGATTTTAAATTTTGGATTATGGAAGATGCAGATTGAGGATTGCTTATATCAGAAGAAATTACACTTACTATTATCTGAACAAAAACCTGAGAAGATGGATATCGCAGAATGGAACTTACTCGACCAACAAGCCCTTGGCGTTGTCAGACTATCACTGGAGAAAATGTCACGTACAACATTGTCAACGAGAAGACCATATTTGGATTGATAAAAACGTTGTCCAACATGTATTAAAATCCATGTGCAGAAAACAAGTTTTACTTGATCAGACAATTGGTAAGCATGAAGATGAAGTAAGTAGATTATGTTACAGACCACGTCAAAGAGTTTAACTGAAGAATATCTAGGTTACTATCTATTGAAATTAAATTCGAAGACGAAGTCCATGCTTTATTATTATCTTCGCTGCTCGAAAGTTGGGCTGGAAGTGTTAGTGTAGTCATCAGTTCTTCAGGAGTGGTGGGATGTCAAGTCCACCAAGCAAATTACACCCTTTTGTTTGCAAATAAAACGTAATATAATGGTAAAAAGGGGTATCGATCCTCGGGGAAATGGTTGTATTCAATCACCAATGCAATCCAATAGAACTAGTGAAAATAAACTAACTAACTACAATTAAACTAAAAGGGGGGTGTTATGATTGCTTGAAAACTAAAAGACTTGAATAACTAAAAACTTGCAATTAAGCAAGAAAGTGAGATGCTCAAATATCGGAGAGAATTAGTAAACCAAGGCAATTCAACACAATGAACATTTGTGTGTTTATCATTAGGATTTAACATGAAGCTTATCATTCACCCCAAATTGGTTATAGCAATCATGAAGCATGATATGCCAAGATTTCCCATAGGTAGTATGGAGGTTGGGGAAGCCCACAACACACCTTCTTAATCAAAATTAAAGATCCAATTGAAGCAATTGAACCCAAGAAGTTGATTAGCCTTAAGAATGAAGAAATCCCCAATTCCTAGAGGATGTCAATGCTTACACATCCATAAAGGAGTTATGATTCATAAGCTAGAGATGATTTCTACCATCATAAAGCCCTTGTTCTAAGTAAATTCAATGATTCAATGCCAAACCAAAGAAATAAACCAACAATTGCTTATTAAAGTACCAAGCTCATGATCAAAGCACTAAACAAGCATTGGAAATATGAACTAGAATCATAGACATAAGATAAATGATAAATAAGCATAAATCCTTCAAAAACCCACAAACATTCAGAGGTTTTAGCCAAGGTCTACTAAAATAAAGAGTTTATCCACTCATGGCAATAGAACAACAATCACAAAAGTCTAATTGCATAAAGAAACTACCTAAGACTTGGAAAGTTGAAAGGAAATGGGTTTCTAGCTCCAAAATCGCCTCTTGCAGGTCTCCAATGGTGTAAAATCGAAGTTATGGCTGCTAGATCTGATCCCCCAAGGTAATGGCAAGCCAAATGACCAAAATGCCAAAACTGGGCAGTTGCGCGGGTACCCGCGCGACGAAAATTCCACCCGCGCAAATGTTGCTGTAATGCTATTGGTCCTTCATTCCACCACTCCACCCTTCCACTACCAAAGATTCCTTTGGTCCCCTCCATATCCATGTGATTCAAATCAGCCAATCATCTTTTATCTTCAAATGTGGATGCTCCAAACCCAAAATTGATTATCCTTGATCCATCTTCACAAGCCCACTTCATCCAAGCCTTTATCTTTTTAGGCCCAAATCTCCTTTGGTGGATCCGCCAACCCCAATAGCGCCTCGAGAGCCCACAAGTCCGTCTTCACTCTAATCCACAATCACGATAAGCTCCAAAACCCTGCAAAATTCCTCATGCAACATAAAAAGCACCCGGTACGATCCATACTAAAGAAAAATAAATAAAATACAATGCAATAATGATAAAAAAATCTAAAAATCTAAAATAAACTAATAAAATAAGGAAATAAAATAAGCTATCAAATCACCCCAAGCTTAAACCTAACTTGTCCTCAAGTTAGAACAAGACTAATATGAGATCGGGATGAGCTAAACTAAAAAGGAAAAAGAAAGGTACCATAGAACTTGGTCAACATCAGTCAACATGGTCAGAATTAGTCCTTCATGGACCCTATGCATCTTCAAAATGTTCCCCGCTTAGAGCCATAAACCACATTCTCAACCACTTGATGGGCGAATAGATCACGACATGACCAACCACATCCCTCCGCACCTAGACCCAATCAAGCTACCTACATCTGACCCCCACACAAGCGGTCTTAAAATGGTCCGTGAGGCTCAAAATGTGTCCCACTTATCAAATACAAGGAATTCCATATCAAGACCCGGGACCAATCTATGATTCAATACTTATGACTCGGTGCTCTGGTACCTGTAGGGATGAGAAGAAAAGAGAGAACAAAAATGCATGAACTTAAACTAGGATGCACCTAAAAAGTACGAAAATTAGAAAAGAAAGAAAGAAAATATGCAATATTTTTGAATTTTTCATGCAATTTTTATGAATGACCTAAATGAGTTACTCTAAATGCAACTATATACAACCTAAATGCAATAAAAATAAAAATATAAGAATACCTCACCCCAAGCTTAAAATTTAGCATTGTCCTCAACGCTTAGGATGAGAGTAAGGAAGGATCATACCGGGATCAAGGTGGAGGAGGCCCGCGAGGACGGTATAGAAGCAACACATGGGTTGTACAATGATGTGTGGATGGAGCTCTTGGCCACCTAAATACACATGGATGAAAGCTTGGTCGCGCAAAGGAAGCATATGCAATGACTCAAAATTTTCTTATGAAGTGACACATTTGCGCGGGCACCCTCGCAAACTTTGCGCGGGTGGTGGTTGGGTCGCGCAAATAAAGAATTAGCATCATTGGTCTCGCAAAGAAAGGGAAGGATTTGGTCTTGGCCGCGCAACAATCTATGAGGGTGGAAGGCAGCCGCGCAATCAGTTGCGAGGGTGACAGTCAGCCGCGCAGAACTTGCGCGGGTGGGGGAACCGGTCGCGCGAACTAATCAAATGCAACCCCATGTTGGGGTAATTTGGAACTCGGAACCTGCGCGGCTAGGGGTCGGTCGCGTAACGTTTGCGCGGGCACCCGCGCAAGTTGTAGATTTTTGACACTTTTTGCATACTTTACCAAGATCATTGCTAAACCTCAAGATGTTTATTTTTAACCAACTTCAAGCTTAGAAACACCAAAACTTCAAGCAAGATTATTTATTTACAATGCATTTATTTAACGTCTTTGCCAAGACTTAGCCCGCGTCCGTCAACCTTCGTAATTCGGATTTTCCAATGTTATGTTGTCAAATTCTCCTGTGTCAAAGCCTTCATAAAATGGTTTCAAGCGATGCCCATTCACTTTGAATATTTGATTTGTTTCCAAACTCTTAATTTCAACCGCACCATGATCAAACACTTTTAAAACAATGAAAGGTCCGTGCCATCGAGATCGCAATTTTCCCAGGAATAACTTTAAGCGTGAATGATAAAGAAGAACTTTTTGGCCTGGAATAAAGTGTTTTTGGGTTATGTGCTTGTCATGAAACGCCTTTTTCTTCTCTTTGCACCTTTTGAACCTTTTAATTATCTTTTTCTTGATCACTTCTATCATTGGAGAATTTAATATTCTTTGAGCCTTTCTCCTAGGCTTGCAATAATCTTCCATAAGAATCTTGTGTGTGCATACATTAGGGCTTATCCCGTTTATTGGCTCAATCACATCAACCCAATACAATGGAGAAATGTTGCTAGGGTACCTCATTGCTTCAAAGATGTTGAAGTGAATGATCTTTCCATCAAACTCCATGGTAATTTTTCCTTTATGGACATCAATGATCGTGTGAGCGGTATTCATGAAAGGTCTTCCAAGGAGGATCATAGATGATGTGGAAGAAGTCTTCTCTTCAATATCAATGACATAAAAATCCGCGGGAAAAACAAGTTGATTAACTTGTACTAACACATCCTCCAACACTCCTCTTGGAGACACACTTGACTTGTCCGCTAATTGAATGATTACTCCGGTTTCTTCCAAAGGTCCAACATTGAGAGATTGAAAAACCGAATATGGCATCACATTGATCGAGGCTCCAAGATCTAACATGGCACTTTCGACATGCAAATCACCAATGGTACAAGGGATAGCAAATATTCTCGGATCCTTGCATTTGGGAGGTAACTTCTTTTGGATAACTGCAGACACGTTTGCATTGACTTGAATATTTTCATTCGCTTTGAATTTCCTCTTCTTGGTGCACAAATCCTTGAGGAATTTTGCATAACTTGGAATTTGCTTAATAGCATTCAATAGTGGAATGTTGATTTGGACCTTGCGGAAAGTTTCAAATAATTCATTTTCTTCCTCTATCTTCTTGGAAAAGGCTAACCGGGAAGGGAAGGGTGGTGGTATGACCAATGGCTTGATAGGCTTGTTGGAATATTCGGGTTGCTCAATGTTTGGAACAACCGGTTCCTTTGGAGGAACTACAACCTTTGAAGGCTCAACAACAATAACCTCATCTTCTTCTTCTCTTGAAACTCTTTTGGGGTTGCTTTCTCCAAGGGTTTTCCCACTTCTTAAGGTTATTGCACTCACATTGGGGTTCTTCTCGGTTTGAGATGGAAGTTTACCCCTTTATTCCATCTTGTTGAGAGCGGTGGACAAGACTCCAATTTGTGCTTGAATGTTGGAGAAAGTGTTCTTGGTCTCTTGTTGAAATTGGGTTTGGCTTTGAGCAAGAGAAGTAACGAGTTCTTGAAGGCTCATTTGATGGTTACCACTTGATTGACCTTGTTGTGGAATTTGTTGGTAATTTGGGGGGTGGGGGGGGGGGTTATAAGAAGTTTGTGGATATGGAGGTTTTTGGGAAGGATATTGCGGATGTTGGGGTCTCATCAAAATGTTTGGTGGATTTTGCTTTGGTGGGTATGGGTTGTTTGGGTTATTCCTCCAATATGGGTTGAAATTGTTTTGAAATCCCATGGGTCTTGGTTGACCTTGATATCCTCCCATTGCATTCACATCTTCCGGTTCACTTCCAAGAGTGGGTCACTTATCCGTATAATGTCCCGTCATGGCACAAATACCGCATACCATCAATTGTTGACCACTTCCTACCACCATTTGACTTAATACATTAGTCAAATCTAAGAGCTTTGATTCCAAGTGTTGAGTGTTGCTAACTTCACCAACCACTTGTGGAGAATTTCTCTTCATTTCATTTCGAGTCCCAAAGTTCCTTTGATTTTGAGAAATGGTTCCAAAAAGTGATCTTATCTCTTGAGGGGTTTTGTTGAAGATGTCACCACCACTTGAAGTATCAATCATCCTTCGATCTTTTTCATTCATACCCTCATAAAATTGTTGAAGAAGTAGTTGTTCGGGAATGTTGTGTTGAGGACAACTTATACACAAGTTGTTGAATAGCTCCCAAAAATCATGAAAGGTCTCATTCTCCCCTTGACGAATCCCCAAAATGTCACTTCTTTGGCTTGAAATTCGAGAGGTGGGCTAGAACTTGCTATTGAAGGCTTTGAGTAACTCTTCCCAAGTGTGAATAAATCCCGGTGGTAAGTTGAATAACCACTCTCTAGCATTATCTTCCAAGGTGAGCGGGAAGGCGGTTAGCTTGAAATCATCCAATGTCACGTGTTCAGGCAACATGCTAACACATATCATATGAAAGGACTTCAAATGCTTTTGAGGATCTTCTCTATCCAACCCATGGAATTTAGTAAGTTGATGTATGAAACTTGACTTCAATTCAATTCCTTGGCGGTTTGTGGGATAAACAATAGCAAGAGGTGTGTGAGTAACATCCGTCTCCATCATTTGTCGAAGTGTCAACTCTTGAGGGGGGTTGGGTGGATTGGGGTTATTGGGATACTGTTGCATGTAATTAGGTGGTTGTTGGTAAGGTGTATATGGGTATGGTTGATGATTGTAGATTGGTGGTGGATAAGGTTGGTAGTTAGGATATTGGTTGTAGAGGGGTTGTTGTTGGGGGTACATTGGGTTTTGGTACATTGGAGGGTGTTGGTAATTGGGTTGATTTGGGTAATGTACTTGTTGTTGAACTTGAAAAGCATTGTTTTGAGGTTGGTTGTTTTGGTGGAATTGTTGGTTTTGTGGTTGTTGATAATTGGGTTGGTTTTGAGGAGGGGCTTGATTCCAAGGTGGCATATCAATGAGGGGTTCTTGTTGTTGTTGTCTTGGTTGTTGGGGTGGTGTATTGGCATCTTGATTGTTTGGGTTTGGGTTGGGATTGTGAGGTGGAGTGTGATTCATGGCTATGTAGTTTTCAAACGGAATGTCTTCAAAGGAATGACCAACAATTGGAGAACTCGACTCGGTGTCGGTATCACTTGAAGTGTGAACTTGATCTTCTATGTCGATTAGTGGAGAAGAGGAAGAAGCTTGAACTAGTTGTTGTTGCTTTGCTTGTTTGGCTAACTTTTTCAACCTTTTTGCTTCTTTTTCAATTTCCGGATTGTAGAGTAGTTCACCGGTTCTTGTAGACCTAGGCATAAACAATCAAATAACAATAACCAATTTCCCCGGCAACGGCGCCAAAACTTGGTGGGATGTCAAGTCCACCAAGCAAATTACACCCTTTGTTTGCAAATAAAACGTAATATAATGGTAAAAAGGGGTATCGATCCTCGGGGAAATGGTTGTATTCAATCACCAATGCAATCCAATAGAACTAGTGAAAATAAACTAACTAACTACAATTAAACTAAAAGGGGGGTGTTATGATTGCTTGAAAACTAAAAGACTTGAATAACTAAAAACTTGCAATTAAGCAAGAAAGTGAGATGCTCAAATATCGGAGAGAATTGGTAAACCAAGGCAATTCAACACAATGAACATTTGTGTGTTTATCATTAGGATTTAATATGAAGCTTATCATTCACCCCAAATTGGTTATAGCAATCATGAAGCATGATATGCCAAGATTTCCCATAGGTAGTATGGAGGTTGGGGAAGCCCACAACACACCTTCTTAATCAAAATCAAAGATCCAATTGAAGCAATTGAACCCAAGAAGTTGATTAGCCTTAAGAATGAAGAAATCCCCAATTCCTAGAGGATGTCAATGCTTACACATCCATAAAGGAGTTATGATTCATAAGCTAGAGATGATTTCTACCATCATAAAGCCCTTGTTCTAAGTAAATTCAATGATTCAATGCCAAACCAAAGAAATAAACCAACAATTGCTTATTAAAGTACCAAGCTCATGATCAAAGCACGAAACAAGCATTGGAAATATGAACTAGAATCATAGACATAAGATAAATGATAAATAAGCATAAATCCTTCAAAAACCCACAAACATTCAGAGGTTTTAGCCAAGGTCTACCAAAATAAAGAGTTTAGCCACTCATGGCAATAGAACAACAATCACAAAAGTCTAATTGCATAAAGAAACTACCTAAGACTTGGAAAGATGAAAGGAAATGGGTTTCTAGCTCCAAAATCGCCTCTTGCAGGTCTCCAATGGTGTAAAATCGAAGTTATGGCTGCTAGATCTGATCCCCCAAGGTATTGGCAAGCCAAATGACCAAAATGCCCAAACTGGGCAGTTGCGCGGGTACCCGCGCGACGAAAATTCCACTCGCGCAAATGTTGCTGTAATGCTATTGGTCCTTCATTCCACCACTCCACCCTTCCACTACCAAAGATTCCTTTGGTCCCCTCCATATCCATGTGATTCAAATCAGCCAATCATCTTTTATCTTCAAATGTGGATGCTCCAAACCCAAAATTAATTATCTATGATCCATCTTCACAAGCCCACTTCATCTAAGCCTTTATCTTTGTAGGCCCAAATCTCCTTTGGTGGATCCGCCAAGCCCAATAGCGCCTCGAGAGCCCACAAGTCTGTCTTCACTCTAATCCACAATCGCGATAAGCTCCAAAACCCTGCAAAATTCCTCATGCAACATAAAAAGCACCCGGTACGATCCATACTAAAGAAAAATAAATAAAATACAATGCAATAATGATAAAAAGATCTAAAAATCTAAAATAAACTAATAAAATAAGGAAATAAAATAAGCTATCAAGGAGCAAAGAAACTCACATTTGAAAGGCTCGGAGATCTGATTATTGGCGAAGATGTTCGGAGAAGGAATGCAAGAGAAGATTCCACTAGTTTACTCAATACGAAAGAGTGGGGAAGAAAACAAAATAGAGGTGGATACGAAAGAAAAAGATCAAAGTCAAGGATTAAAGGACAGTCAAAAAGCAGAAAAGAAATCATCTTCTGGAACTGTAATAAAATAGGACATTTCAGAAATAAATGTCCTAAACCTCCTGCAGATAATGGCAAGATGGAGATGAATGTGGGTAAAGACTACGATGATGCGCTGATTTGTTGTGTAGAAAAATCAGTCGATTCTTAGGTGATGAATTTATGAGCAACGACAAAGAAATCATGAGAAATTTCAAACCTTATAAACTTCAAAGGACATGATCTCATAGCCGAAGAATATGAAAATCGACTTTTGTGAACCATGCGTATTCCGTAAACAGAAAAGAGTTACTTTCGTGCAGATGGGTCAACCACAAAAATCAGAGAAGCTTGAGCTGATACGTTCTGATGTCATAGGTTCGACATCAGTTTCATCAACATGAGGTTCCCGGTATTATATTACCTTTAGGGCTATAAACAAACCGAACGAACACAAACAAGGTCTTGTTCATGTTCATTCGTTTAAGTTAGTCGAAAAAATAAACAAACACGAACGAATAAACGAACGAGTTTTCTTGTTCATGTTCATTCGTTTAACAAATTACATTGTTCAGGTCCGTTCGTTTATGTTCGTGAACATGCTAAACGAACATAATAAACGAACATAAATGAACAAAGATAAAAAAACATAATTGAACCTATATGAACATATAATATAGTAATGTAATCAAACACAATTAAGCATATATGAACATAAACGGAACTTATATAAACGAACATAAACGGACGTAAACGAATAACGTAAACGAATGTTCACGAACATAATTAAAACGAACAAGACCATTGTTCATGTTCGTTCGTTTAACTAAACGAACGAGAATCTGTGTTCATGTTCGTTCATTTATTTACATAAACAGACATAAACGAACTTCCCGCCAAACAGTTCACGAACAGTTCGTTGAACGTTCAGTTCGTTACAACCCTAATTACCTTTATAGATGATGCTACAAGAAAGATATGGGTTTACTTTCTAAAAAATAAATCTGATGCTTTATGTACGTTTAATAGGTTCAAAGTTGTTGTGGAGAATGAAATGAAACTGAAGATAAAATGTTTGAAGTCAGATAATGGGGGTGAATACAACATCACAGAGTTTACCAATTACTGTACAGAACACGGAATCAGAATGTTGAAGACTGTTCCAGAAACATCTCAGCAAAATGGTGTTGCGGAAAGGATGAACAAAACATTAAACGAGAGAGCTAAAAGCATGAGGTTACATTCAAGGATGTCAAAAATGTTCTAGGCAGACACAGTGAGCACATGTTACCTTATAAATCATTGACCCTCAGTCCCCATTGGGTTTAAAATTCCTGAATAGGAATGGCAGAAAAGGGAAGTATCTATTGATAGGTTTCGAGCAACACATCAATCTTATGGTGTACATGCAAACCCTAATAGCTTTGGATCTAGTTTGTCTAATGAACATGCAATTGATAATCCAAAGCCATAAACCCTAGATCTAATAAACTATAACTGAAATTAGGGTTTAGATCTTACCTTTGATTGTTATATAGCAATAACAATCAATCCTTGGCTTTAGAAAGCTTAGTGCCTCAAGTGTTGCACCTCTAATGGAGTCACAAACACCACTAAGAAACAAGATGAAGAAGAGAAGAGAGGGGAGGCACCAAAACTGGATGGAAACCCTAATCCAAGTGTTAGCCACGTTTTTGGGGCATAGGGGCCTTTATATACATGTAGGCTATTAGGGTTTACAACTAGGAAACCCTAATTTGACTGCTTAGGCCCTAAGCAGCCCATGGACTCCTTTAACATATCCCTTGGACGAATTCCTTATGGGCTTCCCATAGAATTCGTCCAACCTATATATTATTAGGTGATCCATAGCCCAATTGTAATTATCTTATAATTACAACTCCAGTCCCCTAAGTTTAATTAATCTCTTTTAGCCACTAAATTAATTGTTAATTAATTCTTAACTAATATTAATTAAACAATATGATTTCTCCTTTAATATATTATTCTTATAATATATTAATAAATCATAATTAAACCTTTCTCTCCTTAATTCATCCTACATATTGCTATGGTGAAGGCAACCCAAAAGGACCATGCTCACAATTGGGTCAAGTACATACCAAAATAGTTATGGACTTAGACACTAATCCAACAGTCTGCCACTTGGATAAGTCTAATAACTATTTTGCATAACTTCAGAACCTGATCAGCAATCGTAGCTTTCAAAAGCCGCTGTCAACTCTGATCTTATCAGATACGCGTGACCTTTAGATAAGGGATCATATATTCCTCCATTCTCAAGATATCGTATAGACGCGAGACATGGATTTAAATCATTCTCTCTGTCTATGTATTGTTTCCCGACTTCTGATTCATGATGACTGACAACAGACTACAATTGAACACATCAACTTAGTCCCTGCTTGGCTAAGCGCTTAGGTTTCATCACTAAATCATCGAGAGGCCCACATATATCGCCTTTATCCCACTTTGGGTAAAAGGAATGGATAAAATTCGACTCAAATGCTTGCTTGCACCTACTAATCGAATCACACACAACAATAAGTTTTATAACACCAAGTTACTGGTGCGTTTACTTATCATCAATGTGTAACCGACCAGCAAATAACAACTCACACGTCTCGGTTTCAAGAATATACAATGTAATCGTCTCACTAATCACCCGTGATAAATCCATGAAGTGATTCAAGTGAACGTGGGTTTAATCCAATACTTTAATCTTATCAAAGCACTCATGAACTCTGCAGCAAACTTGTGCTATGTCTAAACACTTTAGACAATCTACAGACAGATTCATGACAGTCTTCCTTCATACCTACTTCCAACGTATGACCGACTGTGGAGGTTCGAATAACCCAGTTATTCTGGAAGTCAAAACATGCAAAGTGAAACACAATAATAATATTAATCCTATATGGCCCCAAAACTTTTGAGCGTAAATAAAAACACTTTTATTTAAACACCATATTGATTACTCATTATTCATTGCTTACTGTTTCAGAAAATCAACTTATTTCTCGAATTATAACCACAATTGTCCCATGTTCCAAGCATGTACACTTTGGTTTCCTATGGTCCATACTTTGTAAAATAGATCAATTGAAAAACTTTTCCAATGAAACTCATTTCACAATCCCCAATCCTTATCATTAGTGTAAGAATACCAAATTCTTGCCACTTTTAGAATATGTCAGATTCTAACATTTTATGCAACGATCCTTTCGTAAAGTCATAGCACAAAAGTCATCAAGACCTGGCCAATGAAATCACAAAGTACTCTATCAGAAATTGTCACAAAACAATTCTATAGATGTGATGTCTCTCACTCAAAGTACATTCCTTCGAACATCCTTTTGTATAAAAGTTTCTAATCTACATAGATTCTTAATTTCCAACTCCCATTTATGGAAACATTTCCATATTTGCTATATGACAACTCATTCTTAATAGAATCTTATCTATTCATAATAATGTCAATATAGTCCATCCAGTACTATACTTCCAACTACTCACAAGCGACAAATCCTCAGTGAACCTCAGATCGTCCTTTGATAGTTGTTTAATTATTTTAGTCAAAACCGATTCTAGTCCCTTTTTCCCTCTTAATGCCCTAGGCATTTGGAAAATTTTAGAATGGTCAAATATTATAGCATATGCAATCGATCCTATACCCGAAGCGTATTGGACATGATGCATAATGTCTCACATAAAGACGTGATACTTTATCATCCTTCTGCCATAATATTTTATGTGCCATGTTCCCACTATTCGAACTATGAAGAGGGATGCCGTAATCATAATCGAATATTGAGAATGCACTATGTATCCTTGACTAAATTTATTAACATTTCTCGATCTAAGCTTTAGAATTTTGAAACGAAGTATAATATTCTCTCCCTTAATTATAGCAAAACAACTTTTCAACCCTTACAACTTTGCAAAGTTAATCTTTGTTTTCTATAATTAATATTGCTAACTTGCAATACTTACCATAATAATCATGCTCCCACTAACATGATGATTATTTTCTTACCAGCATAACACTTATGCTCCCACTAGCTTTGACATGTATTCAGAAAACAATTGAACGTCCAGAAAACAATGCTTATTGAATTCCTTAAGTTCATATTTCTAATACCTAATGCTTTGATAAACCTTTATCTAAGCTTTTTAAGCTCATACACCTTTGCCTTAGATAGCTCACATGTGTGTCTAAACAATTCATAATTTATGTTACTAAGTCTCAAATGTTCAGACCAATTGCCAAATCTCACAATTCGAACTATGAAAAGGGATGCCGTAATCATAATCGAATTTGGGAATACAATTTTCACAATTGCTATCTTCTTAAAATCTCTCTTAGTGAAAGAATTTCCTCAAAATCATTTTCATGAAGGAGGGAAAACTTATGACACTTAGATTTTATGATGTATGTGTTTCTATCCATGTGATTTTGTCAAAACGAAGTTATGCGACAAATCCAAAACCATATGGACTGAACTTGTTCAATCTTGATTTCTTGCCTCATGATAACACGAGTGCCCACCATGTCTTGCAAGTGGTTTACCCTTACATATCAATGTACTTTCCATTGATCAAGGTGGTTTGTCTTTATGCATTCAAATGAGAACTCATAGAACTCACATACATATTTAGCTTAATTGGAATGGCACATAAACAAAATAATGTCAACACGATAGGTTATAAACCTCAAGTCGTGCGCTAGTGATGATTAACTAGGTTTACTCTTGATTTGTTCTTGAAAGTTTTCAAGACCATTAAGACTCCCACTGACTCTTTGACATAGAAGATTCTCTTGTTAAGAAACATTTCTTGACAAACAAATATTCAAGAGTTAGTGTAGCCTTTTGTCAATTTTAACACTTCACACAATTGGTCCTGGTTGGTATTTGTCTTATCCAAAACATCACAACTTACCAATTTCAAATGTGCAAGAATAAGAAAACTTTTCCAAATTCCACATTTGACGAGTGTTATAAACCTACTTAAGACTTGTCACTCATGTCAGAATCTTGATTCTAAGACTTGATATTGGAACGAAGTATGATTGACTTATTGATTTTAACTATTTCCATAATTCTCGATTCCTCTTCTTAGACATGCAAATGCACTAAGACTCACTTAGAGGACCAATTGAGAAATAGTTCTTAATCATTACGACTTATCACAAAACACAATAAAAGGTACTCTCCCTTCTTCTTAGAATAGAGAAACTTTTATCTTTCTGCCTACTTGATTCTTCTTATTCGTTCTGCTATTGATTGAAACTCTTTCGATCAACTCAGAATTATACTTAATCTTATAAGTATAACCATATTTACTAAACTTTAGTAAATCATGACGAATATCTTTATCACTCTTGTGGTGGACTTGATCAACGCACAACCTAGTGTACTCGATCTCCTAGTCCTTCTCTTGACACTTTGCCAAAGAATTAGTCTAATTTCCAAATATGGAGTTTCCCATTCATCACACAACCAAGTTGTATGATTCCAAGTTTCTGTCCAATTGAAACTTGGGCGATGAGAATCTTCCCTTATTTGGTAAATTTTCGACATTTCCACAAATAACATAATTAAGAATCAAATCCATTATTGCTAATAATAGAAACAATTAAACATCAATTTTTCATACACACCATTGCAAGGAAAAATAAGTAAGACAAAATCAAAATTTATTTTACTGCGGAAAAATTTGTCCTTACAATGTAATTCAACTGAAAACTATGCTATTACATATTTCTTATCAATCTATCCTAACTCTAGAGTAGCAGCTCAAAAATCTGATCTTCGAATCCACCTCCTCGCTGCCGCTTAATTCATTACCAGGAAGAGGGAAATTCGCTTTTTTAGTAAGCCCTATTAGCTAGTAAGGGTGGTGTGGAAAAGTCTACTGTTTGAAAGAGAGTAAAACAACCCGAAATCCCAGGAGCTAATCCAAAATCAAATGCGATCGAAATCCATTTCTTCATGATCAGATTCAGCACGCTTCTTCCTTAAGCTTCCTCTCTTTTCTTTGATCCTGCAAAACATCAAAATGTAATCTTATCACATCATGTATTAAGAATCAAAAATAGGAACTTACAAAGTTAGATAATGGATTTTACCTGAAGTAGAGCCATATTCCTTGACTCGCCCATCTCTTAGATCTCTCAGGTAGATTGGGTAGCTTCGTCTCCAATGCCCCTTCTCTAGGCAATAAAAGCAAATGGACTCCTTTGGCACAGCACATGGGACAATATCATGCTTAGTCCTTTCTGGACTTCCAATGTTGCCAGTGTCCATTGAAATTTGGGAGTTTGATTCACCAGAAAAATTTGCTTGACCAGCACGCCAAATCATTGCTGATTCAGCAGCTATAAGCAAATAGGTGAGATCAATGAGGGTCACGTCATGGTTCATCATATAGTACTCTCTAACGAACTCACTATATGATTCAGGAAGCGACTGAAGAACCCAGTTAACAGCCAACTCACCTGAAATCTCGACACCCAACATCCTTAACCTGTCAATGTGTGACTTTATCTCCAAGACATGTGCACATACAGGTTTCCCATCTTCGTGTTTACTTGCCAATAGGGCTTGAGTGAGCTTGAACTTTTCAAGCCTTTGAACTTGTGGGTTAGGGAGAATAATAGGAGGAGGTGGAGGAAGTGAAGCATGACTCTCATTTCCTTGATCGTATCGTGGAACGCCATCTTCATTTGGAAAGCTTGTTCCAAGGGACTTGGGAAGACCATTGTAAGATTTAGACATCGACAAAACGGGAGAAAATTCAAGTAAGTTGATAAAGATCCTTGATGTAACACCCAAATGAAACATCAAGGCTAGGATCCAACACAACATTCTACAACCTAGAAGAGGGATGCCGTAATCTAGTTGCAGAATATTTGAAGGTAGGTAAATGACGATTTACCAATTTCCACCACGAAAAAACGAAAAAGAAATTTAAGTTTTAAATGAATTGAAACTCCTAGATCTTTTGAGATTCATTGAAATTTTCAATGGCATGTTTAATCTCGATTATGCCCTTCAAGTTTGTGACTGGGATGCCGAGGATCACAAACAAGGTGTGAATAACCATACGAATCACGTGGTGCACCCAATTGCTACTACCACCTAATCAATGTGCCGGTTAGCCACACACGCTCCATTGATCTATGATAAACATCGAGCCACCCTTCGCCACCAATGCCAAACCCAAATTAGTGTGTCGGTTAACTACACACGCTCCACTAACGTTTCGACAAGGGTACAAAGTGTAATTCCATGGATTAACATACAATTCCACATTTTTCCTAAAGTAACTATGATATGGGAATTTGTAAAAGCATGGAAGGTTTCGTCCTATCCTACCCGTTCGGCTAACGACCCTCCACTAGTCAAGTGTGCGGTGGGTAAGAGTGCATAC
Organism: Lactuca virosa; assembly: GCF_052849685.1. Taxonomy (NCBI): domain Eukaryota; kingdom Viridiplantae; phylum Streptophyta; class Magnoliopsida; order Asterales; family Asteraceae; genus Lactuca; species Lactuca virosa. The sequence continues at coordinate 176,996,957 of NC_136429.1, read as the reverse complement.
CCATTCCATCGCCATTTTATAGGTAATTTCCTTAAACACCCCTTATAGACCAGCTTCGTGAATGAGGCCTACTAACGGTAAGACTGACTCTTTACTCATATATATAATATTAGACTTTTAATGTTACATATATATAGTATACGGTGTATTTTACACTTTTAAAATACTAGATGGTTCAATTTAATAAATTATACTTTTAATTTAATCAAATGTAAACCAAAACATTATGGATTTATTAACTCTCTTTTAATTATACACTTTAATTAATTAACAAAACCATAAGGGTGTAATTTGAACTTTTCAAAATGCGAGGGTTTTAGAATTTAACATTTCAAAATCAAACTTTTAATCAACTTTTAAATTCCAAAACTTGAGGGCAAGTTTTGAAACTTTTCAAAACATTTGGGATTAGAATTTAAATATTTCAAAATTAACTTTTAATCAAAAAATTTAAATTCCAAAACTTGAGGGCAAGTTTTGAAACTTTTCAAAACATTAGGGTTTAACTATTTAAATTTCAAAAACAAAACATTTAAGTTCAAATTTAAACTATAAAACCTAAAGAGGAAAATTGAAACTTTTTCACAAGATAATTCAAATCTAAATTATAAATAATCAATCTTTATCTAATAAAACAAAAGATTATCTAAATTTTGACAATTATCTTCTATTTTGGCAAGGATAATCACCCAATATCAATAAAAATCGGATCTTATGAATTAAAAACGTTTATGGTAAGTATCCCAAGTCAAAACAGCAAGAAAATCGCCAAAAAACGCTGCCAGACTCGCTGACTCGTCGAGTCAGCACTGGACTCGGCGAGTTCAGTCATGGACTCGGCGAGTCCAGCCCCAAAATTCAAAAAAAATCGTTTTTCAGCCAATTTTCGATCAAGCAAGCATCAAATTCACTAACAAACAGCCTTAGGCTCTGATACCACTGATGGGTTTCGAGCAATACATCAATCCTATAGTGTACATGCAAACCCTAATAGCTTTGGATCTAGTTTATCTAATGAACATGCAATTGATAATCCAAAGCCATAAACCCTAGATCTAATAAACTATAACTGAAATTAGGGTTTAGATCTTACCTTTGATTGTTATATAGCAATAACAATCAATCCTTGGCTTTAGAAAGCTTAGTGCCTCAAGTGTTGCACCTCTAATGGAGTCACAAACACCACTAAGCAACAAGATGAACAAGAGAAGAGAGGGGAGGCACCAAAACCGGCTGGAAACCCTAATCCAAGTGTTAGCCACGTTTTTGGGGCATAGGGGCCTTTATATACATGTAGGCTATTAGGGTTTACAACTAGGAAACCCTAATTTGACTGCTTAGGCCCTAAGCAGCCTATGGACTCCTTTAACATATCCCTTGGACGAATTCCTTATGGGCTTCCCATAGAATTCGTCCAAGCTATATATTATTAGGTGATCCATAGCCCAATTGTAATTATCTTATAATTACAACTCCAGTCCCCTAAGTTTAATTAATCTCTTTTAGCCACTAAATTAATTCTTAATTAATTATTGACTAATATTAATTAAACAATATGATTTCTCCTTTAATATATTATTCTTATAATATATTAATAAATCATAATTAAACCTTTCTCTCCTTAATTCATCCTACATATTGCTATGGTGAAGGCAACCCAAAAGGACCATGCTCACAATCGGGTCAAGTACATACCAAAATAGTTATGGACTTAGACACTAATCCAACATCTATCTCTCACCTTACATTATTTGGGTTTAATGCTAATGTCAAGGTTAAAGATGCAGAAAAATAAAAACTTGAAGCCAAAGCTAAGAAGTGTATCTTTATTGGGTACGGACCGGATGATATGGGCTATAGATGATGGGATAATCAAACCATGAAAGTGATTAGGAACAGAGATGATAGTTTTAATGAAGATGCCCTCTACAAAACTTATCTAGCTACAGATCCAAGAAAAAGCAAACAAAGTTAGAAGACGGTGTTCGAAGAATTGACAGATGCTGATGTTTTACAACCTGAAACAGGTGAAGGCTCATAAAATAGTGAGAGTGCTGAAGGGATAATAAATACTAAAGTCGGTGAGAGTTCTGAAGAAGATGAAGACTCAGAAACCGAAATCCCAGATCTGTCAGAAAACAAAGCCCCAAATCAGACAGATATTGAAACTCCTAATCTTAATAGATCGACTAAATATCGGAGATCCACTAGTAAATATTCTCGATCAGTTAATTACATGCTACTGACAGAGAACGAGGAGCCTGATTCTTATCTAGAGGTGCTGAAAGTGAAAGACTCTATAAAATGGAAGAAAGCCATAACAAAGGAGTTGGATTCACTTGACAAGAGCAATACCTAGTCCTTGGTCAAATTACCAGCAAAAGGTATAAAACTAGACTAGTTGTCAAGGGTTTCCAACAGAAGGAGGGGGTTGATTACAATGAAATATTCTCACCAGTTATGAAAGTGACTAATATTCGATTGGTCTTGAGTATTGTGGCTTCTAAAAATTTACATTTGGACAGCTGGATGTTAAGACTACATTCTTACATGGTAACCTTGTATAAGATATTTACATGTCCCAACCAGAAGATTCCCTGGTGAATGGTAAGGAGAATATGGTGTGTAAACTAAAGAAGAGTTTATATGGACCGAAACAAGCCCTAAGGCAGTGGTATTTAAAATTCGACAACTTCATGCAGAAAAATGGGTACAAGAGATGTAAAATGAACCATTGTTGTTATCTGAAGAAGTTCAGGTCTTCATACATTATTCTTTTATTAAATGTTGATGATATATTGGTTGTTGGATCAAACATACATGAAATCAAAAGACTGAAGCAGTAACTCTCCAGAGAGTTCGAGATGAAAGACTTGGGAGCTGCCAAACAAATTCTCAGGATGATCATAGTCAGAGATAGAGTTGTTGGAACTTTGAAACTTTCACATAAGAAGTATATCAGAAAGATTCTAGAGAAGTTAAACATTATTGATGCAAAACTAAGAAGAACGCCTTTGGGAAGCCAAATAAAACTTTCCAAGAAACAGTCCCCAAAGAAAGATGAAGGTAGAGAAGAAATGGCCAAAATCCTGCATGCATCATCATTTGATAGCTTGATTTATACTATGGTGTGCACCAGACTGGACATTACACATGTAGTGGGAGTTGTGAGTAGATCTATGTCAAATCTGGGTAAAGAGCATTAGGAAGGGGTCAAGTGGCTGTTGCGCTACTTGAAAGGTACTTCTGAAGTTGCTTTATGTTTTAGCAGAAGTAAAGTGGTATTGGAAGGATTCGTTGATGCTGATTTAGGGGATGTGTGTATGGGAAAAAGAACTAATTGGTATGTTTTCTCTATCGGAGGTACAACAGTAAGTTGGATGTCCAAACTTCAGAAAAGTGTTGCTCTTTCAACTATGGAGGTAGAATATATGGTCATTGCAGAAGCAATTAAAGAGTTGATATGGTTGAAGAATTTTCTGTCAGAACTGGGAATAAAACAAGAAAATTGTGTTCTCCATTGTGACAATCAAAGATGCGATACTATTTCATACAAGAACTGATAAATGATGGTACACTAAACCTGAAGAAAATCTTTGGTGCGAATAATCCAGCTGATGTGTTTACTTAGGTGGTACCAACTGATAAGTTGAAACTATGCATGGCTTCAACTGGACTTCCAGGAACTTGAAGAGAGAGAGAGAGAGAGAGAGAGAGAGAGAGAGAGAGAGAGAGAGAGAGAGAGACGAGTGTTACAGTGGATACGAACTTGGTTGGTAGTTAAATGATGATCAAGCCTCGAAGTAGGAGATTGTTAGATATGGAGACTTATCATCCGATTTGGAATATTAAAGATTGAATATTTTTATGAGCAGATGTCAAGATCTTAAGCTAATTTATTTTCCTTTTTTTGTGTGTTTTTCAATCGGGCTTAGCCTTTTAGATGTTTAGGTCAAATAATATATACTTATGAACGGCCGTGTCTTAACATGGTAGTAGAAAAACGTGTGTGGAATAAATTCTCCCTCTCTCTCTCTCTCTCTCTCTCTCTCTCTCTCTCTCTCTCTCTCTCTCTCTCGTTTGACAGTGGACATAGCTTATCGCAAAATAGTGTGAACCACTTAAATCCGTATATTCTGTGGGCTTTGATTTCATTTATGATTTCTTGTATTTCTCATATTTGTTTTTCGTTTCTTCTTTACCTAACGTTATCTAGGGTACATACCTTTCAATGTTTTGTTATGCATTTTCTTGGTGCACCCTCTAGTATTTTCAAAGATTATAGCCACATGAAAAGCGTAGAGGCCTCCAATCAAGTTTCTTTGATAAAAGTGCAACTTGATTTCCCACTTTTGTGGTAGACCCATATAAAAAGAGCACCACTTTGTACATTTATAAGATCTTTATATCCAGATGTAACATTTTTTTAACACTTTCCTGAATTATATATTTCCTGCGCGTTTTTTAATTGTCTTTTCGCTAGTGCTCGGCCCATTGGCATTGTTTCATTGTTGTACGAGTACATTCAATAAATTGAGCAAATAAGTAACTACATTAACAATATTGTGTTGCTTACCGAAAACAATACACATAAGCTTCAGCTAATGATTTAAAAAGGGAAAAAACAAACATTGAATTTTAGATAAAATCGGTAACTAAATTGCATATTTTTTCACGGAAAGAAATTGTGGAAGAATCTTAAATTTACATAGGCACAAACATTTTAAAATTTGAAATTTAAATAAAGGTACAATTCTCGATAGATCAGCTTACCTAAGCACATCTTTATATCTATGTTCAATTTGCCCACCCAGACCAGTGAATGCCACCCATTTTTTATATTAGGACCCACAGTATATAGTACGTGACAATATGGCAAAATGCTAGAGGTCACCACATCATTCTCATGGGCTTTTTATCCAACAAGACTTGACACTTGACAGTAATCGTTTCAAGTTTCAGCTATGTTCTCTATTGACATGTATTTTTTTTATGAAATTAATAACATCTGAGAAGTATATATATATATATAAATCTTTTTTTGGAACACTAACTAATTAGAAATGTTAGCAAGACGCCTCAGGTCGCACGTTCGACATGTTAACAATATCAAGCACGGTTTTGAAAACTGGACCGGACATTGAACCGGTTGCCAAACCGGTTCGATCGGTCAACCGGTCGGACCAGTCCAAAAAACCGGATAGACCGGATGACGTCATTATCATATCATTATTGTATTTAAAATTAAAAAATATTCAAAAAAATAATAAAATAAACTACAAAACAAAAATACTGATAAACATAAGTCTTCGACATCAAATAAAAATATCAAACATACAAAGTACCATGGAAATAATTTACCACATCTTGATTCTAGATTTATTTATTTATTTTCATTTTTTTTAATAAAACAAAGTTTACAACATCAACAGCAAAATACCATGACACGTATCAAAATCCGAATTTCATTCACATTCTAATCTTCATCAAAAGGAATCCATGTCAATTTCTTCTAACACAACTCCATCATCGTCTTCTTCATCATCTTCAATATCAAATAGACAAATATAAATTCAATTTAAGCAAAATTTAAACTCAAATAGAAGAATAACAATAATATTGATAGAATAACGTCAAATACTAACCTTGAGAAACTTGGGATTCAAACATTGTAGATTAATTGTAGTTTGGTGGCTCTTCTTCAACCATATGTTCCAATCCATTATAACTTAGTTTATTTTCCGGTATTTCATCGACCACCTAAAACTCTATTTTATCAATGTTTTCATAATCGATCGGATCATAAGACTTTTTGTAATCCTTGAGCATAGATAAAAAATATTAATATACTTGTGAACATAAATAAAGAAAGTGAAAAATAATTGAAAGTATAAGTTACCTATTTTGATAGAATAACATAAAATACTAACCTTGAGAAACTTGGGATTCAAACATTGTAGACTCATTGTAGTTTGGTGGCTATTCTTCAACCATATTTCTAATCCATTATAACTTAGTTCACTTTCCGATATTTCATCAACCACCAAAAACTCGATTTTATCAATGCTTTCATAATCGATCGGATCATAAGACTTTTTGTAATCCTTGCGCCTAGATAAAAAAAATATTAATATACTTGCAAACATAAATAAAGAAAGTGAAAAAAAATAAAAGTATAAGTTACCTATTTTGTAGACGTAAATTATAATGAACATAAACATGGTCATTAAGCCTTTGGTGCTCGAACCGATTCCTTCTTTTAGAGTGGATTCTCTCAAAAACACTCCAATTTCACTCACACCCGGAAGAAGAAGCACTTTGACTTAAAATTTGAATTGCAAAATTTTGCAATTTTAGAACATCTCCACCATGTAATATTCAACATTCATCTAATGAAAAATAACAAAATAATATTATAATCTTTTTACTATAATTCACCATTAACAAAAATTTGAAAAAATGTTACCACGAGTAGTATTACGAGAAGCGAAAGCAAGTGTTCTACCAAAACTACCTTCATGCTCACGAAACAACTTTAGTTTATCCATGAGAGTTAGACCAACGACAATACCATCACTACTGTAACGCTCAATCATATCCATAACTCCCACAACCACCTTTGGTTTCTTACCAAAGCTTTCTTGACCATATTGAAAGATTGGATTCAACCAATAAGTAGCACCATGAACACTCTTACGCAACATCCTATGCCAACGATTTTTAATGATGATAGTATAAGGGTTGTACAACTCTGTGTTGTAAAAAAGTTTTTTAATTCCTTTTTCGGCCCTATAGATCCCTTCGTATATATAACCTAAAAAAAGAAAAGAAAACATCAATAAAAATGTAACATCCCAAAAATCACAATAAATTTAAAGTTTTCAAAACAACTCATTTACTAAAAAAAGTGTTTACAAAACCATTGTTTCCAAAATATTATTTAAAATTAGAGTTTCCCAAGATCCAATTAATCATAAAACCAAGGATGTGTACGATCACGCCTTCGCCTTTTCACGGTTCTCTTTAGTAGCTGAAACAAAACTAAAATTGTAAGCCAACACTTAGTGACTTCCCCCAAAGTACCAACACTCCAAATAAAAGCAAGCATGCAAACATGAGGAGCTAGCCTGACTGGACCACCTCCTAGGGCCTACAACCTATCTAAACCGCTTTACGAGCAGCCGACCTGACTGGACCTCCTCGTAGGGCCTACAGCCTATCTGAACTGCTATGCGAGCCGCCGGCCTGACTGGACCACCTCGCAGGGCCTACAGCCTATCCGATCGTCCCTGGGTGTCTTGGCCTACAACACAAAGCATGACCACCTCAACCCAAACCAACATGTCGACATACGCCACAACAAACATGAAGCCAAAGCCGGAAAATACAGATAATCATATGGACCTAACGGATCACAACAACATAGCAGCATCCTATATACCAGGAGACAGATCTAACAGATCACTACAACATAGCCACATATGGTAAAACCAGGATATCAATCCAATGGGCCGGTCTTGGTTCATTCAACCCATAAGTACAGTGAAGAAAACTCACCTCACAGTCTGACGAATAGCTGAACAATACACTGCTCCTGATGTTGGCTCAACAGATCACCTCCAAATGATGTCTAAGGGGGAGGTACTTCTGGATATAAGCTCACATTGAGTCCCCACGATGATTCCACCACCTTCACTTTCCTTGAAGGTCACCAAAAACACACACACACAAGGTCAAAATGTCTACACAAGAGGTTAGGGTTTGCAAAGGTCGAGATGAGCGATAGAGGCTGGTGTAAGGAAACGTCTTGAGGCTATAGAGGGGATTAAATAGTGCACAACTCCACACATTAAGGTTTTCATCCAGACTGAGTATTCCCAACGTACACTAGGAGTATGCCCAACATACTCCAAAACGATGACATTTTCTTTCATGGACCTTACGCCCAATGTACTCATGCAGGGCACTTTTCTTCCTTAAGGACCACATGGGACCAATTCTAAAAAAAACTCATACCAACGGTCAAAATTCAACAATTCCCACACTAAGGGGCTAAAAGTTAAATTCTTGAAAATCGAGATGCTACAAAAAATAATAAAAATGATAATATATTTGTAAACATCATTAAAGAATATAAAAAAAGTTATATCTAAAGTTGACTTCTCATACGAATCACAAATATGTAAAAGTCTCAACATTGGAGTCATCACCATTACTATGATAGCACAGTTGTTCCAAAAGCTTTTATTCAATATGATAAGCTTAACTTCTTTTGCTTTTTCTAATCTAATCACTTTTTTATACATAAGAGAGGTGACCATAACTTGTAAATCATGTTTCTGATCAGACAAACTCTTCAATGAAATAAATGCAATACCAAAATGACTGGCACTTGGACGAATAATGTCTGTCTAACATGGTCTTTTTCTTAACCAATTTAATGGCCATTTGTGGTTTTAAAAAAATATTGTAATCCGTGATGCAAGTTTGATCAAATCATCGACTTGAGGCATCTGTGACATGCCCTTCGTAATCAAGTTCATATAGTGGGATGCACATGGAGACGAAACAATAGACATATATTTCTCACATAACAATCTTCCTGCAACCTTATAGTTTGCAGAATTATCATTGACTAAATTAACTACATTATGATGACCAACAATCGAAACAATCTCACTAAATAAATTGTTGATACGTAATTTATCTACTAGTTCTTTATTTATTAACCAAACCAATCTAGACTAGCTAATACACAATAGATAGTGTACCTAACAGAATAATAGAATGCTTTAGGTAAGTCGGGTATCAAACATAGGGATCATCAAGCATTAACAGCTCAGACAAGATGTTGTTGATTTCATGGATAATGCAATGGGTTAAACTGTTGTTGCTTACCGATTCCTAGGTCGATTAGAATTATAATCAAAAGGCTAATGCTTTAGTGTAGAAAGTTTATGTTTTCAATGATAAAGTTGACAAACAATTAAGTAAACCAATATTAAGTTCGAATTATGAAAGACTTGAAATTATGATTGATATAAATGGTTAGAAATATTAGTTCAATACATGAATGTTTATCACATATTAACTTTCACATTAATTTACCAACTTCTCTATTTAACCCTAGGTTTTTGGTCAAACACTAGTCTTATAACCTTGTTAATAAAAAATCATAAGATACAAGTATACTAAGATAGATGGAGCACTAGTCTCAATAAAACTCACAATTAAACATTAAAGAAGATATTATTAACACAAAGGGTTCTTTATGAAGCTAACATAATGAATAAGCAACTTAAAAATAATCCAAAATCCAATAAATCAACCCATAGCATGTGCGATCACCTACTCTAAACGAAAGTTAGGGTTTTTAGCCCATAACCTCTAGAAACAAACATATAAAAATGAAATTCACTTTGCAAAGCATGATGAAAACAACGCAAATAAGTGTTTAGAAGTTATGTTACCTTTAGATCTCTTCAAAACAAAGCTCTCAATCGAATTCTGAACTCCAAAGCCGCCAATGGATGACTCTGGTCTTCAAAAGTTGGCAAAAGCTTCGAACATAAGTTAGGGTTGAACGCATAATCGATCTATATACAGATTCCAAAATTTGATTCCCTCACCGTGGCGAATAGGGCTCCACAGTGCGACGCCTTCTCAAAATGTGTATTCTCCAAGGCATCATCTTGATCGTGAATCTTCTTCTTTCTACAACATGGCAGCAGATATCCATGCTGTGGAACTATAGACTCCATTGAACTTTGACTTCAGTTGACTCGATCCAATTTTTCCTGCTTTCAGGTATGCATTTTGCTTCCTTTTAATCCTGGGTATATCTTCGCTATTACAAAACAAAATTTAAACATATTAAGCACCTTTTGTCATAAAATAAGCATAAGTGTAGCTAATAATATTTAGATAACGCATAAAATATATAAATAAATATGGAAATATCAAAATACCCCACACTTGAATTTTGCTTGCCCCCAAGCAAAGCTGATTTTATTATCATTATACCATTACATCAAAACCTTAGCTACCAACATCACACAAGACAATCAATTTTTAAGCCCATCCATTAATACAAGGTAAAGAAGGTAGGGTAAGAACTACCTAATGAAAAGTTTTTGGGTCAAAGAAATATATTATGTTAAGTTTTAAGCTCAAGGTGGAAACAACCAAAAGCTAAAATCGTAGCGTAGAAGAGAAGCCTCGCGTATCAGTAGCAATGAGTTAAACCTCTATGTCTCCTTGTGAGTGAGATTGAGAATGCTCTCCAATGGTATCCATGTGACTACTCTTGGTGACCCACCTACTTTCTAATGCGATGCTCCAATTCTTATTTGTGTCGGTATCGGAACGCTTTTCCTATTCGTATCTCTAGTACGAAGACGATGAAGAGGTATTGAGGTATAATTGGTATTGGTTTTGACTTAAGATTATTACTAGTGGCTATCTAGCTACTAACCTTATGTCTAAAGTCAATAACTCCCGAGGAACACTCATTCTCAGTACTAAGTGGATTTCTCCTAGATTGGCTAGTGATATAACTTAACTAGTTATCCTAGCACTTGATAAGGGATAAGAATATTTCTAAGTGTACCTAGATGAATGCCTACAATATGCAATGCCCATACGCACACCGAAAAATTTTGCTTTTCAAAATTTTAAGTTGAAAATCGTTTTGAACATAATTCTACTATAACCGTTTCCAGTCTCGCATTAATTTTCCTTAATTAAGCATAGATGGCCAGGCTATACTTAATTAAAGTCCAATAATGCATACTCGAATTAGTTAGACCAGTAGTATGATCAGTATCTTAAAAATGTTTTGAAATTTTTTGGCTATAGTTGTGGTTCTCCAAAGGAAAACCGGTATCTCTATAACCTTTGGCTCTGATACCATTTCTGTCACACCCCGCTAAAGCGGAAACGCGGGACGCAACAATACAACGGGTCTCATATCAAAAGTTAAAAGATAACACCAACCATAGTATTAAAAAGCATTACAATTTACAATGACTTTGAACAACTTTTTAAAATAAATTACAATGTATTTGAAAGACAACACATGCAAATGCTCCTACAAGTGTTGTGTCTCTACGTGCCTCTTACTAGGTGATTCCTGAAAAAGCATGTAAAACGGGTGTCACCTATAAAAATAGTTGGTGAGTTCACAAGTTAAAAATAATATTGGTTTCATGAATCGTAATCAAAGTGTTGATAGAAGTTTCCATAAAATATCTAAGACTAGTAGAACTATCATGTTGCGAAACTAAACTTGCCTCAATTATTTTCCAGGTTGAATCTACTTCCAATTGATCTCTAAAGTAGGATCCTACTTGAAGTTTACGAACTTTACTAAGTTAAAGATAATCAAAGATCCTCCTTGATGAACAAGGATCCATACATGTACAAGCTTTAGGATCCTATGGGACAAAAAGAATTGTGACTTGATGCTTCTCCTAAAGTGAGTCCTAAAGTTCACAAAGCCGGAGGATAATTAGGTTCCGTCTACCCTTATTTCTCAAAAGTTGTCTTTCTTATATGATGATTGAAGATTTATTATCCTAAATGGATCTCAAATATTTTGGAATCCTAAATGGATTACTAACTGTTTTCAGGTCATTCGAATCCTGAGAGTTCATGCAAACCCCGAACTCCTTAAGATCCTGATTATAAGGATCCTCGAAAATCCTACAGTTACAACCACGCAATCCAATCAAGAATGCAAAGAAGTATAAAAAAACTATAACATTAAAGGGGTTGCCCACCAACCCCACAAAAAAGAAAATAGTAATATTGTCTTACACCCCAAGAAAAAACCAAAAACTACTTGAACTAAATTTTTGCAGGCCTAAACCGTTGAGTGGTTATCATCGCCTGTGGTCTTCTCCTCCTTCCCTGCCTTCAGCTATTGCCCTTTAGGATCCTGATCGGTGTTCACAGGTTTACCAGTTAGTTGGGCAAGAGCGGCACGCCACCCTACCAAGTTTCGGGATCCTGCATTGGCCACATCTTCAACTAGTTTGATCTTGGCTTCCCAGATGGCCACAACAACACTGACCTTTGCCTTGGTGATCACCTCCTCCATCTCTACGATATGATCCTCTTCTTTTTCGGCCTTCACCTTGCTCAAAAGTTCCACCCTCTTCAGGAGGTCCTCGTTGGTTGCTTTCAACATTTTTTCTTGCTATTTCAGGGCCTGTTCAACTATTTCAACCTGGATCCTCAACTCAACAGAGACGTGGTGGGAGACCTAAAATAAGAAAGACATAAGAAATAGAAAATAGTAAAAAATGTAAAGGGAAGAAGGATGTCTGCTCTTACAACCTGAGAGAAGGAAACCAAATTCCGAAGTGCATCCTCCGCCCCGAGGTTCTCCAAACTCAACTCAGTGGATCTTGTATTCTTTCTGTTCTTAGATATCGAAGTTTTCACGATTGAATCTACGGGGGCTCTCATGATGGGAATGGTGGGCATGGTCTTCTCTTTCTTCGCCACTAGTTAACCATTGGACATTCCCGTATCGAAGTCAACAAGGGTGAAGTGGGCACCAGAAAGGGTACTCTTGGATCCTAAGCAAAGAGCGTAAGAGGTCAGGATCCTCCTTACGAAAAGGAAGAAAAAGTTAGGATCCTTACCTTAGGATATGGACACAGAGGTACACAAACTCTCTAGAAGATTCAATTGACCGAGCTTGAATGACCTCTGTGATTCAGACAGAGTTAAAAAGATTTTGATCCTGTTTTCTGTATCTTCAGCGGGAGGAACCAGATCGTCGAACTTGAAAGCTCCAAAACATCAAAAAAGATAAGAAAAGTGAAAGCCGGGATCCTTAATGTAAAAATATGAAGTTCTAAGAAACCTTCTTTATCCAGGATTTTGATAAAATATTTCCGTTAGGAATCGAGTCAAGTCTTATGAAGAAATATTTTCCTTTCCAAGCACCGTAATTATGCTTGGACTTCAAAACAAGTGGAAATCTATCGGTTTTAACCTTCAAAAGAAAGCAGGAGTTCCAAAAAGTTGTAAGATCATAAACATATGCTAGCTCATTTAGACCAACAGAAAGATCCCTGGAGCGATTCAGATGATAAATCCAATAGAGGATTCTCCAAATTGTTGGCGTAACTTGAATATACAAGATTTTTGTGATCTTAAAGAATTCAGAAATAATTCCGGAGAAGGGGTTAAAGAGCCCTAGGGTGAAAGGGTACTCGGGAAGACAAACCCAAGTAGAAGAAATGAAATGAGGCCGAATCCTAGCATCAAAATCCCTAAAGACGGTGCCAGTGGGAAAAGTTCCACACGACTTCAACATCTCAATATCATCATTGGTGAAGGTACATGTTTCCTCAGAAGACAAGATCTTCTGATCCATTAAATCATCATCGGGTGTAGCAATGATGTTTGCACGAGATCGAATTGTTTTCTTGCCCATTGTCGAAACTGAATATGAACGAAAATAAAAGCAAACAAGAAAAGTAACTTTGAATTGTATTCGATGAACTTCAGAATCGAGAGCTAAAAAAGTAAGGTAGAACCGAAAGGTTGGGTGTTCCATTTTTATAGGGATCACTGAGAGGTAAAAGGTTGATGTGACCTATTTCAACGGCTAGAAATTTAACCTTTCAAATTCAAATTACTCTATCTGTTAAACTTCAAAATCTTATCTCCTTTATTTTTTAAATTATCCCTTTAGATATTGGTAAACTAACTTCAAAATATTTCGTAAGAATAATTTGGGGGCAATTGTTATGGCCAGGATCACAAAATACATTCAGGATCCTCAAACCTTAGGATCCTTAAACATACTTTAGGATCTTGGTTATTATCATTTATTTTCCTAACATATATAACAGTTATATGCTTCTTTGTTTTTCTCACATGTGCAGAATTAGTCAGCTAAAAGACTTATTCTCAATGAAGAATCATCTTGACCATGAAAAAGAATCGGAATACCAACTCAAATAACATCTATAAGCTGATCTCGGAGGATCTTGGAATTATCGGACTTCTTGTTATTTTTTTTAGACTATAAATAGCACTTAGATTACACACACACACAGGCGATTAGCTCATCTACTTGTACTTACATTTCACACATTCATCTCTCTAATCATCATTTTCAATCAATAAAATCATCAAGGCAGGTGATCATTGTCACATCCCAAGGTTTTGTGCCGAAGATCCTTGCAAGGATCATGGGCTTTCCTTGCAAACCACTTATGTCACTTTGATCATCATCTTATACTTATTTTATTCTGAACATCAAAGCCTCTCATACAATTTGGTTAATTATTGATTGTTCATTTTTTGACCAAAACAGGGTGTAGCTCCAAAAGGACAAGCTCATATGATCCAGGATCCCGAAAAAACCTTTGTTACTCCCAATAACTAGGATCCTGGTAACTCCATGAATAATAATATTGTTAATACTAACACCATGGATGTTGAGGCAAGAATAAGCTTGGTCATGGCCAATGAACTTAAATAGTTAAGGCATATGATCTCAAGTGTACCCGGGGTGCTCCAACCTATACCGGAAGTTTCCCCAACAAGCCATAACATCTCAGGATTTTCTCCGAAGATTGCTGATACCGAAGTCCCAAAGCGCTTCCAAACTCCTAACATGAAGCCTTACGATGGGACTACGGATCCTAAAGAGCATGTGGCACAATACAGGGAAATAATGGAGATTATCCTATTCCCACACATTTGAAGGAAGCTTTCCTATGCAAGGGATTTGGTTCGACCCTCACGGGATCAGCCTTGAAATGGCTACTAAATGTTTCTTCATACTCTATTACTTCGTTTGCACATTTAGTTAATATTTTTAAAAACCAAATTTCTTGTGCAGAAAATTCGAAAAGATCTCTAGTGATCTCTATCGGGTGGTTCAGGACCCTAAGGAATCCCTCAAGGATTTCGTGAAATAGTTTGGAAGGGAAAATATGTGTAACCCCAACAATGATATGGCGAATGGTGTAGAAGAATTCAAAATGGGCTTAAAGAAGCACTCTCGTTTCTACAAAACCTTGTAATGACTCCATGCAAAAGAATGGATGAAGTAAGGAGCAGGGCATTGAGGTTCATAAGGCTCGAAGAAGACAAGGAGATCCAAAAGAGGAGCAACCCACCAAACTCATATGATAACCCCAATAGAAAGGCCAATTCCTTGTTCCAAAGATCCTATAAATCCAAACCTTATTCCAAACCTGATCATCATAGGGTTAATGCCCTTGAAGATGAAGGGGATGAAGAAGAATTTCCTAAGATCACAGACTATTGTTTTTCTATGGATGTTTCAGGTTTAATATTTGATATGCAGGTTCTTCGCGACAAAGCAAGATGGCCAAGAAATGGAGAAAAGTCCACCGCCTGGAAAGATAAGGCCAAATGGTGTGCATACCATGGGGACTTTGGTCACATTAAGGAAGATTCCATAGCCCTCATAAAGGAGATCAGTTAGCTACTTAAAAAGGGATACCTCAAGGAAATCCTTGGAAGAAGAAAAGAAAGATCCAAAAGAAAAGGATCAAGATCCTCATAAGATCCTAGAGAAACCAGGACCCCCTCCTGTGGATGCCAAGGTAATCAATGTGATCTTTGGAGGATCTGAGATTTGTGGTACATCTTATTTTGCAGCAAAAAGACATGCCAAAGTGTCGAAAATAGAGAAAGAAGAAAGGCTTTAGGAGAATATATTGATCATGAACGAGAAGGAGATTACCTTTTTTTAGAAGGATCCTTGTCAACGGAGGATCCCCACCATGTTGGACTGGTGATCACTCTTTACATCGCCAACCCTTTTTTCATAAGGATCCTTGTTGACAGAGGATCCTCAATCAACATTAGACTCCACGATGCTTTGAAAAGGATGAACATCCCCAAAGCCAAAATAGACAAAAGATCCTCAGTGCTGATTGGATTCAATGGCGAAACAACACATACGGTCAGTGAGATTATGCTAACTATCTACATAGAGGGGGGTAAACTCTATGCAACACTTTTGTGTAATTGATAGCTGTTATACTAGGTAGACCATGGATCCAGGATATGAAGGTTTTCCCTAAACATACCATCAGTATGTTAAGATGCCCACTCCATGGGGGACAATAAAGATCACAGGTGATCAGAAAGAATCCAAGGATTGCTACAAGACCTTGATGAAATTTTCAATGGTACCACGACAAGCATATCAATTGAAGCACTGGGCATGAGGTGTGCTAGAAACAAGAGAGTAGGATGTAAAGGAAGTGCCCATGAACCTCGAGGATCCTGAAGCCAAAGACCTCATATGATCATCAATACTGGAACAAATTGAGCAAGAACTAATAATGTTCCTAAAAGATAGAAGCAAAACATTCGCTTGGAAGCATAAGGGTATGATAGGTATAGAGAAAAATATTATAACTCATAAACATAACATTGATCCTTCTTTCATACCAATACACCCAAAAAAAGAAAGTTTGCACCCAAAATAAATCCTATTATCCAATACAAAGTAGAAAAACTTCTTAAAACATGGATGATCAAGGAGGTCAAATTCCCAAGGTGACAAGCCAACATGGTCATTGTACATAAGAATAATGGAAAATGGTGAGTATTTGTGGATTATACGGATATTATCAAGGCTTGTCCTATAGATCCTTTCCCCGTTCCACACATAGATTCCATGGTAGATGCTACGAGTATCCACGAACTGCTAACATTCATGTATGCATCATCAAGTTTCCAACAAATTCAAATGCAACCATATGACTAGGAAGATACCATATTCATAACCCCAACAAGTATATATTGTTATACTGATATGCTTTTTGGTCTAAAAAATGTAGGTGCAAGATACCAAAGGCTAATTAATAGGATGTTCAAGGACAAACTGGGGGACACCATGGAAGTCTACATCGATAACATGGCGGTCAAATCAAAGAAAGCTGAAGACCACATAAATGATCTTGAAGATGCCTTCAACATACTAGACAAATGCAACAAGAAGTTGAATCCTTCAAAATGCCATTTTGGAATGAGATCAGGCAATTTCCTTAGATAGATGTTGACTAAAAGAGGAATGGAAGCAAGCCTAGAGCAAATAAAGGCCATCATCGATTTAAGATCCCCAACCACGACAAAGGATATTCAGAGACTAATAGGAAGCTTAGTAGCACTAAACAGGTTCATTTCAAGATCCTTAGAAAGTTGCAAACCTTTATATAACATCTTGAAGAAAAACAAAAGGTTTGAGTGGACTAAATAATGTAAAGATGCTTTTTAGTTACATAAAAATTATTTGAGTTGTACACCCTTGTTGGTGAAAGCACTAGATGGGGAACCACTCCTCCTATACCTTTCAGTATCCTCTAGCGTTGTAAGTGTTGTTTTAGCCAAGTATCTCAACAGAGACCAACATCCCATCTACTATGTAAGTAAAAGTCTCTTGGATCCTGAGACCAAGTATTCCCATTTTGAAAAACTAATACTTGCATTACTGATTGCTTCCGCAAATTTAAGACACTATTTTGAAACATATACTATACATGTAAGAACTAATTTTCCCCTTAAGAATGTTATGCGAAATCCAGAGACGTCAAGTAGGATGGCAAAGTGGTCTGTGAAGCTGAGCACATACGACATCAAAGATTAACCAAGATCAACAATAAAATCAATAGCACTAACAGACTTTTTGGTTGATTTCAGTGATGATCTACAACCTGAAATAGAATTGGAAAGCAAGGAACTCGAAAAAGAAGGAAGCATGGGAAGATGGATACTCTTTACTGATGGATCTTTTAACCTTAGAGGAACATTCCTAGGGATCATACTAAAATTGCCACAGGGGGACATCATACCCCATGCAGTTAGTTGTGAATTCGATGCAACTAACAACGAAGCTGAATACGACATATTGATCATGTGATTACAGTTGACCAAGGATCTTCAGATCAAGGATCATCAGGTACTTGTTGACTTCCTATTATTAACTAATAATTCTAATGGATCATATGCAGTAAAAGGCTAAAGAATAACATTATACCTCCAAATCCTCAAAAAGTTGGCCTCTGAATTTGAAGCTTTCAGCTTAATCTAAGTTCCCAGAGAAGAATATGATGATGTAGACGCACTAGCCAACCTAGGATCTTACCTTAGGGTCCCACTAAAAGTCAGGATCCCTATAACCCATATATTGATCCCAGTGAGAGAAGATCCCTCCAATAATCCAAATCATCCCAATGACCATGATCAAACAACCAACATAGCAATAATCTAGGATCCTGACCCTCAACCACTTCCTCAAGATCCTACTCGTCAGGATCCTTCGAAATACTCAAAATCCTGGATCCAGCCCATCGTGGAATATCTCCAAAATGGCACGATCCCAAGAGATGAGAAAACTGACAGAGCATTCTAGATGAGGGTCTCACGTTTTGTGATGATCCAAGGAAAACTATACAGTAAATCCATGGCATGCCCTTACCTTAGACGCTTAGAATATCACGAGACTGCAAAAGTCCTAAAAAATATACACGAAAGATATTGTGGCAACCACACTGGGGGTAGATCCCTATTCTCCAAAGTGTTAAAGACGGGATACTATTGGACAACAATGAAAAATGATGCTTTCTTTCATGCCCAAAGATGTGATGCTTGTCAATGAGATAGCAACATCATTCGTCAACCTGTAGAACTATTGCATCCTATCATTTACCCTTGGCCATTCATGAAATGGAGAATATATATATTTGGCAAGCTACCAAAGGATCCCGGTGGAAAGGTGTTTATGCTAGTGATGATGGACTACTTCTCAAAATTGATAGTGGCTGAAGCCTTTGTTCAGGTGCGAGCGAAGGAAATAGAGATAAATATAAAACAGTTTCAAAAATTTCCCAAACTTTTTGTACTAGTGTTATTACATATATAAAAGCTGGGAAAAATATAAAAGTTGGTTTCCAAACAGGTTAGGTATTTTCTTTGTTTTATTCACTTAAATAAGCATTAATTCGTGAATAATTAGTAAACAGTTAAGGAAAAAAATTACCAAACTTTTTGTAAACTTCATATACAGTGTACATAATCTGGGAAAATTAATGAAAGTAATTTTTGAACAGAAAATAACTATTTTTATAATTTAAGTGTGTTTAATACCAAGAAAATAGAAATAAATTAAACAGTTAATATAAATCCCCCAAATTTTTATTTATGTTTATAATGTAATAAACGATTTCCTAGTAAGTGTTTGTGAATTTTGGATAAGTTTACCTATTTTTCACTTATTTAATTCTTTTAATATACATTAAATCTTGGAAAAATAGTAAAAGGTTATAGAAAATTCATCAAATTTTTCTGTGAAGCTTATATAATATATAGAAGCTTCGAAAAATAATAAATATGATTTTTATAATATGGAACCCGAATTTTGTTATTTACTTGTGCTTAATAGCAGTAAAATAAAAACTAATAGTAAATAGAAATAAAAATTTGTCAAACTTCATGGGGATGTTGTTTTATAGTATAGGTCATTCATGCATTTTTCCAGAATTTATTTACTAGTGTAAGTATTTTATATGCTTTAACACTCTATTTTCTTATTATTTTCATGTAAAAATAAAGAAAATATATATTGAGCTAAAAATTTCCAGAATGCATCTTCATGAAATTTAATAACAATGAAAAATCATTTTCTTATTTTTTATGTCAAAAAACATGCCTAAATGCTCAATAAATTATAGAGAAAACTTGGTTCTTGTGATTTTTGTAAAGATTATTGATGTTACTTTGAGAAATTTTGCAACATGTTCCAAAGACTTTTGAATCAAGATCTTTTTTTCCCTCTTAATACATTATGTTAAGTGCTCAAATTAATTTTTCCTAGATTTTTAGTGAGGAATAAGACCTTTGAACATTCAATACAAAACTAGTATTCACAAAAATGTACTGTTTGAGCAACAGTTTTGTAAAAATTGCTAAAAATAGAAATATTGGAATTTTCCAGTGAGGTCAGATGGGTTTGAAAGCTAACTCACAGTATTATATTTCAGAAAAATAATCTCGAATTTTTGTTAAGAAATGAGTGAGATATGGCAGTTTAAAATCAGGTAAATAAATCTGGCAGATTGCATGCATGATGATTGGTTAGAAAAGTGAGTTTTCATCATTTCTTTGAGTAAATCTTTTGAAATATTTTATGAAATCATGATCCATGCATGTTATGGTCATGTTTCCAGAGATCAAATATATTTAAAAATCATAATTTACATACATGCATTAAAATAAAAAAATCTTATTTCTCAAGAACTCTTAAAAATGAGTTTTATGTTCTTAACTTGAAAACCTATTTTTGTGTAAAGATCATGAACATGCAACCATATTTTTATAAATGCATGGTGTTAAAACACATCCATGATGTTATAAAAGCCATTTTAACCAAAAGGAAACAAATTTGAAGAAGATGAAGAAGTAGAAGTTGGTTTTTGAAGTAATCTGCATATAAAATCATAAGAAAATAGTAGAAACTTGCATGCATGATTTAGTTAGGTGCTTTTACCTTGATGAGCCCTTATGGATGATGAATATTTTTATGCAAAATGGTGATTTTTTCTGGAAATTTTCGTGGGTGAAAGGAAGAGAAGGAATGGGGGGGGGGGGGGGGTGGGTTAGAGGGAAGAAAAGAGAGAAAAGAGGGATTCTATCTCTCTGGATAACTCATCTCTCTCGTCATCTCTTTGGGGTTATACTCCACCAAAATCATCCACCAAAATACTGAGATGCATGTTGACTCATGAGTTATCAACTGGAAAAATCTCTCCAATAGATTCTGCATCTATATTCGTCAGTTTTAGAGAGAAGTGAGAGAGAAATTTTTAGAGAGAGAAAGTAGAGATGTGTGTGTGTGTGTTGGAGAATGAGAGTGAAATGAGGAGAGGGGGGCTGATTTTTGAGGTGTAAAACCCCTTTCTCATTCATTTTCTTTTATAAAATTTAAATTCTTTTATAAAATATCTCCATTTTTATATAAAATGTGCACTAAAATCAAGTTTTTATTCATAAAACCTTGATTTTTGATTTATAAATTAAGGGTAAATGTTAATGAGTTAAATTTTATTTTCTTTGAATGCATTTTCATAATTTTAATTATTATAAGATCATATTATAAGGTTCATAGCTAGTTTTATAGAATTTTTAAGGTTAAATTTCATAAATTTAGGTTTTTAGGGCATTTAGGGTTTTTGAGACTTTGTAAATCTTTGGATATCAAAATCAATAGAATCTTTGAGAGTTTAATTTATCATATGGTATTATAACTCTTTTATAGTTATAAATAATGTTTGTAACTTATTTTATCGGTTTATTGGCATTCTATGTAGTGGTTTCGAGATTCAAGTGAAATTGAGGAATCAAGTATACTAGTCCTAGCTTTCAACTTTGACTTAAGTTCCAACGAGACTCGGACCTAATTTCTACTACTAGGTCAAATGCATGATATGTGTATATGCTTAATGAAAAGGTGTTCAAGTCAAGGAATTACCCGAATATGGATAGTCATTACAGTTAAGTAGTTGTAGAATTCACATACCAATGTGAAATCCAAGTACACTATCCTTCGATTCTACTTGTTTCCAAGTTTCTAGTAGGCTATAACTTAGCTTCTAGTTACTAAGTCCAGTATGTGTCATGCCTACATGTGCAACTAAGTTTATCAATTTTATAACTGACTCGAATTTTGACGGTTGTCAAAGTCTGCCCCAGTTGAAAGAATTTCGTCCTGAAATTCAATTCGTGACGCATTCTATTAGAACTCAGCCAAATACAATTGTATAATTGGAGAGATGGTGACTTGAAGAGCTCTTTGATTATTTTGGGTTAATTCCTCAAGGTAAGAGCCCAGTTTCTTTAACTATAATCAAGTTAGTGTTTCCCTAATTCGAGTTCTACAGTCTAGATTGTGTTAAATTTGGTTCATGGAATCATGATCCGAATACAAAAAGATTATCTAGTTAGATATTTTCTAACTTAAGAGAGCGCTATAAGTTTTGCTGAAGCACCAACTGCATTAACTGTTAAGTCTACATTGATCCTTATGTCGCGTTCTAAATTGTCACTAAGTGTAAATTCGTTGTCTAATAAAGAAGGGATTAGGAACAATTTTTTCTCTTCCGGATTGGCTACTAAATGTGAAAAAAGGTATATTCGGAAATAAGAAGGGGTAGCAGGAATGAAAGAGAAGCAATCAAGGGTAAGTTCCTAAAGATACATGCTAAGGGTAGGCAACGAAGTTTTGGTTCATTTCAAACGTAAAGACTATTTAAGTGTCATCTACAAAATAAATTATGAAATGATTTAGGATCTTCGAGGATATAATTACTACTACGGTTACTCTTACAATAATAGAACCATTTTCGAAGAGTATATATAATTAGAGAGTCATTGTTTCTAATGAAGGCGGTGAAAGTTTATGATATTTTAAATCACATTATCTAGGTAACATTTTGAGCGTTTAAAAATGATAAGTAATCTCGCTGTTATTAAAAATATGTGATAATTACAAGAGAATGAAGATACATGTGTGACAATAAAACGAAGTAGTAAATAATCAAGAGATTAATTAATGTCAAAGGTTTAAGTGGTCAATGAGGGAATTTATATAGAAATATTCATATTACAATTTTTGTGAAATTGTCCAATTGTTTAAGTCAGGACAAAATTCAAGTTTACGAGTCAGAATATCTATGAAAACAAGGTTGTGAGTTTAGGAACAGTGCATTCTTAATTTAGTGATCTTAATTTAGTGATCTTACAAAAAACAATCATTTGAATGATAAATAATCGTAACATTTAAAACCTTTTTATATACTATTAAAGAAAAGAAGAAACATAAGAAAATGTATTCTTTCACATATATTTTCCGGATATAGAAAAATGATAAGCATAAGGGTATTCATCTTGTGTATTAATTGTAAGGTAAATAAAACGAAAATTGCACTTTAAATCAAGTTTCCGAAGTTAAAACGAAAGAACAAATGTAAATAAGGATTACTTATTTACAATAGATTTCATAATAAAAATAAAATGTATATGATAAAAGGCGTAATTGAGTATATCAAAGTTGACTAAATCAAACTTATGCCTCACGACTATAGACGTATTAATTGCTTAAAACGAAAGGGTGGACTTCTAGTCTGCATGTGTACGAACATGATACTGAGAGAAAAAAAATAGACAGAAACAAAGTTAGACAATATATTATGTTATTATTATGGTTGTGCGAGATCTGAAATCAGAAGGAGAGCAAGAAATCAAGTTCGGGGGAAAGAAAAGGAAGGTAGCAGCGGCAATTATTGCTATTGTTAAAATTTTAAGAACAATATCCGTAAGTAGATCTAAATCTTAGGTTGAGATATATTTTAAACTTCAATCGTTGATATATGTTGATGGTTACATAGCCATGAAGATGTTTTAAAGTGTTTGCTAAGGTATCTAAAAATTCGGAGTTATCTATTAAGTTAAACTCCATTTGTGAAAAAGAAGAAGCACTTCAACTGGTAACTGAAAATCTGACAATTTTGACTTTTTAGACTGAAGTCCAACAATGGTTAAAATGGATAAGGTAAAGACTTAGTATACTTAGAAGAACAATTATACATTGTTGAGAGTGTATCACTGGAAATTTAAAAGTGAACACTATCTTTTACAATGTGGTAATGTAACAACCCGTTCTTTCGAGTCAATAAAAGTCAATGAAATTCACACTTGTTCAATCAAAGCTTACACTAGATCAAACAAAGAATTGCACTTCTTCATACCTAAGCCTAATACTTAGCTTAAACCCTAACCTAGTACAAGTGAAAACACAACGCAACCCTTGCTGCATTGTATCCTCTATTGCCTTAATGGTATGTTTGTAAGTTAAGAACTAAACAAGGTTTGAAACCTAGGTTGATTATGTTACTATAAAGTAATATAAAGCAAAAGAAAAAGGTTTATAATATAAATAAGCACCATATATTAGTGAATTCGGTCAAGTATTCAAGGAAACAAAGAGAATTCGGTTTTAGGAATCTATCCTAATTGTTGTTTTCGGCCACCACTTTCAAACCAAGGAGAATTCGGTCTTGGCATGACCGAATCCACAAAGACAAGGCCCATTAGGACCGAATTCCTTAAGTTCATGGCCCATTAAGACCCAATTCCCAATGCTATATATACGTGTTCAGCCGAATTCAACTTCATTTCTCACTTTTTCACAACGAACTCTTGCCAAATTTTCTCTCAAAAGTCATAAGAATTTTACCCAGAATCTTCATATCTTCCAACTAATTCCTCAAGAACATTCATCCCATCTTCAAATCTTCATAACATTCTTCAAATCTTCAAGCATCCCCTCAAGAACACAAGAACACACCGAAAACACCCCATCCCGCACTTCAACATTTCAAAATATTCCAAATTAATTTTGTAAGTATTATTTACATCATTAATTATTTAAATCACTATTTAAATTAATGTATTATTAATTTAAATATGGCGAGGAATACAATTATTTTTAGGGTAACGTTATTAGTGCGTACGCCTATCCGGGGATCATCTCTACAACTCGCTACTTCCAATTAACGCACATTTGAGGTGAGTTCATACCCCTATATTTTCAACGTTTTTAATATTTTTAGGGGGGAGAATATAAGTAAAACACAAGGACTTTTGTGTTTATACAAACATTTTAAATAGTTTTAAAACCATTGCAATTGTTTCAAACCGAGTATTCGTTACACTTTCTAAAATATTTTGTATATTTTAACCCTTTTGTAATATGTCGAGCATAAGGGTATATTGCTTTTATATAATTAAATTGCAAATGTTTTCATTACACTACATAACATTACAGTTAGACTATAATCGGTATAGTTTAAGAATCACTACACTGTTTTACTAAGCACTATACACGAAACAAGAACATACAAACAAACTATAATAGGTATACTTTGGGAAACACTACTCTAATACATTGATACAAGTACACACTATTAAAATAATTATTTAAGTATAATTATTTTACACTACAAGGTACATTAGTACAAGACAATGCATATAGTTTCTAATACAAGAGAACACTACAGCACTACAACACTACATGTAAACTAGTTGATACATGGTTGTGAGGCACTACTTCACTAGTATCCACTGGGGTATGGAACTAAATCCTATACAGTAGAACCAGAGTCTCCTGGAGGGAGAGCGTGAGATTTGTGTATAGATCTATATGGGACTTACAATCCCACACCTGAGCTGCTTGCAACAGCTAGGCCGACAGGCATGTGGTGACAAATGTCATAACTTTCAGACGCCTGAAGATCGTCGTAGAGGTCACTAGGTCATATCAAGCATGGTTATATGAAACTCACAACAGTATAACTAACACCCATGTTTGCGGGATCAAAACTACCTTAATAGTTTTATATTATTTAACAAAAACTATAGTACTCTATGATACACTACTTTACACTACAGTTGAGGTATCCAGGCATCTATACTAAAGTTTTCATACAAACACTACAGTGATACACTACTTTGCGTTATAACTGACGGTAACCAGACATATATATATATAAGGGTTTTCATACAAATACAGATACAATGCACTATTTTCTAGTTATAAATACACCACTAAAGTATACATTTTTCAAGGAACATACATGACTACATTGCATTCACTATAGAAAATATTGGATTTTCTGGAGAAACATACTAACATTTGTTAAATACAAGACGAGTTTGTCATCACTAAAACATACTTATGAACTCACCAACTTAAATGTTAATACACTTTCAAAATCACTTGTATTCTCAAGGAACCGATAAGATAGGTACACCCGCAAGATTTTGAGAAGACGGAGCTTTCTAGAGTCGCGTCTTTTATACTTTTGTTATACCTTTTGATTTCATATAAACTATGTTATGAACAGATGTAAATACTTTACTTTATCAATGTAATGGTTGTGCTTGCTTTGATTACTATTATACAATTGTTGTGATACTAAACATGACGTCCTCCGCCCCCGAACGTTTCTGCCGTTCCGGTTTGGGGGTGTGACAGATTGGTATCAGAGCATTGTTTATAGTGAACTAAGTATATCAAAACTTACAAGATATACAACATCCTCCGCTTCATAACCTCCTCCAGAAGATTCCGATCTTCCAATGAGATCTGAACGCGTTGAATCTTTCCACTATTTTTCAATCGAGATGGATCTACGACAACGCCATTGTTAGTCGTTGGAGGTGGAGATCGAGCAGGAACTTATTTCGGAACCTTGTCTCTGAATCTCACGAGGCTTATTAAACGATGAAGCCAGATGATTAACTCAAGTATGTATCGATCTGTCTTCTGTTTATCAGCGCGATCATGTGTTTGAAGCCGGATAACATTGTCGTTCCGTGTTGTCTTCTTCCCAAACTCATTGTTGTTGAAAAAACGAGTCCAATTAGGTCAATTATCAATGAACCACTATATCTACAAGTGACATATCATAGGCATCAGAATCTTAATTAGGTTTTGATTCGTATGTGCCCAGGTTCCGTAGAGGTGGGGCGGCAGAGCCTGATAGGTGGGGGAGTGGGAAGCAGGAGGAGCGTGGGGTGGCTCCACCGAGCGACAAGTGGCGGCTTACGCTTTTCAGCCTCTGCGTTAGGTGGTGGTGAGGGAAAGAGTTGGTGTTCATCAAGGTTCTCACGGTGAGAGTTGCGTTTTTTAGTAGAATAATATTCTTTTTAAAGTATGGGAAGAATTATGAGAGAGTGATAGTGGTTATGTATGTTGTTTGGGTGGTAGCAATCTTGTATGAATTCATATCCTTTGAGTGGTAGTAGTCTTGCTTGTGGTATCTGAACTGCCACTCGGGCTTACCTTCTCACATACATCCCCTGCATTTTTATGGTCAAATATCAAAGAAGAATATGTCTACATTTCATAACAGAAGTTTCAACAATTCTTGTTTTTGTTAGAACTCAACTTGCTAAGAAATTGGCTTCTCCTGCTATGCCAGTTGGAGAAGAATTTCAACCAGAAGCTTCTATTGTTAATTACTTTGCTTTAGGTACTAATTCTACACAAGTAATTCTCCTTATTTTCTTAATAATAAAAGCTGCTATTGATCTTTACAGAGAAATGATGGAAAGTGGTGTCATCAAGCTAGGCGACAAGCAGGTAAATCTTTATATAGATATATATTTTCCATTCCCAATTTCCCATTTCATGGTTATCTCATTGTCAAAGTATTTAACAAATAAAAGCATCAACTTATGTGTAATGATTGATGATAATTTCAAGCAGTTAGCAAACCTGTGTTGTGTGATTTCTGGATTCGGGCTTGCTAATGATAGGCAAGTATAGGTTCCCCAAGCCCTTCTTCAGTAGTCAGCTTCTTGAAAGAAGTTTTCCCGAGTGCTGAACACTTCAGAGATGCTGAAGGTCAAGATGTGCTTCTCTTTATTGACAACATTATCTGTTTCACATAAGTAAGTGAGAAAAAAACATTTCTTTCTTGATGGATGTCAAAAATTTACCAATGAATGTTTGACTTTATATACCAACATGCTAACTCTGAGGTGTCTCCTTTACGAATGAATGTTTGCCATATGTCCAAGCCATTTATGTCCCTGCTGATGATTTGACAGATCTTGCCCCTGCTACAACCTTTTCTCATTTGGATGCCACCACCGTGTTATCCAGACAGGTGAGTAAATATATAATTTTTTTTCTTTATGTGATTGTATATTGGGGATGATAAAGCAACATGGACTAATAACATTTGTAAAACAAGAAGGCGTAGATGAAAAAGTAAATAGACGAAGTTGTCATATCTATGATTCTATATTTCCTGAAACATATTCGAAATATTTAACAAAGAAGAAACCACAATCCCATAAATCCCCCTCTTTTGATTCCTTCTAGACCTTAAAAACTTCTCAACACTTCCAAGTTTATCTTTTAAAACTCCCATAGCATTAACAGAAAGCCTACACCCAACAATCCCATCTATACTTCCATCAGAAACCATAACAGAAGCTCCCACACAAGCAAAAGTAGCCTTGAAGCACACAAACAAATCCCTTCACGAGCCCCTGAAAACACCGGTTCAGCTTCTTGTACAACTTGCCCCATGCTAAACCCACCAAGGGCAGTTCGGGTATTTCACAATGCCACACCACTACCTTCAAGTTGAGGCACCCCAACAACTCTCGGATCCTCAAAAGCCTCAGTAGCCTTTTCAACCACAATATTGTTTATAAAATTTCCCGTATGAACTACCCTTGAAGCCAACATTAAACACATAGCAGCAGCTTCACCTGATCCAAGTCGGTTAAGAACTACATAAAAGTATTTAGGATGGGTTGGACACTGTGGTTAAATATGGATAGTTATATAATCATATATGGGATAAATATAACCTGATCAACTATATTTATCCGAGATATGACCAACATCTGTTTGGGAGTGATTATGGTGTTGCGACAAGTCTAAAACTTACCAATGCTATATACAAAGAGAAACTCTAGAACCAAACATAAACTTAAAATACTATAGGAGTATTTTATGGTACTATAACACCATACATAATCGTTACAAGTATTACTAATTCTCACAATTGAAAGTCTGCGATTACTTGCTTATGTAGTAACCCTTTTATTATAAATCGTTGATAATACACTATAAAGTTAGGTTATAATGCGTTTATGACTAAGATATATCTTGTTCAACATCATATGACTCATGACCACTATAGAGGACTTATCGTCATTTCCACTTGAATCTTTTAGAAAACGATGCTTCCGAAGAAGTCCAACAGGAAGAAAACTAAATCTCCAACAAATCCACCACCGCCACCACCTCCTCAGTATGACCCCACTGTTTTCCAAGCAGTAGTGACGGCTGACGTGGCTGCGGCTATGTTGCAAATCCACGCAAATGGTACCAGCGGGACGGGTAGTGGTGCCAACCCTTCTAATCAAGGAGACAGTCATGGACACCCGAAGGAGTGTTCATACAAGGATTTCACGAACGCCAAACCCCGATCCTTCGATGGAACTGGAGGTGTCATTGCCTTGACGCGTTGGTTCGAAAATACCGAATCAATCTTTGAGATCTGTGCGTGCCCCGAGGCCAGCAAAGTAAAATTTGCAGCATGCACCTTCACTGATAGAGCACTAACTTGGTGGAACAACCAAGTCAAGTCCCTAACTCTTCCGGTATCCAATGCTATGAGTTGGGACGATTTAAAGGAGTTAATGTTGGCTGAATACTGCCCGATTGGTGAAATGCAAAAACTGGAGCAGGAGCTCTGGAACCTGAAGATGAAGTGTTCCGACATCGCTGCATACACTGAAAGGTTCAATGACCTGGCTCTACTTTGTCCCGGGATGGTCACCCCGGAAAGCAAGAAAGTGGAGAGGTACATTTGGGGACTAACTCCCCCAACTCAAGGGAATGTTCTAGCTGCCAAACCACTTACATTTGTATTGGGTCTAAAATTATGGTTTATACTTTGCTTTTCTAGGCAACTGTATTTTTCTGTAGTGTAATATGTGTTTGCGTCTGTGTTCATGGCCAGGTTGGTGTGTACGGCCGTAAACGGGTTTACGGCCGTAAACCCGTTCACGGCCGTGAACTCGTGTTCGTCCCATGTTCCCTATAAATATAGGTGTAAGGGGTGAGGAGAGTAGACGAGTAAGGGGATAGAGAAGGAGAGCATATTGTAGAGAGAGAAACTAGAGATAAGAATAGTGTGTGTGAGAGAATCTAATGTATATGGAGCATCACTCATATCTTTGAATACATCATAGATTCAAGTTATTCTTCTTCTCCTTCTCTTCTATTGTGATCTGGCATCATCCGTTTGATTGGGATTCCGCACCATCAAACAGATCTGATTGATACACAAGCAGATCAGGGACTTACAAGTGGTATCAAAGCTTGGATTGTATCAATCAATTTTGTCAGATCTGGAGCTTATTTGACTTTATTTTGAAGGATTTCTGCATTTTTGGATAGATCTTGGCAAAATAAGGGGGGTTTGTTCTTCGCGTTTTTTCATAAAAATGAGTTTTTGATCGAGTTTTGGAGCTAAAAAGGTGAAAAATCGCGTTTTATTGTCGTAAACAGCGAAACACCGTTTTCGGCCGTAAACCCCGTTTTCGATCAAATAACTTCGTTTTCAGTTCTAAGGCTATATTTTTCGTTTTAAAAAAAGGGCGCGTTTTAGGTCAAATACTCTCGTTTTTCTTTTTTTTTGGTCAAAATTTCTTGGTTTTGGTATTATTCTTTTTTGTTTACGGTCTAAATTTTGATTTTAAAACTTGACTTTTAAGGTTGACTTTCTTGTTTTAAAGTCAAAGGGCATTTTTGGTAAACAATGAGTTCTTCAAAAATTAATGTCAATGAAATTTCCTTGGAGAATTTACGTGAACATTATGAATTATTACATAGAGAGAACGAGGACCTAAAATACGAAGGATATCAACTTAGGAAAGGACAGAAACCTCTAAAAGCACAACTAGAAGCCAAAACAAAAGACTTTTGGAAACTTCAGGAAGAGTATAGCAATAAGTGTGACAATTATAGATATGTGACCGAACAACTTGCTGAGTTAACTGCTGAGCTTGACACATTGAAAAATAAGTTTGAAAATGCAGATTTTAATTTCAGAAAATTTGATGTGTCAAGTGAAGTAGTTGCATCCATGATAGAACATAGTTTAAAATTCAAAGATAACCAGCAAAAGGGTCTAGGGTATGATAAAGTGTCTCCTCCTTTTAATCACACCTATCAGTATAACCCTTTGACCAAAGAAGAAATGGACAGAGAGGCACATCTCATATATGGAAAACCTGCTGTATTTGTGCCGGTAAGTGGTCCTCAGATTGAAGATACTAACATTTCTACTTCCAATGCATATTCGTTAGTAAGCCAGGGAAAGCAGGAGGAAGGAAAGATTGAGTCTCATAATAAAATTGTGTCAAAGTCTGATGACTTAAATTTTTTCGATATATTTGATGATATCTTTGATAATTCTGCCGTGGTTGTGCCAGAAAGTGTTGAGCTGAACGATTCTAATGCTTCTACTTCTTGTGCAGGTAAAGTAATGGAAGATGAGAACAAGGAGAAAACTATTGAACAAACCAATGTCTCCTTGAACTCTGAATTTGTTGCTTCGAACTCAGTTGCTTCCGATCAACCTGCTGTTGAGAAGTACATGCCACCAAATCAAGTGAAACAGCCGACTTGCTGCAACTGTGCTTGTGGGAACAATAAGAAACGAGGCAAGGACACGCCACCAGGGGCAGGAAGAAACAACTTCCCAGTGAAGAAAAAGACATGTTTTCACTGTGGAACACTTGGACACATTGCCAGCAATTTTCCTAATCTCACATACGTTCCCTACTACGCACAAGGATGGGAAAATGCGCCAAGAGGGAGATTTTCCAAAAGAAACCCCTCAAGGTCACGTTCAGACAATGGTGACTGGAATGCGCAGAAGGGCAAGAATCAAAATACCAAAGTCAAGAAGGGTATGCCGGCCAAGAAGCCAAATCCAAGAGATGCTCCAATGAAGACAAGACCGGTTAGGTCAAAGCCATCTAGGCAGCCGGTTTCAAGTTCAAAAGCAAGCGATAAGGCACCCAACAAATCGAAAAAGAAATGGGTTAAACCCGACTAAAGATGGGTTCCGAAGGTTCACTCTCCCAAATCTCCTAATGCTTCTAATATTTCTACATCTTCTGTTTGTGATAAGCAGGACTTGTCATGGGAGAGAGTACCTTGCAAAGATAAAAAAGGTCAACCTAGTTTCAAAATGGACTGGGTTCCAAAGACCAACTGATCCCGCTCTGTGCTGGAGCAGCTATGGAGGCATATCATCAAACTTCGGTTTGTTGGTAGTGGTTGTTCCAGGCACATGATAGGATGCATCTCTCAACTGTACAACATTCAGACCTTTGTTTGAGAGTATGTGTCTTTTGCGGGAAAGGAAGAAAGGAGGGGATCACACATTGGGGTTTGTGCTTAACGATGTAAAGAATTTTCGGATCTGTTTTGAGATTATGCGTGCTGTTCTCAGACCTTCTGGATGCAAATTCAATCGGTGACTTACGGTTTGATTTTTCTTCTCGATACTCCTGAGTTTATCTTACATTGATTCATTTTGAAGACAATTTTTTTATTTCCTTATATGTGTTTCTTTAGTAGGTTGTTTCGGAAGTGATATAAAGATAAAGTGATAAAGGGCAGTCTAAAACATGTGTAAGGGACTGAATCTGAATTGTCTAGACTCTGTGTTCAATGTGCTGGTAGGCACGAAGGATTTGACAGTGTAGATTTAGATAGAATTGTTTGGACTGACCATACGACGCTCGGGTAGATTGAGCAGTGAGATAAACACGGGAACCCACAGGATACACTAAATTAATACGCATCTAGAACTGTGGCTTAACATTTCCTTGATGTACGAACTTATATCCTTAATTCTGGTTCTGATAGGGCGACTGGGGGGTTATGATAAAGTAGGTCTGTAGAAATTATTTTCTTGTTTTCTATCTATCAGTCATATGTTGCTTCCTCCGCGTGATTGGAAGATATCCGACCTGGATTGCAACATATGCAACTCTAATTCTACGCACCTCCTTATCTATGAAATTCTTTCTATCTGTAAGCCATATGTTGTCCCCTCTGCGTGATCGGAAGATCCAACCTGGGACACAGCATATGCAACATTCTACCTCTCAATCCCTCTATCTCTGTTAGTCATATGTTGTCCCCTCTGCGAGATTGAAAGAGATCCGACCTGGGACACAACATATGCACCTATTTCTAAATTTGACTTCCTCCTTAATAATTGTCTACTCACGTAAAGTAAGGAGTTCTTTGGAAGCTCTTGACAATCAGGGTATATCGGGAAGTGGGGAACACGTTCTAGTGCAACTAAAATTGAACCATTTAGAGGTTCTCTGTAGATCTCGCTGCTTAATTTAAGTGGACAACAATACCCGTGGTCGTCGTCAGCTAAATGGTATATTTGGAAAAGTTTGTCAATATCCTTCGTGTTTAAGTGGACCACAATACCGACAATTGACCAGATCTATTCATGAATGTGAAGGTACTGATAAACAAGTTAAGACTGTCTCACAACTTTGATCCCAAATATATTTGTTTTTGTTAAATTTGTTCATAGTTTTCCTCTATGCACAAATTTAGGGGGAGAATTTTAAAAAAATCAAACAAAAATCAGAAAAATTCAAAAATAAAAAATAGTGTTATTTTTTTGTTTTATTTCTTTTCAAAAAACATGAAAAATCCAAAAATATTTTTGTTTCTGTTTTATTTTTTTCAGAAAATTTGAAAAAATCCAAAAATATGTTTGTTTCTGTTTTATTTTTCAGAAAATATGAAAAATCTAAAAATATTGTGTGCTAAGTTCTCTTTTAGTTTTGTTTTGTCTTGAAAAGTGAATTCAGATTCAGATGAAACTCATGGAGTTTGTGTCGAAAATTTCTGAGTCAAGACTTCATCCGTGAGTGTCGAAGAATTTTCATTCGAAGGAGCAAGAAATGAAGATTATTCTTTCAACATTCAATCTTTCAACCCTAGAAGCAAGGTCAAGCAATTGAAGATTATGTGACGGATTGCATTGAAGCCTCCTCAATCAGTCTGCTGCTATATATAAACCTGAAGTGATCTAGAAGATTCATTCTCTCTGATATTCTCTCTGAAGATTCTCAAGCTGAATGCACTATCTTTCAAGAATCTTATCAAGAAGCCTCCTCACCCAATGTGCGTTCAGAGTTAAATTTTGAAGAAAAGCCCAACTGCTCGAGATGAAGTCATTTATTGAAGATTCATATGTTCATCTTGAAGTCGTGAAGATATCGAAGATTAAAGCTGAAGCCAAACTCCAAATGAAGATTGAGAAGAAAAGCCAGCTACCTTTTTAGGGGGAGTTTGTTGGGTCAATTAGAAAAGAAAGCTATAAACCAAGGGGAAGATTGTTGGGTCTAAAATTATGGTTTATACTTTGCTTTTCTAGGCAACTGTATTTTTCTGTAGTGTAATATGTGTTTGCGGCTGTGTTCATGGGCAGGTTGGTGTGTATGGCTGTAAACGGGTTTACGGCCGTAAACCCGTTCACGGCCGTGAACTCATGTTCGACCCATGTTCCCTATAAATATAGGTGTAAGGGGTGAGGAGAGTAGACGAGCAAGGGGCTAGAGAAGGAGAGCATATTGTAGAGAGAGAAACTAGAGAGAAGAATAGTGTGTGTGAGAGAATCTAATGTATATGGAGCATCACTCATATCTTTGAATACATCATAGATTCAAGTTATTCTTCTTCTCCTTCTCTTCTATTTTGATCTGGCATCATCCGTTTGATTGGGATTCCGCACCATCAAACAGATCTGATTGATACACAAGCAGATCATGAACTTACAATTTGACAGTGCCAAGCGTCTGGTACAGACACTGATAGATCACGGGGATGGCCAAGACTCCGTAACAGTCGTTCCTGAACAACCCAAGGAGGGTAACAACAAGAAAAATTTATGGAACAAACGCAAGGGCCAATCTTCGTAGGAGCCCTCGAAGAAACAACAAACGGTGGCAGTTCATGCTACTACCACTCCTGCTGTTGTTCCCGCTGCTCAAGCCCCTCCTAGTCGATATGTTGGGAACCTCCCGAAGTGTAAAAAATACAATTTCCATCATCATGGGCCTTGTCGGGAATTGCAGTGCACTAGCTGTAACAGAAAAGAGCACACAACCTGTTTCTGCAAGGCACCAGCGCATCCAACCAACCAGACCCCCGGAGCTGGGATAGGCGAATCCTATTATGGGTGCGGTGAAACCGGACATTACAAAAGAAATTGCCCTAATTTAAGAAATGCTGGCAACACAAGGAGAATGCTAGCCATGGGCCAAGAGGAGGCGGTAGCAGATCCCACCGTAGTCACGGGTACGTTCCTCCTCGACAACTCTTATGTATGCATTCTCTTTGATAGTGGTGCGGAGATCAGTTCTCTCAGTCATAAATTCAAACTCTTACTTAAACACAAATCCAACCATTAAATGAAACGTTCACTATCGAGATGGATAACAGAAAGAAAGAGAGCACTAACGACATATTCATAGGTTATACTCTCACTCTAAACGACTATTCCTTTTCAATCGATCTTATGCCGGTTTCCATAAAGAGCTTCGATGTCATCATCGGCATGGACTGGCTAAGTCCTAATCGTGCTGATATCCTTTGCTATGAAAAATCCATCCGCCTCAATTTGCTAAATGGCGAAGCCCTCGTTATCTATGGCGACAAACCCAATACTGATCTTCGGATCATCTCGTGCATCAAAGCCCAAAAATACATGAGAAAGGAGTTTCACGCATTCCTAGCCCATGTAGTCAACGAAAAACAAGAAGTTAAAGACCTTGAGAGCATCCCTGAAGTCTGTAACTTTCCTGATATCTTCCTCGAAGATCTTCCGGGAGTTTCTCCCGAGCGCCAAGTCGAATTCCGAATGGACTTAATTCCTAGGGCTACCCTCGTAGCCAAATCCCCGTATCATCTAGCTCCAACGGAAATGGAGGAATTATCTAGCCAGCTCAATGAACTGCTCAATAAAGGATTCATTCTATCGAGCTTCTCACCCTGGGAGCACCGATCTTGTTCGTTAAGTAGAAGGATGGATCTTTCCGAATGTGCATAGACTACCGTGAACTGAACAAGCTTACTATTAAGAACCGATACCCTCTTCCACAAATAGATGACCTTTTCGACCAAGTACAAGGAGCGAGTTAGTTCTCCAAGATCGACCAAAGATCAGGGTACCATCAGTTATGAGTTCAGGAGAGTGATGTTCCTAAGACAGTTTTTCGAACCCGATATGGTCACTACGAGTTTGTAGTGATGCCCTTTGGTCTAACCAACACACCCGCCGTATTAATGGACTTAATGAATCGGGTGTGCCGCTCCTTCCTAGATAAATTCGTCATAGTATTCAAAGACGATATACTCATCTATTCACGAAGCTAGGAGGAGCACAGTCAGCACTTAAGACAAGTTCTAGAAACATTAAGGGCAGGGAAGCTATATGTGAAATTCTCTAAGTGCGAATTTTGGATTAGGAAAGTAACTTTCTTGGGTCACGTAGTTAGCAAAGAAGGCATACATGTGGACCCTTCCAAAATAAATGCAATCGAGAATTTGTCAACACCGAGAACGCCCACAGAAATCCATCAATTCTTGGGTCTTGCTGGCTACTATCACAGATTCATACAGAACTTCCCTAGAATCGCTAAGCCTCTTACTGCCCTAACTCAGAAGGGTGTAACCTTTAGTTGGGGAGAAAAACAAGACACTGCGTTCCAAACACTGAAGCAAGCCCTGTGCAGCGAACCTATCTTATCCCTTCCAGAAGGGACAAAAGACTTCGTTCTATACTGCGATGCATCCAATCAGGGGCTAGGCTGTGTGCTTATGCAGCGAGGAAAAGTTATTGCTTATGCCTCGAGACATCTTAAGGCACACGAAGTCAACTACACTACTCACGATCTTATATTAGGAGCAGTGGTTTTTGCCCTAAAAATCTGGAGACATTACCTACATAGTACCAAGTGCACTATCTTCACCGACCATAAAAGCCTCTAACACATCTTTGATCAGAAGGAACTTAACATGAGGCAACGACGATGGGTAGAGCTACTCAATGATTACGAGTGCGAAATTCACTATCATCCGGGTAAAGCCAATGTAGTAGCGGATGCCCTTAGTCGAAAGGAGTACTCAGGTCGTAGGGTGAAGACACTAACCATGCCAATCCATTCCCACATGTCCACACAAATCAAGGAGGCCCAGCTAGAAGCCTTAAAACCAGAACATGTGGCAGGTGAATCCTTGTGAGGAATGGAGAAGAACTTTGAGATCAAGGGAGACGGAGTTCGTTATTTCATGAGCTGAATCTGGACCCCAAATTTTGGTGGTTATAGAGAGGTTTTCATGAACGAAGCCCACAATACTCGATATTCCGTCCACCTAGGGTCAGATAAGATGTATCTAGATCTCAAGAAATTATATTGGTGGACAAACATGAAAGCTGAGATTGCTACCTACGTGGGCAAGTGCCTAACTTGTGCCAAAAGTCAAGGTAGAATAGAAAAAGCCCTCAGGTTTACTTCAACAACCAGAAATACCTGAGTGGAAGTGGGAGCGAATCACAATGGATTTCATTACCATGTTGCCCAAGATGTCGGGTGGTCATGATACTATCTGGGTGATCGTCGATAGATTGACCAAGTCCGCCCACTTCCTGCCAATCAAAGAAACAGACAAGATGGAGAAGCTAACCAGAACTTACATCCGAGAGATAGTACGACTGCACGGTGTGCCCATATCTATTATCTCGGATAGAGATAGTAGATTCACCTCACGATTTTGGCAGTCACTTCAGAAGGCTCTTGGAACTAAGCTGGACATGAGTACAACTTATCATCCTCAACTGACGGGCAGAGTGAGAGAACCATTCAAACTCTAGAAGATATGATGAGAGCCAGTGTGATCGACTTTAGTAAAGCATGGGATACCCATTTGCCACTAGTTGAGTTTTTTATAACAAAAACTATCACACTAGCATTAAGGCTGCTCCATTCGAAGCCCTTTATGGCCGTAAGTGCAGATCCCCTCTATGCTGGGCTGAGGTGGGTGACACACAGCTAGGTAAAGGGCAAGTTCCTGATAGCACTCTCACTGGCCCGTAAATCATTCGAGAGACCACGGAAAAGATTGTACAAATCCGAGAATGACTGAAAACCTCTAGAGATAGACAAAAGAGCTATGCAAATAAGAGACGAAAACCATTGGAATTCCAGGTTGGTGACCGCGTCCTATTGAAGGTCTCTCCCTGGAAAGGCATGATACGTTTTGGAAAGAATGGAAAGCTAAATCCAAGGTACATTGGGTCATTCGAGATACTTGCTAGGATCGGCCCTGTAGCATAAAAACTCCGTTTACCACAAGAACTTAACAATGTACACCCTGTCTTTCACGTGTCAAATCTAAAGAAGTGTCTATCCGACGAGACTCTTGTGATTCCACTCGATGAAATTGAGATAAATGAGAGTCTTAACTTCGTGGAAGAACCAGTAGAGATCATGGATAGGGAAGTCAAACGAACGAAACAATGTCGCATACCGATAGTGAAGGTTCGCTGGAATGCCAAGCGGGGACCTGAATTCACTTGGGAGCGAGAAGACCATATGCAACAAAAGTACCTGCATCTCTTCCCTAGTCCATAATGTATTCACTAAAGAAAGAATTTCAGGACGGAATTCCCTCTAACGGGGGGATAATGTAACAACCCGTTCTTTCGAGTCAATAAAAGTCAATGAAATTCACACTAGTTCAATCAAAGCTTACACTACATCAAACAAAGAGTTGCACTTATTCATACTTAAGCCTAATACTTAGCTTAAACCCTAACCTAGTACAAGTGAGAACACAATGCATCCCTTGCTGCATTGTATCCTATATTGCCTTAATGGTATGTTTGCAAGTTGAGAACTAAACAAGGTTTGAAACCTAGGTTGATTATGTTAGTATAAATCAATATAAAGCAAAAGAAAAAGGTTTATAATATAAATAAACAACATATATTGGTGAATTCGGTCTAGTATTCAAGGAAACAAAGAGAATTCGGTTTTAGGAATCTATCCTAATTGTTGTTTTCGGCCACCACTTTCAAACCAAGGAGAATTCGGTCTTGGCATGACCGAATTCACAAATATAAGGCCCATTAGGACCGAAAGTTCATGGCCCATTAAGACCGAATTCCCAATGCTATATATACGTGTTCAGCCGAATTCAACTTCATTTCTCACTTTTTCACAACGAACTCTTGCCAAATTTTCTCTCAAAAGTCATAAGAATTTTACCCAAAATCTTTATATCTTCAACCGAATTCCTCTATAACATTCATCCCATCTTCATATCTTCATAACATTCTTCAAATCTTCAAGCATCCCCTCAAGAACACAAGAACACACCGAAAACACCCCATCCCCACCGAAAACCCATTTTTCCCACCGAAATCACACTTCAACATTTCCATATATTCCAAATTAATTTTGTAAGTATTATTTACATCATTAATTATTTAACTCACTATTTAAATTAATTTATTATTAATTTAAATACGATGAAGAATACAATTATTTAGAGGGTAACGTTATTAGCGCTTACGCCTAGCTGGGGATCGTCTCTACAACTCGCTAATTCCAGTTAACGCACATTTAAGGTGAGTTCATACCCCTATGTTTTCAACGTTTTTAATATTTTAGGGGGGGGGGGAATACAAATAAAACACAAGGACTTTTGTGTTTATACAAACATTTTTAATAGTTTTAAAACCTTTGCAATTGTTTCAAACTGAGTATTCGTTACACTTTCTAAAAATATTTTATATATTTTAACCCTTTTGTAATATGTCGAGCATAAGGGTATATTGCTTTCATACAATTAAATTGCAAATGTTTTCAGTACACTACGAAACATTACAGTTAGACTATAATCGGTATAGTTTAAGAATCACTACACTGTTTTACTAAGTACTATACACGAAACAAGAACATACAAACAAACTATAATAGGTATACTTTGGGAAACACTACTCTAATACATTGATACAAGTACACACTATTAAAATAATTATTTAAGTATAATTATTTTACACTACAAGGTACATTAGTACAAGACAATGCATATAGTTTCTAATACAAGAGAACACTACAGCACTACAGCACTACATGTAAACTAGTTAATACATGGTTGTGAGGCACTACTTCACTAGTATCCACTGGGGTATGGAACTAAATCCTATACAGTAGAACCAGAGTCTCCTGGAGGGAGAGCGTTCGATTTGTGTATAGATCTATACGAGACTTACAATCCCACACCTAAGCTGCTTGCAACAGCTACGCCGGCAGACCTGTGGTGACAAATGTCCTAACTTTCAGACGCTTGAAGATCGTAGTTGAGGTCACTAGGTCATATCAAGCATGGTTATATGAAACTCACAACAGTATAACTAACACCCATGTTTGCGGGATCAAAACTACCTTAATAGTTTTATATTATTTAATAAAACTATAGTACTCTATGATACACTACTTTACACTACAGTTGGGGTATCCAAGCATTTATACTAAAGTTTTCATACAAACACTATAGTGATACACTACTTTGCACTATAACTGACGGTAATCAGACATATATACAAGGGTTTTCATACAAATACTGATACAATGCACTATTTTCTAATTATAAATACACCACTACAATATACATTTTTCAAGGAACATACATGACTACATTGCATTCACTATAGAAAATATTGGATTTTCGGGAGAAACATACTAACATTTTCTAAATACAAGACGAATTTTTCATCACTAAAACATACTTATGAACTCACCAACTTAAATGTTGATACACTTTCAAAATCACTTGTATTCTCAGGGAACCGATAAGACATGTACACCCGCAAGATTTTGAGAAGACGGAGCTTTCTAGAGTCGCGTCTTTTATACTTTAGTTACACCTTTTGATGTCATATAAACTATGTTATGAACAGATTTAAATACTTTACTTTATCAATGTAATGGTTGTGTTTGATTTGATTACTATTACACAATTGTTGTGATACTGTACATGACGTCCTCCGCCCCTGAACGTTTCTGCCGTTCCGGTTTGGGGTGTGACAGGTAAAATCTAGAAACTTTATAGATTATATAACTAATTTGTAATGAAATATACAATTAGGGTGTGTTTTGAAACGTAGGTATAGGTGATGTCTTGTAAACACGTTTGGAGTAAAAAGTTGTAAAAATATCATGTTGGGTTTCAAGAAAAGACATTTATGTAAAGTACAATGCCTAAATGAGAAAGTGATCAAAGAGTCAAAACAAAAGTGGTTTTGAAAGATCTGATGAAGCTTTTACACATAATATGAAATTCAATGTCATATGTTTAAGTTTAATAGAATAGAATTTAAACACTTTCATAAAAGAAAATGTTTCCAAGTTTTTCAAAAACTTGCCAAAATGGTAAGCAAGGTTTAAAATAGTTTATATTCCTTTAAAAGCACATCATTCCATTGAAATGGGTTTGAAATGAAATTGAAACAGCAAGGTGAAAAAAAAACAATTTTGGTTAAATTGAGTTTTGAAGAGAAGTGTTAAGTTAAAGCAAGTTGTCAAAAGATTTTAGCGAGAATATGGCTTTCATTGTTAGGAAATGTCTAGTAAGTTGTATGAAGTGGTTATAAAGTATTTTATCGATGATAAATAAAACTGATGAAGTGAAATAACTTTTCGATGGAAGATTAAGAAGTATGGAATAAGTAGATTAGTGTAGCTGATCGTCCCTAAATACTAAGGCGAGTACCAGGCAAGTATAAGGCGAGTACCGATGCCTTTTCCCTAAGATAAAGGACAAAAAAATGTTTGAAAAACGTTTTATGGTGTCAATGTAGTTTACGACCTTTCATAGAGCTCAAAGGGATATCATATGTTAAGTTTTTAAGCTCAAAGTGGAAACAACCTAGAGATAAATCGTAGTGTAGAAAGAATGTATTGGTAACAACGGGTTAAACCTCCGTGTCTCCTTATGAGTCGAACCGGGAATGCTCGACAATGGTATTCAAGTGATTACTTAGTGACGACTCTTCTACCTCCTTACGTGATGCTCCAATTCTCGTCCGTTTCGTTATCAGAACGCTTTTCCTATTTGTAACTCTAGTACGAAGACGATGAAGAGGTATCGAGGAATAATTGGTATAGGTTTCGACTTAAGATTATTACTAGTGTCTATCTAGCTACTAACCTTACATCTAAAGTCAATAGCTACCGAGGAATACTCATTCTCAGTACTAAGTGGATTGCTCCTAGAGTGGCTAGTGATATAACCTATTTGGTTAGCCTAGCACTTGATAAGTATAAGAATATTTGTAAATAAAGACATAGTGATAAAAGTGCACTTAGTTTCTAAGTGTACCTAGATGAATGCCTATAATATGCAATGCCCATACGCACACCGAAAAATTTTGTTTTTCAAAATTTAAGTTGAAAATCGTTTTGAACATAATTCTACTATAACAGTTTCCAGAATTGCATTAATTTTCCTTAATTAAGCATAGTTGGCCAGGCTATACTTAATTAAAGTTTAACAATGCGTACTCGAATTTGTTATACCAGTAGTATGTTCAGAGTTTTAAACATGTTTTGAAATTTTTTGGCTATAATTGTTGTTCTCCAAAGGAAAACTGGTATTCTCTATAACCTTCAGCTCTGATACCATTTCCGTCACACCCCGCTAAAGCGGAAATACGGGGCGTGACAATACAAAGGGTTTCATAGCAAAAGTTAAAAGACAACACCAACCATAGTATTAAAAATCATTAAAAATTTACAATGAGTTTGAACAAATTTTTAAAAGAAATTACAATGTAAACTGAAATACAACACATGCGAATGCTCCTAAAAGTAAAGTGTCTCTATGTGCCTCTTACTAGATGATTCCTGAAAAAAGAATGTAAAACGAGCGTCAACTATAAAAATAGTTGGTGAGTACTCACAAGTTTCTAACATAATATAGTTTGAAATAATGATAATCAGAATATTGATAACAGTTTCCATAAACAAATGTTCATTGCTAAAATAAGTAAATAAGTTTTCATGAATAGAAGTTTGTTGCTAAAGCGAGTAATAAAGTTTCCATAAATAGAAATATATTGCAAAAATGAGTAATAAGTTTGCATAAACAAAGTTTGTTGTCATCATGAGAGATAAAGTATGTTGCCCAAATGAGATGCAACGTTCATATTCTCATGGGAAATAAAGTTCATTACTAAAATGAGTAAACAAGTTTCATTGCTATAATGAGCAACCAAGTTCGTTGCTAAGACAAGTAAATAAGTTTCCAATAATAAAAGTTCATTGCTATAATAAGTAAGCTACTTTCGTATGTATATGAGCAAACAATAAGTTCACAACCAAGCCTATGACTGATGCCCTATCAAGATCTATGCTTATCGTTCCATAGATTAATATGGTATCATACACTGTAGCAATCAGGCGAGTGAGGAGTTATCAATTCCTAATAACGTTATCCATAATGACCATTGGCTCAAAGAGTTAATGGTAGGAGTAAAATGTAAGGGAAGGGACTTAAGACGATAAGGCCTCATGTTTCAAGTTGCATAGACATACATAGCAAAATATAGCAATCAAGTTTGATACAAATCAATTTAAATACAACGAACAATAAATAGTTTTTCGGACATGCTTTTCCACCCCAAAACATAAAAATTAAAAATAGGGGGAGTCGTGAATACTCACAATGCATTGAGATGATGCAAATGGTGCCTTGAACTACATTCCACTTGTACCACTACCGATTCCTACACTAATGGTACACACTAGTGAGTCTCTAATCGAAATCTAACAC
Organism: Lactuca virosa; assembly: GCF_052849685.1. Classification (NCBI taxonomy): domain Eukaryota; kingdom Viridiplantae; phylum Streptophyta; class Magnoliopsida; order Asterales; family Asteraceae; genus Lactuca; species Lactuca virosa. The sequence continues at coordinate 176,953,414 of NC_136429.1, read as the reverse complement.
TAGTATACTTACTACTATAATAGAATTATGCCAATATTGTGTCAAATTTAATATTGATAACTTACAAACATTTTTCTGTGAAATTTAGATTTCTATGAATCAATTGTGGAAAATTCCCATTATTGAAATGTTAATATTTATCATTTTAAGAGGTGTTCCAATGATTAAATATTCAAAAACTGAATCAATTTAGTTCTAAAATTTCCTAAAATTTGTATTTCAGTTTGAAATGAAGTCAAAGATGTTAAGATAAATATTTTTGAATTTTTGATTTGTCTAACTATTTTTCACCATTTTAATTTCTTGAATAATCATAAAATCATGGAAAAATAGTAAATTATCATGAAATATTCTTATATTTTTTGTGTAACTGTTTTACAGATTACATAATCTGGGAAAAATAATAAAATGTATTTTCAAATAGTTTAACACGATTTTTCTGATTTTTGTGTATTTATTCTATCAAAATAGAGATAAATATAAAACAGTTTCTGATTTTTTTATTTCATATATAAAAGCTGGGAAAAATATAAAAGTTGGTTTCCAAACAGTTTAGATATTTTCTTTGTTTTATTCACTTAAATAAGCATTAATTCGTGAATAATTAGTAAACAGTTAAGGAAAAAAAATTACCAAACTTTTTGTACACTTCATATACAGTGTACATAATCTAGAAAAATTAATTAAAGTAATTTTTGAACAGAAAAATAACTATTTTTATAATTTAAGTGTGTTTAATACCAAGAAAATAGAAATAAATTAAACAGTTAATATAAATCCCCAAAATTTTTATTTATGTTTATAATGTAATAAATGATTTCCTGGTAAGTGTTTGTGAATTTTGGATAAGTTTACGTATTTTTCACTTATTTAATTCTTTTAATATACATTAAATCTTGGAAAAATAGTACAAGGTTATAGAAAATTCATCAAATTTTTCTGTGAAGCTTATATAATATATAGAAGCTTTGAAAAATAATAAATATGATTTTTATAATATGGAACCCGAATTTTGTTATTTATTTGTGCTTAATAACAACAAAATAAAAAATAATAGTAAATAGTAATAAAAATTTGTCAAACTTCATGGGGATGTTGTTTTGCAGTATAGGTCATTCATGCATTTTTCCAGAATTTATTTACTAGTGTAAGTATTTTATATGCTTTAACACTCTATTTTCTTTTATTATTTTCATGTAAAAATAAAGAAAATATATATATTGAGCTAAAAATTTCCATAATGCATCTTCATGAAATTTATTAACAATGAAAAATCATTTTCTTATTTTTGATGTCAAAAAACATGCCTAAAGGCGCAATAAATTATAGAGAAAACTTGGTTCTTGTGATTTTGGTAAAGATTATTGATGTTACTTTGAGAAATTTTGCTACATGTTCCAAAGACTTTTGAATCAAGATCTTCTTTTCCCTCTTAATACATGATGTTAAGTGCTCAAATTAATTTTTCCTAGATTTTTAGTGAGGAATAAGACCTTTGAACATGCGATACAAAACTAGTATTCACAAAAAGGTACTGTTTGAGCAACAATTGTGTCAAAATTGCTAAAAATCGAAATATTGGAATTTTCCAGTGAGGTCAGATGGGTTTGAAAGATAACTCACAGTATTATATTTCAGAAAAATAATCTGGAATTTTTGTTAAGAAATGAGTGAGATATGACAGTTTAAAGTCAGGTAAAGAAATCTGGCAGATTGCATGCATGATGATTGGTTAGAAAAGTGAGTTTTCATCATTTTATTTGAGTAAATCTTTTTAAATATTTTATGAAATCATGATCCATGCATGTTATGGTCGTGTTTCCAGAGATCAAATATATTTAAAAATCATAATTTACATACATGCATTAAAATAAAAAAAATCTTATTTCTCAAGAACTCTTAAAAATGAGTTTTATGTTCTTAACTTGAAAACCTATTTTTGTGTTAAGATCATGAACATGAAACCATGCTTTTCTACATGCATGGTTTTAATACACATCCATGATGTTATAAAAGCCATTTTAACCAAAAGGAAACAAATTTGAAGAAGATGAAGAAGTAGAAGTTGGTTTTTGAAGTAATATGCACATAAAATCATAAGAAAATAGTAGAAACTTGAATGGATGATTTAGTTAGGTGCTTTTACCTTGATGAATCCTTATGGATGATGGATATTTTTATGCAAAATGGTGGTTTTTGCTGGAAATTTTCGTAGGTAAAAGGAAGAGAACGAATGGGGTTTTAGAGAGAAGAAAAGAGAGAAAAGAGGGATTCTATCTCTCTGGATAGCTCATCTCTCTCGTCATCTCTTTGGGGTTATACCCACCAAAATCGTCCACCAAAATACTGAGATGCATGCTGACTCCTGAATTATCAACTGGAAAAATCTCTCCAATAGATTTTGTATCTATGTTCATCAGTTTTAGAGAGAAGTGAGAAAGAAGTTTTTAGAGAGAGAAAGAAGAGATGTGTGTGTTGGAGAATGAGAGTGAAATGAGGAGAGGGGGCCAATTTTTTGAGGTGTAATACCCCTTTCTCATTCATTTTCTTTTAAAAATTTAAATTCTTTTATAAAATATCTCAATTTTTATATAAAATGTGCACTAAAATCAAGTTTTTATTCATAAAATCTTGATTTTTGATTTATAAATTAAGGGTAAATGTTAATAAGTTAAATTTTTATTTTCCTTGAATGAATTTTCATAATTTTAATTATTATAAGATCATATTATAAGGTTCATAACTATTTTTTATAGAATTTTTAAGGTTAAATTTCATAAATTTAGGTTTTTAGGGCATTTAGGGTTTTTGAGAGTTTGAAATCTTTGGATATCAAAATCAATAGAATCTTTGAGACTTCAATTTATCTTATGGTATTATAACTCTTTTATAGTTATAAATAATGTTTGTAACTTATTTGATCGGTTTATTGGCATTCTATGTACTGGTTTCGAGATTCAAGTGAAATTTAGGAATCAAGTATACTAGTCCTAGCTTTCAACTTTGACTTAAGTTCCAACGAGACTCGGACCTAATTTCTACTACTAGGCCAAATGCGTGATGTGTGTATATGATTCATGAAAAGGTGTTCAAGTCAAGGAATGACCCGAATATGGATAGTCATTACAGTTAAGTAGTTATAGAATTCACATACCAATGTGAAATCCAAGTACACTATCATTCGATTCTACTTGTTTCCAAGTTTCTAGGAGGTTATAACTTAGATGCTAGTTACTAAGTCTAGTATGTGTCATGCCTACATGTGCAACTAAGTTTATGAATTCTAGAACTGACTCGAATTTTGACGGTTGTCACACCACAGTCATGCATCTAAAGGTAACTTGGAGAATATTTTAAGTTAAGTTGTGATTGATATTTAATTAACTAAATTTTTTGTATTTGTAGAATAAGTTTGATTTGTATAAGGTTAACTTGGATCCCGAGCGTGCTCAGTTGTTGTAGAGCATTGATGCGACTTTACAAAGAGTTTATAGAGGCCGAAAAAATAAAGCACATACGTATTTTTAGAAAGTCGGGGGGCTTACAAATATCCCAAGGGCATTAGCCAGCCCCCCGATGGTATGTCACATGAAAATTGGGCGCAAGCAGTCGAATATTTTCAAACACCTGAATTTTTAAAGCGTTCGGCGTCAAACAAAGGAGTCCATGCACAATAACAATTTGTAAACAGAGGGGGATCATGCTCGTATAGCAATGCATGTTTCAAAGAAGTAAGTTATGATATATTTAACTGTTTATTCAAATTATAATTAATCTAATATTTAATGTTATATAGGACATAACTCTAATCTAAGCATTTCGTAAGGATAATACTGATCGTCAAGGGGTATTCAGTAGTCCTGCAGTCGAGCAACAATACGTAAGTGGTTAATTTTTATATTCATATAAGTGTTTATATCGTCAAGGGGTATTTAGTAATCTAATTTTTATGATATTTATCATTTTTTGAAAATACAGAATGCTTTACTCATTGAGATCAGTTAACAAACTCAAGCTTCGTCTGAAGCCAGCGGTATAACACCAAAGGATACACAAAATTGTTTTGAAAGAATATTGGGTGTTCGACGAGGCCATATCAGAGGTATCGGGCGTAAACCTTCTACGGTGGTGTCGATGTACGATCATGAACAACCACTGACACAGCCACCGCCACCGCCACAATCATAGGTGACAAAACTATTTAATTTTGGTAATTGTTTCAAATGTTAGTAATTGTTGGTTTAGTAGTAGTTTCAAATGTTGGTAATTGTTAGTTTGATAATAGTTTATATGTTTGGTAATTGATAATTTATGAAATTACAATGCTATAATGTGTTATATGCAATATGTATAGTTTGGTAATTGTTAGTTTATGAAAGTACAATGCTATAATGGAAAAAATGAAAAAAAGTACAATGCTATAATGTGTTATATGCAATATGTGTAGTTTGGTAATTGTTAGTTTATGAAAGTACAATGCTATAATGGTATTTTGTAGGTTGGTAATTGTAAGTTATAGTACAATGCTATAATGTGTTATATGCAATATGTGTAATTTGGTAAATGTTAGTTATAGTACAATGGTATAATGTGTTATATGCAATATGTGTAATTTGGTAATTGTTAGTTTATGAAAGTACAATGCTATAATTTTATTTTGTAGGTTGGTAATTGTTAGTTATAGTACAATGCTACAATGTATTATATGCAATATGTGTAATTTGGTAATTGTTAGTTTATGAAAGTACAATACTATAATGATATTTTGTAGTTTGGTAATTGTTAGTTATTGTACAATGTTATATTTTGTACTTAGCTTGTATGTTTTGTATGTAGAATGTTATAATGTCGGTTTAACTTATAAGACAATGTTGTTTTATTTGTAGTTAGAAATGCTTCAAACAATGTTAAAAGATCTGGCATGTAGTGCCGCACGTGAAGATTGGTTTCGTTCGTTGCCACAACGAAATGAAACCGAAGGAAACGAGGAGAGCGATGATGACGAGTAGCTAGTTGTAGGATTTTTGTATGTTTTGTTTGTGTAAGTATTTTAGACTAGTATTTTCGATATTTTGTATTATGTTAAATTGGATGAGTATTTTAAACGGATATTGGATTAATATTTTGGAATGAAAGGATGTAGGATTAGCTTAATTAATATCATGACAGTTTGTATACTTTTTATACAGTTTTGTTTTAAATTTTAATGTGAAATAAAAAAAAGAAAAAAAGAAAAAGAAAAATACCAATACCGGTGACACCTTTAGTGGCGACAGCTGGGTATTAGCGGCGACAACCATTTAGCGGTGATATAAAGCATTAGCGGCGACAAGCTAATTATCAGCAACAAAGCATCAGCGATGACCTTTTAGCGAGGACACATCGCCGCTAATAATATTAGCGGCGACACACACTACTTTTAGCGGCGACGCCTGTCGCCGATAATACGCTAATTTCTTGTAGTGTCATCAACATGTCCAGTCGTATGGTTAAGAAGGATATTATTTGTTCTTCTCCAAAAGCAAGTTGGCCTGACATGAATCTTTTACGACAATCAAGCAACAATTGCAATGACAAAGAATCCATCATTCCACAGCATGACAAAACACATAGACATCCATTACCATTTTATTTGTGATTTAGTTGCTGAGAAATTAAAGAGATCATTTTGCAGCATTATGGAGCTAACGAGCAAGTTGCAGATGTGCTCACAAAGTCTCTTCAAAGTGTCAAGCATAATTTCTTCAGGTTCCGCAAGGGAGTAACAAGTTTTGAAGAAGGGGGTGTGTTGATTAATGGTGCTCAAAACTTCCACTAGCTTCTGTCTCACTACTTAGCATTTAAGATTTCAGTTTTGTTTTTTGTTGGTGTTAATTTATTTCAAATAGGTGGTCCATGATAACCCATAAATTAGTATTAGAAGTTGTTTATTTCTAGCTTTGTCATTTTTTTTTTGGTATTTATATCGGTGTATACTTAATCAAATGTGGGCAGAATATTGACTAACAAATCTCTTCTCAGCAAATTGTGCTTTAGTTTTTTCCTGTACTCCCCAGTTTTCTATCTGAATTTCTTGTTTTAGTGCTTTTTTTGTTCCAACAGTAAGCCTTTAGAAGCATCTTGATTTTCAGTAATGAACACGTATTGAGTTTTCTCTCAATTTTTTGCTTTATTTATGCATCAGTAAAATAGAAGAGATGATGTTAGATGACATGATCCATTGTTCAAAAAAAGATATAAAAAATTGACATACCTTAATCCCACCTGGGTGAAATTCGTCACTATAGCTCATTAGTTTTCTACAGTAAATTTACAGAATTTACTTATCTTACGGTATCTAATTAACGATAATAAAATTATAAAGTTGACATGGTTTTTTAACTGACACTCGTCTTCATGTTACTTTAAAAACTAACCCAATTGGTTTAGCCAGAACTACCCATAAGCCAGCCGGCAAATTACATATTACATGAAATCGAAAGGAGAAAGAACAGTTTCTTGTTTGTTATACAGATAAGACAAAGAACAGAAATCCACATAGTCTAGTACATAAGCGTGTTTATCCTATCATTGTCTTGCTGTATATCTTTGCAATCAGTTTTTACTTAATTCTGTTTTTTATTACGACCAAGGAACATTTTTTTTTTCTTTTTTTTTTGTCGCATACAAAACAGGTTTTACGAACTTGTGTACTTAAACCTTTTGTATTTCAATAAACACTTCATAACAATTTACACTATCATTTGCAAATTTATGTAATTGTGGTATGTTGACTCAATCTATTTGATTTTTTTAACGGCAAATCTAGTCTACTTTCAAATTAATTTTAGTTTCATATATGTCCTAGATGAGACTTGAAAGAAGCCGATACACCTAGGCAAGAAGCCCGTTGCTACTCAATCTATTAGATTTAAGAGTTTAAAATTATATCTTACATAGACATGATACAATTTAGCAAACTGGTGATATCATATTGGATGCAAGTGTCTGTTGCAGCTCTGCAAACAAGAATTATAAATGACATTGCAATAGAAACCAATATCTATATAAGACGTATGCTACAGATGGAGATGCATTAAGAACTCCAATACAAACAATGTTTTGAGGATTACTCTGCAGTCTGCACTTCCCATCGACCTTAAATATAAAAACTATATTTGAAATTCATTAGAAACAGTGCAAGATATAAAGCATTAAAGCAACTCCAAACAACAGATGTATCCGTATGCATCAAATCAACTTGTTAGAATTAAGAAAAGAAAAGGAGAAAGCAGTTAAAACAGCCACTACCAAATTATTGATCCAATCTATACTGGGAAATCTTCACAAATATCTTCATATATGGATTATTTAGAATATGATTCAATATGCTTAGGTCATCCCATTTGATTGGTAATCAGATGGTGCTTGTATAAATTGCCGTATATGCTGTCTCTCCCACCGACTCACCTAATTAAGCACGGGGATTATAATAATCCTGTAAGATACTTTTGCTAATTAAGAGATATAGGGAGTGGGAACTACATAGATTCTTTTCGTTGACAGGTAGAATTGGATGAAGTTGTTCTGGCATGCAATTGGGAATAGAAACCACAAGAAAAACTATTAGAACACATTAATGCATGTCCAGTGGTTAACTTCGTATTTTTATTTTTGCCACTTAATTTTCCAATAATCTTATTGATGAAAAAGCAATTGTTACAAATTCATTCCAATATTTAACATTTTAAAAAGTATTTATTTAGAAATTGACTTGTTTATCTTTGTATTTCTCATATTTTCTGTAAGCTAACAATATATATATATATATATATATATATATATATATATATATATATATATATATATATATATATATATATATATTAAGTCTGTAATATTTTTTAACATTTGTTAATACTAATATTTTAATAAATAAAAAAGATCAAATAGTAGATTATGATAATAATTTTTAATCTATGGTATTTGTATCAATTTGAAAATTTCGATAATTATTTTTTATGATATAAATTTCTATATATTGTAATCATATCTATTTTGTATAGGTCAAATAGATTAAGTTCTAAAAAGTGCTCTCTTATTGGAGGAAAACGTTTTTCAAAATCAAATTGAAATAGTAAAAAGTTTTAGAAAAAGTAGAATTAATTATGTGTCGGGTATATATAAGAGGAAAATGAGAAATGGAAGGGATAGTCTCTTTTGAAGCATTAATTTTCACTTATTCCATAAACATGTGATTTCAACAAGATGAGCATAGGCCGGTACCCGTCATAATTTTATGGTACCGAAACTGGAAACGGAACCGGTTCCGGTACCGGGTACCTGGTTGTTTTAAGCCTTTTTAGTATTTTTTTTTTATTTGAAAAATATGCATGTCTATTAGGATGCTTTAAACAAAAATAAGAATGTTGATAATTACATGTATTCTCAAAATGTTAAGCAAAATAGGAACCAAAAAACTATAGCTACCGGACAATTTGTCATTTCCGTTTAATAATATTACGGGAAAACGACTTATAAGGGTAAGAATCTTTCAAAATTGTTCAAAAAATATCATCGACATTTTTTCGGTTCAACAAACACCATCTAACTAAGGGATTCTAGGTGGAATTAGGGCTTTATATATTAGCTCTCATTAATGACAAGAGAGAGTGAAGAATACATCTCCAGGGTTCGAGCGATCAATCATCTTTAACATTTTGTGAAATCGATTTCTTTCTATAATCGGATATGTTCCTCTTCGTGTAAGCTTTTGTCTCTTCTTAAAATCGATTTCTACACATTGTGAAGGATATATTGTGTACGTATTTTCCTGATTTCTACACATTACAGACTATGTGTTTTCATACGAAGTCGAGATTATGTGATGTCTCTTCATGAAATCGATTTCTACACATTGGTGTTGTTAAGTTATTAAGTTGTAGTTTTATTTTGATGTCTACAAATTTCCCATGTACACATAGGACTTATGATGTCTTTAAAGTACATTGTTGTAAAATGAGTAAAAATATTATGATTCTTAACAACTGGTATAAAGGTTTTGAATGTACATTATGTTACTTGCAAATCTTTGACCTCGGCTTTTGCAATGCTTAAACCTTCACTTGCTTGACTTTGGCGTTCACATCAAGAATGTTGTTCTTAACAGTTAGTGCACTTAGTATAGATGTTTATCATAAATGAGTGTTTTTTCCTAAGCCTTCGATTTATTTCAATGCTGAAGAAGTAGTCAAGGAACATGTGGCCGATGAGGAGGTTGGAGTTGAGGAACAAGTGGTAGATTTGTTGAATGATGTTGAACATGTGGTTGCTCAAAATTTCAAAAAGAGAAAGGATGGTCCTTCTTAGAGTAGCACAAAACATAAGTTGAAGAGAAAGGTAGTGACAAAGGTTGGTAGTGGGGGAAGTCTTGAAAATCATGTCACCTTAATCTAGTATATGTGTTTTAAATTAGTGTGTATGTTTCACATTTTCTTAAATATTTTGTATCTCTTTTATGGCATCCTAATTATATCAGGTTATATAAAAAATAATATAAGGAGAAGACCAAATTTGTTGTTTTCTCTTTACTTTTTAGTTAAGGTTTATCATAATTATAGGATATCAAAATAGTGACCAAAACTTTGATGAAAACAATGACCAAAACTGTGATAAAAAATTTGTTTATCATATTTATAGGATGAATCAATTATGAATGAAAAAATGATAGCAACAACTAGTTGTAAATGAAAAAAGTAGCACCTGATGCAGTTATGACCAAAATGACAAATATGCCCTTTTGTCCCTTTTATTGAATTGTGGGTTTTGCTGCATTTATAAGGAAATTGCCGCTGTTTGTTGGTTTTGCTATAATTATGATCAAACCGCCCCTGTATATTTTTGGACTTTGTAAGAAAATTTAAACCATTTTTAAACATTAAACAAAAACTAACAACATACTTTTATACATCCAAGTAACTTTCTTTTCTTGCTTATTGATTAAAAGTACGTTGCTTTTCAAGAATTACTGTAAGTTTCTATTTCTTGATGCATCCCTTTTGTACCAAATTGCCCCAACAACCATTTTATCAAGATTGAAAACATGTTGCTATTACTTGGTGCATCCATTCATTCTATTTTACACCAATTACAACAATGTACTTTCATAACTTGTTATAAAGCAACCATTTTTATCAAAAAAAAAAAAAACATTTTTATGTTTTATCTGCCTATTAACCATTTTTCCTATGATGTTGTTGAATATTATTAAGAAATACACATTTCAGATAAAACTTGCCCAAATGTACTTTCACAATCTACCATTCACACACACACACACACACACACACATATAAATATATATATATATATATATATATATATATATATATATATATATATATATATATATATATATATATATATATATATATATATATATATATATATATATATATATATATATATATATATATATATATATATATATATATATATATATATATATATATATATATATATATATATCGGTGCCGGGGGTTTTCCAGCGGGTAGCAATTCCGATAAAATGAGAACCGGAACCAGAACCACCTAACGGTTCTAGAGCCTACGGTTCGATGACGGTTCCGGTTTCGAAAGTGGGTAACCGGTTCCGATGCTCACCCTAGTGTGTCTTTGCTCATTTGTGCTTTCTTTCTCTTTTTTCTTATGCCAAATATAGTATTGTGTCCGTGATTTGTTCATGGCATATAATTCATAATATAACATATAGGTATCCACATTTGAACCAATATGATAATCTATATAAGTTGTATGATTTTTGAATGTCAGTTGGTCATGTATGTTACGTAATAAATAGTAACTAGATAAGTTGTGTGTTAGCATAGCACAACAAAAACTAAATATTAGATTTCCTAACACAAATTACTTGTACAATATATTAATTTTAGGGTCGTTTCAAACATATTTTAGGCCCGAGACAAGAGGGAAAAAAAATTCTTAAAATACTCAAATTTCATCAAGCTTTTTTTATAATAACTCAACAGCCGAAAGAAATTACTTGTACTAACTTCTAAATATAATATCTTCGTTATATATATATATATATATATATATATATATATATATATATATATATATATATATATATATATATATATACACACACACACACTTGGTCGTGGTGCGTTCGCATATGACCCACGTCCTTTGTAACTAATATGGACTCAAGAATTTAATCACATGCGGCGCACGTCAATGAAATGTGATTTAATTGGGTTTATTTTTGTTTATTTTTTATTTTTTTTTTTACTTTTTCCGTTAAAAAAATTAAAAAAAAAATTAAATGGGTATATGCTCGGTTTTAACGTTTTTTTTAGTTTTATTTATATATATTTTTAAAATTTTTTTTTTGTTTTTTTCATTTTTTTATTTTTTTGATTTTTTTTGTTTTTTTGTTTTTTTAAACAAAATATTGGTTTGAGTTTTTAATGTTTAACAACTATAAAATTTTAAATCAGAAGAATATTAAGGATCCTAATAATTTTCGTTCAAGGACATCGATCTGCTATAATACCTTATATTTTACTATATTTTTTAAATTAATACGTAATTATATACTGCGAACTTTAACATTATTTACTTGAACACAAGTGTTTTTTCTTGTCATACGGAGTGATCACATATTCTTAATAATTTTAAATTTGAAAAACCCGAGCATACAAATGTTGGACAACAGTTCTGTTGATGCACCGTTTGACACAAAGTAGGCGCCTATTTTGAATAATCTGGTATGTATCATTTTACAAATTGTATGTGTTAATATACATTTATATCCATGTTTTAATCACATATTAATAATGATAAAACATATCTGTTATTCACATGTGAATTAAATTAAGAATAATTGTTTCACATAGAATATTAATGTTCACATATCCATTATTCACATGTGAATTAAATTTAGAATACTGTTTCAAATATGAATATTAATATTCACATATAACTTTTATATAATTAGCAGAAAAAATTCTTTCTAAGATATTTGATAGAAATCAAAGTCAGACTTGTTTCTACTAACTTTTAGCACTGTATAGAATCTGTTTGAGCTTACTGAGCTTAGTACATCAAAGGATCAAATACTAGAATGGGTCAACTAAAGTTCCAAACCACCAAATATGCCTTAAACCCTCAAATGAGGAGTTTACGACCACGAGACCATGGGTTTACGGCCGTAAACTCATTGTGGCCGTAAACTCCATACCTATATATGAAATATTTAGCCATTTTCATTCATTATAACACTTTCTAGCCTAGAACTCGGTTTTGCTCTCAAGTATCATCAACAACTTTCATTCCAATCTTCAATCTAGTAAGTAATCTTTCCATTTTCAACTTGATATCCTTCCATATCTAGTGAATATACATGATTTCATCCATGAAATCTCTTCTTTTGGTTAGATCTTCAAGTGTTCTTCATTTCACCAAGAACACCAAGAACATACACTAGTGTTCTTGAACCTTAAACACCCTATCAAGCTTCTATATTGTAAGTACTCTAGCCTTAACTTGTTATATGCTAGAATCACTTTATAAACAACTAGAAAACACCAAGAAATCATGGACAAAAGGTTGTTTACGGCGAAGGCAATCTCCCTTGGCCGTAAACTCTACTTATTGGTGCAAAGTTGCCACAAACACCTTCCTAAGTCTTGGATCTAGGTCTAGAACACTTCCAAGATGAGTATAGGACCTTAAACATCAAAATGGTACAAAATACCATGAGTTTACGACCATAAAATCATTGGGCCGTAAACCCATGGGCCGTAAACTTATGGGGGCTTACACTTGGGCCGTAAACTCCAAAGTGAGGCCCTACAACCCTTAGCTGCAACCCTTTGTACTTCTAGCACTTGAATCAAAGTGTTTTCCATGTCCTAGGGTGTCTTTACTTGCTTAATTAGTTGTTAATTCACTAATTAGATACATATATGTGTCATTATATGTTAAATAGGATCCGTGTGTGTGCTCAAGTCTTCACTTGACACTTAGCATCCTATACCACTCGTTCATCCAAACCACTCACTATAGGTGAGTTCATACCCCTTAATCTATCTTTTAAATGATTTTATGGGGGGGGGGGGATACAAGTAGAAAACATGTTAGTTATATAATCAATCACATGTGATTTATAACTATGTTTCAAACAAAGGATTTCATACACTTTAAACCGTGTTTCAAACAAAGGAATTCTTATACTTTCAAACTGTGTTATCAATCAAACTGCTTTTAAATCGTTTTATAAATTGACATCAAGTCATCAATATTTATTATTAAACTCTTCAATTGTTTTACAAAACTTCTTTTTAAACTTATATATTGTCAAATGCATGTCTATATATGTATAGTTATATAAGTAATGTTTAAAGGACTTAGGACTGATAACTCGCTTTATTTCCTTTTCCTTGTTTGGATGTGGCCTGAGAGTATCGGTTATTTGTCCGAATGTCATTTAAATATTAGTTATATATTATGTATACATATGTAGATATAAAAGTACTATCAATCAGTTCAGTACCTTTGGGTAGCAAAGGCATACCTTCATTCATGCAAACTACAGAAATTACTAGTAAACTATAATAGGTATAGTTTAGGAGATTACTATCATATACAAATACTATAACAGAGAATACTATAACACAGAATACTATAACACATAATACTAGACAGAGAATACTATAACAGAGAATATGTAACATTCAAAAATTTTATGCCAAATTAAAACTTTTCAACCATGAACAAAAGTCAAATAGTATTGTTTACAAAAATGTTTTCAAATCAATATCCATCAGAGTGTCCCATAAACAGATCATAAGGATGAGGAGCAGTACGGTCATGGCTTCGCCTTGCCACGATCTCCTGAAGTACCTGAAACAATAAACTGAAAACTGTAAGCCCGAGGGCTTAGTGAGCTACCCCCAAAATACCAATACCACACTGACAATACCATGTCAGCAACAATCAGTCAATCAATCAATCAATCAATCAATCAATCAATCAATCAACATGCATTCTGGGCCATCGGCCTGACTGGACCGCCGTACTGGGCCTATAGTCTATCTGAATCCATCCCGAGCCTTCGGCATGACTGGTCCGCCTCGTGGGCCTACAGTCTCCCCGGACCGCTCATAGGGTATGTTGGCCTTCAGCACAAAGCAGGACCGCCTCAATCCAACCAACAAGTAAATAACCATGTTCGCATAACTATCACATACTGGCATATACACACATCAAGCATAACTGTCACACTGATCATCAATCATAGAATCCTCTCGTAACTAGAGTACCGACCTAGCAGGTCACTAACATACCAATCCTTACGGATCATAAACAGACAAAACATACTGTCTACCCGGATTCCGATCTAGCAGATCAAATCCATATGTAGCATACCATAACAATAACAACTAAAGGGCCGGCCTTGGTGCCGTAGACCCTATCGATATAGTGAGGATAACTCACCTCACAGATGTCGACTCGGAAGGTAAACTCCAACTCTCGGATCACTTGACACAGGCCCCACCACCTATGACCATAGTACAATATACTCATAAGTCCTTAGCTCTATAAGGTACTCCATAACCCACCAGTCAACCCCTGGTCAAAGTCAAAGTCCTCAGTCAAGGTCAACAGTCCATGTTGACCCCAACTCGCCGAGTACCCTCGGCTACTCGCCGAGTTCCTTGAAGCACAATCCAACTCGCCGAGTCATCGGGGTGACTCGTCGAGTTGCTTCGATTCTCGCTTAAACCTTAAGGCCACCCGTCGAGTTCCCTCCTTGCAACTCGACGGATACACACGCATACATATCCTAGGGAAAACTCATCCGACTCGCCGAGTTATTCTTCAACTCGTCGAGTCTTATGGTAATCTTCATCGGACTCGCCGAGTTGTTCATCCAACTCGTCGAGTCCACGACCATCTTCATGTGACTCGCCGAGTCAACCTTGCGACTCGCCGAGTCAACCTTGCGACTCGCCAAGTCAACCTTGCGACTCGCCGAGTCCATTTAGTCCCTTTTCCATACAGACTTGTTTTGAGCCATGCAGCGGCTCCAAATCACAGATCCAGGCTTCTAGGGCATGCTTATCACGTAAAGTTGCAAACTTTACGTGCATGCATGGCTATAAAGGCTCTAAATGCCTATTTTAAGTTCTTAATGGAACTTTATACTCAAAAGGGACCTCAATCATGACCAAGACTGTAACTTTATGCTCATAGAATCCAAGGAGGGTCCAGATCTGAAGTTACAATCTCAGATCTAGCCCATAACTCATCTTTCCAATTTAATGTTTCACCAAAAGCCCTAAAACTCAACCAATATAAGGGATTCACAAGGAAAAAGATGATTTGGTTACCTCCAGAAGATGATAACTGAGATGGGAGTTGATTTCCACACTCTACTTGCTCCAATCTCCTTCTCCTCTAAGGCTTCTCCCTCCAAAGATTCTCTTTTCAAGCTTCAATCACACAATGGGCACACACACACACACGTATTAGGGTTTTAAGGGCTCTCACAGACTGTAAAGAGGCCAAAGGAGGCTGAGGTTCATTTAAATAGGGGTGCAAACCCCGGGATTTAGGGTTTCATCTGCCAGCTCCTACTCGCCGAGTCCCAAAAATGGACTCATCGAGTAGGTCACTTAACACTCGGTTCTGCCCCGCTGCTACTCGACGAGTAGGTCAACCAACTCGTCGAGTAGAGCTTAACCCCAAAAGTCTTATTTAAACCATACCTGAAAATCGGGGCGTTACAGAATACTATACAAAGGATACTATACAGAGAATACTATTACTATAACAAGTATACTATAACAAGATTCAGAGATAACATAATGTGAGATACTACTTCATGACACATCGACCATTTCGTTATGTCACGTTTTGTAACCAGAATCTCCTGGAGGGAGAGCGTGAGTTTGCGTATAGATCTATACTGGATTGACTATCCTCCACCTTGTTGTTCGCTATAGTGGGACTTGTAAGTCTACGGGTGCCAAATGTCATTTCTTCCGACGTCTTTCATCGTCGTGTCATAGTCAGTTTAGTATGGTAACAAGCTTATCACATTTTACCTTAATTAAACCATTGGTTTTAAGGTAGTTATTACTTCAGTAGTTAATACAAATAATACTGCAGTACACTTACATTTTTCCCATTATATTGAAATTGTGATCTTCTCACATAAAGGGTAATATAAAACTATATTCTGGTAACGATAGTCATATTTGGGAAAAGCTTCCACTTTTACAGAGAAACAAACATACAAAACAGTCGGGTCTTGGTAGAAGACTACTTTTTATACGAGTAGAAAATATAGGATTTCAAGGAGTTTTCAAACATATACAAACATTTACATTGATCAATTACAAACATTCTCATCAAACTTATACAAACATTGACACTAAATACTTATGATATCACCAGCTTAAATGCTGATCAACTCTTTCAAAATAACTTGTATTCTCAGGTCACCAGTAGACAGGTACCGATGACCAGGTTTTGAGAAGACGGAGCATGTTCAAGACTCGTCTTTTATTTTGATTATCAATTTTTGGTGTCTTATTACTACAAAAGAACACACTTGTATGAAATTATACTATTAATGCAATGGATGATGTTGTTGCTTATTTACTACTTTGCATTGTTATGATACTGTACATGACGTCTTCCACCCCAGAACGTTTCCGCCGTTCTTGGTTTTGGGGTGTGACAGATTGGTATCAGAGTTTTGTTTATAGTGAATCGAGTATATCAACCCATAAAAGGTATACAAACTATAAACACATCGGGATTAAAATACTCTGACCAAGAGTTTATACTTTTAAGTACTAAAATACTTAACTAGAAGTATACTTAATTACATGCCTACATACTTTCTATAGAACAGTGTCATACTAGAACATAACCAAAGTATTACGATTGTTGAACATCACAAGTAAGCTCAGGGATGTATGGTCAGTTCTGGGAGTGACATAGCCTGATCAACTATGTTGGTCCGAAAAGTGATTAACATATGCCGAGAATGGTTGTGATGTAGCAACAAGTCTTAAAACTTACCAACATTACTACAATGATAACATTAGAACAGAACATAAACCTAAAATACTATAGGAGTATTTTGTATTACTATAATTACTTATTTGAGAACTAAACAAGTCTTTATTAGTATGTCAATAGTTGCTGAGTGGATACGTTACGGTTATATGTAACTAGGGTGACGTAGACTTAGAATCTGTGATCTTTGCTTTACTTCCTATTCCTTGTTTGGTTGTGGACTTAGACTTAGGGTCACTTATTCGAAGGTCTATCCTGTTTTGGTTACATATGACTGGTATGCACTACGCAAAAGTTGGAGTAACTGATAAGGATCATCTTATAATTATCTTAGTTAGTACGTCTATTAACTATTTCTTTTACCCCTACTTCACGCGTAGATAACATGGCTGGATTCCATATCCCCGGAGACCCATACTTCCCAAACGAAGGAAATGCAGGATGGCTTGAAGAAGAGCCAGAAGATGATTATCCAATCCCTTTGGATGATCATCTCGCTGAAGGCTTTTCGGATGGTACTGACTCCGAACCAGAAGTCAACAACCTACCTCAAGAAGTTCAAAACCCAAATCTCAACCCCCGACCTACATTTCAAGGTCCCACACCCTTGTGGGCGACAAACTTGAATCGTTGGAGTGATGAACAGGGTCAACCATTACCCTTCAATGGAGACCGAAGCTTTTACAATCTCAGTGAAGGAGGCTCAGCTGACCGAGTCCTGCCCATTATGGTCTGCAGGATTGCTCGGAATGTGGAGCAAGGTCGAGCAGCCATCGACCGAGTCATGGAAATTGACGCTAACTCTGGCGTTAACACGGTCCGCATTCGCCAACTCGAGGAAGCCATGGAAAGGACTAGGAGAACCAATGAGGCTCTACAGCAACAGCTAGCTGCATCCCAAGCTGAAGTCATAGAACTTCGAGTGCGTCAGAGAGCTCATGAGCGACATCTTCAAGACGTAGTATGTTAACTGGCAGATCTGAGGGTTCGCCCGAGGAATACCCGTCGCCAGTAGAAGATGTCTGACTCATCATTTCTTTTGGTTTAAGGAATAGCCTTTCGTATCGGTGCTCTATGAAGCACTTTTCTGTAAAATATTCCTGTCATTCAAGTACTTTAACTAGACTTCTAAGCTGTCAAAATTTTACTACTTCTGATATGATGTAAGACCTACTCTTAGGTCAATTTTTCCCCAAACTAATTACATCCTAAATATCAATGATATTGGCAGTCAGCTAATCTTTTGTAGAAATCTTTGTTCAAATACTTTCATTCTTGTAAATTCTAGAACTCTATGGAACTCATACTCTTATCAAGTTGTTGAACTATGGCGATTTAGTTCATGGGACTCATTCATTAACTTCACTATTGAATTCTTATCATTATACTCATCTTTTAAACTTATAGTTGAAAGATGCCTCCTCGTAAGTCAACAAGGCGTAATCCTCCGATTATTCCAACTCAAAAACCACCTTCACCACCCCCTCCACAATTCGATACAACAGCTCTTAATGCTGCGGTAGCTGCGACTGTTGCTACAGCCATGGCACAATACCACAACAACCAGGGTACTAGTGGAGGTGGGAGAGTTGTTCATTCCACACCAAGTGATGTCACTGTGCGCTCGCGAGAGTGCTCTTCTAAAGACTTCACCAACTGTAAACCCCGAGTCTTCAATGGAATCGGTGGAATGATTGCTCTGTCGCAATGGTTCGAGAAGACGGAATCGATCTTCGAGATCTGTTCCTGTACTGAAGGAAGCAAAGTGAAATTTGCTGTATGCACCTTTAGTGATAGAGCCCTAACGTGGTGGAATAGCCATGTCAAGTCACTAACTTTAATAGTGGCTAATTCTATAGGCTGGGAAGCTCTTAAAGGGCTGATGATTGAAGAGTACTGCCCGAGGGGTGAGGTTCAAAAACTGGAACAAGAACTCTGGAGCCTGACCATGAAGGGCTCCAACATAGTGGCATACACTGCCAGATTTAGCGATCTGGTGACACTATGTCCCAATATGGTTCCCAACGAGGGGAAGAAGATTGAAAGGTACATTTGGGGGCTGGTGCCTCAATTTCAGAGGAATGTCTTAGCTTCAAACCCCACTACTTTCGACAGTGCCAAGCGATTGGCACAGCGACTCATCGATCACGGGGTCCCTACCCCGTCAAAAACAACAACCCTAGCCATCTCAGAACCCTCCAAAGCCGCCGACAACAAGCGAAAGTTCTGGGATAACAAAAGGGCAAATCAGCGCAGAACTCTGCCAAGAAGCAGCAAGTTGTGGCTGTTCATGCCGCGATTATGCCTGCTGCTACTGCACCGAGAAAGCCGTATACGGGGAATTTTCTCAAGTGCAATAAATTCACTTTCCATCATAATGGTGCCTGCCGGGAAATGCAGGGCGCTAACTGCAACAGGAAAGGGCACACAACCCGTTTCTATAAGGCTCCGGCAAAGCCAATTACCCAAGTCCCCGGTGCTGGCGTGGGCCAGGCTTGCTACGGTTGTGGCGAGGTGGGCCACTACAAGAGGGACTGCCCGAAGGCAGGAAATGCTGGCGGAGTGGGAAGAGTTCTGGCGATAGGCCACGAGGAAGCCGTAGCTGATCCTACGGTGGTTACTGGTACGTTTCTTCTCGATAATTCATATGCATGCATACTATTCGATAGTGGAGCGGAGAGAAGTTTCGTGAACCAAAACTTTGCTCATTTACTCAAATAAAAACCATGTGCACTAGAGGAATCATTCACTGTAGAAATGGCAAACGGGAAAACGGAAAGTACTAACTGCATATACATAGGTTGTACTTTAACTCTAGATAGTCATTCTTTCCAAATCGACCTCATGCCGGTCTCAATTAAAAGTTACGACGTCATAATCGGCATGGATTAGTTAAGTCATCTTCGCGCCGACATCATGTGCTTTGAGAAAGCAGTTCGTCTTAACCTCCCTAACAACGACACTCTAGTTATCTACGACGATAAATCAAGTACGAACCTTCGCATCATTTCGTGTATTCAAGCTCGGAAGTGCTTACGAAAGGAATATCATGCATTCCTTGCACACATCGTCGATACAAACCAAGAAGTGAAAGACATGCAGAATATCCCCGACGTACGCGACTTTCCCGACATCTTTCCAGAAGAACTACCGGGATTACCACCACAACGTCAAGTCGAATTCCGTATCGACTTAGTTCCAGGGGCTACCCCAGTAGCCAAATCGCCTTATCGTTTGGCACCAGCAGAGATGCAGGAACTTTCCAGTCAGCTTAACGAAATTCTCAGAAAGGGATTCATTAGGCCAAGCTTCTCACCATGGGGAGCACCGGTCTTGTTCGTAAAGAAGAAAGACGGATCGTTTCGTATGTGCATCGACTACAGAGAGCTGAACAAACTTACCATCAAGAATCGTTATCCCCTACCCCGCATTGACGACTTATTTGATCAACTTCAAGGAGTGAACTACTTCTCGAAGATAGATCTAAGATCCGGGTATCACCAATTACGAGTTTTAGAGGAGGATGTCCCCAAGACAGCCTTCTGAACTCGTTATGGACACTACGATTTTGTAGTGATGCCGTTCGGATTAACCAAAGCACCAACTGTATTCATGGATCTAATGAATAGGGTGTGCCGTCCTTACTTGGATCAGTTCTTCATTGTCTTCATCGATGACATACTTATCTACTCCCGAAGTAAGGAAGAACATAGTCAACATCTACGGAAAGTGTTAGAAACATTACGATCATCGAAGCTCTATGCGAAGTTCTTTAAGTGCGAGTTTTGGATTCGAAGAGTCGAATTCTTGGGCCACGTTGTTAGCGAGAAGGGAATACACGTGGACCCTTCCAAAATCAAAGCCATTGAGAACTGGTCAGCACCGAAGACACCTACGGAAATTCGTCAATTTCTAGGTCTCACTGGCTACTATCGCAGGTTCATACATAACTTCTCAAGCATCGTGAAACCGCTTACTTCATTGACCCAGAAAGGCGTGGCCTTTGACTGGGAAGAGAAACAAGAGAAGGTGTTCCAAGCACTGAAACAAGCCTTGTGCACCACACCGATATTATCCCTCCCAGAAGGGATGGAAGATTTCGTGGTATATTGCGATGCATCCAACCAAGGGCTTGGTTGTGTTCTTATGCAAAGAGGAAAGGTTATTGCCTATGCCTCCCGTCAGCTTAAGACACACGAAGTCAACTATACAACACACGATCTTGAGTTAGGAGCAGTGGTATTTCCTCTGAAGATCTGGAGACACTATCTGTATGGTACGAAAGGCACTATCTTTACAAACCACCAAAGCCAACAACATATATTTGACCAGAAGGAGCTCAACATGAGACAACGACGGTGGGTCGAGCTACTCAGTGATTACGAATGCGAAATTCGTTATCATCCCGACAATGCCAACGTAGTAGCTGACGCCCTAAGTCGGAAAGAATACTCTGGTCGTAGAGTCAAATCATTGACTATGACTATCCATTCACACTTGTCCACACAAATTAAAGAGGCTCAAATTGAAGCCTTGAAACCCGAAAACGTAGCGAGTGAATCCCTGAGAGGGATGGATAAGAACTTGGAAGTCAAGGGTGGCGGAGCCTTATATCTCATGGACCGGATCTAGACACCGAAACACGGTGGCTTCAGAGACTTGGTCATGACCGAATTGCACAACACTTGATATTCCGTCCACCCAGGTTCATATAAGATGTATCTGGATCTTAAAAAGTTATACTGGTGGCCTAACATGAAAGCAGAGATTGCTACCTTCGTGAGTAAATGCCTTACTTGCGCCAAGGTTAAGGTCGAATACCAGAAATCATCAGGTCTACTTCAACAACCGGAGATACCGGAATGGAAGTGGGAGCGGATCACAATGGACTTCATAACCAAGTTGCCCAAGACAACGGGTGGACTTGATACCATTTGGGTCATCGTCGATAGGTTGACCAAGTCAGCACACTTCCTGCCCATCAAAGAAACAGACAAGATGGAGAAGCTCACGAGAACCTATACTAGGGAGATCGTACGACTGCATGGTGTTCCTATATCTATTATCTCCGATAGGGATAGTAGATTCACTTCGAGGTTCTGGCAGTCGCTACAAAGTTCCCTTGGGACGAGGCTGGACATGAGTACAGCCCACCATCCGCAAACCGACGGACAAAGTGAGAGGACTATTCAAACCTTGGAAGATATGTTATGAGTCTGTGTAATCGACTTTGGGAAGGCATGGGATACTCATTTACCCCTTGTCGAATTTTCCTACAACAACAGTTATCACACGAGCATAAAGGCTGCTCCATTTGAAGCCCTCTATGGCCGTAAGTGCAGATCCCCTCTGTGCTGGGCTGAGGTGGGCGAAACACAGTTAGCTAAAGGACGAGTTCCTGACAGCACTCTCACAGGTCCGGAGATCATTCGGGAAACGACAGAGAAGATCGTTCATATTCGTGAACGATTGAAAGCCTCTAGAGACCGACAGAAAAGCTACGCTGACAAAAGAAGGAAACCTTTGGAATTCCAGGTGGGAGACCGAGTTCTTTTGAAAGTCTCACCCTGGAAAGGCTTGATACGCTTCGGAAAGCGTGGAAAGCTAAATCCAAGATACGTAGGGCCTTTCGAGATTCTCGCTAGAATCGGCCCTGTAGCTTACAAACTCAACCTACCTCGTGAACTCAGTAACGTACGTTCTACTTTCCATGTCTCGAACTTGAAAAAGTGTCTGTCCGATGAAACTCTTGTAATCCCACTCAACGAGATCGAGATCAACGAGAGCCTCAACTTCGTGGAAGAACCAGTAGAGATCAAGGACCGAGAGGTCAAGCAAACAAAACAAAGCCGTATCCCAATAGAGAAGGTTCGCTGGAATGCCAAGCAAGGACCCGAATTCACTTGGGAGCGCGAGGATCAGATGAAACTGAAATATCCTCATCTTTTTACTTAGTTAATTGTAACTACTTATTTGTTTAAACTCTAATTTCGGGACGAAATTATCTCTAACGGGGGGATGATGTGACAACCCGAAATTTCTATCTTGTACAAGCCTTTCACTTCAATCAAAGTCATACTTGTTTATGCTAACTTTTAGCACTGTATAGAATCTGTTTTAGCTTACTGAGCTTAGTACATCAAAGGATCAAATACTAGAATGGGTCAACTAAAGTTCCAAACCACCAAACATGCCTTAAACCCTCAAATGAGGAGTTTACGGCCATGAGACCATGGGTTTACGGCCGTAAACTCATGGTGGCCGTAAACTCCATACCTATATATGAAATATTTAGCCATTTTCATTCATTATAACACTTTCAAGCCTAGAACTCGGTTTTGCTCTCAAGTATCATCAAGAACTTTCATTCCAATCTTCAATCTAGTACGTAATCTTTCCATTTTCAAATTTATATCCTTCCATATCTAGTGAATATACATGATTTCATCCATGAAATCTCTTCTTTTGGTTAGATTTTCAAGTGTTCTTCATTTCACCAAGAACACCAAGAACACACGCTAGTGTTCTTGAACCTTAAACACCCTATCAAGCTTCTATATTGTAAGTACTCTAGCCTTAGCTTGTTATATTCTAGAATCACTTTATAAACAACTAGAAAACACCAAGAAATCATGGACAAAAGGGTGTTTACGGCCAAGGCAATCTCCCTTGGCCGTAAACTCTACTTATTGGTGCAAAGTTGCCACAAACACCTTCCTAAGTCTTGGATCTGGGTCTAGAACACTTCCAAGATGAGTATATGACCTTAAACATCAAAATGGTACAAAATACCATGAGTTTACGGCCGTAAACTCATTGGGCCGTAAACCCATGGGCCGTAAACTCATTAGGGTTTACACTTGGGCCGTAAACTCCAAAGTGAGGCCCTACAACCACTCGTTGTACTTCTAGGGTGTCTTTACTTGCTTAATTAGTTGTTAATTCACTAATTAGATACATATATGTGTCATTATATGTTAAATAGGACCCATGTGTGTGCTCAAGTCTTCACTTGACACTTAGCATCCTATACCACTCGTTCATCCAAACCAGTCACTATAGGTGAGTTCATACCCCTTAATCTATCTTTTAAATGATTTTAAATGCTTTTATGGGGGGGGGGGGAATACAAGTAGAAAACATGTTAGTTATATAATCAATCACATGTGATTTATAACTATGTTTCAAACAAAGGATTTCATACACTTCAAACTGTGTTTCAAACAAATGAATTCTTATACTTTCAAACTGTATTATCAATCAAACTGCTTTTAAATCGTTTTATAAATTGACATCAAGTCATCAATATTTATTATTAAACTCTTCAATTGTTTTACAAAACTTCTTTTTAAACTTATATATTGTCAAATGCATGTCTATATATGTATAGTTATATAAGTAATGTTTAAAGGACTTAGGACTGATAACTCGCTTTATTTCCTTTTCCTTGTTTGGATGTGGCCTGAGAGTATCGGTTATTTGTCCGAATGTCATTTAAATATTAGTTATATATTATGTATACATATGTAGATATAAAAGTACTATCAATCAGTTCAGTACCTTTGGGTAGCAAAGGCATACCTTCATCATGCAAACTACATAAATTACTAGTAAACTATAATAGGTATAGTTTAGGAGATTACTATCATATACAAATACTATAACAGAGAATACTATAACAGAGAATACTATAACACAGAATACTAGACAGAGAATACTATAACAGAGAATACTATACAAAGGATACTATAACAGAGAATACTATACATAGAATACTATTACTATAACAAGTATACTATAACAAGATTTATAGATAACATAATGTGAGATACTACTTCATGACACGTCAACCATTTCATTATGTCACGTTTTGTAACCAGAATCTCCTGGAGGGAGAGCGTGAGTTTGCGTATAGATCTGTACTGGATTGACTATCCTACACCTTGATGTTCGCTACAGTGGGACTTGCAAGTCTACGGGTGCCAAATGTCATTTATTCCGACATCTTTCATCGTCGTGTCATAGTCAGTTTAGTATGGTAACAAGCTTATCACATTTTACCTTAATTAAACCATTGGTTTTAAGGTAGTTATTACTTCAGTAGTTAATACAAATAAGACTGCAGTACACATACATTTTTCCCATTATATTCAATTTGTGATCTTCTCACATAAAGGGTAATATAAAACTATATTCTGGTAACGTTAGTCATATTTGGGAAAAGCTTCCACTTTTACAGAGAAACAAACATACAAAACAGTCGGGTCTTGGTAGAAGACTACTTTTTATACTAGTAGAAAATATAGGATTTTCTAGGAGTTTTCAAACATATACAAACATTTACATTGATCAATTACAAACATTCTCATCAAACTTATACAAACATTGACACTAAATACTTATGAACTCACCAGCTTAAATGCTGATCAACTCTTTCAAAATAACTTGTATTCTCAGGTCACCAGTAGACAGGTACCGATGACCAGGTTTTGAGAAGACGGAGCATGTTCAAGACTCGTCTTTAATTTTGATTATCAATTTTTGGTGTCTTATTACTACAAAAGAACACACTAGTACGAAATTATACTATTAATGCAATGGATGATGTTGTTGCTTATTTACTACTTTGCATTGTTATGATACTGTACATGACGTCCTCCACCCCAGAACGTTTCCGCCGTTCTTGGTTTTGGGGTGTGACAGTATAAAACAGATTGTGGAAATTTTACAATGAGGCACATGGAGACATACATGGTTCAAACAGACGGAACATGGAAATGCGAACTTAGGAAAGAAAATTCATTATTGGAAGCATTTTTGGATAATATAAGGACAACGTATGCTGTAAAGTTGTTAACTTCGAAAATCAACTTGTTGAAAGAACAAAAGTTGAATATTGGTAATATGTATCATCAACAAGATGAAAAAAATTTGAAAGCAACACTTCTATGATGCAGTAACTAACATTAAGCACATACTGAAGAAAATGACATGATGAAGGTGGTAGAATGTTGAAGAGAAGTTGAGGTTCATATGTGTAGAGGTGGTAGAATTTGGAAATTTGTTTGTGTTGTGTTGTTAAATGGGGTTCTAAGACAATCTTCTTATGTATTTGTGTTATTTTGGTAATATGTTGCTCTAAGATAACTGCTTATCTTTTTTTAATTTTAGACAATTATGTTTTATGTTATTGAAGATATTAAGACAATATTTAGTTAATGTCTTAATGCTATTCGAATATTTTTGGTTTATATTCAAATGTGATTGATTTGAAATGTTTATGGTTTATATTCACATCTAATATAAAATAGTACTATGACTTAATACTTTATAATCACATGTGATTTATCACATAAACTTTACATTATAGCTTTAAAGTTACTATTTATATGTGACTGCCAATTAGTTTAAACTTTTATTCAAAAATATTTGAAAAAAATTTAAAAACATTTTAAGTATTTTATACTTTTTGAATATTTTAAAGAATATATTGTATTCACATGTGATTAAAAAAATATGAATTTATATATAAAAATTCGCATGTGAATTTATAGATATATTCACATCTTATTGCTAATTAGTTTACACTTTCATTCAAAAAAAATTGAAAAACATTTGAAGTATTTTATACTTTTCAATCATTTGTGAATTTTAAGACTATATTGTATTAACATGTGATTAGTGTCCACTTGTAATTTTGAATTATCAACTTTTATTCATATGTGAATAAAAATATAAAAAGAATTAAAAAACAAAATTTATGTTTTATTCATATTTGAAAATATCTAAAAACATGAATGAAGTACAATATAAACTATATATATCCTTTTTGGATTACTCATTTGTGACAACCGTCAAAATTGAGTGAAGTCAAAGTCAAACAAAGTCAACAAGTCAAAACCAATCGACTCAATTAACCCTTGTATATTAGGGTTTACACTATGTAATTACTGTACAATGCAATATCTTAATGAGAGAAACATCATTTGGAAAGTTCGTGTGTTGAATTTCCTAAGTAAACATTGAACCAAAACGATAAAACATTATTGCACACTCATCGGGAGTGTGTACGACACTAAAACACGGTTTAACGGGGTTTACGAACCTTGCATTGTGAAGCCGGACACTCAAATTAATCACAAACGAAACCTCTCTAAATCGTTTTCACTCTATCTCTTTCTACTTGAAATCTCTCCCAAATCTCTCTCAAAAGTTACTTTAACTTTTTGTAATCATTTGGGTCATATCGACCCTTAACCGGGTCAAAAATCGCTTGAAACGGGATAAAAACGGGTAAAATAGCCTTAAGGACCTGGAACTGAAGCTTCAGGACCGAAGCATCTCATCCGAGGCCTCGGATCCGAAGCCTCTCATCAGGACCGAAGTTGAAGCCTCTCAGGAGACCGAATCCGAAGCCATCAGACAGCAGCCTCGCATGCGAGGGTCCGAAGTCTCGGCCCCCATCCGAGAGGTCTCGCAGACGGCCCCTTTTTACCGGTTTTTCGACTACGACTTCGTTTTAACTCCGTTTTTCATTATTTTAACGTGGGATTTTCACCCAAAACTTTATTTTATAAACTAAGGCCCCAAAATATATAAATCTCCAGGGTTTTTATAAAAATGTATTAAAAGAATTGTTGGTTGGACTAATTATTGAGGGAATATTTGCTTTTCCTTATTTTATGACAAAAGCAAGCCACCACCACCTCACTCTATGATCAGCCACTCTTTCCCACTACTCCTTGTCACCTTAGTGGACCTTTACACCCAATCTCCAGCTCTTCCCACGTTCTAAGAGCTGGAGGATTGATCCTCTCTCCTCATTCTCCATAAAGTTCTTTCATTCTACACTTAGCAACCAAAGGACACTCTCCAAAATTCTCTCATCTTTTCTCTCAACTTCAAGAACTTCAAGGCTTTCTTCAGGGATTTCTTTCTTCAATTAGTAAGTATCTTCATCATTCATATAATTATTACACTCCATTCTACTCAAATCATTGATATCTTACACAAATTCCATCTTATTCGATGTTAGATTCTCGAATCATCAAGACATCTTCTTAGTGTTCTTGGGTTGAACACTTCCTCTCTCTCACTTTCATCTACTGAAACCACATAGGGTGAGTTCATACCCCTACATTTACATGTTTTTCTTAAGTTTTAAGGGGGGAATACAAGTAAAATCATCAAGAACACAATTAAACTTTTTCTATCAGATTACATCAGAAAAGATGAACTTCGATCACGGACTGTTTTGGTCAACTTAAATATTTTAGTTTTCAAAACTGTTCCAGGTGCAAGTAGCTCAAACTCTTAGCTTTAAAATGGCTACTTGCACATCTCCATATGATTTTTCTACAATATATGGTGATTTTTACAAAACTGCCTATCATTTCAGAGGCAAACCCGGACCAGTCTGTGATTATGAACATTTTCACTTCTGTTAGAGATCACTAAAAATCATGATAAAATTTACGAACAAACTAGACTCATATTCCAAACTCTCAGAATTTGCGGATTTGGATTTAGAGCTTTGATGATTTTTCTATAAATTTTCTAAGAACAGTAACAGAAACTGTATACAACAAAAAGTTGTTGTCAATTTCATTTCACCTTGTAACATGTTGAGCAAGGTGTATATCTTTATGTGATTATATGTTATTGCAATATATGACATTTTATCTTAATATTTAGACACACATCAGTTTACAAATGGATTTGGACATATAAAATATAAAGAATAACAAGTGATTATAATCAAAGTACAACCGATACATTCAAACATTTAATAAACTATTTTGAATATAGTTTGCATACATTACTACGTACTACCCTTGGTTGATAAACTATAATAGGTATAGTTTATGATACATTACATAATACATACATTTAAAAAGGGTACATTTATACAAAGGATATTTTCATTAAGCAAGGTACGGCCATACGGTACCAAGTTTTCATAACACGGAATTCCGTTAATGACTTTATGAAACATTACATAACACATACATTTAAAAAGGGTACATTTATACAAAGGATATTTTCATTAAGCAAGGTACGACCATACGGTACCAAGTTTTCATTACACTACACGTAAATTCGTTAATGACTTCTGTGAGACATTCGATTCAATTTACAAATAAGTCGTGTATTATAACCAGAGTCTCCTTGAGGGAGAGCGTGATACTTGTGTATAGATCGATATTGGGTCTGACAAACCCACACCTCAGCTGCATGCAACAGCTAGACCGACAGGTCTGGGGTGACAAATGTCATAACATTTCCGACGCCTGAAGAACGTCGTTTCAGGCCAACTAAGTCATAGCATGGTTATAATAACTCACATGTGGTATTAACAAACATAGAATTTACGGGGATTTCACTAAAATCAAACGAGTTTATGTCGATTTAAACTTGCATTGTTTTACTATAAGGAACGAACACTACTTGTACATTTCGGTCTTTGGGTTT
Source organism: Lactuca virosa (assembly GCF_052849685.1). Lineage (NCBI taxonomy): Eukaryota > Viridiplantae > Streptophyta > Magnoliopsida > Asterales > Asteraceae > Lactuca > Lactuca virosa. Next base: position 176,923,849 of record NC_136429.1, on the reverse strand, counting down.
TAATACTACATTTACACATTAAGGAAAATATTGGATTTTCTGGAACGAACACTACTTTTACAAGAAAAGGCTTTAATAAACTCACATAAAGTATTAATGAATATTGGAATTTACGGGAACTTCATTAAAATTAAACGAGTTTATGTCGATTTAAACTTACATTATTTATTATAAGTAAGAAAAGTTACTTATACATTTCGGTCTTTGGATTTAAGACTACATATACATTTTAAGGAAAATATTGGATTTTTCTAAAACAAATACTACTTTTACAAACGAAAGGCTTTTAATAATACCAAACAAAAGCTTATGAACTCACCAAGCTTTGTGTTGACACTTTTTCAAACAACTTGTATTCTCAGGAAATCTTTAAACAGGTAACCAAGTGCTTTTGAGGATGGGACGCTAAGGCGTCTACTATTTCATATTTTGTCAACATATTGTAATTGATTCGTAAACATGTAATTCATACAATGATGTAACTTTTTCAATTATATATATGTTGGTTGTGTTTGCTTGAATTACTATTACAATTGTTGTTATGATACTATACATGAAGTCCTCCACCCCCGGACATTTCCGCCATCCTTGGTTTGGGGGTGTGACAGATTGGTATCAGAGCACAGTTTATAGTGAATTAAGTATATCAAACCACATAAGATATACAAACTATAAACACAATTGGGACTAATAGTCTCTGATTTGTGCATTTTTCAAATAAATATACTTTTAGAAAATAAATGATTTTCTTGATTAAAGTATACATACATACATTACATGCTCGCATGGTATCATAACTAGCGAAAACATAAAGCAAAAGAAGAAGAGTTGAACATTTTGAGTATGCCTTAGTATATGTGGATTAAGTCTGGGAAGGATATAGCTTGATCAACTATATCTGTCCGGGAATTGACTTGCATATACCGGGGATGGTCAGGATGGGCAACAAATCTAACAAACCTAATAACACACTACAAAGGATACTTTAAGAACTCAAAAGTAAACTTTTACAAATACTATAGGAGTATTTTGTGTTACTATAATAAATTATCTGAGAATTAAATAGGTCTTTATTTATAGATCAATAGCTGCTAAGTGGATGCGCTAAGGTCATATGTAACTAAGATGCTATAGACTTAGAATTTATGTATCTTTGTTTCACTTCCTGTCCTTGTTTGGTTGTGGTCTTGGAGTTAGGGTCATCTATTCGAAGGACTATTATATCTTAATCACATATGACTGGTATGCACTTTGCAACTAATGAAGTAACCGATAAAGATCTTTTTAAAACATAAATATATTAATTATGTCCCGACTAAATTAGTATGTGTGAAACTTTTACAAACGGTCATATACTTGGAAACAAGAAGCTGCTTTCCAAATGTTAAAACAAGCCCTATACAGAGCAACGATCTTGTCTCTCCCAGAGGGAACCGAAGACTTCGTAGTGTACTGTGATGCTTCGAATCAAGGCCTCAGATGTGTGCTCATGCAAAGAGGGAAGGTTATCGCATATGCATCAAGACAGCTTAAGATGCACGAGGTTAATTATACTACACACGACCTGGAATTAGGAGCAGTAGTATTTGCTTTGAAGATCTGGAGACACTACCTCTACGACACGAAATGCACTATCTTCACTGATCACAAAAGTCTTCAGCATATCCTCTATCAGAAAGAGCTCAACATGCGACATAGGAGATGGGTAGAGTTGCTGAATGACTACGAGTGCGAAATTCGTTATCATCCGGGCAAGGCCAATGTAGTGGCCGATGCTCTAAGCAGGAAGGAGTACTCGGGCCGCCGAGTAAAATCCTTAACAATGACAATCCATTCCCACCTGACCATACAAATCAAGGAAGCTCAACTGGAAGCTTTGAAACCAGAAAAGGTGGCAGGAGAGACATTAAGGGGAATGGATAAAAACTTAGAAGTCAAGGATGATGGAACACGTTATATCATGAACCGGATTTGGACACCGAAGTTCGGTGGACTCCGAGACGTCGTCATGAATGAAGCACACAAGACTCGATATTCCATCCATCCCGGGTCAGATAAGATGTATCTGGACCTCAAGAAATTATATTGGTGGCCGAACATGAAAGCTGAGATTGCTACCTATGTGAGCAAGTGTCTGACTTGCGCCAAGGTCAACATCGAATACCAGAAACCATCCGGGCTATTACAACAGCCGGATATACCTGAGTGGAAGTGGGAACGAATAACCATGGACTTCATAACCAAGCTGCCTAAGACATCGGGCGGGCTTGACACCATATGGGTAATCGTAGACAGATTGACCAAATTAGCACACTTCCTACCGATAAAAGAAACCGACAAGATGGAGAAGCTGACTAGAACGTACATCAAAGAGATTGTACGACTCCATGGTGTGCCGATATCCATTATCTCCGATAGAGATAGTAGATTTACCCCACGGTTTTGGCAGTCTCTACAAAAATCATTGGGAACTAGGCTTGACATGAGTACGGCCTACCACCCACAAAACGACGGACAGAGCGAACGAACCATTTAAACATTGGAAGACATGTTAAGAGCTTGTGTGATAGACTTCGGTAAAGCATGGGATACCCATCTACCGCTTATCGAATTCTCCTACAATAACAGCTATCATACTAGCATCAAAGTCGCTCCATTCGAAGCTCTTTACGGTCGCAAATGCAGATCACCCCTGTGTTGGGCTGAGGTGGGGGATACACAACTAGCTAGAGGGCAAGTCTCTAATAGCACCCTCACTGGCCCTGAAATCATAAGGGAAAAGAGTCTCGAGATCGGCAAAAGAGTTACGCAGAAAAACAAACGCAAACCCTTGGAATTTTAGGTGGGTGATCGTGTACTACTAAACGTTTCCCCTTGGAAAGGAATGATACGATTCGGCAAACGCGGGAAACTAAATCCAAGGTACATCGGGCCATTCGAAATCCTTGCTAGGATTGGGCCAGTAGCATACAAACTTCGATTACCACAGGAACTCGACAAAGTACATCCCACATTTCACGTGTCGAACCTAAAGAAGTGTTTGTCTGATGAGACACTCGTAATACCACTCGACGAAATCGAAGTTAACGAAAATCTCCACTTCGTGGAGGAACCAGTCGAAATCATGGATCGGGAAGTCAAACGAACGAAACAAAGTCGTATTCCCATCGTGAAGGTCCGTTGGAACGCTAAACGAGGGCCTGAGTTCACCTGGGAACGCGAAGATCAAATGAAACAAAAATACCCACATCTTTTCCCAAACTCTTGATGTCCCAGTCAAATGCAAATTTCGGGACGAAATTCCTTCTAACGGGGGGATGATGTGACAACCGTCAAAATTGAGTCAAGTCAAAGTCAAACAAAGTCAACAAGTCAAAACCAATCGACTCAATTAACCCTTGTATATTAGGGTTTACACTATGTAATTACTGTACAATGCAATATCTTAATGAGAGAAACATCATTTGGAAAGTTCGTGTGTTGAATTTCCTAAGTAAACATTGAACCAAAACGATAAAACATTATTGCACACTCATCGGGAGTGTGTACGACACTAAAACACGGTTTAACGGGGTTTACGAACCTTGCGTTGTGAAGCCGGACACTCAAATTAATCACAAACGAAACCTCTCTAAATCGTTTTCACTCTATCTCTTTCTATTTGAAATCTCTCCCAAATCTCTCTCAAAAGTTACTTTAAATTTTTGTAATCATTTGGGTCATATCGACCCTTAACCGGGTCAAAAATCGCTTGAAACGGGGTAAAAACGGGTAAAATAGCCTTAAGGACCTGGAACTGAAGCTTCAGGACCGAAGCATCTCATCCGAGGCCTCGGATCCGAAGCCTCTCATCAGGACCGAAGCTGAAGCCTCTCAGGAGACCGAATCCGAAGCCATCAGACAGCAGCCTCGGATGCGAGGGTCCGAAGTCTCGGCCCCCATCCGAGAGGTCTCGCAGACGGCCCCTTTTTACCGGTTTTTCGACTACGACTTCGTTTTAACTCCGTTTTTCATTATTTTAACGTGGGATTTTCACCCAAAACATTATTTTATAAACTAAGGCCCCAAAATATATAAATCTCCAGAGTTTTTATAAAAATGTATTAAAAGAATTGGTGGTTGGACTAATTATTGAGGGAATATTTGCTTTTCCTTATTTTATGACAAAAGCAAGCCACCACCACCTCACTCTATGATCAGCCACTCTTTCCCACTACTCCTTGTCACCTTAGTGGACCTTTACACCCAATCTCCAGCTCTTCCCACGTTCTAAGAGCTGGAGGATTGATCCTCTCTCCTCATTCTCCATAAAGTTCTTTCATTCTACACTTAGCAACCAAAGGACACTCTCCAAAATTCTCTCATCTTTTCTCTCAACTTCAAGAACTTCAAGGCTTTCTTCAGGGATTTCTTTCTTCAATTAGTAAGTATCTTCATCATTCATATAATTATTACACTCCATTCTACTCAAATCATTGATATCTTACACAAATTCCATCTTATTCGATGTTAGATTCTCGAATCATCAAGACATCTTCTTAGTGTTCTTGGGTTGAACACTTCCTCTCTCTCACTTTCATCTACTGAAACCACATAGGGTGAGTTCATACCGCTACATTTACATGTTTTTCTTAAGTTTTAAGGGGGGAATACAAGTAAAATCATCAAGAACACAATTAAACTTTTTCTATCAGATTACATCAGAAAAGATGAACTTCGATCACGGACTGTTTTGGTCAACTTAAATATTTTAGTTTTCAAAACTGTTCCAGGTGCAAGTAGCTCAAACTCTTAGCTTTAAAATGGCTACTTGCACATCTCCATATGATTTTTCTACAATATATGGTGATTTTTACAAAACTGCCTATCATTTCAGAGGCAAACCCGGACCAGTCTGTGATTATGAACATTTTCACCTCTGTTAGAGATCACTAAAAATCATGATAAAATTTACGAACAAACTAGATTCATATTCCAACAAAAAGTAACAGACTAGATTCATTTTCACCTCTATTTGGATTTAGAGCTTTGATGATGTTTCTATAAATTTTCTAAGAACAGTAACAGAAACTGTATACAACAAAAAGTTGTTGTCAATTTCATTTCACCTTGTAACATGTTGAGCAAGGTGTATATCTTTATGTGATTATATGTTATTGCAATATATGACATTTTATCTTAATATTTAGACACACATCAGTTTACAAATGGATTTGGACATATAAAATATAAAGAATAACAAGTGATTATAATCAAAGTACAACCGATACATTCAAACATTTAATAAACTATTTTGAATATAGTTTGCATACATTACTACGTACTACCCTTGGTTGATAAACTATAATAGGTATAGTTTATGATACATTACATAATACATACATTTAAAAAGGGTACATTTATACAAAGGATATTTTCATTAAGCAAGGTACGGCCATACGGTACCAAGTTTTCATAACACGTAATTCCGTTAATGACTTTATGAAACATTACATAACACATACATTTAAAAAGGGTACATTTATACAAAGGATATTTTCATTAAGCAAGGTACGGCCATACGGTACCAAGTTTTCATTACAGTACACGTAAATTCGTTAATGACTTTTGTGAGACATTCGATTCAATTTACAAATAAGCCCTGTATTATAACCAGAGTCTCCTCGAGGGAGAGCGTGATACTTGTGTATAGATCTATATTGGGTCTGACAAACCCACACCTTAGCTGCATGCAACAGCTAGACCGACAGGTCTGGGGTGACAAATGTCATAACATTTCCGACGCCTGAAGAACGTCGTTTCAGGCCAACTAGGTCATAGCATGGTTATAATAACTCACATGTGGTATTAAAAAACATAGAATTTACGGGGATTTCACTAAAATCAAAACAGTTTATGTCGAGTTAAACTTGCATTGTTTTACTATAAGGAACGAACACTACTTGTACATTTCGGTCTTTGGGTTTTAAGACTACATTTACACATTAAGGAAAATATTGGATTTTCTGGAACGAACACTACTTTTACAAGAAAAGGCTTTAATAAACTCACATAAAGTATTAATGAATATTGGAATTTACGGGAACTCTATTAAAATTAAACGAGTTTATGTCGATTTAAACTTACATTATTTATTATAAGTAAGAAAAGTTACTTATACATTTCGGTCTTTGGATTTAAGACTACATATACATTTTAAGGAAAATATTAGATTTTTCTAAAACAAATACTACTTTTACAAACGAAAGGCTTTTAATAATACCAAACAAAAGCTTATGAACTCACCAACCTTTGTGTTGACACTTTTTCAAACTACTTGTATTCTCAGGAAATCATTAAACGGGTAACCAAGTGCTTTTGAGGATGGGACGCTAACGCGTCTACTATTTCATATTTTGTCAACATATTGTAATTGATTCGTAAACATGTAATTCATACAATGATGTAACTTTTTCAATTATATATATGTTGGTTGTGTTTGCTTGAATTACTATTACAATTGTTGTTATGATACTATACATGAAGTCCTCCACCCCCGGACATTTCCGCCATCCTTGGTTTGGGGGTGTGACATCATTCCTTGAAATTGTTAATGGACATGTACGAGTATTATGAGGTTCTCTTTTATGACATACTTACCACATTCTTCTTTTCTTATATGAATTCAAAATTGCCTTCTTAACATCACTAACAATTATTTTCTTCAGCCACATCCTTTGTTTCTGTGAAAACCCGAAATTTTTTTTATTTTTAAAGCTCAGTCAGTAAACTCAACTGAGTGTCAGACTCATTGTTAATGAGTTCTAGCCTGGTTAAAGGTCATTCTAAGGAGTTTTAAGCCTAGTACACTTGAGGAATGAGTGTTAAAATGTACCTGCTAGAGACACTGTGCAACATTCGGGCCTTAACCTCATCATAAGGAGTTCACGGCCACAATGCTAATGAGTTTACGGCCGAAAACTCATGTGGCCGTAAACTCAAGTCCATATATATGGCCCTTGGTCATTTCTAGCCATTTTTGCCTTCCAACCTCAAGAACACTCCACTTCTCTTTCAACTATCATCTCGATTTTCATCCTAGATCTTCAAAAGTGGTAAGTGTTCTTCCTTGATTTGTTGTTACACTTCATCTCCTAGTTACACTCTTTGATTTCATCCATGAAAATCAACTTTTCTTAGACCTTCAAGTTTCACCAAGAACACCAAGAACACACACTAGTGTTCTTGGCCAAAATCGACCATTTCAAGCTTCTATATCGTAAGTACTCTTCCCTATACTTGATATCTAGTTAAGACTCATGCTTAGAGCCTTGAAAGCATCAAGAATGCAAGGCCAAAAGGAGTTTATGGCCAAGCCATCTCTCATGACCAAAAACCACTATAAGTATGCCATTTTGGCCATAAACTCTTCCTAAGGCTTGGGTTTGAGGCTAGAGCACTCCCATGTGCTTTGTAAGACCTTGAATCATCACCAAACTCATCATCAAAGAGAGTTTATGGCCAGGAGTAAACTCCCTTGGCCGTAAACCCTTACAAGTGTGATGTTTTGAGCCTTAAACACATCTAGGCTCTTGCTAAACCTTATAACACTTGAACCCTTGAGACTCCTTACCTTTAAGACCCTAAATGTGGCCATTAAGAGAGTTTACGGCCAGGAGCAAACTCCCTTGGCGGTAAACACCTCAACACTCTCCATTGAGTTGGTCTTTCTCATCCTTGTGTAGAGCAAAAGTCCCTCAAGCTTCCCTAGCCTTCAAATACCCTCATATGCATCTTTAACCATGAGTTTACGGCCGTAAACTCCCTTGGCCGTAAACACGTGGCTGTGAACAACAAACCATGGCCATAAACACCCTTTAGGTCAATCACATGTGATTCCAACACTTGGTCAAAGTGTTTCCTAGTCCAGTGAGGTGTTTCCTTGCATTTGGTTGCTTCCAAGCACTATATTTATGTCAGTATATGCCAATGTGTGTCATTTAGGACTTGTTGTATCTCAGGACTTCATTCGTGGAACTTCTCATCCTTACACGCGTACTCGTTGAATCACCCACATCAGGTGAGTTCATGCCCCGTAATGAATCTTTTAACTGTTTTAAATGCTTTTAGGGGGGAATACAAGTTGAACACAATGATAATTGTGTAAATCTTTGCTATAAAACATCTTTCAAAAGATTACTTATGTCTTTTATAAGTGACCAAAACATTTCAAAAACTATTTTAAAGTCATGTTACTTTATAGTTTTACAAAACTCCGTTTTTAAAGTACAAGCATAACTAAGTAGATAATCGAGTCTTTTCGATAACAGTTCAAGTAAAACATTAGTAAACTATAATAGGTATAGTTTAGGAAGACACTACTCATTACTTCTAGTATAATAAAGCATACAAAGAGTCAGTTCATACATGAGTCAGAAACAGAACATACTATAACAAGTACATGGAGGAACATACTATACTAAGTACCTGGAAAAATCACGTTAATATATCTTGCCGGTTTGCGTTAACTTTAGTACGATTACATGTATTTGGGTTAGCAGACACGAGGTGATAAAATATAATAATATATCTTGCCGATTTGCATTAACTTTAGTACAATTACACGTATCTGGATTAGCAGACACGAGGAGATAAAATATAATAATATATCTTGCCGGTTTGCATTAACTTTAGTACGATTACACGTATCTGGGTTAGCACACACGAGGTGATAAAATATAATAATATATCTTGCCGGTTTGCATTAACTTTAGTACGATTAAACGTATCTGGGTTAGTAGACACGAGGTGATAAAATATAATAATATATCTTGCCGGTTTGCATTAACTTTAGTACGATTACACGTATCTGGGTTAGCAGACACGAGGTGATAAAATATAATAATATATCTTTCCGGTTTGCGTTAACTTTAGTACGATTACACGTATCTGGGTTAGTAGACGAGGTGATGAAATATAATAATATATCTTCCCAGTTACAAACGAGTTCACGTTAAACCTTTAATTAACCGACTAAGGATTAAAGGCAAAAAGACTCCCCGAGGGGTATTGTACATTTAATACTACCTGGAGTCTGTACTTTATCACTTTATAGCCAACAGTGTCACTGCTGAGGTAAAACATTATTTTCCCTATTACATTTACTTTGTGATCTTCTCACATATTCATTAATGTATAAACTATATTTAGTTAATGATTGTCATACTTGGGAAAATACACACTCATGCGAGAAAGAAACATACATAACATTAGGTGCCTTGGTAGAAGGCTACGTTTAATAGAAAGGACCATAATGCTAAGCTTATGATTCCTTAATGTATACACCAAAGGATACATATATATATATATATATATATATATATATATATATATATATATATATATATATATATATATATATATATATATATATATATATATATATCAATAGGATCCGACAGGTAATAGGATGTGTGCTCTCCGCTTCATTTCCTGTTCCTTGTTTGGTTGATGGCTTGGAACGAATTCATCGAGTCTATTATCTATTCGATTCTAGATATATATGATCAGTATACATTAAGTCATCATAACGGTACCAGGTATGGGTCAAGTCATAGGACACAGAGTCAATGCACAGTTTTCTAGTACAAAACATACTTTCCAAATCAGAACTTTTGGTATACAAAACTAGAAACTTACCAGTTAAGGGTTTAATCCATTTTATTAAACCAGTTTAAACTTAAAGGACCTTAGGTGATTAACTCTTAATACTTTAGTTTATACATCATGATTATATATCATTAATACCCAATAGGTAGTTGGATGTGTGCTTTCCGCCTTACTTCCTATTCCTTGTTTGGTTGTGAGCTTAGGGCAGATTCACCCAATTAACTATCGATTCGATATCAGATCATATATAGCCAATATAAACTAAGTGATTATAGAAGTAATCACTGTGGTCACCATTTTATTATAAGGTATAAAGGTTTTCTTAAAGAATCTTTTCATTAAATATAAAGGAACCATTACAATTAACTCCACGAGTAACAAGTGAATACGCCAGGGTTATATACAACAATGATCTGACAAACAATGGGATGTGTGCTATCCGCCTTACTTCCTGTTCCTTGATTGGTTGGGAGCTTAGGGAAGATGCGCACAATCGATTGTTTGTTTACTCTGAGTTTTATATCACTTGCATCCATTTAGTACTCATAGAAAGGATTGTAGGATCATTTTTACGTATCTTTCATCAAAGTAGGAAATACAGGATTTTCTAAGAGGAACAAGCGAACTTTTCTAAACAGAACTTACAACTTACTACATTTTTCAATTACATTTTACAGTAACTTTCTACAACTTACTTACATCACTAAAATCTTATGAACTCACCAGCTTAAATGCTGATCTACGCTTTCAAAATAACTTGTATTCTCAGGAGCCTAGTAGACAGGTACTCGTGCTGGGATTCAGAAGATGGAGCAGTATAGCTTCAAGTCTTGTTTGTTATTTGCTTATGTATTCTATGTTTTGTGAACACACACATTGTAAACACTTTCTTTCTAATGAAATGGTTGTTCATTACTTTGCTTACTATGATACATGTCTTGTGATACTAAACATGACGTCCTCCACCCCAGAACGTTTTCGCCGTTCCGGTTTTGGGGTGTGACAGATTGGTATCAGAGCATTGTTTATAGTGAACTAAGTATATCAACCGATAAAATATATACAACTATAAATACCATGGGGCTTAAGTGCTCTGGATAATAATATATTTTAAGAGTATAACGATAAGTTATAAAAATATACCACTTGCTTATACATGTACATACTAGACCAAGAATCACAAGAAGAACATAACTAAAGTATTTAAAGGTTGAACACTGTCGTCAAACCTGAACAGTTATGTAATCATAGCTAGGATCAATATAGCCTGATCAACTATATTCATTCGAGATGTGACCGATATGTGTTTGGGAGTGATGTGGTGTTGCAACAGTCTTAAAACTTACCTAAACACCAGTCAAGAAAATACTAGATCAAGTACATTAGAGTTAGAATACTATAGGAGTATTCTATGATACTATAACGCGATAACAAGTTTGAAACATACCAAGAAGATTACATTAAAATACTATAGGAGTATTTTAGGTACTATATAAACCACTTACATGATAACTTAAAAGACCCTTATGGATAATCTTGCAATGTATACTTCTAAAGTTTTATATATAATTGAGATCTTATAGACTTAGAATTTGTGATCTACGCTTCACTACCCATTCCTCTTATGGTTGTGGTTTTGAAGTAGGATCACTTATTCAAAGGTCTATTTAATATTGAATTATATACAACTTGTATACCTTGTGCAATTATAGGAGGACTCTGTTAGGATCAGCCCATAAAGTTACCTTAAATCTCATAGATTCTTTAGTCACTTCCATTCTCGCACGACAAGCCCAGATAGATGTAACCACTTCCTCATAGTAGACAACAAAAGAGTTAGGAGGAACAAGAGCAAGTTCACGAGAAGCTTTCAAAGAAGTATCAACCGAAGTAACCAAAACGTCTTATGCGTCACACTAATAAATAAAAATCTTGTTTAAACTTAATGAGCGAGTGGAAACACTGCTCACATTATGTGTTAGGATTATTTTCTTACATGCAGCTGGTAACAGTTATTCAGGTAACATATATTCATTCGAGGATAGCCATTCCAAATTCATAAAGTTTATTCGGTATAGACTCTATTATGAATTGTTTCCAGAACCCTGTAGAAGTCAGGACCCGATTCAATCAGAACTAGGATAACCTTGTCTTTCAGCTTTCGGCTTATCTCCACTGCTATAGACTTATTCCCATCTCATCTTTGTACTCTTTTAGCAAATATGCCTCCTCGCAGATCAAACAGACGCACTACTCCGATAACTCCAACACCTCCTCCACAAATCGATACGGCAGCTCTAAATGCTGCAGTAGTTGCGGCTGTGGCCACAACCATGGCTCAATATCATCCTACCAGTTCCAGCGGAGGTGGAACACCTGTTCATTCTACTCAAGGTGAGGTCCCTGTACGCTCAAGAGAGTGCTCCTACAAGGACTTCACCAACTGCAAACCCCTTTCCTTTAGTGGGAGTGGTAGAGTCATCGCTCTGATGCGATGGTTCGAGAAAACATATTCGTTCTTCGAAATCTGTTCGTGCCCAGAAGGGAGCAAAGTGAAGTTCGCCGCCTGCACCTTCTCCGAAGAGCCTAACATGGTGGAATGGTCATGTTAAGTCACTGACTCTAACAGTGGCAAACTATATGGGCTGGGAAAACTTGAAGGAAATGATGATGGGAGAGTACTGCCTAAGGGGCGAAGTACAAAAGCTGGAACAAGAGCTATGGGAGCTCAAGATGGTTGGATCAAACATAGTGGCCTACACTGACCGGTTTAGCGACTTGGCAGCACTATTCCCCAGGATGGTTACCCCGGAGAGCAAGAAGATAGAAAGGTACATCTGGGGTCTGACTGCCCTGACCCAAGGAAATGTGTTGTCTTCTAACCCAGCCACATTCGATAGTGCCAAACGCCTGGCCCAGCGACTCATCGACCATGAAGTCCACCATGGCGTAGAAGTCCCGGTTCCCGAGCCATCGAGGGAAGAGGACTATGGACAGAAATCGGGGATCAAGAGGAAGGAGAAACGAACAACACAGGACACCTCGCAGGAGGAACGAACGAGTACTATGTACACCGCCACAGCACCTGCTGCTCCAGCACCTGCCAGTCGATATGCTGGAAACCTTCCGAAGTGTGGGAAGTGGAACTATCACCACACCGGAGTATGTCGGAAAATGCAGTGTCTGAACTTCCATAGAAAAGGACACACAGTCCGTTTCTGCAGGGCACCGACTCAACCGATCTCCCAAGTCCCCGGAGTTAAAGAAAACCAAGCCTGTTATGGCTGTGGTGAGACTGGACACTATCAGAGGGACTGCCCGATAACAAAGAACTCAGGAGCGGATGGACGCATTTTGATGATCACCGCAGGAGAATCGACCTCGGAGTCGCCATCGAGCAGCGGTACGTTTCGATTTAGAAATTACTTTGAAAATAAATTTATATTTATATAAGATTAAAACTTGGGGATAACACTTAAAGGTAATTATAATAACTCACTCATAAGAACAAGTCATAGTATTCAAGAGAACTAAAGGATCCGTTTAGAGAAGCTATGATGGCTGAACATATACATCAGGGTTGTGCATAACTAAGATGTTGCAAACTTAGAGTGAGTAATTCCGCATTAATTCCTATTCCTTGTTTGGTTGTGGATTTGAGGCAGAGTTACTCAGTCGACCGTCTTATTCATCTTAAATATTCATAACTTGTGTATGACAGGCGATCGTAGTGGTACCAAGGAGGATCATGATATAAAGTATCATCACCAGTTATCAAAACACTTTCATTTGTATGTACTCGCTCATCGCGGTACGATACGTAGAAGTGTTAACATGTAGGGGGAACAGAAAGCACTAGAACATTTACAAAGAGTACACTATCGAACACACTAAGAGTACACTATCGAACGCATTAAGAGTACATTGTCGAACACACTAGAAGTACATTGTCAAACACGCTAGAAGTACATTGTCGAACACACTAGGAGTACATTGTCGAGCACACTAGGAGTACATTATCGAACACGCTAGGGATACATCATCGTATAACATACATTTCTTTCCAATCGGCCAAACTTTGTTCAGTAAAGAGCACGTTGCTATCGTTCGTCATGAATTGGTGTGGTCCTCACCATACTAAGTTCATATGATTCTATCGCCTCGATCGTCAAGTTCTCGAAACTTTCGTCATTCGTATCGACAGTCCGACCAAAACCTCAGTTTTATCTTTCATATTCTAAACCCCGAAGTACTCATGCGAAGAGTACTTTGTCCTTTGAAACCTTATCGTCAGATGTCCGTAGACCGTCACGAAATACCACTCGTCCAACAGACCTAGTTCGAGCATAGAGGCTATGGACGAATACAGCCCACCTATGACTATTCAATGTATACGCGAGGGTGGTATATGATTTTGATTACGCAGATCTAGTATGTGTGTTTCCGCCCTATCTCCTGTTCCTTGTTTGGTTGTGGACCTGGGGCAGAGTCTCACATCCAACCGTCTTACTAATCCTAATTATATACGACTTGTATACACGAGGAAATGATAGATGGACCAAGTACGAATCCTATCATGAACGCCAGGGCAAAGTTGCCAGGTCTACGAGTAGGTATTCTGCAAATCAGAGGAGCACAACCCCAGTAGTACTGTAAGAAAGTTAATTTCGGGACGAAATTCCATCTAACGGGGGGATGATGTGACAACCCGAAATTTTTTTGCTTTTAAAGCTCAGTCAGTAAACTCAACTGAGTGTCAGACTCATTGGTAATGAGTTCTAGCCTGGTTAAAGGTCATTCTAAGGAGTTTTAAGCCTAGTACACTTAAGGAATGAGTGTTAGAATGTACCTGCTAGAGACATTGTGCAACATTCGGGCCTTAACCTCATCATAAGGAGTTCACGGCCACAATGCCAATGAGTTTATAGCCGTAAACTCATGTGGCCGTAAACTCAAGTCCATATATATGGCCTTTGGTCATTTCTAGCCATTTCTTGCCTTCCAACCTCAAGAACACTCCGATTCTCTCTCAACTATCAAAAGTGGTAAGTTTTCTTCCTTGATTTGTTGTTACACTTCATCTCCTAGTTACACTCTTTGATTTCATCCATGAAAATCAACTTTTCTTAGATCTTCAAGTTTCACCAAGAACACCAAGAACACACACTAGTGTTCTTGGCCAAAATCGACCATTTCAAGCTTCTATATCGTAAGTACTCTTCCATATACTTGATATCTAGTTAAGACTCATGCTTAGAGCCTTGAAAACATCAAGAATGCAAGGCCAAAAGGAGTTTATGGCCAAGCCATCTCCCATGGCCGTAAACCCCTATAAGTATGGCATTTTGGCCATAAACTCTTCCTAAGGCTTGGGTTTGAGGCTAGAACACTCCCATGTGCTTTGTAAGACCTTGAATCATCACTAAACTCATCATCAAAGAGAGTTTATGGCCAGGAGTAAACTCCCTTGGCCGTAAACCCTTACAAGTGTGATGTTTTGAGCCTTAAACACAACTAGGCTCTTTCTAAACCTTAGAACACTTGAACCCTTGAGACTCCTTACCTTTAAGACCCTAAATGTCGCCATGAAGAGAGTTTATGGCCAAGACTAAACTCCCTTTGTTGTAAACACCTCAACACTCTCCATTGAGTTGGTCTTTCTCATCCTTGTGTAGAGTAAAAGTCCCTCAAGCTTTGCTAGCCTTCAAACACCCTCATATGCATCTTTGACCAGGAGTTTACAGCCGTAAACTCCCTTGGCCATAAACACATGGCCGTGAACACCAAACCATGGCCATAAACACCCTTTAGGTCAATCACATGTGATTCCAACACTTGGTCAAAGTGTTTCCTAGTCCCGTGAAGTGTTTCCTTGCATTTGGTTGCTTCCAAGCACTATATTTATGTCAGTATATGCCAATGTGTGTCATTTAGGACTTGTTGTATCTTGGGACTTCATTCGTGGAACTTCTCATCCTTACACGCGTATTCGTTGAATCACCCACATCAGGTGAGTTCATACCCCGTAATGAATCTTTTAACTGTTTTAAATGCTTTTAGGGAAGGGGGGGGGGGGAATACAAGTTGAACACAATGATAATTGTGTAAATGTTTGCTATAAAACATCTTTCAAAAGATTACTTATGTCTTTTATAAGTGACCAAAACATTTCAAAAACTCTTTTAAAGTCATGTTACTTTATAGTTTTACAAAACTCCGTTTTTAAAGTACAAGCATAACTTAGTAGATAATCGAGTCTTTTCGATAACAGTTCAAGTAAAACATTAGTAAACCATAACTGGTATAGTTTAGGAAGACACTACTCATTACTTCTAGTACAATGAAGCATACAAAGAGTCAGTTCATACATGAGTCAGAAACATAACATACTATAACAACTACATGGAGGAACATACTATACTAAGTACCTGGAAAAATCACGTTAATATATCTTGCCGGTTTGCGTTAACTTTAGTACGATTACATGTATCTGGGTTAGCAGACACGAGGTGATAAAATATAATAATATATCTTGCCGGTTTGCATTAACTTTAGTACAATTACACATATCTGGGTTAGCAGATACGAGGAGATAAAATATAATAATATATCTTGCCGGTTTGCATTAACTTTAGTACGATTACACGTATCTGGGTTAGCAGACACGAGGTGATAAAATATAATAATATATCTTGTCGGTTTGCGTTAACTTTAGTACAATTACACGTATCTGGGTTAGCAGACACGAGGTGATAAAATATAATAATATATCTTGCCGGTTTGCATTAACTTTAGTACGATTACACGTATCTGGGTTAGCAGACACGAGGTGATAAAAATAATAATATATCTTGCCGGTTTGCATTAACTTTAGTACGATTACACGTATCTGGGTTAGCAGACACGAGGTGATAAAATATAATAATATATCTTGCCGGTTTGCGTTAACTTTAGTACAATTACACGTATCTCGGTTAGTAGACACTAGGTGATAAAATATAATAATATATCTTGCCGGTTTGCATTAACTTTAGTACGATTACACGTATCTGGGTTAGCAGACACGAGGTGATAAAATATAATAATATATCTTTCCGGTTTGCGTTAACTTTAGTACGATTACACGTATCTGGGTTAGCAGACACGAGGTGATAAAATATAATAATATATCTACCCAGTTACAAACGAGTTCACATTTAAACCTTTAATTAACCGACTAAGGATTAAATGCAAAAATAGATTCCCCGAGGGGTATTATACATTTAATACTACCTGCAGTCTGTACTTTATCACTTTATAGCCAGCAGTGTCACTGCTGAGGTAAAACATTATTTTCCCTATTACATTTACTTTGTGATCTTCTCACATATTCATTCATGTATAAACTATATTTAGTTAATGATAGTCATACTTGGGAAAATACACACTCATGCGAGAAACAAACATACATAACATTAGGTGCCTTGGTAGAAGGCTACGTTTAATAGAAAGGACCATAATGCTAAGCTTATGATTCCTTAATGTATACACCAAATGATACATATATATCAATAGGATCCGACAGGTAATAGGATGTGTGCTCTCCACTTCATTTCCTGTTCCTTGTTTGGTTGTGGGCTTGGAACGGATTCATCCAGTCTATTATCTATTCGATTCTAGATATATATGATTAGTATACATTAAGTCATCATAAGGGTACCAGGTATGGGTCAAGTCATAGGACACATAGTCAATGCACAGTTTTCTAGTACAAAACATACTTTCCAAATCAGAACTTTTGGTATACAAAACTAGAAACTTACCAGTTAAGGGTTTAATCCATTTTATTAAACCAGTTTAAACTTAAAGGACCATAGGTGATTAACTCTTAATACTTTAGTTTATACATCATGATTATATATCATTAATACCCAATAGGTAGTTGGATGTGTGCTTTCCGCCTTACTTCCTATTCCTTGTTTGGTTGTGAGCTTAGGGCAGATTCACCCAATTAACTATCGATTCGATATCAGATCATATATAGCCAATATAAACTAAGTGATTATAGAAGTAATCACTGTGGTCACCATTTTATTATAAGGAATAAAGGTTTTCTTAAAGAATCTTTTCATTAAATATAAAGGAACCATTACAATTAACTCCACGAGTAACAAGTGAATACGCCAGGGTTATATACAACAATGATCTAACAAACAATGGGATGTGTGCTATCCGCCTTACTTCCTGTTCCTTGATTAGTTTGGAGCTTAGGGCAGATATGCACAGTCGATTGTTTGTTTAATATGAGTTTTATATCACTTGCATCCATTTAGTACTCATAGAAAGGATTGTAGGATCATTTTTACGTATCTTTCATCAAAGTAGGAAATATAGGATTTTCTAAGAGGAACAGGCGAACTTTTCTAAACAGAACTTACAACTTACTACATTTTTCAATTACATTTTACAGTAACTTTCTACAACTTACTTACATCACTAAAATCTTATGAACTCACCAGCTTAAATGCTGATCTACGCTTTCAAAATAACTTGTATTCTCAGGAGCCTAGTAGACAGGTACTCGTGCTGGGATTCAGAAGATGGAGCAGTATAGCTTCAAGTCTTGTTTGTTATCTGCTTATGTATTCTATGTTTTGTGAACACACACATTGTAAACACTTTCTTTCTAATGAAATGGTTGTTCATTACTTTGCTTACTATGATACATGTCTTGTGATACTAAACATGACGTCCTCCACCCCAGAACGTTTCCGTCGTTCCAGTTTTGGGGTGTGACAGTTTCATTGGACATCTAGAAGAATAATGTCAACCTCTTCTGGAATAGAAACACCAATAAGCTTTGAAACTTCATCTATCTTTTACTTCACTACCTTATTTGACGAATCATCTTTCAAATACTTCAAAATAACTACAAGTTTTTCAACAAACAGCTCAATCATTCTTTTATCCCCTCTCACAATATCTAGACAATATTCAAACTTGAAGAATGCTTCTTTGACCAACTTTGTAAGATTAGCATCCCTTTAATCATAATAATCACTACCAAGGTTATAATTTATAGATATTACATCATTTCTCCATCGCCTAAGAACATATTGTTCGGGTATTTCTTTGAAATTCCTTTTAATCAATATCTTCAAAGCATGTCTACACAATATACTAGCAAAATTTAAAGTATCCACAACAACATTTAATCTCTCTTTCTACTATTTCAAGTTCAACATGTAATTAAACATAAAATTAAAAATAAAATAAATCATGTCAATAATCAATTGATATATGAATATAAAAAATTAAATTTGAAAATTTTATGTCTAATCACATGTGAAGTTTTATTTAATTGAAAGGTTTAGTATCCTCAAGAGTCATATTAAAGTGATATCGCTAATTAACATATGATAATAATGGGTCACACTAACAACAACTTGATACAATTGATTATTTATTAGAAATTGGTTTTAGTAAATATTCAATAAACTCGTATAGTTAAATTGGAAATTATTTATTTCTAGGAAATAATAATTTTCATTAGCAAGTAGGATTATATAATTCATATGATATGAATTAATAAGTCATGCACAATATTTTGGACTAGATAAATTCTTTTGTCTTTTACCAAAAAGTTAAAGTTTATATTTTATAAACTTGGTTTATAAAATATAAAGCTTTTGTCTTCTTCCTTTTAATATTAATATAAATAAAAAGTCAAAAGACAAGAGTATGGCTTTCATGTTTGTTTAATCAAATGTAATAAGAAGCATGGGAGACATGTAAGCTTTAGGGACATGTTTGTCTAAAGTGGAAGGACCTAATGGTTAAAGACTTCACTTTAAGACAATATAAGTGTGAGGCTTCCGCTCTTGAATTGAAAGCTTCATTCTTGCTTCCCAAAACTGTAACCTCCTTATAGGAGGTTACTCTTTCTCTTTTCTTCATCTCTTCTTGAAGATTATTTGCATTTTCATGCCCTCTTTAAGTTCATATCAGTTCTAAACTTAAAGCTTAAGGGATTAAGAGTTTATAGACTAGCATCTACATCGAGTTGAGTCATTGTTGGTGTGTCAAAGGTTCCACCTTCTTTATCAACTTCCAAGCCTCCCAAGAGGACCCAAAGAACTACAAAGGTTGTCATTTCTTCACCTCTTCTTTTGTTGGTATTTAAATCTTTCTACAACTTACAAGAAGATCCTTGGTGGGTATAAAATCTTTATGTTATTTTAAATTTTAAGTCTTCCGTTGCCATATTTTCTAGTTTATAAAACTATTTTTGAACTAAAAGTTGGATAAGGTGTCTAAGCCCATAACTATTATTGGTATGTACTTGACCCGAGAGTAGCATGGTCCATTTGGGTTGCATGGCATCGGAACAGTTTGGATAGACTTGTGTGAAAAGAGGATATTTATGATTTATTAGTATATTATAAGTTCTAATATATTAATATGAAATCATATTATTTAATTAGTATTGATCAAGAATTAGTTTGGAATTAATTTCGTGATCAAAAGAGACTAATTAAATAAATGGGGATTGATTTGGTAAATCATTCATTCTTATAAAGTGGGCTTATAATCCATGGGTCTTCTAGTTGGGATAAACCCATGTGGTGACCCATGGATACTCCATGGAGGTTAAAACCCATGTATCATGAGGAATATGGAAAGTCATGAGTTACATGGTGTAACCCTAATGTGCACACTATATAAGAAGCCTCATAGCTCATGAAATTGGCACTAAGTGGTGACTAGTGATAGACACATGAGGGCAAGCCGATTTTGAGTGTATATAATCTTCTCTCAAGTTATTCCAATTGTTGGTGGTGTTGTGTGAACCATTTGAGGTGAAACATTTGGGGCACTAAGTTCTTTAAGGTCCAAGGAATCAAACTTCAACAAAAGGTATGGCATTCAAGTATATTTCATATTGTAGATACTCCTTAATATGCTAGTTAGGATGATACCTTGGAAAAATTGATATTTTCATGTATATTATAGAAAACATAGATCCAAGGTATATAGGGTTGCATGTACACCATAGGAGTGTTAGAATGCTCAAAACCCAACATTGGTATCAGAGCCTAAGCTTGTTTTCTGATATACTTGATGCAAATTGCTTAAAAAATCGAATTTTCTACTGTCTGGACTGTGGACTCGCCGAGTCCACTGATGGACTTGCCGAGTCCAAGCTCAAAATCATACAAATCGTCGAGTTGGTTCATACACTCGACGAGTTGGAGCCCCTGAGTGCAAATTTTCGATGTTTTTGGCTGGAATTGGACTAGGATCATTACCTTAAGTTGTTTTTTAACCTATAAACCTATTTTTGATGTGGTAATGATCATTCTAATCCATTTTAAAAGATAACTTTCAAAGTTTCATGTTTTGTATTAGTTTATATGGTTAGGCTAATTACATGAAATTTGTTTGATATGAATTGTCTTGTGCTTATGAGTTGAATTTAGGTCATAGGCAAAATTGATTGTTTTTGTATGTTACAATTTCGACCCAAATGTTTTGTGATGAAATCCATAACTTGTCCTCAAGTTATGGAAAAGTGAAAAGTCTTTCTTTTAGAAGTCATTAAAACTCATAGGTTATAAAAAAATGAAGAGTCATTTTCATAAATGGTTTTATGAACTCCATAACTTGTCCTCAAGTTATGGATTTTCAAGAGTATTTTCATTTAAACTTATATTAAACTCATAAGTTATGGATTCCAAAAGTTTTTTAACAGTTCAAATCAAGTTTTGGAGTTTGTAAAGTCACTTTAGAATACTTTAATTCCAAACCCTACAATTTTAAAGTTTAAAATTCTACCCTTATACTATTATAATATTATAGGTTTAATATTTATATATATGTATAAGAGTAAAGTCAATCTTACCGTTAGTAGGCCTCATTCACGAAGCCGGTCTATAAGGGGGCATAAGATTACCGCCTTTAAAACGGCAGTTTAATGGGTGTCCACTCTCACCCACCGCTTCCTTGACTGGTGGAGGGTCGTTAGCCGAACGGGTAGGATAGGACTCTAATTTTCTCTTCATTAAAAGTACAATGATAAATATAAAGTAACTAAACACTTATAAATTCCTAAATCTTAGTAACTTAGGAAAATATGAATATGGTGCTAACCAATTAAATTGCACTTTGCACCTTGTTAAGCCGATTAGTGGAGCGTGTGTGGTTAACCGGCACACTAATATGGACTGACAGTGGGTGGAAAAGGGTAGCTTGATGTTAATCATAGATCAATGGAGCGTGTTTGGTTAACCAACACATTGATTAGGTGGTGTAACATTGGGTGTACCAAGTTAATTTGCATGGTTATTCACACCTTGTTTGTCATCCTCGACATCCCAGTCACAAACTTGAAGGGCACAATCGAGATTTAACCATGCCATTGAATTGTTCAATGAATTTCAAAGGATCTAGGAGTTTCAATGCACTTAAAACCTAAAATTCTTTCTCGTTTTTCGTGGTGGAAATTGGTAAATCGTCATTTACCTACCTTTAAATATTTTGCAGTTTGGATTACGACATCCCTCTTCCAAATTGTAAAATATTTTGTTGGGTCCTAGCCTTAATATTTAATTTGGGTGTTATATCAAGGAGTTAAATCAACTAACTTGAATTTCTCCATTGTAGATGTCTCCCTCAGACAACTATGGTCTTCCCAAATCTTCTAGAACAACCTTTCATTCCGAAGATGATGTTCCACGATTGGGTCGTGGAAGTGAAAATCATACTTCATTTCCTCCACCTCCTCCAATTATTCTCCCTGACCCACAAGCTCGAAGACTTGATATGTTCTGGATCACTCAATCCCTATTGAATAGTAAACACAAAGATGGAAGGTCTGTATATACTCATGTGTTGGACATGAAGCTGCATATTGATAGGCTGAGGATGGTGGGTGTCGTTTTCCCAAGGAAGTTGGCTATTGACTGAGTTCTTCAGTCACTTCCTGAGTCATATAGTGAGTTCGTTAGAGACTACTTTGTGACAGATCACGACATGACCCTAATTGATCTCACCTATTTGTTAATTGCTGCTGAATCAACAATGATTTGGCGCAATGGTCAAACAAATCTGACTGGAAGATCTACATCCCAAGCTGACATGGATATCCCAGAAAAAATTCCTTCTCCTAAAGGAAAGGAATTGGCCATGGTTAAAAGTTTTGATTATAAGAGAAAGGAAAATTCTAAGACTGTTCCATGTGAGCCTATGTGTTTCTACTACCAAGGAAAGGGATATTGGAAGCGAAGCTGCCCTTAGTACCTGAGAAGTTTAATAAGATTGTATGGTTCTACTCCAGGTAAGTCTACTGTCTAACTCTATTAAGTTCCTAATTGTTGGTTCTTAATACATGATGTGACAAGTTTGCATTTTGATGTTTTGTAGGATCATGTAAAGGGAAGGAAATTTAAAGGAAGATTATGCTGAATCTGATCGCGAAGATGGATTTCAATCGCATGGTTCGAAGATCGGATTTTTGAGCTGTTGCTTAGGAGTTATAATAGATTGCTAGGAAATATGCAATAACATAGTTTTCATTTGTAATTGCATTGTAAGGAAAAGTTTTTCCGCATTTTATAAATAAATCAAATTTTTGTTTTTATTTTATTATATGTCCTTACAATGACATTTATGAAAAATTGATGTTTGTATGTTTCATGTTAGCAATATGAATTTGATTCTTTCGTTTGTGGTAGTGTCGAGGATTTGCCAAATAAGGAAAGATTCTCATCACCCAAGCTGTTGGATAGAAACTTGGAATTATGCAACTTGTATTGCATGATGAATGAGAATTTTCATCTTTGGTAAATTAAGACTAATTCCTTGTTGTCGCAACCCCAAACCAGAACGGCGGAAACGTTCGGGGGCGGAGGACTTTAGGTAAGTATCACAACACATGTAACATAGTAATCAAAGTACAAACAACCATTGCATTAATAAGTATAAGTTTTACATAAGCGTTTAAACATTACATATTCAAACACTAAAGTAGGTACAGGAGAAGACAAGAGTCGCGGTACGGTACTAGGTAGTCTTCTCAAAAGCTTCGGGAGTGTACCTGTCTACTGGAATCCTGAGAATACAAGATATTTGGAAAGAGTAGATCAACATTTAAGCAGGTGAGTTCATAAGTATTTTAGTTCTGTTAAGTATACCCTAAGTTCTTTGAATAAGTTCACTGGTTTCTCCAGGAAATCCTATATCTCCTGAGGTGATTAACTGATAACCTCAATAGTTTCCCTCAGTAATTACTTAGTTTATACTGATTATACATAACATAATATTGAATTGACAGTTAAATAGGTGTATCTGCCCTAAGCCCACAACCAAACAAGGAATAAGAAGTAAGGCGGAAGTCACACATTTCACAGTCAATCGGACATTACTTATGTACAACTCTGATGTAATAACTAAGGAAATTATAGAATTAACCACTAAAGGTCTTTTATGTTATACTAGTTTCCAGAGATTGAATGACTAAGTTTCATTTGATAAGTGGTTTAATCCCATAAACCGTTTCCTTGGTATAAGTGGTTTAATCCCATAAACCGTTTCGTTTGTAAAAGTGTTCTTAGTTATATCCGTTCTATAGTAAAAACCTTAGTATTAATCCTGGAGAGTATTGTATTATCCAAAATACTGCCTTGTGGTTTTAAATGTTCAAAACCAGAAGTACAATACTTGATTTCATGATACATAGCTCTTACTGTAAGTAAAAGCTACTGAAGGTATATCTGGTCGGGATGTAATTAACTTTTCTTACTGTTATAAGAGAAGTATATTACTTTGTAATTCACTCGTTGTTTTATCCATGTGAGTCCTATTAACCATACTAATATGACAGAAATGCCTGCAACGACGTTCTTCAGGCGTCGGAACTGGAATGATATTTGACACCCTAGGCCTGCCGGCCAAACTGTAGCGAACAGTAGAGGTGCGGGATTGTCAGTCCCATATAGATCTATACACAAATTCACGCTCTCCCTACAAGAGATTCTGGCTAATAGTTCAGGACTTAAAAAGGTCGTACTTAGATAAGTACACTGTGAAGGGTCTCACAAATTTATTGTTTCAACGAGATTTCCGATGTATTATTATTATTACCCGATGAATGCTAACTCTGGTACTTTGTATCGTACCCTTGGTTAATGCAAACCCGGTAAGATGTATTATTACCTCGAGTTCGCTAACTCGGGTACTCTGTATAGTACCTTTGCTAACGCCAACCCGGCATAATGTATTATTACCCGTGATTGCTAACTCTGGTACTCTGTATATCGTACCTTTGTTAATGCAAACCCGGTATGATGTATTATTACTCGTGATTGCTAACTCTGGTACTCTATATATCGTACCTTTGTTAATGCAAACCCAGCATTACCACGTGTTTGCTAACCCTGGTACTCTGTATCGTACCTTTGTTAATGCAAACTAGGTATGATGTATCTTTACTTCTTTAATATGTTGTTCATATATTAAAGGTATTATACATATCTTGGTATAGTTGAATGAATTTTGGTAATTTCCTTGGAAAGTATACAGTTGTAAATCATACTTGTATCTTTAGTTTTGAATGATAAATTATACCTATTATAATTTATATGTTCTATCTGATTAGCATGGTTTCTCATGGATGAACACCTTTGCTCAGCCTGATACAAAGGTGGTGATACCAAAAGGAGTAACCTTTTGTACTCATATATGTATAATATATATAACTAAGAAGGTAACGACCTTCGGACAAATAATACAACCCTAATTCCACATCCAAACAAGGAAAAAGATATAGGATAATTCATTAGTCCTAAGCCCTTCAAGTCTTATTTATATATTTATACATATATAAACATGATTTTGGCATTTATAATTTGAAATAGTTTATAAAACATTTTTCAAAGAATTTAACATGACTTTACGTTATTTTTGAAGTATTTGGTAATTCTTAAAAGCATACGGAATCATTTTGTGTGATTATTATCACATACAGTTATTAACACAATTTAATATTGTGGTAAACTTGTATTCCCCCCCCCCCCCTAAAAAGCATTTAAAAACCATTGAAAAGGTAAATTATAGGGGTATGAACTCACTTTGATAAGCGGTGATTCGGGCAGCGTTTCGTTTCCCGTAAAGAGTTTATTTAACGAGAAACCGGCTCAAACCGGGCAGAGTTTCGACAGAAGAGAGGATGACTTCTCGAGAATTCCGGGGCT
This sequence comes from Lactuca virosa, assembly GCF_052849685.1. Taxonomy (NCBI): domain Eukaryota; kingdom Viridiplantae; phylum Streptophyta; class Magnoliopsida; order Asterales; family Asteraceae; genus Lactuca; species Lactuca virosa. The sequence goes on along the minus strand of NC_136429.1, from coordinate 176,897,972 downwards.
CCGGGGCTTGCTTCGAGTTCGAGACTTGATATCGGGGCTTTAGGGGTTGTATATGAGTTTGTGGAAGTGGAAAATGTGAAAGAGAATGAAAATTGGGGTGAAAAGTGTAAAAAAATATGGAACCCTCGCATGCTTTATATAGTCCGAAGGTTCGGACCCGAGCCTATGTGAGGCTGCCACGCATCGGACAGATGGCGAAGGGAGGGGGATTCTTCGGACCGGAGGCTCGCTGCTGGCTGGCTCGGATTGGACCGGACTTCGGTCCAATAGAAGGAGGACACGTGCGAAGGAGGGTGTCCGAGGGGTGTCTCTGGGGCATCTCATGCGAAGCTGTTCGCTTCTTAGTGGACCTCGGCTGTGGTCCAATCAGGAGGTGCCACGCATGGCTTCGGTCCACTCAGCAGCTGCCACGTGCGAGGTGACGTGTCACATGCGAAATTGCCCGGTTTTTCTTATTTTTCTTTATTTTTGTGCCAAAACTTGCGAAAATCATAACTTTCGCATACGAGCTCCGTTTTTGGCGTTCTTTATATGCACGCGTAGGTAAAATCATACTCTACGATTTTCGTTTAGACTTCGTCGGCTAATTTTGATTTTATTTTTAATATTATTATTTTAAACAGACCGGGACGGGAATCCGTTAAAAATTCATAACTTCATCATACGACGTCCGTTTTTGTCTGTCTTTTTACCGTTGTGCTACTTTTGACGAGACCTTCGATTCTCGTTTAAGTTGCGTCAGCTAAATATCGATCGATTTATATTTCGAATTTTTAGCTGTCTATTGCTAAACAGAAACTTCGAAAAATCATAACTTCCTTATACGAAGTCTGATTTTCACGTTCTTTTTATGAACGTTCTCGGTTTAACATATTATACAAGTTTCATTTAGATTGTTAAGGCTAAAAATCCTTTTATCGAAAATTCGCTTTTTACACTGAACAGTGTTTTGCCGGTTTTACCGCGGATTTTCGATTGGTCATAACTTCTTCGTTATAACTCGGATTTCAGTGTTCTTTATGTTTTTGGAAACCTTGTTACAAAGTCTACCACTTGGTTCATCCCAATTATGATTATTGATCAATTAATTTTTGACCAAACTTTGACTGGTGTCACACTTGTTCACATGTATATGTGAGTCAAGTGAAGGACTAGGGGATCGGGTACACTGGGTGTGCGCTGGTCAAGATCCACCACAAAGATTGATAAGACTATTCGTCATGATTTACTAAAGTTTAGTAAACATGGTTATGCTTACAAGTTTAAGTATAATTCTGAAACATTGGAAAAGGTTCAATGTATGGCAGAATGAATGAGAATAATCAAATTAGGTAGAAAGATAAAAGTTTCTCCAATCTGAAAAGATGGGAGAGTACTTTACTATCGTGTTTTATGATCATCTTAATGTTTATGGAAAAACCATATCATAATTGATCCTCTAAAGACATCTTAGTGCATTTGTTTGACTAAGAAGAGGAATCGTGAATTGTTGAAATGGTTAAATATAGAAGATGAGTCATACTTCGTTCAAAAAACAAGTCTTAGAGTCATACTCCAAGCTTGTGCCTTGAGTGACACTAAGCTAAGAAGGTTTAAAACACTCACCAAATGTAGAGTAACATGTTTCTTACTCTTGTACATTTGAAATTCGTAAGTTGTGATGTCTTGGTAAGGACAAAGACCAACTAAGACCAATTTTGTAAACTGTCTTTCTTGATAAGAAACCGCACTAACTCTTGAATATTTGTTTGTCAAGTAATGTTCCTTGAAAAAGTGAATCTTATATGTCAAGAGGTCAGTGGGAGTCTTAAAGATCTTTAAAGTTTCAAGAACTAATCAAGAATAAACCTATTGTTAATCACTAGCACACGACTTGAGTTTGTAACCTATCGTGTTGACATATTCTTGTTTCTGTACCCATTCCAGTTAAATTTGACTATGCATGTGAGTTCTATGAGTGCTCAATTGTTTGCATAAAAACTTGGAAGCAATGGTAGGCACTTGTTCTACCAAGTGGCAAGAAATTAAGATTAAACAAGTTCGGTCCATATGAGTTTGGATTTCTCACTAACCATGTCTTTTGATTATGTTTTGACAAATTCACATGGATAGGAACACATACACCATAATATCTAAGTTTCATAAGGTTTGTCTTCGATTCATGAAAATGATGGTGAGGAAATGCTTTCACTAAGTGGATTTTAAGGAGATAGCAGTTGTGATATTTGCATTCTCAAATTCGATCATGATTACGACATCCCTCTTCATAATTCGAATTGTGAGAAATGGAAAAGGTCTTAACATTTCAGACTTATGGCTGTAAGTTCTAAATTTGCTTAGACACACATGTGAGCAGTCTAAGGAAAGGTGTATGAGTTTGAGAAGCCTAGATAAAGTCTTATCGAAGCATCTCATATCAGAAATCTAAACTTTGGTAAGAAAGTCAACAAAGTGGTGATTTCTAAAAGTCCAAATGATTTCTGAGTACATGTCAAAGCTACTGGTAGCATAAGTGTTATGCTAATAAGGATGTAATTATTATTCTAGTGGGAGAATATTCAATTATGGTGAATGTTGCAAGTTAGCAATGTTAATTATACAAAACAAAAGTTTCAATTTGCAAGTTGCACAATTTGAAAAGTTGTTTTGCTATAATTGAGGGAGAGAAAAGTACACTTCATTTCAATTCTAAAAGCTTAGATTAAGTTTTTAATCACATTTAGTCAAATATATATATGAATGTTATGTTGGAATGATTTAACATAAGGAAATTCTATATATGGAAAGGTTAATGGCGTTCTTAAAATTTGGTTATGATTATGACATCCCTTTTCATAATTAAAATATTTGAACATGGAAAATAGAAATATTATAGCAAAAGACTGATCAAGTATCATGTTTTTATGTTAGACATTATGAATCGTATCCCATATTCTTCGAATATAGGATCGATTGCATATGCTATAATATTCTAATATTCTCATGTTCTAAATTTTTCCAAATGCCTAGGGCATTAAGACGGAAAAAGGACTAGAACAGGTCATGACTAAAGTGGTTGAGCAGCTGTTAAGGACAATCTAAGGTTCGCCAAGGATTGGTCGCTTAAGGACAGTTGGAAGTATAATAATGGATGGAACATATTGACACTATTATGAGTAGACAAGATTCTATTTATAATGAGTTGTCGTATGGAAAAATATGGAATGTTTCCATATTGGGAGTTGAAGAATAGATGACAAAGTTAGAAACTTTTATGCAATAAGGATGTTCAAAGGAATGTACTTTGAATTTGAGACTTCATTTCCATGGAATTGTCCTGTAACAATTTCCAAAGGAATATTTTGTAATATCATTGGTCAAGTCTCTGTGACTTTTGGTACCTAGACATTACAAAAGAATCATTGCATGATAGTTTAGAATCTAACACTTTATAGCAGTGATAAGAATTTTGAATTCTTATACTTGCAATAAGGATTTGGAATTGTGAAATGAGCATCATTGAGACGTTTTTCAATTAATCTATCTCACAAAGTAAGGACCATAGACAAACATAGTGTGCATGCTTGGAGCATGGCATAACTATTGTTTAGACAAACATAATGTGTATGCTTGGAGCATTGCATAACTATTGTTTTAATTCAAGTATTAAGTTGATTACTCGAAACATTATACAATGAATAATGAGTAATTAATATGACTCAAAAGTTTTGGGCCACATAGGATTACTATTATTCTTGTGTTTCACTTTGCATGTTTTGACTTCCCAAATAACTAGGTTATTCAAACCATCCACAGTCGATCATACTTTGGAAGTAGGTATTGAGGCAAGACTGTCATGAATGGGACTGTAGTTTGTCCAGGACAAAGTGGCTGCAATGTTCATGAGTACTCCTGGAATAAGATTCAAGTATTGGATTCAACCCATGCTCATTTGAATCACTTCATGGATTTTATCACGAGTGATCATGAGACGATAATATCTTATTTTCTTCAAACGGAGACGTGTGAGTTGTAGTTGCGAGTCGGTTGCACACTGCCATATGTAAACGCACCAGTAACTTGGTTGTTATAAAACATATCGTTGTGTGTAATTTGATGAGTAAGTAAAAGCAAGCATGTGGGTCGAAGTTTATCCGTTCATTTTACCCCATGTGGATAAAAGCGATATATGTGGGCCCCTCGTTGACTTAATGATGACACCGCTAAGTGCTTGGCCAAGGTTGGACTGATTTGATTTGTTCAATTAGTCGGTCATCATAAATCGGAAATCAGGAAACAACATATGGAGAGAGAGAATGACTATATCCATGTCTCAGTCCATATGATATCCAGAATGGAGGAATATATGATCCCTTATCTAAATGACATGTCATTGACTAGATCAGAGTTCGACATCGGCTTTTAAGAGCTACGATTGCTAGTCGGGTTGGAGTCATGCTTGCAATAATAGTTATTAGACTTATCCAAGTGGGAAACTGTTGGATTAGGTGTCTAAGCCCATAACTATTATTGGTATGTACTTGACCCGAGAGTAGCATGGTCCATTTGGGTTGCATGACATCGGAACAATTTGGATAGACTTTTGTGAGAAGAGGATATTTATGATTTATTAATATATTATAAGTTCTAATATATTAATATGAAATCATATTATTTAATTAGTATTGATCAAGAATTAGTTTTGAATTAATTTTGTGATCAAAAGAGACTAATTAAATAAATAGGGATTGATTTGGTAAATCATTCATTCTTATAAAGTCGGCTTATGATCCGTAGTTCTTCATGTTGGGCTAAACCCATGTGGTGACCCATGGATACTCCATGGAGGTTTAAACCCATGGATCATGAGGAATATGGAAAGTCATGAGTTACACGGTGTAACCCTAATGTGCACACTACATAAGAAGCCTCACAACTCATGAAATTGGCACTAAGTGGTGACTAGTGATAGACACATGAGGGCAAACCGATTTTGAGTGTATATAATCTTCTCTCAAGTTATTCCAATTGTTGGTGGTGTTGTGTGAACCATTTGAGGCGCAACACTTGGGGCACTAAGCTCTTTAAGGTCCAAGGAATCAAGCTACAACAAAAGATATGTGATTCAACTACATTTCATATTGTAGATACTCCTTAATATAATAGAGAAAACATAGATCCAAGGTATATAGGGTTGCATGTACACCATAGGAGTGTTAGAATGCTCAAAACCCAACACTAAAACCCAACAGTAATCACATGTGAATATAGTATATAAATTCATATGTGGATATTTAAACTATTTTATATGTATGTTGATGTATATGATGTGCATAAACTAGCCAATTACCATTGTGTTTGTTGTGTTGTTGTGTTGGTTGTTTTATAAAAATGGTTGTAATAGTTTACTTATTCATATGGTATGTAATAAATTAAATATATTAGTTTTCTTGGTTTATTGTTTTAAGTAATAGATTAGTATTTAGAATAAATTTATTTTTACAAAAATGTAACAAGAGATGAAGTTGGAACCAATTTTTTTAAAACAGAAAAGCAATTTTCGAGTCTAAAATGTGCGCAGGATTTTCAGTGACATTTTCTGAAAAGTGTCACTAATGTTGTTTACAAAGGGCTGTTGGATTTTTAGCGACAGTTGCTGAATTTTAGTCTTCAAGAAGTTTTTCCAATCTTTTGCAAGCAATAGATGTTTACTCAAGTGGGAGCTTCTTCAACAACATTACAAGAAGTTTTTTGGTCCCCTTAAATGTCACTTTAGGAATGGACATGATATCTTTTGTGTTGGCTCACAAAAAAATGTCATTAGTTGGTTATGTTTATGCACATATCTTTTTATGCACGTTTGTATTGTTTATTTTATGCAATTATTATGTGTGGTTGATAAATTAGTTTTTCACAATGTAAAATAATTTTGGACAAAATAAACATCACATGGAGTTTCGGTTTTCAAAATTGGACATAAGGTGTAACAAGTTATTATTTAAAAAATAAAACCTGGTTTTATAAAATCGTTAATAACGACAAATTTTGAAATACTCCATTATATGTTTAAAAATGGTGATTTTTGTAACTTATACAAACTCCAAATATATAAGTAATAAAATGAAGTTTTATTAAAGATATAAAAGGTTCAAATGCACTGAAGTTTAATACGGGTTATTAAAATTGAGTTGTGTGAAATTCAATAAAAACTAGCTTTTTATATAGAACCTTTAAAAGTGATTTTCTTTTGAAAATTGATACCATGGTTTATGTGACACCCCGAAATTTTCATTTGTACGAACTCTACAGTCAAACACTTCAATTAAAAGTCAAATTCATTTCTGCTAATTTTTAGCTCAGTTTAAGTTCCGTTTGGGTGTTTTTAATATTAATTCTTCGAGAGAACAAACGAAAGGAAGTATTTTCTAGGATTATTGGGGAACAAATAAAACAAATAACACCTTACTAAGGTGTTTACGGCCAAACATGAGGGGTTTGGGCCATAAACCCCCCCCCCCCCCATTGACCGAGAACTCATGCTTAAGGCATGAGTCTACTCCTTCCTTCCTCATTTCTTACTTCCAAACTCAAGAACACCCACATTCTCTCTCAAGTATCATAAGAGCTTCTTACAAATCTTCCAAAAATGTAAGTGTTTCTTCTCTTGATTTTTTGATACAACACTTCATCTAGTAGTTATACATGATTTCATCCATGAAATCTTCTCTTTTTCATAGATCTTCAAGTGTTCTTCAAAACACCAAGAACACACACTAGTGTTTTCGGCCGAAAACACGCTTCTTTGCTTCCATATTGTAAGTATCTATCTTCTATACTTGTTATCTTGAAAGGATACTTGATTTAGGGCCTTGAAAACATCCATTTCTCAAGAACAATAGGTGTTTTCGGTCAAGTGCATCTCCCTTGACCGAAAACCCTAAAGAAAGGTGCCTGTAAGACCTTAAACTCACATAAGGCTTTGGATGAAACTTAGAGCCCCTATACATACTTGAAATCCCTTGAAAATTACCTTATGCACCAAATATCATGAGTTTTCGGTCTTAACCTCATGGACCGAAAACCCTAAAAACCGAGAACCATTTGGACGGAGAACTATTTGGACCGAGAACCATTTGGACCGAGAACCATTTGGACCGAAAATACCATTAGGACCGAAAGCTCCTAGGAACATACGACTTAGACCAAAAGCCCCATTTGGTAACCATACACTCATTTTATGTAATCATTTATGATAGTAACACTTCTATAAGAGTGTTTTCTTGTCTATGAGAGTGTTACCCTTCTTAATTAGTTGTATAAGCACTAATTGCATGCATATATGTGTCTTTATATGCTAAATAGGATCCGTGTGAACTCAAGTCTTCACTTGACACTTAGCATCCTTTTTCCGATCTTACATTCGCATCACTCATTTCAGGTGAGTTCATACCCCTTAATCAACCTTTGAAATGATTTTAAATGCTTTTATTGGGGGGGGGGATACAAGTTGACACATTCTAGATATTGCTTTAATCACATGTGATAAATGTCTAGAACAAACAGAAGGATTTTCTATTACTTTCAAATTACTATCAAACTTATGGATCTCAAGCACTTCAAAATCCTTTATCAAACTATTTTAAATGCTAAAACTGTTTGCAAACCCTCTTAAACTTACATTATTTTCAAACTCATATCTACACTAATATATTTATATAAGTAAGACTTGAAGGACTTAGGACTGATAGCTCACCTTATTTCCTGTTCCTTGTTTGGTTGTGGACTTAGGGTATCCTGTTATTTGTCTGAATGTCGTTGAACTCTTAGTTTTATATATATATATATATATATATATATATATATATATATATATATATATATATATATATATATATATATATATGTGTGTGTGTGTGTGTGTGTGTTGGATGTAAAAGCTTTCACTTCAGTTCAGTACCTTTGTGTAACGAAGGCATACAAACAACATTACTATTTAACTATAATAGGTATAGTTAAGGGATTACTACTCACTATTACTACTAGAACGATACATACAAGAGTTAATACATTTACGAGTCACTACATAAGTACTACATTGAGAAACAAAACATACTATACACTATACAAGAGAACATACTATACACTACACAAGAGGATATACTATACACTAGTACAGAGAAAACATTACTATACTATGACCTACTATACAAAACTTTTGAATACTATAAACAGAATGTGACATACTACTTCTCGATACGACACTGCATTGTTGTATCACCTTGTAACCAGAGTATCCTGGAGGGAGAGCGGACATTGTGTGTATAGATCTATACGGGACAGACACTCCCACATCCCGACTTCTAGCTACAGTCCCAACCGATAAGGCCAAGGGGTGACAGAATGTTACCTCACTACATATGACACCGGAGGGTCATCAGTTATTCAGCCGTCGGTCAGCATGGTTACATACGAGTTCACGTTCAAACCTTTAATTAACTAACTAAAAATTAAAGGCAAACGGATTCCCCGAGGTGTATTGTACATTTAATACTACCTGGAGTCTGCATTTTCATCACATTTAGCCGGCAGTGATACTGCTGGGGTATAACATTATTTTCCCCTATTACATCTACTTTGTATTCATCTCTCACCGGTGAGGTCCTAAACTATATTTTTCATAATGATAGTTTTATTGGGGAGAACTCTTACATTTACAAAAGAACAAACATACAAACAGTCGGGTCTTGGTAGAAGACTGCATTTCAGTAGAAAATATAGAATTTTCTAGAGAGTTCAACTATTTACAAACATTTACAAACAACTATGAACATTTACACTACGCTATTACAAACATTTTCATACAGGCAATGACACTAAATACTTATGAACTCACCAGCGTTATGCTGATAAACTCTTTCAAAATAACTTGTATTCTCAGGTCATCAGTAGAAAGGTACCGATGAAGCTTTTGAGAAGATGGAGCACATACAAGACTCATCTTTTATTTTGATCATTCATTTTGGTGTCTTACATACTATACAGAACACGCTTGTATTAAAATTATTCTATTAGTGCAATGGATGTTGTTGCTTGTTTACTATTATGCTTTGTTATGATACTGTACATGACGTCCACCCCAGAACGTTTCTACCGTTCCGGTTTTGGGGTATGACAGATTGGTATCAGAGCATTGTTTATAGTGAATCGGGTATATCAACCCATAAAACATATACAAACTATAAACGCAACGGGATCAAAAAACTCTGACCAAGAATTTGTACTTCTAAATAATAAAATATTTAATTAAGTATATATACATCTATTCATACCAAGGTCAGTATCATACTAGATCAGAACGAAAGTATTACGATTATTGAACAACGTAACTAGGCTTAGAGACATATAGTCAAACCTAGGGGGATATAGCCTGATCAACTATATTTTCCGAGGAGTGACTAGCATGTGCCTAAGAATGATTGTAGTGTTGCAACAAGTCTAAAAACTTACCAACACTACTAACACAAGAACATTAGAACATAACTTAAACCTAAAATACTATAGGAGTATTTTGTGTTACTATAATTACTTATGTGCAAACTAAAAAGGACCTTCATTAGTACGTCTATTAACTATTCCTTTCCCCACTCTCGCGTAGATAACATGGCTGGCTTCCATCTCCCCGACGATTCGTATTATCCCAACCAAGGCATTGGTGGATGGCTTGATGATGAGCCAGAAGTTGATCACCCAATCCTTTTGGATGATCACCTCGTAGAAGGCTTTTCGGATGGCTCGACTCCAAACCAGAGGTCAACAACCTACCCCAAGAAGGTCAAGTCCCAAACCTCAACCCCTGTCCGACATTTCAAGGTCCCACTCCCTTGTGGGCAACAACCTTGAATCGTTGGAGTGATGAGCAGGGTCAACCCTTACCTTAAAATGGGGACCGAAGTTTTTACAATCTAAGCGAAGGAGGATCAGCTGACTGAATCCTACCCATTATGGCCCGCAGGATTGCTCGGAATGTAGAGCAAGGTCGAGCAGCCATCGACCGAGTGATGGAAGTAGATGCCAACTCTGGCATTAACACAGTCTGTATTCGTCAACTCGAAGAGGCTATGGAAAGGACCAGGAGAACCAATGAGGCTCTGCAGAGTCAATTAGCTGCATCCCGAGCCAAAGTCATGGAACTCCGAGTGCGTCAGAGGGCGCATGAGCGACATCTTCAGGAAGTTGTATGTCAACTGGCAGACCTGAGGGTTCGCCCAAGGGATACCCGTCGCCGGTAGAAGATGTCGACTCATCTTTACTTTTGGGATAAGGAATAACCTTTTCTTTTCTGTGCTCTATGGAGCACATGTCTGTAAAATATCCCTAACTTTTAAAAGTACCCTAACTAGACTCCTAAGCTACCAACATTTTTCCCTTTTGGTTTGATGTAAGACCTACTGTTAGGTCACTTATCCCGAACTCATTTTACATCATTAATACCAGTAATATTGGCAGTTATCTAATCTATTGGAAAGTCCTTACTCTTGTGTTTCCCTATTCTATTGTTATGCCTCTATCTAATAGTTGGACTATGGCGATTTAGTCCATGAAACACTCTCATCATACTTGCAATTGATTCTTACTATCATCATCATCTTTATAAACTTTAAGTAAAAGATGCCGTCTCGAAAGCGTCCGACCAGAAACACGCCTGTGAATCAAACTCCACCACCACCACCCCCTCCGCAGTTCGATGCGGTGATGTTTCAAGCAGCGGTGACCATGGCTGTGACCGTAGCCATGGCCCAAGTAAACTTTGGTGGTGCAAGTAGAGCTGGAACGGGCACAAACTCTAGCCATGGTGAAATCCACCCACGTACACGGGAGTGTACCTATAAATATTTCATCAGCTGCAAACCAACGTACTTCAACAGAACCGAAGGGATCATTGCACTGTCGCAATGGATCGAGAGAACAGAAGCAATCTTCGAGATGTGCTCATGCCTTGAAGGAAGCAAGATAAAGTTCGCTGCTTGCACTTTCACCGAAAGGGCCCTGACGTGGTGGAATGGCCATGTCAAATCACTCTCACTGGTAGCCGCTAACGCCATGGGCTGGGATACACTGAAGGACCTAATGACAAGGGAGTACTGCCCGAGCAGCGAAATTCAGAAGCTCGATGAGGAACTGTGGAACCTCAAAATGAAGGGTTCCGACATAGTGGCTTATACAGCCAGGTTCTGCGACCTGGTGACTCTATGTCCCAACATGGTCCCCACCAAAAGCAAGAAAATCGAAAGATACATCTGGGGTCTCGTACCCCCATATCGAGGCAACGTTCTAGCATCACACCATGCGACCTTTGATAGTGCCAAGGAATTGGCCCAAAGGCTCATCGATCACGAGGTTCCTTCTACTCCAAGAACAAGTACAATGACTGCCCCCACACTAACCAAAACAGCTGACAACAAGAGGAAGCGTTGGGACCGAAAGAAGGGCAAATCAACTCAACCCTCTTCCAAGAACCAACAGACGGTGGTTGTCCATGCTGCCACTACTCCTGCTGCCCTTATACCAGCCAAACCATATGCAGGGAGCCTACCCAAGTGCACCAAGTGCTCCTTCCATCATAACGGCCCCTGCCGGGAAATGCACTGCACTAATTGCGACCGGAAGGGCCATACCGCCCGGTTTTGCAGAACACCACCCAAACCCATCACCCAGGTTCCCGGTGCAGGAGTGAGCCAGGCCTGCTACGGGTGCGGCGAGACAGGGCACTTCAAAAGAAACTGTCCGAAAGCTGGGAATGCGGGAGGAGCAGGAAGACTACTTGCTATTGGCCACAATGAAGCCGTGGCAGACCCCACAGTAGTCACGGGTACGTTCCTTCTCCATAAATCTTATGCTTGTAACCTATTTTATAGTGGGGCAGAGAGGAGCTTCGTAAACCAAAAATTTAAAAACTTACTTAATCAAGCACCGCAAGCACTAAAAGAAACCTTCATCGTAGAAATGGCTAACGGAAAGACAGAGAGTTCTAACGAGATTTACATAGGTTGTACCCTCACACTAGACAATCATTCATTTCCAATCGACCTCATACCAGTAGCAATCAAGAGTTTCGATGTCATTGTGGGCATGGACTGGCTGAGTCTCCATCGTACCGATATTATGCGCTTCGAGAAGGCAATCCGCCTAAACCTACCCAATAACGAAACCTTGTTGATCTACGGAGACAAACCCAGTACGAGCCTTCGTATCATCTCGAGTATTCAAGCCCATAAGTACTTGCGCAAGGAATATCGTACATTCTTGGCGCATGTTGTCGATACGAGCCAGAAAACAAACGACCTGAAAGACCTCCCCGTTGTACGCGACTTCCCCGACGTCTTTCCGGAAGAGCTACCGGGTTTACCTCCCCAACGTCAAGTCGAATTCAGGATCGACTTAGTTCCAGGGGCTACCCCCGTAGCCAAATCGCCCTATCGTCTAGCACCAGCCGAGATGCAGGAGCTATCCGGTTAACTTAACGAATTTCTCAGCAAGGGCTTTATAAGACCAAGCTTCTCACCCTGGGGATCCCGGTCTTGTTCGTCAAGAAGAAAGATGGATCGTTCCGTATGTGCATCGACTATAGGGAACTCAACAAGCTTACAGTCAAAAATCGTTACCCTCTACCTCGCATAGACGATTTATTCGACCAGCTGCAAGGGGCGAGTTACTTTTCCAAGATTGATCTGAGGTCCGGGTATCACCAGTTACGAGTACTGGAGGAGGATGTTCCGAAGACAGCCTTCCGAACTCGTTACGGACACTACGAGTTCGTAGTGATGCCGTTCGGATTGACTAATGCACCTGCAGTATTCATGGACTTGATAAATAGGGTGATGGGTTTTATGCATAAGAACAATCCTATGTGCTCATACAAACCCTAATGCTTGGATCTAGGTTTCTCTATTGTACATGCAATGAATCCAAGACTTACAAACCCTAGATCTATCAAATAAGAACTGAAATAAGGGTTTAGTAATTACCTTTGATTGTTATTTAGCAATAACAATCAATTCTTGCTTTGATTGGCTTCAGAAAGCTTAGTGCCTCAAGTGTTGCACCTCTAATGGAGTCACAAACACCACTAAGCAACTTGGATGAAGAGGGAGGAGAGAGGAGGCGCCAAAAACAGATGGAAACCCTAAAGGATTACCTATCCACGTTTTTGGGGCTTAAGGGTCCTTTATATACACGTAGGCTATTAGGGTTTACAACTAGGAAACCCTAATCTGGCTGCTTAGGCCCTAAGCAGCCCATGGACTCCTTTAACATATCCCTTGGACGATTTCTAATGGGCTTCCCATAGAATTCGTCCGACCTATATATTATTAGGTGATCCATAGCCCAATCGTAATTATCTTATAATTACAAATCCAGTCCCCTAAGTTTAATTAATCTCTTTTGGCCACAAAATTAATTCTTAATTAATTCTTGACTAATATTAATTAAACTATATGATTTCTCCTTTAATATATTATTCTTATAATATATTAATAAACAATAATTAAACCTTTCTCTCCTTAATTCATCCTACATATTGATATGGTGAAGGCTACCCAAAAGGACCATGCTCATAATCGGGTCAAGTACATACCAAAATAGTTATGGACTTAGACACTAATCCAACAGTCTCCCACTTGGATAAGTCTAATAACTATTCTGCGTATGACTTCACAACCTGATCAGCAATCGTAGCTTCCAAAAGCCGCTGTCAACTCTAATCTTATCAGATACGCGTGTCCTTTAGATAAGGGATTATATATTCCTCCATTCTATAAGATATCGTATACACACGAGACATGGATTGAAATCATTCTTTCAGTCTATGTGTCATTTCCCGATTTCCGATTTATGACGACTGACTAATTGAACAAATCAAATCAGTCCTGGCCCGGCCGAGCACTTTCCTTTGTCATCACTAAATTATCGAGGGGCCCACAGATATCGCTTTTATCCCACCTTGGGTAAAAGGAATGGATAAACTTTGACTCAAATGCTTGCTTGCACCTTCTAATCGAATCACACACAACAATAAGTTTTATAACACCAAGTTACTGGTGCGTTTACTTATCATCAATGTGCAACCGACCAACAAATAACAACTCACACATCTTGGTTTCAAGAATATACAATGTTATCGTCTCACCAATCACTCGTGATAAAACCATGAAGTGATTCAAGTGAGCGTGGGTTTAATCCAATACTTTAATCTTATCAAAGCACTCATCAACTCTGCAGCAAACTTGTGCTATGTCTAAACACTTTAGACAATCTACAGAAAGATTCATGACAATCTTCCTTCATACCTACTTCCAACGTATGACCGACTGTGGAGTTTCGAATAACCTAGTTATTCTGGAAGTCAAAACATGCAAAATGAAATGCAATAATAATATTAATCCTATATGGTCCCAAAACTTTTGAGCGTAAATGAAAACACTTTTATTTAAACACCATATTGATTACTCAATATTCATTGCTTACTGTTTCAGAAAATCAACTTATTACTCGAATTATAACCACAATTGTCCCATGCTAAAAGCATACACACTTTGGTTTCCTATGGTCCATACTTTGTGAAATAGATCAATTGAAAACTTTTCCAATGAAACTCATTTCACAATCCCCAATCCTTATTATTAGTATAAGAATACCAAATTCTTGCCACTTTTAGAATATGTCAGATTCTAACATTTTATGCAATGATTCTTTCGTAATGTCATAGCACAAAAGTCACCAAGACCCGACTAATGAAATTACAAAGTATTGTATCGGAAATTGTTACAAGACAATTCCATAGACGTGAAGTCTCACATTCAAAGTACATTCCTTTGAACATCCTTCTCGCATAAAAGTTTCTAATCTATACATATTTCTTAATATCCAACTCCCATTAATGGAAACATTTCCATATTTTCCATATGACAACTCATTCTTAATAGAATCTTATCTATTCATAATAATGTCAATATAGGTCATCCAGTACTATACTTCCAACCACTCACAAGCGACAAATCCTCAGTGAACCTCAGATCGTCCTTTGATAGTTGTTTAATTATTTTAGTCAAAACCAGTTCTAGTCCCTTTTCCCTCTTAATGCCCTAGGCATTTGGAAAATTTTAGAATGGTCAAATATTATAGCATATGCAATCGATCCTATACCCGAAGCGTACTGGACACGATGCATAATGTCTCACATAAAGACATGATACTTCATCATCCTTCTGCCATAACATTTTAGGTGCCCTGTTCCCACAATTCGAACTATGAAGAGGGATGCCGTAATCATAATCGAATTTTGAGAATGCACTATGTATCCTTGAATAAATTTATTAACATTTCTCGATCTAAGCTTTAGAATTTTGAAACGAAGTATAATATTCTCTCCCTTAATTATAGCAAAACAACTTTTCAACCCTTGCAACTTTGCAAAATGAATATTTGTTTTCTATAATTAATATTGCTAACTTGCAATACTTACCATAATAATCATGCTCCCACTAACATGATGATTATTTTCTTACCAGCATAACACTTATGCTCCCATTAGCTTTGACATGTATTTAGAAAACAATTGAACTTCTAGAAAACAATGCTTATTGAATTCCTTAAGTTCATATTTCTAATACCTAATGCTTTGATAAGCCTTTATCTAAGCTTTTTAAGCTCATACACCTTTGCCTTAGATAGCTCACATATGTGTCTAAACAATTCATAATTTATGTTACTAAGTCCCAAATGTTCAGATCAATTGCCAAATCTCACAATTCGAACTATGAAAAGGGATGCCGTAATCATAATCGAATTTGAGAATACAATTTTCACAATTGCTATCTTCTTAAAATCTCTCTTACCGAAAGCATTTCCTCACAATCATTTTCATGAAGGAGGAAAACCTTATGACACTTAGATTTTATGATGTATGTGTTCCTATCCATGTGAATTTGTCAAAACGAAAGTTTGCGACAAATCCAAAACCATATGGACTGAACTTGTTCAATCTTGATTTCTTGCCTCATGGTAACACGAGTGCCCACCATGTCTTCCAAGTGGTTTAGCAACTCACCCTTACATATCAATGTACTTTCCATTGATCAAGGTGCTTTGTCTTTATGCATTCAAATGAGAACTCATAGAATTCACATACATATTTAGCTTAATTGGAATGGCACAGAAACAAATAATGTCAACACGATAGGTTATAAACCTCAAGTTGTGCGCTAATGATGATTAACTAGGTTTACTTTTGATTTGTTCTTGAAACTTTTCAAGACCATTAAGACTCCCACTGACTCCTTGACATATAGGGTTCTCTTGTCAAGAAACATTCCTTGACAAAACAAATATTCAAGAGTTAGTGTAGTTTTTATCAAGACTATCACTTCACATAATTGGTTCCAGTTGGTCTTTGTCTTATCCAAGACATCACAACTTACCAATCTCAAATGTGCAGGAATAAGAAGACTTTTTACAATTCCACATTTGTTGAGTGTTATAAACCTACTAAATACTTGTCACTCAATTCACAATCTTGGAATATGACTCTAAGACTTGATATTGGAACGAAGTATGATTGGCTTCTCGATTTTAACCATTTCTACAATTCTCGATTCCTCTTCTTAGACATGCAATTGCACTAAGACTCACTTAGAGGATCAATTGAGACATGGTTCTTAATCATTAAGACTTATCATAAAACACAATAAAAGGTACTCTCCCTTCTTCTTAGAATAGAGAAACTTTTATCTTTCTGCCTACTTGATTCTTCTTATTCGTTCTGCTATTGATTGAAACTCTTTCAATCAACTCAAAATTATACTTAATCTTATAAGTATAACCATATTTACTAAACTTTAGTAAATCATGACGAATATCTTTATCACTCTTGTGGTGGACTTGATCAATGCACAACCTAGTGTACTCGATCTCCTGGTCCTTCTCTTGACACTTTGTCAAAGAATTAGTCTAATTTCCAAATATGAAGTTTCTCATTCATCACGCAACCAAGTTGCATGACTCCAACTTTCTGTCCAACTGAAACTTGGGCGATGAGAATCTTCCCTTATTTGGCAAATTCTCGACATTTCCACAAATAACATAGTAAAGAATCCATTATTGCTAATAATAGAAACAATCAAACATCAATTTTTCATACACACCATTGCAAGGATAAATAAATAAGACAAAATCAAAATTTATTTTATTGCGGAAAAATTTGTCCTTAAAATGCAATTCAACTGAAAAACTATGCTATTTCATATTTCTTATCATTCTATCCTAACTCTAGAGTAGCAGCTCAAAAATCTGATCCTCGAGTCCATGCGATCGAAATCCATTTCTTCATGATCAAATTCAGCACGCTTCTTCCTTAAGCTTCCTCTCTTTTCTTCGATCCTGCAAAACATCAAAATGTAATCTTATCACATCATGTATTAAGAATCAACGAATAGGAACTTATAGAGTTAGTTAATAGATTTTACCTGAAGTAGAGTCATACGTCTTGACTCTCCCATCTCTCAGATCTCTCAGCTAAACAGGGCAGCTTCGTCTCCAATGCCCCTTCTCTTGGCAGTAGAAGCGGATGGACTCTTTTGGAATGGCACAAGGAACTTTCTCAGAATTTACCTTTTCCGGATTTCCAATGTCACCATTTTCAATGTCCATTGAAGTTTGGGCGTTTGATTTTCCAGACAAATTTTCTTGATCAACACGCCAAATCATTTCTGATTCAGCAGCTATAAGCAAATAGGTCAAATCAATGAGGGTTACGTCATGGTCCATCATATAGTACTCTCTAACGAACTCACTATATGATTCAGGAAGTGACTGAAGAACCCAGTCAACAGCCAATATTTCTGAGATATCAACACCCATCATCCTTAAGCTATCAATGTGTGACTTCATCTCTAAGACGTGTGCACACACAGGTTTCCCATCTTCGTGTTTACTTGCCAAAAGGGCTTGAGTGAGCTTGAACTTTTCAAGCCTTTGAACTTGTGGGTTAGGGAGAATAATTGAAGGAGGTGGAGGAAGTGAAGCATGACTCTTATTTCCTTGATCGTATCATGGAACGTCAGCTTCATTTGGAAAGCTTGTTCCAAGGGACTTGGGAAGACCATTGTAAGATTTAGACATCTACAAAACGGGAGAAAATTAAAGTTAGTTGATAAGAATCCTTGATGTAACACCCAAATGAAACATCAAGGCTAGGATCCAACACAACATTCTACAACCTAGAAGAGGGATGTCGTAATCTAGTTGCAGAATAGTTGAAGGTAGGTAAATGACGATTTACCAATTCCCACCATGAAAAACGAAAAAGAAATTTAAGTTTTAAATGAATTGAAACTCCTAGATCTTTTGAGATTCATTGAACTTTTCAATGGCATGTTTAATCTCGATTATGCCCTTCTATTTGTGACTGGGATGCCGAGGATCACAAACAAGGTGCGAATAACCATTCGAATCACATGGTGCACCCAATTGCTACTATCACCTAATCAATGTGACGGTTAGCGACACACGCTCCATTGATCTATGATAAACATCGAGCCACCCTTCGCCACCAATGTTAATCCCAAATTAGTGTGCCGGTTAGCCACACACGCTCCACTAACGTTTGACAAGGGTACAAAGTGTAATTTCATGGATTAGCATACAAATTCACATTTTGCCCTAAAGTAACTAAGATTGGGAATTTGTAAAAGCATTTAGTTACTTTGTACTTCATTATACTTATAATTGAAGGTTTCGTCCAATCCTACCCGTTCGGCTAACGACCCTCCACTAGTCAAGAGTGCGGTGGGTAAGAGTGGATAGCCATTCAATCGCCATTTTATAGGCAATTTCCTTAAACAGCCCTTATAGACCAGCTTCGTGAATGAGGCCTACTAACGGTAAGACTGACTGTTTACTCATACATATATAATATTAGACTTTTAATGTTATATATAGTATAGGGTGTATTTTACACTTTTGAAATATTAGGTGGTTTTATTAACTTTCTCTTTTAATTAAACTTTTAATTAACTTAACAAAACCATGAGGGTGTAATTTGAACTTTTCAAAATACTAGAGTTTTAGAATTTAAATATTACATAATTAAACTATTAATCAAAATTTAAAATTCCAAAACTTGAGGGCAAGTTTTGAAACATTTCAAAACATTAGGTTTTAGAATTTAAATATTTCAACATTAAACTTTCAATCGAAATTTTAAATTCCAAAACTTGAGGGCAAGTTTTGAAACTTTTCAAAACATTAGGTTTTAACTATTTAAATTTCAAAAAACAAAACTTTTAAGTTGAAATTTAAACTATAAAACCTAAAGGGAGTAATTTGAAACTATTCAAACTTACTAGGGATCAAATAACAAATAATGTAAATCAAAGAATTAATTTAGTGATTATCTATATTTGACCTAATCCAATTTTAGTCACAAGATAATTACCAAATAATTTGAATAATCTATATTTATCATATAAAGAAACTATTATTCAAAAGATTTGAAATTATCTTTTGTTTTGGTAAGGATAATCATTTACATACAATAAAATTCGGATTTTATTATCAAAAAACGATTTTGGCATCAATCCTACAGTAAAACAGCAAGTAAATCCCGAAATATACTCTGTCAGACTCCCGAACTCGCCGAGTCAGTCCTGAACTCGCCGAGTAGGGCCAACTCGCCGAGTCCAGATACTGACTCGCCGAGTTGAGTCGGGCAGAGGCAAAAAAATTGATTTTCAGCAGAAAAAACGACAATTTCATCACATACAACAGAAACCAATCAAGGCTCTGATACCACTGATGAGTTTTAAGCATAAGAACAATCCTATGTGCTGATACAAACCCTAATGCTTGGATCTAGGTTTCTCTATTGTACATGCAATGAATCCAAGACTTACAAACCCAAGATCTATCAAATAAGAACTGAAATAAGGGTTTAGTAATTACCTTTGATTGTTATATAGCAATAACAATCAATCCTTGCTTTGATTGGCTTCAGAAAGCTTAGTGCCTCAAGTGTTGCACCTCTAATGGAGTCACAAACACCACTAAGCAACTTGGATGAAGAGGGAGGAGAGAGGAGGCACCAAAAATGGCTGGAAACCCTAAAGGATTACCTATCCACGTTTTTGGGGCTTAAGGGTCCTTTATATACACGTAGGCTATTAGGGTTTACAACTAGGAAACCCTAATCTGGCCGCTTAGGCTCTAAGCAGCCCATGGACTCCTTTAACATATCCCTTGGACGATTTCTAATGGGCTTCCCATAGAATTCGTCCAACCTATATATTATTAGGTGATCCATAGCCCAATCGTAATTATCTTATAATTACAAATCCAGTCCCCTAAGTTTAATTAATCTCTTTTACCCACAAAATTAATTCTTAATTAATTCTTGACTAATATTAATTAAACTATATGATTTCTCCTTTAATATATTATTCTTATAATATATTAATAAATCATAATTAAACCTTTCTCTCCTTAATTCATCCTACATATTGCTATGGTGAAGGCTACCTAAAAGGACCATGCTCATAATCGGGTCAAGTACATACCAAAATAGTTATGGACTTAGACACTAATCCAACATAGGGTATGCCGTCCTTACTTGGATCATTTCGCCATCGTTTTCATTGACGACATACTTATCTACTCTCGAAGTAAGGAGGAACATAGCGATCATTTACGACAAGTCCTAGGAACCTTACGATCAGAAAAGCTCTATGCGAAGTTCTCTAAATGCGAATTTTGGATTCGAAGAGTCGAATTCTTAGGACACGTGGTTAGCGAAGAAGGAATCCACGTGGATCCATCCAAAATTAAAGCTATTGAGAACTGGTCAACACCAAAGACGCCTACGGAAATTCGTCAATTTCTAGGCCTCGCTGGCTACTACCGTAGGATCATACAGAACTTCTCTCGAATTGCGAAACCCCTTACGACATTGACCCAAAAAGGCGTGGCCTTCGACTGGGAAGAGAAACAAGAGAAGGCGTTCCAAACGCTGAAGCGAGGCTTATGCACCGCACCGATACTATCCCTCCCCGAAGGGATAGACGACTTCGTGGTATACTGCGATGCATTCGAACAGGGGCTCGGCTGTGTTCTAATGCAACGAGGTATGGTCATCGCCTACGCCTAAAGACAGCCGAAGACACACGAGGTCAACTACACCACACATGATCTCGAATTAGGAGCGGTTGTGTTCGTCCTGAAGATCTGAAGACACTACTTGTATAAGAACTTGGAAGTCAAGAGTAACGGAGCCTTAAAACCTGAAAACCTGAAAATGTGGCGGGAGAATCCCTACGTGGAATGGATAAGAACTTGGAAGTCAAGAGTGATGGAGCCTTATATCTCATGGATCGGATCTGGACACCGAGACACGGTGGCTTCAGAGACTTGGTCATTAAGGAAGCGCACAACACTCGATATTCCATCCACCTGGGTTCAGATAAGATGTATCTAGATCTTAAAAAGCTATACTGGTGGCCTAACATGAAAACAGAGATTGCTACCTTCGTGTGTAAATGTCTTACTTGCGCAAAGGTTAAGGTCGAATACCAGAAACCATCAGGTCTACTTCAGCAACCGGAGATACCTGAGTGGAAGTGGGAGCGGATCACTATGGACTTCATAACCAAGTTGCCCAAGACAACGGGTGGACTTGATACCATTTGGGTCATCGTCGACAGATTGACCAAATCCGCACACTTCCTGCCCATCAAGGAAACGGACAAAATGGAGAAACTCACAAGAACATACATTAGGGAGATGGTACGACTGCATGGTATTCCTATATCTATTATCTTCGATAGAGATAGTAGATTCACTTTGAGGTTCTGGCAGTCACTACAAAGCTCCTTAGGAACGAGGCTGGACATGAGTACGGCCTACCATCCACAGACCGCCGGAAAAAGTGAGAGAACTATCCAAACCTTGGAGGATATGTTGCGAGCCTGTGTGATCGATTTTGGGAAGGCATGGGATACTCACTTACCCCTTGTTAAATTCTCCTACAACAACAGTTATCACACGAGCATCAAGGCTGCTCCATTTGAAGCCCTCTTTGGCCGGAAGTGCAGATCCCCTCTGTGCTGGGCTGAGGTGGGTGACACTCAGTTAGCTAAAGGACGAGTTCATGACAACACTCTCACGGGTCCGAAGATCATTCGGGAAACGACAAAGAAGATCGTTCAGATTCGTGAATGATTGAAAGCCTCTAGAGACCGACAGAAAAGCTACGCAGACAAACGGAGGATACCTTTGGAATTCCAGGTGGGAGACCGAGTCCTATTGAAAGTCTCACCCTGGAAGGGCTTGATACACTTCGGAAAGCGTGGAAAGCTGAATCCAAGATACATAGGGCCTTTCGAGATTCTCGCTAGAATCGGCCATGTAGCATACAAACTCAATCTACCCCACGAGCTTAGTAACGTACATCCTACCTTCCACGTCTCAAACTTAAAAAAGTGCCCATCCGACGAGACTCTTGTAATCCCACTCGACGAGACCGAGATCAACGAGAGCCTTAACTTCGTGGAAGAACCTGTAGAGATCATGGACCGAGAGGTCAAGCGAACGAAACAAAGCCGCATCCCAATTGTGAAGGTTTGCTGGAACGCCAAGCGAGGACCGGAGTTCACTTGGGAGCGCGAGGATCAAATGAAACTTAAATATCCTCATCTTTTTACTTAGTTATTTGTAATAATTTAGTTGCTTGAGCTCTAATTTCGAGACGAAATTCCCTCTAACGGGGGAATGATGTGACAACCCGAAATTTTCAGTTGTATGAACTCTACAGTCAAACACTTCAATTAAAAGTCAAATTCATTTCTACTAATTTTTAGCTCAGTTTAAATTCCGTTTGGGTGTTTTTAATATTAATTCTTCGAGAGAACAAACGAAAGGAAGTATTTTCTAGGATTATTGGGGAACAAATAAAACAAATAACACCTTAATGAGGTGTTTACGGCCAAACATGAGGGGTTTGGGCCGTAAACCCCCCCCCCTTGACCGAGAACTCATGCTTAAGGCATGAGTTTACTCCTTCCTTCCTCATTTCTTACTTCCAAACTCAAGAACACCCACATTCTCTCTCAAGTATCATAAGAGCTTCTTCCAAATCTTCCAAAAATGTCTGTGTTTCTTCTCTTGATTTGTTGATACAACACTTCATCTAGTAGTTATACATGATTTCATCCATGAAATCTTCTCTTTTTCATAGATCTTCAAGTGTTCTTCAAAACACCAAGAACACACACTAGTGTTTTGGGCCGAAAACACCCTTCTTTGCTTCCATATTGTAAGTATCTATCTTCTATACTTGTTATCTAGAAAGGATACTTGATTTAGGGCCTTGAAAACATCCATTTCTAAGAACAATAGGTGTTTTCGGTCAAGTGCATCTCCCTTGACCGAAAACCCTATAGAAAGGTGCCTTTAAGACCTTAAACTCACATAAGGCTTTGGATGAAACTTAGAGCCCCTATACATACTTGAAAGCCCTTGAAAATCACCTTATGCACCAAATATCATGAGTTTTCGGTCTTAACCTCATGGACCGAAAACCCTAAAAACCGAGAACCATTTGGACCGAGAACCATTTGGACCGAAAATACCATTAGGACCGAAAGCTCCTAGGAACATACGACTTAGACCAAAAGCCCCATTTGGTTACCATACATTCATTTTATGTAATCATATGATAGTAACACTTCTATAAGAGTGTTTTCTAGTCTATGAGAGTGTTACCCTTCTTAATTAGTTGTATAAGCACTAATTGCATGCATATATGTGTCTTTATATGCTAAATAGGATCAGTGTGTGCTCAAGTCTTCACTTGACACTTAGCATCCTTTTTCCGATCTTACATTCGCATCACTCATTTCAGGTGAGTTCATACCCCTTAATCAACCTTTGAAATGATTTTAAATGCTTTTATGGGGGGGGGGATACAAGTTGAAACATTCTAGATATTGCTTTAATCACATGTGATAAATGTCTAGAACAAACAGAAGGATTTTCTATTACTTTCAAATTACTATCAAACTTATGGATCTCAAGCACTTCAAAACCCTTTATCAAACTATTTTAAATGCTAAAACTGTTTGCAAACCTTCTTAAACTTACATTATTTTCAAACTCATATCTACACTAATATATTTATATAAGTGAGACTTGAAGGACTTAGGACTGATAGCTCACCTTGTTTCCTGTTCCTTGTTTGGTTGTGGACTTAGGGTATCCTGTTATTTGTCCGAATGTCGTTGAACGCTTAGTTATATATCATATATATATATATATATATATATATATATATATATATATATATATATAGATATATATATATGTGTGTGTGTGTGTGTGTGTGTGTTGGATATAAAAGCTTTCACTTCAGTTCAGTACCTTTGTGTAACGAAGGCATACAAACAACATTACTATTTAACTATAATAGGTATAGTTAAGGGATTACTACTCACTATTACTACTACAACGATACATACAAGAGTCAGTAAATTTTCGAGTCACTACATAAGTACTACATTGAGAAACAAAACATATTATACACTATACAAGAGAACATGCTATACACTACACAAGAGGATATACTATACACTAGTACAGAGAAAACATTACTATACTATGACCTTCTATACAAAACTTTTGAATACTATAAATAGAATGTGACATACTACTTCTCGATACGACACTGCATTGTTGTATCACCTTGTAACCAGAGTCTCCTGGAGGGAGAGCGGGCATTGTGTGTGTAGATCTATACGGGACAGACACTCCCACATCCTGACTGCTAGCTACAGTCCCAGCCGATAAGGCCAAGGGGTGACAGAATGTTACCTCACTACATATGACACCGGAGGGTCATCAGTTATTCAGCCGTTGATCAGCATGGTTACATACGAGTTCACATTCAAACCTTTAATTAACTAACTAAGAATTAAAGGCAAACTGATTCCCCGAGGTGTATTGTACATTTAATACTTCCTAGAGTCTGCATTTTCATCTCATTTAGCCGGCAGTGATACTGCTGGGGTAGAACATTATTTTCCACTATTACATCTACTTTGTATTCATCTCTCACCGGTGAGGTCCTAAACTATATTTTTCATAATGATAGTTTTATTGGGGAAAACTCTTACATTTACAAAAGAACAAACATACAAACAGTCGGGTCTTGGTAGAAGACTACATTTCAGTAGAAAATATAGGATTTTCTAGAGAGTTCAACTGTTTACAAACATTTACAAACAACTATGAACATTTACACTACGCTGTTACAAACATTTTCATACAGGCAATGACACTAAATACTTATGAACTTACCAGCGTTATGCTGATAAACTCTTTCAAAATAACTTGTATTCTCAGGTCATCAGTAGACAGGTACCGATGAAGCTTTTGAGAAGATGGAGCACATACAAGACTCATCTTTTATTTTGATCATTCATTTTGGTGTCTTACATACTATACAGAACACGCTTGTATTAAAATTATTCAATTAATGCGATGGATGTTGATGCTTGTTTACTATTATGCTTTTTTTTGATACTGTACATGACGTCCTCCACCCCAGAACGTTTCCGCCGTTCCGGTTTTGAGGTGTGACAGTTTATTATATGCATGTAATAACCATGATATCCTTTGTTTTTAAACTAGCATTATAAAACATATAAAGACCCTTATTTTACAAACCTCAAATCTATATAATCCTTTTGAAGAACACTCACACATATCTTGTATGCACTAGTGGGATAAAGGATACCTTACCGCCCGCATAGTGTTATCTTTTGATGGTCGGGGTGTCTTCGCGATTTATTTAACCAAGTTATAGGCCGATTAAACAAGTTTTTCAAATTGGATGATTTGATCGGAAATCTTTTGTGATAAATGATACCGAAGCAAGAGAGTTCCGAGGCATAGATGGGATCAAACATGTCTAATTAAATTTGTTATTAGCGATCCCATAAATCTAGGAATTATATAGGAAGATATAGTTGATAATCGATATCTACCGGGTTGGATTCAAAATGGATAGGATAAAGGATACCTGACCATTTATTTGTTTTGCCACTTAGATTCTAGCCTTTGATAATTAATGTTTTTGGAAACTAAAAGGGTATTAATTATTGAAGATTAAATATTAAAAATACTAAATGAATTTTGTTAAAAATTTTGTATTTAAATAATGCATTCTCATTATCATAAATTGTCATTTTCTTTAACAAATTAATGAAACAATAACATTCACTAGATACAACTTCAATAAATGGGTTCATGTATTAAGAGACAATCTCGTAAGAGATATGAAATGGTATACACTTAAAGGTCCTAGTCCTAAACTATTTGCTTTACGTTATAAACCTGAAAATGATACCTAGTAAAGGCATCAATGTGATGCTAAAGTTGCTTCTAACATCAAGCTAGGAATAGTTATTCATGACTTCTAGGAATTCTTAAATAATTTAAACATATATCTGATTATATAACAGGACAAACAATATCCCAATAAATACAATGATGTTTTTATTTAAAGCTAGTTTAAACATTGGAATAATGCAAGGCTAAAAGAATCACCTTATGTGATCCAGGAGGTCCATGTTTTAAGGATTGGACACCTTTAAGGAAAAAAAATCTACTTAAGCCCACACAGATGGATCTTGTTTCTTTTGTGAAGAAACTGGACACTGGAAGAGGATTTACTCCTCTTTTGGAAAGAAAGTCTGGAAGAGACTAGTACTTCTAGTATCTACTAGATATAACCCATACCTTTCATATAACACATAGGTAGTTGGTACTTAAATGTTAATCTAATATTTGTAAATGGCTTGCAAATATTTATTGAAGAGTAACCAGCTGAGCACAACCAAGTTGGAACTACACTCTCGGAGTTTAGTTTATTATTTATGCTTAGAACATAAATTACTTGTAATGTAAAATAATATTTGTTTTGGAGCAATGTATGTTTTAATTTAGCATGTCTAAATTTATGTCTCAGTTATTTTATTCAAATCTTTGATAATTTACTCAATCGTTTTTCATAACAATAATATTCATATTCTGAAATGATTAACTTCTATTTATGAGACTAGATCTCTTAATAGAATTGTTAAGTAAATATCAACATTCTGATAAATAAAATTAAGTTCTATATGTAATAAATTTTTGACTTAAACTTGTTTTAAGTCAAACTTATTTTTGACATTGTTATCTTTATTATATAAATGGCATTCACATATTCCAACTTCAAGAAATGGATCTTTGAAGGAAAATAATGTAGTTTATTTGACACATGTGAACCTTATTTATATGTAAAGGATTCCTAATGATATTTTCAATAAGATGTAGAGAAAATAATTAAGGAACTATACATTGTGGAGTGTGACTTCCTTTCTAATGAATGTCTTAGCTTAAGCACAAGATATCAAATCAACTTTATTAACAACTATAGTAGTTTTAATTTTATTTTACGTGGTAAAGCATAATTGTGAAATCTTTGTTGAAGGTTTCAAAAGTTGAGATACAAACTGTTAAGAACCATCTAAGGCCTTAATGATAATAAAGGATTAATTGAATTTTACTTGGTATGATTAACTTTCTAATCGATAGAAATATCCTTCTTTAATCTCTTTGGGATAATACTTTAATCACTAATAATTGTATCTTAAATACAAATACCAACTAATAAGTAGACTAAACACTTTATAAGATTTAGTATGGAAGGGCTCCATCCTCATCTTACTTAATGTTTTATGGATTTGAAGCCGATATTGGACTAAAGCTTCAAAACCCAAAATCTACTAAATACATATTTGTGTAATACTCTAAATGTGGCTTATATTATCATATGCAAACCCACCAAGAATAAGTTCTTTTATTCTTGTGAAAGCTAAGTTAGTAGAAAGCAAGCTTCTAATGACAAAGCAAGTGGGAGGTATATGGAACTTGAAGCAGCTCAAGAACCATAACCTTATGTAGTAATAGTTGGCACTAGTTTTAACAAGGATTGTTAAAATTGAATAATAGCTATTCACAAACACAAATTGTTCCCAATAATGGTAAAACTCATCTATGACTTGAGAAATGTGGAATCTCTCATTGATGATATTTTATAGATGGTTTCTGGAAAATCCATCAAATACCAAGATGCTATGTCCGATCTCGAATCTTGTAATTGACTTAGAGTCATGAAAATGAGATCTAATCCATGTATGATAATCAAGAATGGGCTTGATTAAAATTTATCCTTAAAGAAAGGCTAGAAGGAGTAAATGATTCTTCTAGAAAGAATAAATTACATGGATAACCATACACATTTAAAGCAAGACTTGTAGTAAAAGGATTTTCTCAACTCATGTCATTGACTATGGCCCTCATCATGCTCATGACATTGACTGTGATCAAAACTTTTTCACAGATGGTAGCTATGATTAGATCAACAAGGATATTATTTGCTATAAATTCATATTCTTAATAAGAGATATAGTAAATATATTTCAAGAAAGACCGCTTTGCTTAATAGACATCTACTGGAAGATATCTATATAGATTAGCCTGGAGATTTTCTTAATCCATGTTATCCTAGCAAAATGTGTAGAGCTTGAGATCCACTTGTGGATATAAAGCAAACATCTTAATGTTACAATCATCATTTTATATATGTAAAACCACAAGGTATGTTTTTATGTCAAAATGAATAGAACATGTGTGTTTTCTAACAACTTGGGGGAGCATAATGAAATTCCTAATATTGTATGAATGAGACATAATTAATCATTTGAAATCACATTCGGAATAAGCAAGGTCGTTTTCACCTTGACTCGGAAAGTGTTTCTAAAATGAGAGACTTAGGAAGGAAAGGATAAATTCTTGGAATGTAAAATCTATAAGGGATAGATAAAATGAATGTTAAAAGTTTCATGTCCTTATACATATATTTGCAATAACTTGAAAGGGATCAAGACACAAGATTCTTTTGGAGAATTCTTGGCATTATTATATGCCACCATTTTTATCTAGCCTCAAAACTACATAGCTCATAGGTTTGAACTAGATGAAATGATTTATATTCTATTTTCTTGGAAAATTAATTCATCATTTACACCATATTATGCATAAGAAATGGTATTTGTGATGCGTTTTGAGCATTCTAACACTCCTAAGTGTACATGCAACCCTAAATACCTTGGATCTATGTTTTCTCTATTATACATGCAAATATGATTATCCAAGGTATTATCCTAACTAGCATACCAAAACATTGATACTAGGATAATAAAATAGATATAATACATACCTTGTTGTTGTTGCTTGACTCCATGAAGCTTAAGAGCCTAGTGCCCCAAGTGTGACACCTCAAATGGTTCACACAACATCATGAACTCTTGGAATAACCATGAGAAGAAGACATACATGTTCAAATTGGCTAGCCCTCAAAATATGTATCACTAGTGCCAATTTCTTGAACTAAAGGGGTTCTTATATAGTGTGGCTATTAGGGTTACACCATGTAACTCATGACTTTACCCATTCCTTATGCTCCATGGGTTTTAACCTCCATGGAGTATCCATGGATCACCACATGGGTTAAACCCAACATAAAGGAATCTTGGATCATAAGCCCACATATATAAGAATGAATGATTTACACAATCAATCCCCATATATTTAATTAGTCTCTTTTTGATCACTAAATTAAGTCCAAATTAATTCTTGATCAATACTAATTAAATAACATGATTTCATATTAATATATTAGAACTTAAAATATATTAATATGTCACAGAATGTCTTTTCCTCATAAACGGTCTATCCAAATGTTCCGATGCCATGCAACCCAAATGGACCATGCCGAGTCGGGTCAAGTACATACCAATTATAGTTATGGACTTAGACACTAATCCAACAGTCTCCCACTTGGATAAGTCTAAAACTATTATTGCGTATGACTTCAGGAACCAACTGGCAATCGTAGCTCTCAAAAGCCGTTATCGAACTCTGACCTTGTAGATGAACTCTGACCTTTGTCAATGACTTGTCCATTAGATAAGGGATCATATATTCCTCCATTCTAGATATCATATGGACTGAGACATGGATTATAATCATTCTCTCTTTCCATTTGTTGTTTCCCGATTTCCGATTTATGACGATTGACTAATTGAACAAATCAAATCAGTCCAGGCCCGGCCGAGCACTTACATTTGTCATCACCAAATCATCGAGGGGCCCACAGATATCGCTTTTATCCCGAAGGTAAAAGGAATGGATAAACTTCGACTCATACGGCTTGTTCTACTACTTGTTGAATCATACACAAAGGCACGTTTTATAACACCGAGTTACCGAATGCGTTTTCGTGCAATCAATGTACAACCAACTCATAGTAACAACTCATATCTCTAGGTTTGAAGAATATAAGATATTATCGTCTCATGATCACTCGTGATAAAATCCATGAAGTGATTCCAATGAGCGCGGGTTGAATCCAATACTCAGAACTTATGAGCACTCATGAGTGTTGTAGCCCCTTGTCCAACATCTTAGACCTCTACAAGCCAACCCATGACAGTCTTGATTCATATCTACTTCCAACATATGACCGACTGTGGATAGTTTGAATAACTTAGTCAATCAGGAAGAACGACCTAGTTATTATGGAAGTCAAAACATGCAAAATGAAACACAATAATAATAGAATCTAATATGGTATCAAAACCTATGAACATAAATAAAACACCTTTTATTTATCACCATATGATTGCACATTATTCATTGTATACTGTTTCAACTATCAACTTTATTCTTGAATTTAAAACAATAGTTGTCCCATGCTCCAAGCATGTACACTATGTTTTCTAAACACTAGTCATGCCATACACCAAGTATGCATACTATGTTTGTCTATGATCTTCACTTTGTGAATTAGATCAATTGAACATAACTCCAATGATCCTCTTTCACAGTCCCAAATCCTTACTGCAAATGCAAGAATTCCAAATTCATGCCATTTACTGAAATCTGTTAGATTCTAAACTTATATGCATTGATCCTCCTGTAATGATTATGCACAGAGTCAGAAAGACTTGACAACAACCATTACAGAGCATTCAAAGGAGATCAACTCCTTGGAAACATCCTTCTTGCATTAAGTTTCCTAATCTTACACAGATTGAATAATTTCCAACTTTGAAACATTTCCATATTCCATTTTGACTATCACTTCTGAACAAGAGTTGCCTCCTTACAGATTATGTCAATATGGTCCTTCCAGAATTAACACTATACTTCCAACTGTCCTTGAGCAACCAATCTTTGGTAAACCTTAGATTGTCCTCGACAATTGCTTAATCCTTTTAGTCATATCCAGTTCTAGACCTTTTCCCTTCTTAATGCCCCAGGCATTTGGAAAATTTTAGAAAGGATAAATATAGCACATGTAATCGATCCAATATCCGAAGCATATGGGACACGAGTCATGATGTCTCACATAAAGACTAAACCAGTCTTTTGCTATAACATTTCCATTTCTATTTGCCAAGTTCTCATAATTCAGATTATGAAAAGGGATGCCATAATCATAATCGAATTTTAGAACGCAAATAATGGACCCATATATAGAATTTCCTTATGTTGAGCCATTCCAACATGAAATTCATATATATATCCTTGACTAAATACGATTAAAATCTCAATCTAAGCTTTTAGAATTGAAATGAAGTATAATTTTCTCTCCCTTAATTATAGCAAAACAACTTTTTCAACCCCTGCAGCCTCACGAATTGAAACTTTTGTTTTCTATAATTAACATTGCTCCCACTAACATGATGATTATTAGCATAACACTCATGCTCCCACTAGCTTTGACATGTAATCAGAAATCAACTGGACTTCTAGAAATCAATACTTTATTGACTTTCTTACCAAAGTTCAGATTTCTGATACTAGATTGCTTTGATAAAACTTTATCAATATCATACACCTTATCTTAGATAGCTCACAGGTGTGTCTAAATAATTTTAAGAACTATGAAAAGGGATGCCGTAATCATAGTCTCGATTGTTTAGACCTTTACCACTTCTCACAAGTCCATGTTAGTGTGTTGGTTAACCACACACGCTCCACTAACGACTTTGAGAATGCAAATATCACAATTACTATCTAGCTAAAATCTACTTAGTGAAAGTGTTTCCTCACCATCATTTTCATGAATCGGAGAGAAACCTTATGACACTTAGATTTTATGGTGTATGAGTTCCTATCCATATGAATTTTGTCAAAACCATAATCACAAGACAAGGTTACTGACAAATCCACACTTATATGGATTAAACTTGTGCAATCTTAAATTCTTGCCATTTGGCAGCTCAAGGGCCTGCCATTGCTTCCAAGTAGTTGTGCAACCAATTGAGAACTCTCAGAACTCCTATGCAAAGCCAACTTGAATAGGCACAGACATGTCGACACGATAGGTTATAAACCTCAAGTCGTGTGCTAGTGAAGAACTTCAGGTTTTATTCTTGATTAGTTCTTGAGACTTTCAAGACCTTTAAGACTCCCACTGTCCTCTTGACATATAAGACTTTCTTGTCAGATATTCAAGAGATAGTGTGGATTCTAATCAAGACAAACACTTCACACAATTGGCCTTAGTTGGTCTTTGTTTTATCCAAAACATCACAACTTACCAATTTCAAATGTACAAGAGTAGAAAACTTTTACTCTTACATTTGACAAGTGTTTTAAACCTTCTTTAAGACATGTCACTCAAGTTACAATCTTAGAGTATAACTCTAAGAATTGTTTTTGGAACGAAGTATAAATCATCTTCTTGATTTAACCACTTCAACAATTCATAGCTCCTCTTCTTAGCTACCAGAATGCACTTAGAGGATGAATTGTGATAAGGTCTCTTAATCATTAAGATGATTATATAACATGATACTAAAGTACTCTCCCATCTTTTCAGATTTGAGAAACTTTTATCTTTCTGCCTAAGTTGATTCTTCTTATTCGCTCTGCCATACATTGAAACCTTTTCCAATGTCTCAGAATTACACTTAAGCTTGTAAGTATAACCATATTTACTGAATTTTAGTAAATAATGACGAATAGTCTTAACGATTATTTGTGGTGGGCTTGATCAGTGCACAAGAATGTGTACTCGATCCTTTACTTGACTCACACATCCATGTGAACAAGTAGTTAGTCTTAATTTTTCCAATGCTTGAAAGTTCTTATTCATCATGCTATACAACTTGCATGATTCCAAGTTTCTATCCAACTGAAACTTAGGTGATGAGAATCTTTCCTTATTTGGTAAATTTAGACACTATCACAAATGAAAGAATCAAATTCATATTTCCACTCTTGCTCTTAATGGAATCTTATAAGAAACAAAAGTTTTCACAAATGCCATTGTAAGGATATTTTAAAATAAATAAAATCAAAAAAAAAAACTTTTCTTTTATTTTAAAACTTTGCGGAAAAACTATCCTTACAATGCAAAAACACATGAAAACTTTGTTGTTATTTATTCCTAAGCAATATATCATAACTCTTAAGAAGTAGCTCAAGAATCCGATCTTCAAACTATGCGATAGAAATCCATCTATGCCATCAGATTCAGCATATCCTTTCTTTAAGTTTCTTCACTTTTTCTTTGATTCTTAAAACATCAACATGTGACCCAGTCACATCATGTATCAAGAATCTCATAATAGAAACTTAGGAGAGTTAGATAGTGGACTTTACCCGAAGTAGAGTCAAACTTATTGACTTTAATATCCTTAGGTAAATTTGGCAGCTTCGCAACCAATGCCCCTTTCTTTGGCAATAGACCCTTGATAATGGGACTATCTCAGACTTAGCCGTTCTCTTTACCATTTGGTCAACCGAGTTGACTATGGCCGATCCCTTTCCATTGGGAAGAGAGAGCTTTACTGGATATCCAATGTCATCATTGTCAATGTCCATAAAGTTTTAGGAAGTTGATCTTAGCAAATAGATAAGATCATTAAGGGTCTTGTCATAGTCTGTTTCATAGGAGTCCCAAAGGAACTCACTATGTGACTTAGAAAATAGTTGAGTCACCAACTTTCTCAAGACTTTGACACCCAACTCTCCCGGATTGTCAATATCTAACTACATCTCCAAGATGTGATCACATATAGACCTTTGCTTGAGTGACCTTAAACTTTTCAGGAACTTGTGGGTTAGGGAGAATAATTGGAGGAGGTGAAAGAAGTATGATTTCCATGGGACATCATCTTCATTTAGGAAAGCTTGTTTCAAGAGATTTGGGAAGATCATCTTTTGGGATATATTCAAGAGAGTTGATTTAATGTCCTTAATATAACACCCAATATGAAATATTAAGGCTAGGACCCAACAACCTATTTATAACTGGAAGAGGGATGCCATAATCCAAGTTATAAAATAGTTGAAGGTAGGTAAATGACGATTTACCAATTTCCACCATGAAAAACGAAATATAATTAAGTTTTAATTGGATTTGAAACTCCTAGATCTTTTGAGATACATTGAACTTTCAATGGCATGTTTGAATCTCGATTGTGCCCTCTCAAGTTTGTGACTGGGATGCCGAGGATCACAAACAAGGTGTGAATAACCATGCAAATTGACTTGGTACCCTTAACTTTATCACCTAATCGATATGTCGGTTAACCACACACGCTCCACCGATCTATAATAGAGTCAAGTTACCCTTTGCCACTCTTACTAGTCCTTATTAGTGTGCCGGTTAACCACACACGCTCCACTAATGACTTGGTAAGGTACAAAGTGTACTTTCATGGGTTAGCACCTTTTCACATTTTCCTAAGTAACTAAGATTGGGAATGTACAAGTGTTTAGTTACTTAGTATTTATCATTAATACTTTTAATGAAGGGAGAATTATAGTCCTTTCCTACCCGTTCGGCTAACGACCCTCCACCAGTCAAGGAAGCGGTGGGTGAGAGTGGACACCCATTAAACTGCCATTTTATAGGCAGTAACCTTATACCCCCCTTATAGACCGGCTTCGTGAATGAGGCCTACTAACGGTAAGATTGACTTTATCTTATACATATCTATATAATTAAACTTATAATAATAGTATAAGGGTTTGAATTTTAACTTTTAAAATTATAAGGGCTAACTTGGAATTAAAGTATTCATAAGAGAAAACTTTTCAAATTCCAAAACTTGAGGGCAAGTTTTGAAACTATTCAAAACTAATTAATTCCATAACTTATGTGTTGAAAGTAGTTTTAATTAAAAAAAAAACTCTTCAAGTTCCATCACTTGAGGACAAGTTATGGAAGACTTTAAACTAATAAAAGAATGTAACTTTTCTTTATTTTGTAATTTATGGAATTAATTAAGGTTACACATTTTATTACTTAATAAAGTGACTCTTGAACCTCCATAACTTGAGGACAAGACTCTTCATTTTTGTAACCATTACCAACTTTTATGAGTTTTATGAAACTTAAATGTGACTTTTCATATAACTTGAGGACAAGTTACAAAAACACATTTTAGAATCAACTCTTAGATTAAAATGGATTGAAAACACATAATCAATTAACTTTTCAATTAATCTAAGCAACTCATAAGAACAAGATAATTTAATCAAACTTTTTCATGTAATTAGCCTAATCACTAAACTAATACAAAACATGAATCTATTGACAATTATCTTTGAAATTGGATTAGTATGAACATTACCACATCAAAAACAAGATTATAGGTTCAAAAACAGCTTATGGTAATGTTCCTAGTCCATTTCTAGCCAAAAAACTCGAAGACATGCTGTCAGGGGCTCCTACTCGTCGAGTGTATCAACCTACTCACCGAGTAGGATGATTTTCTTCATGGACTCGGCGAGTTCATCAGTGGACTCGGCGAGTCCAGTGCCCAGAATGCCCGAAATTCGACTTTTTCAGCATTTTTCAGCAATTTGCATCAAGTATAATTGAAAACAAGCCTAGGCTCTGACACCACTGATGGGTTTTGAGCATTCTAACACTCCTAAGTGTACATGCAACCCTAAATACCTTGGATCTATGTTTTCTCTATTATACATGCAAATATGATTATCCAAGGTATTATCCTAACTAGCATACCAAAACATTGATACTAGGATAATAAAATAGATAGAATACATACCTTGTTGTTGTTGCTTGACTCTATGAAGCTTGAGAGCCTAGTGCACCAAGTGTGACACCTCAAATGGTTCACACAACATCATGAACTCTTGGAATAACCATGAGAAGAAGACATACATGTTCAAATTGGCTAGCCCTCAAAATATGTATCACTAGTGCCAATTTCTTGAACTAAAGGGGTTCTTATATAGTGTGGCTATTAGGGTTACACCATGTAACTCATGACTTTACCCATTCCTTATGCTCCATGGGTTTTAACCTCCATGGAGTATCCATGGATCACCACATGGGTTAAACCCAACATAAAGGAATCTTGGATCATAAGCCCACATATATAACAATGAATGATTTACACAATCAATCCCCATATATTTAATTAGTCTCTTTTTGATCACTAAATTAAGTCCAAATTAATTCTTGATCAATACTAATTAAATAACATGATTTCATATTAATATATTAGAACTTATAATATATTAATATGTCACAAAATGTCTTTTCCTCATAAACGGTCTATCCAAAAGTTCCGATGCCATGCAACCCAAATGGACCATGCCGAGTCGGGTCAAGTACAAACCAATTATAGTTATGGACTTAGACACTAATCCAACAATTTGATCATGCTGTAAGCATGTCATACGATACTAATGTTGGATTAGATGTCTAAGCCCATAACTATTATTGGTATGTACTTGACCCGAGAGTAGCATGGTCCATTTGGGTTGCATATCATCAGGACAATTTGTTAGGATGGACTTCTGAGAGAAGGTTATTTATGGTTTATTAATATATTATAAATTATAATATATTAATATGAAATCATATGTTTTAATTAGCATCGATCAAGAATTAATTTGGAATTAATTTAGTGATCAAAAGAGACTAATTAAATCTATGGGGACTAATTATGATAATTAGTTATATTTATATGTGTTGGGCTTATGATCCATGTTGGACCAAGTTTATGTATGGATACATAAAGAGTTGGGCCACATGAACCATGGATCATCAAAACCCATGGGTATGGATTATGGGTTATACCCATGACCCTTGGAATCCTACATATAAATAGGTTACTCCATAGCCAAAATCACCACTTCTTTTCTTAGAGAAATATGGAGGTGTTTTGGTGCATGGAATTCTCTCTCAAGAGCCACCTTTGTCCTAGGTGTGTTGTGATTCCATTTGAGGCATTTCATACTATTGGTGCTAAGCTCTTAAGGCCAAATACATCAAGACTTCAAGCCACATAAAAGGTATGTTTCCCTAACTAGTATATTATATGGTTTATGTCAAATGCATGCTAGTTATAGGTTTAATGCCTTGGAAACCATTTGCATGTATAATAGAGAAAACATAGATCCAAGGTATTTAGGGTTGTATATGCACCATAGGATGTTGTAGTATACTAAAACCCAACAGTAGTATCAGAGCCATGGGTTGTTTTCTATTATATTTGATGCAAATGTATATTTTTTTTTTCAAGTTGAAGGAAAAAAAAAAAACATGAAGTTTGTCAAATTTTATGATAATTACTTGATTTTATGAAAAACTAATTATTTATAAAATTTGAGTCACTTTACTACAAGAGTTGAATTAGGTCAATTTATTAAAAGATAGAATGATATGATTATTTTATTTGTTTTAAAAGTTTGATCTAAATGGTTTTAAGGAGTTACAAATTTTCTCATAAAATTTTGGAACTCAAAAGTTTTTTTTTAAAGTTATGATCTTAAGAGTTTTGAAACTTGCATAAGTTATGGATGTGAAATGTCTCATTTATTAACTCTTTAGGTTATGAATTCCAAGAGTCTTCAAAGGATAATTGTCAAAGTTTCAAGATTTGTATTATTTTATATGGTTATCTAATTTCTTGAAAATTATTGATGTGAATTATCTTTACTTATGAGTTTAATCTAGATCATAGAAAAATTATTTGATTATTGTGTTAATTGGAATATTTGATCTTAATGGTTTTTATGAACTCCATAACTTGTCCTCAAGTTATGGAAAGTGAAGAGTTTTTCTTTTTAAAGTGTCATTAAATCTCATAGGTTATGAAAATAGAAGAGTCACTATTTTTAATGTCATGATTAAATGATTTAATGTCTTCCATAACTTGTCCTCAAGTTATGGAACTAGAGTTTTTGTGACAACCGTCAAGAGTTTTTGTA
Source organism: Lactuca virosa (assembly GCF_052849685.1). Lineage (NCBI taxonomy): Eukaryota > Viridiplantae > Streptophyta > Magnoliopsida > Asterales > Asteraceae > Lactuca > Lactuca virosa. The sequence continues at coordinate 176,859,575 of NC_136429.1, read as the reverse complement.
TTTATAATGGCCTAAAAATAGAAAAAATAGTTCTGCTCACCCAAAATTCATGAAAATTTACCAGAACACGTTTTAGTACATTAGGAGGTTACATAAAAATTTTGATGATTTTTCTCTTATGTATACTATTTTTCTCCTATTTTCTAAGATTAAATACACTTAAATACACAAAATCTGATTTCAGTATATAAAAACCACATTTGGTATTTTTCCCAGATTATTTACTCTGTAAATGAAGTGTACAAAAATTTTGGTAATTTACTTTAACTGTTTAATAATTATTCTCCAATTAATGATTATTTAAGAGGATAAAACAAAGAAAAATAGAAAGACTAATTGAAAAATATATTTTATATTTTTCACAATTTCTACATGTATAATAAAAGTGTTACACAAATTTTGGGTAATTTTGAAAACTGTTTTCTATTTATCCCCATTTTTATTTGAATAAATGCATAAAAATCATAAAATTGGGTTAAACAGTTTAGAAACCCCTTTTTATATTTTTCCCAGCTTAAGTATGTGTAATGACATTGTTATAAAAAGTTTGGGGTATTTTCATAACTGATTTCTATTTTTCATGAATTTGTATCTATTTAGAGAATTAAATATGTGAAAAATGGTTATACATATTCATAATCCATGAAAATTTATCTAGAAGTCTTTTAGTACATTTAGAACCAAAATATGAAGTTTGGTAATTTTTATTAACTGTTTAGTATTTTTCATGATTTTATGGTTTTCAAAAAACTAAAATCGTGAAAAATAGTCAGACAAATCAAAAATTCAAGAAAATTTATCTTAAGGTCTTTGACTTTAATTAAAACTTAAATGCAAAGTTTGGGAAAGTTTAGAACTAAATTGATTTAGTTTTGAATATTTAATCATTGAAACACCTCTAAAATGTTAAATATTAACATTTCAATAATGGAAATTTTCCACTTAAATTGTTATATAACAATTGATTCTTTGAAACTTAATTTCCACAGAAAAATGTTTGTAACTTATCAATATTAAATTTTGACACATTATTGGTATAATTCTATTGTAGTAGTAAGTATACTAGTGTTAGATTTCGATTAGAGACTCACTAGCGAATACCATTATTGTAGGAATCGGTAGTGGTACACGTGGAACGTAGTTCAAGGCACCATTTGCATCATCTAAATGCATTGTGAGTATTCACGACTCCCCTTATTTTCAGTTTTTATGTTTTGGGGTGGAAAAGCATGTCCCGAAAAACTATTTTTTGAATGTTGTATTTAAATTGATTTGTATCAAACATGGTTGCTATTTTATTGCTATGTCTCTCTATGTATGTCTATGCAACGCGGAACATGAGAACTTATCGTACTAAGGCCCTTCCCTTATATCTAACCATTAACTCTTTGAGCCAATGGTCATTATGGATAGCGCTATTAGGAATTGACAACTCCTCACTCGCCCTATTGCTAGAGTGCATGATACCATATTCATCTATGGAACGATATGCATAGATCTTGATAGGGCTTCAGTCATAGGTTTGGTTGAGACTCATTGTTTGCTCATACACATACAAACTCGTTTCTCGTTATAGCAATAAACTTGTTATTAATTATAGCAATGAACTTTGTTTCTCATTACAACAACGAACTTTTATTACTGAAAACTTATATACATGTTTTAGCAATGAAATTGTTTGCTCCTTGTAGCAACGAAATTGATTGCTCATTTTAGCAATGAAACTTGTTTACTCGTTTGAGTAACGAACTTTATCTTCCATGAGAATATGAATGTTGCATCTTATTTGCGCAACATACTTTATCTCTCATGATGACAAAGAACTTTGTTTTTACAAACTTATTTACTCATTTTAACAATATACTTTTATTATTGGAAACTTTTATCAAAACTTTGATTTCAATTCATGGAACCAATATTATTTTGTTTATCTGTGAGTACTCACCAACTATTTTTATAGTTGACGCTCGTTTTACATGCTTTTTCAGGAATCATCGAGTAAGTGGCACTTAGGGACACTTCACTTTTAGGAGCATTCGCATGTGTTGTATTTCAATTTACATTGTAATTTCTTTTAAAAGTTGTTCAAACCCATTGTAAAATTGTAATGATTTTTAATACTATGGTTGGTGTTGTCTTTTAACTTTTGCTATGAAACCCTTTATACTGCCACGCCTCGTGTTTCCGCTTTAGCGGGGTGTGACAGAAAATGGTATCAGAGCCGAAGGTTATAGAGAATACCGGTTTTCCTTTGGAGAACCACAACTATAGCCAAAAAAAAAAAAAATTCAAAACGTTTTTTTTAAAATACTGAACATACTACTGGTATAACTAATTCGAGTACGCATTATTGGACTTTAATTAAGTATAGCCTGGCCAACTATGCTTAATTAAGGAAAGTTAATGTGAGGCTGGAAACGGTTATTCTAGAATTATGTTCAAAACAATTTTCAACTTAAACTTTTGAAAAACAAAATTTTTCGGTGTGCGAACGGGCATTGCATATTATAGGCATTCATCTAGGTACACTTAGAAACTAAGTGCACTTTTACCATAATGTCTTATTTAGAAACATTCTTATCCCTTATCAAGTGCTAGGTTAACCACTTAGGTTATATCACTACCCACTCTAGGAGCAATGCACTTAGTACTGAGAATGAGTATTCCTTGGTAGCTATTGACTTTAGATGTAAGGTTAGTAGCTAGATATACACTAGTAATAATCTTAAGTCGAAACCTATACCAATTATTCCTTAATACCTCTTCATCGTCTTCGTACTAGAGTTACAACTAGGAAAAAGGCATTTCGATATCGACACGAATGTTAATTGGAGCATCGCATAAGGAGGTAGATGAGTCGCCACTAAGTAATCATTTGGATACCATTGGCGGGCATTCCGGATTCGACTCACGAGGAGACACGGAGGTTTAACCCATACGTGAGACCTTATTAATACGTTACGACTTAGCTCTAGGTTGTTTCCACCTTGAGCTTAAAACTTAACATAGGATATCCCTTTGACCTCTATAAAAGATCGGAAATTGCATTGACACTTAAAAATGTTTTACAAACAATTTTTCTTGTCCTTTATCTTGGGGAAAAGACATCGGCACTCGCCTTATACTCGTTTTGTACTCGCCTTAGTATTTAGGTACGATCAACTACACTAACATAATTTCTCCTTACTTCTTAATCTTCCATCGAAAAATTATTTCGCTTCATCGGTTTTATTTATCATCGATAAAATATTTTATAACCACTTCATTCAACTTAGTAGACATTTCCTAACAATGTAAGCCATAATCTCGCTAAAAACTCTTTTGACAACTTGCTTTAACTTAACGCCTTTCTTCAAAACTCAATTTAACCAATATTGGTTTTTAACATTGCTATTTCAATTTCATTTCAAATCCATTTCAATGGATAAATGTGCTTTTAAGGGCATATAAACCATTTTAAACCTTGCTTACCAATTTGACACGTTTTCGAAAAACTTAGAAACATTTTCTTTTATAAAAGTGTTTAAATTCTATTCTATAAAACTTAGACATATGACATTGAAGTTCATATTACGTGTAAAAGCTTCATCGGATCTTTCGAACCACTTTTGTTTTGACTCTTTTAACCACTTTCTTATTTAGGCTTTGTACTTTACTTAAATGTGTTTTCTTGAAACCTAACATGATATTTTTTTTACAACTTTCTACTCCAAGCGTGATTACAAGGCATCACTAATGCGTACATTTCAAAACACACCTTATTTGTATATTTTATTACAGATTAGTTAAATAATCTGTAAAACTTCTAAAATATAAAGCATTTGAAAACTTAGTGTTCACTTTTAAATTTCCAGTGATACACTCTCAACAATGAATAATTATTCTTCTAAATATATTGAGTCTTTACCTTATCCATTTTAATCATTGTTGGACTTCAGTCTAAAAAGTCAAAATTGTCAGATTTTCAATTGCTATTTATAGGGCTTCTTTTTTTTCCCCACAAATGGAGTTTAACTTAATAGATAACTTATGAATTTTTATCAATCCTTAGCAAACACTTTAAAACTCCCACATGTCTATGTAACCATCAACATACATCAAATATTGAAGTTTGAAATATATCTCAACCTGGTTTTAAATCTACCTATATGTATTGTTCTTAAAATTTTAACAATAACAATCATTGTCGCCGCTACCTTCCTTTTTCTTTCCTCCGAACATGATTTCTCGCTCTCCTTCTGATTTTAGATCTCGCACGCCCATGATAGTAACATAATACATTGTCTAACTTTGTTTCTGTCTATTTTGCTTCTCGTGGTATCATGTTCGTACACATAAAGACTAGAAGTCTACACTTTCGTTTTGAGCGATTAATACGTGTATAGTCGTGAGACATAATTTTGATTTAGTCAACTTTGCTATATTCAATTACGCATTTTATCATATACATCTTGCTTTTATTTTGAAATCTAGTATAAACAAGTGATCCTTATTTACATTTTCTCTTTCGTTCTAAATTCGGAAACTTGATTTAAAATGTAATTTTCATTGTATTTTTCTTACAATTAATACACAAGATGAATACCATTGTTCTTATCATTTTTCTAAATCCGTAAAATATATGTGAAAGAATACATTTTCTTATGCTTCTTGTTTTCTTTAAATACATCAAAAGTCTTGAATTTTACTATGATCTATTCTCTAAATGATTGTTTTTGTAGAAACACTAAATTAAGAATGCACTATTTTCAATGATCGATATTTTACACATTTCTTAAAATAACATTCTACTTTGTAATTTTCAGTGAGTTCCTAAACTCTCAACTTTGTTTTCATAAATATTCTGACTCATAAGCTTGAACTTGTCCTGACTTAGACAATTAGACAATTTTTTTTTTCAAAAGAGTAATCAAAATATTTTTGTATAGATTCCCTTATTGATGACTTAAACTTGTAACCTTAATTAATCTTTATATTATTTTACTACTTCGTTTGATCGCCACACATGTATCTTCATTATCTTGGAATTATTATACATTTTGATAATAGTGAGATTAATTATCATTTCTAAACACACATTTTGATAACAGTGAGATTTTTATCACTTCTACACACTTAAAATGTTATATACACAATGTAATTTAAAATATCATAAACTTTCACCGCATTCATTAGAAACAATGACTCTAATTATATATACTCTTCAAATATAGTTCTATTATTGTAAGAGTAACCGTAGTAGTAATTATAGCCTCGGAGATCCTCAATCATTTCGTAATTTATTTTGTCGACGACACTTAAATAGCATTTACATTTGAGATGTACCAAAACTTCGTTGCCTACCCTTAGTACGTATTTTTAGGAACTTACCCTCGATCGCTTCCCTTTCATTCATGCTACCCCTTCTTATTTCAAAATATATCTTTTTCAGAGGTAATAGCTAACCCGGAAGTGAACAAATTGTTCCTAATCTCTTCTTTATTAGGCGGCAAATTTACACTTAGTGCTAATTTAGAATGCGACTTAAGCATCAATGCGGATTTAACGCTCAGTGCAGTTGGTGCGTCAGCAAAACTTATAACGTTCTTTTAAGTTAGATAATATATAACTATATAACCTTTTTCAACTAGGTCGCCATGGTTGGATCATGATTTCCATGATCCTAATTTCTCGCAATCTAGATTGTAGAACTCGAATTACGGAAACATTAATTTGATTATAGCTAAAGAGTTGGGCTCTTCCCTTGAGGAATTAACCCAAAATAATCAAAGAGCTCTTCAAGTCACCACCTCTCCAATTATACAATTGTATTCGGCTGAGTTCTAATAGAATGTGTCACGAATTGAATTTCGGGACAAAATTCTTTCAACCGGGGGAGACTGTGACAACCGTCAAAATTCGATTCGGTTCTAGATTTGACTAGACTTAGTTGCACATATAGGCACTACACATAATAAACTTAGTAACTAGAAGCTAAGTTATAACCTACTAGAAACTTGGAAACAATTAGAATCAATGGATAGTGTACTTAGATTTCACATTGATATGTGAATTCTACATCTACTGAGCTGTAGTGACTATCCATATTTGGGTCACTCTTTGACTCGAACAACATTTCATGAATCATATACACACATCATGCACTTGACCTAGAAGTAGAAGTTAGGTCAAAGTCTCATAGAAACTTAAGTCAAAGTTGAAGAGTAGGACTAGTATACTTGATTCCTCAATTTCGCTTGAATCTCGAAACCACTACATAGATTGCCAATAAACCGATAAAATAAGTTACAAACGTTATTTATAACTATAAAAGAGTTATAATACCATAAAATAATTTGAAGTCTCAAAGATACAATTCACTTTGATGTCCAAAGATTTATTAAACTCCAAAAACCCAAAAAAACCCTAAAACCTAAATTTTATAAAGTTTAACATCAAGAATTATATAAAAAAAATTTATGAAACTTATAAAATTATCTTAAAATAATCAAGTTGGGAAATATAATCAAGGAAATTATAGTTTAATGTACCAACATTTATCCTTATTTTATAAGTGGGAAATCAAGGATTTTATAAAACAATGTAAAGCTTAAGCATATTTTATAAAAACTTTAGAAATTTATAAAAATTGGGAGAAATGATTTGAATGGGATTTATGAGAGAGAAATCCTCTCTCCTCCTCCCAAAAATCAGACTCATCCCCCCCAATACACCATTTTCCCAAGTCATTAATCAATTTCACTCACCCACTCCATCTCTTTCTCTCTCACACTCCCTCACTTCATTTTCTCTCTATTCTCTCTTCCTCTCTCCCTCAACCACGAAATTCTCCAGAAAATGGGTCATAGAACACACCATGAACTCTAAATCTTAATCATCTTGAGGTGTTCTTAAAGGTAAACCCGAAAATCATTCATTTTTCTTCTCTTTTCCTTCAAGTTTTACTTGTTTTTCATGGACTTTCTCCATCTTCTACTCCATTCTAATGAAAGATCATGAACACATAAACATACACACACACACAAACTCACGGTTTTGATGATGATGGTGGTAGGATTTCACCTAAAAACAACATGCATGTTGTTAATGGTGAAATCCAAGGACCAAAACCTAAGTCAAAATCAACATAATGCACTTTTCTACAAGTTTTGGGTAAAAATCACCACATGCACCCTAAGTTTTCTATCAAAAACTATTTTTGAACATTTCAAACTCATGAATGGTCTTCAACACAACATGCATGTGATGATCTTCAAGCTTAGATGCTTGATGATCAAAGTATGTTGTTAAAAGCTTTCAAAGATGTTCATGAAGGATTTATTTCCAGATAAATATCTAAAACTCCTTTTCTGACCAAATCCGATTTTTCCCAAATTCCCATCAACAAAATAACATGCTCTGTAAATTTCCAGAAGATAATTCATTTATCTCGAATTACTATAATTAATGCAAGAAAATAGGGCAATAAATCATATAAAATACTTTCTGGGGTCTATAAACCCTAGTTAAATTCGTGGATGACCCCTATGATAAATAATGATCCCTCATTAAGTTTCATCGATTTTTGCTACTGTTTAATATGGTTTTGAATTTTCTTTTTGTTTGGCTCCAATAAATCATAAAAGCACTTTAGAAAATCTTAAAATGATATATAAAAATTTTCGCAGTTACTACCAGAGGTATAAGACTCAGAAAAAATATTTTCAGAAAATATTTTCAGAAAATATTTTCAGAAAATCTTAAAATGATTTTTGTATTTATAATGGCCTAAAATCAGAGAAAATAGTTCTGCTCACCCAAAATTCATGAAAATTTACCAGAACACGTTTTAGTACATTAGGAGGTTACATAAAAATTTTGATGATTTTTCTCTTCGGTATACTATTTTTCTCCTATTTTCTAAGATTAAATACACAAAATCGGATTTCAGTATATAAAAACCACATTTGGTATTTTTCCCAGATTATTTACTCTGTAAATGAAGTGTACAAAAATTTTGGTAATTTACTTTAACTGTTTAATAATTATTCTCCAATTAATTATTATTTAAGAGGATAAAACAAAGAAAAATAGAAAGACTAATTGAAAAATATATTTTATATTTTTCACAGTTTCTACATGTATAATAAAAGTGTTACACAAATTTTGGGTAATTTTGAAAACTGTTTTCTGTTTATCTCCATTTTTATTAGAATAAATGCATAAAAATCATAAAATTGGGTTAAACAGTTTAGAAACCCCTTTTTATATTTTTCCCAGCTTAAGTATGTGTAATGACATTGTTATAAAAAGTTTGGGGTATTTTCATAACTGATTTCTATTTTTCATGAATTTGTATCTATTTAGAGAATTAAATATGTGAAAAATGGTTATACATATTCATAATCCATGAAAATTTATCTAGAAGTCTTTTAGTACATTTAGAACCAAAATCTGAAGTTTGGTAATTTTTATTAACTGTTTAGTATTTTTCATGATTTTATGGTTATTCAAAAAACTAAAATCGTGAAAAATAGTCAGACAAATCAAAAATTCAAGAAAATTTATCTTAAGGTCTTTGACTTTAATTAAAACTTAAATGCAAAGTTTGGGAAAGTTTAGAACTAAATTGATTTAGTTTTGAATATTTAATCATTGGAACACCTCTAAAATGTTAAATATTAACATTTCAATAATGGAAATTTTCCACTTAAATTGTTATATAACAATTGATTCTTTGAAACTTAATTTCCACAGAAAAATGTTTGTAACTTATCAATATTAAATTTTGACACATTATTGGTATAATTCTATTGTAGTAGTAAGTATACTAGTGTTAGATTTCGATTAGAGACTCACTAGCGAATACCATTATTGTAGGAATCGGTAGTGGTACACGTGGAACGTAGTTCAAGGCACCATTTGCATCATCTAAATGCATTGTGAGTATTCACGACTCCCCTTATTTTCAGTTTTTATGTTTTGGGGTGGAAAAGCGTGTCCCGAAAAACTATTTTTTGAATGTTGTATTTAAATTGATTTGTATCAAACATGGTTGCTATTTTATTGCTATATCTCTCTATGTATGTCTATGCAACACGGAACATGAGAACTTATCGTACTAAGGCCCTTCCCTTATCTCTAACCATTAACTCTTTGAGCCAATGGTCATTATGGATAGCGCTATTAGGAATTGACAACTCCTCACTCGCCCTATTGCTGGAGTGCATGATACCATATTCATCTATGGAACGATCTGCATAGATCTTGATAGGGCTTCAGTCATAGGTTTGGTTGAGACTCATTGTTTGCTCATACACATACAAACTCGTTTCTCGTTATAGCAATAAACTTGTTATTAATTATAGCAATGAACTTTGTTTCTCATTGCAACAACGAACTTTTATTACTGAAAACTTATATACATGTTTTAGCAATGAAATTGTTTGCTCCTTGTAGCAACGAAATTGATTGCTCATTTTAGCAATGAAACTTGTTTACTCGTTTGAGTAACGAAATTTATCTTCCATGAGAATATGAATGTTGCATCTTATTTGCGCAACATACTTTATCTCTCATGATGACAAAGAACTTTGTTTTTACAAACTTATTTACTCATTTTAACAATATACTTTTATTATTGGAAACTTTTATCAAAACTTTGATTTCAATTCATGGAACCAATATTATTTTGTTTATCTGTGAGTACGCACCAACTATTTTTATAGTTGATGCTCGTTTTACATGCTTTTTCAGGAATCATCGAGTAAGTGGCACTTAGGGACACTTCACTTTTAGGAGCATTCGCATGTGTTGTATTTCAATTTACATTGTAATTTCTTTTAAAAGTTGTTCAAACCCATTGTAAAATTGTAATGATTTTTAATACTATGGTTGGTGTTGTCTTTTAACTTTTTCTATGAAACCCTTTATACTGCCATGCCTCGTGTTTCCGCTTTAGCGGGGTGTGACAGTTTTGAAAGGTTTCAAAACTCGTCCTCAAGTTTTGGAATTTGTAAAGTTACCCCCCATGTATACTTTAATTCCAAACTAGACCTTAAAATTTTAAAAGTTTAAAATTCAACCCTTATACTATTATTATAATTTTAATTATATAGATATGTATAAGATAAAGTCGTCTTACCATTAGTAGGCCTCATTCACGAAGCCGGTCTATAAGGGGGGTATAAGGTTACTGCCTATAAAATGGAAGTTTAATGGGTGTCCACTCTCACTCACCGCTTCCTTGACCGGTGGAGGGTCGTTAGCCGAACAGGTAGGACAAGGACTATAATTCTCCCTTCATTATAAGTATAATGATAAATACTAAGTAACTAAACACTTATAAATTCCCAATCTTAGTTACTTAGGAAAATGTGAATAAGGTGCTAATCCATGAAATTACACTTTGCACTATGTTTAAGCTGTTAGTGGAGCGTGTGTGGTTAACCGGCACACTAACCTGGACTTAACAAGGTAGGCAAAGGGTAACTTAATGTTTATCATAGCATCGTTGGAGCGTGTGTGGTTAATCGGCACATCGATTGAGGGGTAAATATTAAGGGTACCAACTATATTTGCATGGTTACTTCACACCTTGTTTTGTGATCCTCGGCATCCCAGTCAGAAAACCTGAAGGGCACACTCGAGATTGAAACATGCCATTGAAAATTTCAATGAATCTCAAAAGAATCTAGGAGATTCAAAACCAATTAAAACCTAATAATACATTTCGTTTATCTTGGTGGAAATTGGTGAATCGTCATTCACCTACCTTCAAATATTTTATAGCTTGGATTACGGCATCCCTCTTCCAAGTTATAAAATAGTTTGTTGGGTCCTAGCCTTAATATATCATATTGGGTGTTATATTAAGGACTTAAACCAACTTAACATGAATTTCTCCCATTGTTGATGTCTGGTTTAGACAACAATGATCTTCCTAAACCAAGCTTTCCTAATGAATATGACTTCCCGAGTTTGGCTCATGGAAGTCATACTTCTCTTCCTCCACCTCCTCCAATTATTCTCCCTAACCCACAAGTTCAAGGTCACTCAAGCCCAAATGGCAAGCAAGGTATATGTGTGATCACATCTTAGAGATGAAGTCACATATTGACAAGCCGGGAGAGTTGGGTGTCAAAGTCTTGAGATAGTTGGATGTTCAATCACTTTCTAACTCACATAGTGAGTTCCTTTGGGACTAATATGAAACAGACTATGACATGAACCTTAATGATCATATCTATTTGCTTGGCGCTGCTGAATCAACAATGATTTGGAACGATAGTAAAGCAAATTTGATTAGAAGATCAACTTCCCAAAAACTTTATGGATAGTGACAACGGTGACACTGGAAATCCAGAAAAAAAAACATTCTCTTCCCAATGGAAAGGGATTGGCCATAGTCAACCCGGTTGACCAAATGGTAAAGAGAAAGGCTAAGTCTGAGATAGTCCCATTACCAAAGGGTCCATATGTTTATTTTGCCAAAGGAAGGGGCGTTGATTGCAAAGCTGCCAAATTTACCTAAGGATGTTAAAGTCAATAAGTTTGACTCTACATCAGGTAGAGCCCATTATCTAACTCTGTTAAGTTCTATTCTGAGATCCTCATTACATGATGTGACTGGGTCACATGTTGATGTTGTTGGATAAGGTGTATAAGTCCATAACAATTTCTGGTATGTACTTGACCCGACCCGGCATGGTCCATTTGGGTTGCATGGCACCATGCAATTGGATAAACTAAAATGAGAGAAATAACACTTATGGTTTATTAATATATTATAAGTTCTAATATATTAATAATATTATTTAATTAGTTTGATCAAGAATTAATTTAGAATTAATTAAGTGATCAAAAGATAACTAATTAAATATATGGGTAGATTATGTAAATCTTCCATATCTTATATAGTGGGCTAAGAGGCTCCATGGATTATCAAGTTGGGTTCCACCCATAGGATGCTCCATGGAGGCTCCATGGGAGTTACAAACCCATGTGTCATGGAAATGAAGAGTAATGCCACATTAGGGTTTACATGGTGTAACCCTAGATGTGACACACTATGTAAGCAACATGTTCTCCACCAAAATCGGCGACACTAAGAAACAAGAGGGCTAGAATCGATTTTGCAAGTGTAAGATTCTCTCAAAGTTTACTCCTTTGCATTTGGTGTTGTGTGAAGCATTTGAGGCATCACACTTGGGGTGCTAAGCTCACAAGGTTTCAAGGATCATAATCAACAACAAGGTAAGTTATTCTATCTTTCATTCAAGTTAAAAATGTTCCCCATGTATGCTAGATAGGAATATAACCTTGGAATTCAACTTTGCATGATTATTAGACAAACATAGATCCAAGGTTATTAGGGTTGCATGTACACTTAGGAAGTGTTAGAATGCTCAAAACCCATCAGATGTTTTAAGAATCAAAGAATAGAGAGAAATCTTAAAGGAAGTATATGCTGACGCTGATCGCGAAGGTGGATTTCGATCGCATCAGAATTTTGAGCAGTTGCTTAAGAAGTTATGATATATTGCTAAGGAATAGATAACAACAATTTTCCATGTGGATTGTAAGGATAAGTTTTTCCGCAAAGTTTTAAAATAAAAGAAAATTGTTTAATTTTATTTATTTGAAGTATCCTTACAATGGCATTTGTGGAAAATTGTTGCTTATATGATTCCACTGACAGCAATATTGGAAAATGGATTTGATTCTTTCATTTGTGGTAGTGTCTAAATTTACCAAATCAGGAAAGTTCCTCATCACCCAAGTTTCAATTGGACCGAAACTTGGAATCATGCAAGTTGAATAGTATGATGAATGAGAACTTTCAAGCATTGGAAAATCAAGACTAATTACTTGTTCACATGGATGTGTGAGTCAAGTAAAGGACTAAAGGGATCGAGTACACATTCTTGTACACTGGTCATGTCCACCACAAAGCTCGTTAAGACTATTTGATTTACTAAAGTTTAGTAAATATGGTTATACTTACAAGTTTAAGTATAATTCTGAAACATTGGAAAAGTCTCAATGTATGACAGAACGAATGGGAAGAATCAAATTAGGCAGAAAGATAAAAGTTTCTCAAATCTGAAAAGATGGGAGAGTACTTTAGTATCATGTTTGTGATCATCTTAATGATTTAGAAATCATATCACAATTAGTCCTCTAAAGGTCATCTTAGTGCATTCTTATGACTAAGAAGAGGAGTCATGAATTGTTGAAATGGTTAGATTAGGAAGATGAGTCATACTTCATTCCAAAACAATTCTTAGAGTCATACTCCAAGATTGTAACTTGAGTGACATGTCTTAAAGAAAGGTTTAAAACACTTGTCAAATGTAAGAGTAAAAGTGTCCTACTCTTGTACATTTGAAATTGGTAAGTTGTGATGTTTTGGATAAAACAAAGACCAACTAAGGCCAATTGTGTGAAGTGTTTGTCTTGATAAAGAATCCGCACTATCTCTTGAATATTTGGCAAGATAGTCTTATATGTCAAGAGGATAGTGGGAGTCTTAAAGATCCTAAAAAGAATTTCAAGAACTAATCAAGAGTAAAACCTGAGGTTTTTCACTAGCACACGACTTGAGGTTTATAACCTATCGTGTTAACATATTATGTACCCATTCAAGTTAAAGTTGGCTTTGCATAGGAGTTCTGAAAGTTCTCAATTGGTTGCATAACAACTTGGAAGCAATGGCAGGCCCTGTACTGCCAGGTGGTAAGAAGTTAAGATTGTATAAGTTCAGTCCATATGAGTTTGGATTTGTCATTATCCTTGTCTTGTGACTATGGTTTTGACGATTCACATGGATAAGAACACATACACCATAAAATCTAAGGGTCATAAGGTTTCTCTCCGATTCATGAAAATGATGGTGATGAAACACTTCCACCAAGTAGATTTGAAGCAGATGGCAAAAGGTCTAAACAATTGAGACTATGATTACGGCATCCCTTTTCATAGTTCTGAAATTGTTTAGACACACATGCATGCTATCTAAGGAAAGGTGTATGATTTTGATAAAGTTTTATCAAAGCATCTCGTATCAGAAATATGAACTTTGGTAAGAAAGTCAATAAAGTATTGATTTCTAGAAGTCCAGCTGATTTCTAAGTACATGTCAAAGCTAGTGGGAGCATAAGTGTTATGCTAATAATCATCATGTTAGTGGGAGCATGATAATTATTGTTAGTGTTGCAAGTTAGCAATGTTAATTATAGAAAACAAAAGTTTCAATTCGTGAGGCTGCAGGGATTGAAAAAGTTGTTTTTCTATAATTAAGGGAGAGGATATACTTCATTTCAGTTCTAAAGGCTTAGATTGAGACCTTAATCATCTTTAGTCAAGAATATATATATGAATTTCATGTTGGATTGGTTCAACTTAAGGAAATTCTATATATTGCATTCTCAAAATTCTATTAAGATTACGGCATCCCTCTTCTTAGTCAAATTTTGAAAACATGGCAAATAAAAATATTGTAGCAAAAGACTGGTCTAGAATCATGTCTTTATGTGAGACATCATGAATCGTGTACCATTTGCTTTGGGTACAGGATCGATTGCATGTGCTATAATATTTGTCATTTCTAAATTTTTCCAAATGCCCAGAGGCATTAAGAAGGGAAAAGGTCTAGAATTGGATATGACTAAAATGATTAAGCAATTATCGAGGACAATCTGAGGTTTACTAAAGATTGGTTGCTCAGGGACAGTTGGAAGTATAGTGCTAATTTTGGAAGGACCAGATTGACATATTCTGAAAAGAGGCATCTCTTATTCAGAAGTGATAGTCAAAATGAGAATATGGAGTTGTCTCCATAGGTGGAAGTTATCTGTGCAAGATTAGAAAACTTAATGCAAGAAGCATGTCCAAAGCAATGTACTTTGAATATGAGACTTAGTTTCCATGGAGTTGATCTCCATTGGAATGCCTTATAATGACTGTTGACAAGTCTTTGTGACTTTGTACATATTCATTACAGGAGGGTCAGTGCATATAAGTTTAAAATCTAAACATATTTCGATAAATGATAGGAATTTGAAATTCTCACATTTTTCGATAAGGATTTGGGAGTGTGAAATTAGAATCATTGAAATTATGTTCAATTGGTTTATTTCACAAAGTAAGGATCATAGACAAACATAGAGTGCATACTTGGTGTATGGCAAAGCTATTGTTTAAGACAAACATAGTGTATATGCTTGGAGCATGGGACAACTAGTGTTTTTAATTCAAGTATAAAGTTGATAAAACCGAAACAATAAATAATGAGTAATCAGTATGGTGATAAATAAAAGTGTTTATTTATATTCATAGGGTTTGATACCATATTTGATTCATTTATTCTTGTGTTTCACTTTGCATGTTTTGACTTCCAGAATAACTAAGTCGCTCTTCATGAATGATTAAGTTATTCAAACCATCCACAGTCGGTCATATGTTGGAAGTAGATATGAATCAAGACTGTCATGGGATGGTTTGTAGAGGTCCAAGTTGGTGGACAAAGTGGTGCTACAACACTCATGAGTGCTCATAAGTTCTGAGTATTGGATTCAACTCACGCTCATTTGAATCACTTCATGGATTTTATCACGAGTGATCATGAGACGATAATATCTTATATTCTTCAAACCTAGAGATATGAGTTGTTACTATGAGTTGGTTATACATTGATTGCACGAAAACGCATTGGTAACTCGATGTTATAAAACGTGCCTTTGTGTATGATTCAACAAGTAGTAGAACAAACCATATGAGTCGAAGTTTATCCATTCCTTTTACCTTCGGGATAAAAGCGATATATGTGGGCCCCTCGATGATTTAGCGATGACACATGTGAGTGCTTGGCCAAGCCAGGACTGATTTGATTTGTTCAATCAGTCAGTCATCATAAATCGAAAATCGGGAAACAACAAATGGACAGAGAGAATGATTATAATCCATGTCTCAGTTCATATGATATCTAGAATGGAGGAATATATGATCCCTTATCTAATGGACGCGTCATTGATTTGTTCAGAGTTCGACAGCGGCTTTAAGAGCTACGATTGCTAGTCGGGTTATGAAGTCGTACTTGCAATAATAGTTATAGACTTATCCAAGTGGGAGACTGTTGGATTAGATGTCTAAGCCCATAACTATTATTGGTATGTACTGGACCCGAGAGTAGCATGGTCCATTTGGGTTGCATATCATCAGGACAATTTGTTAGGATGGACTTTTGAGAGAAGGTTATTTATGGTTTATTAATATATTATAAGTTATAATATATTAATATGAAATCATATGTTTTAATTAGCATCGATCAAGAATTAATTTGGAATTAATTTAGTGATCAAAAGAGACTAATTAAATCTATGGGGACTAATTATGATAATTAGTTATATTTATATGTGTTGGGCTTATGATCCATGTTGGACCAAGTTTATGTATGGATACATAAAGAGTTGGGCCACATGAACCATGGATCATAAAACCCATGGGTATGGATTATGGGTTATACCCATGACCCTTGGAATCCTACATATAAATAGGTTACTCCATAGCCAAAATCACCACTTCTTTTCTTAGAGAAATATGGAGGTGTTTTGGTGCATGGAATTCTCTCTCAAGAGCCACCTTTGTCCTAGGTGTGTTGTGATTCCATTTGAGGCATTTCATACTATTGGTGCTAAGCTCTTAAGGCCAAATACATCAAGACTTCAAGCCACATAAAATGTATGTTTCCCTAACTAGTATATTATATGGTTTATGTAAAATGCATGCTAGTTATAGGTTTAATGCCTTGGAAACCATTTGCATGTATAATAGAGAAAACATAGATCCAAGGTATTTAGGGTTGTATGTGCACCATAGGATGTTGTAGTATACTAAAACCCAACAACTAATTAAATACATGGTTAAGTCACTGGATGACTAAGAGAGAGCATTCTAAGAGTACTTTAGAAGAGCTAAGAGAGTGTATGAAACAATCAGTTCAGAAAGGATCATTATGGAAAGAGCTACACAAGATGTTAATTTCTAAACAGATATAAGTAACTATGAATTGTAATTGGATTTTGACTTCATTATGGAATAAAGAGTAAATCTTGTTGGAATGAGGTCCAAGCAAAACATAATGACACAGTCTACTACAAAATAAGAATACACTACATTAGAAGTTGAATTCAAATATGATTGGATGAATGGGATCATTGAAAAACTATGTTGATTTCTGCCATTCAAGGATCACATAGAAATCTTTGTGACATTGATAATGTCCGTTAGGTAACTGTCAAGCTAGTGGTGAAGGATTCTGGACCTCACCAAAAATAAGAATGGGATAATGAGCTCTGATGTGACCCTCCTGGCGACAATGGAAATAGACCCGCATACTCTTCTTGCCATCCCTAACAAAGTGTCCCTTCTTTCCACACTTATGACATGCTAAAGATCGACACCTCCCACTATGAAACTTCATGCACCTTCCACACTCGAAATTCCTCCCCTCAGTTGGTCTTGAACTCGAGTTGGTGGACTTAAACGACTTAGTCATCAGCTGATACAGCCTTGAAGCTGCCCTCTCCTCCTTCCTCCGATCTCCATCTCAATAACCCTCTTCCTAGCGCTTGATTGCAACTAGATCAAGGTCCGATACGACTGAGTCGGTACAAAATCTCAGAACTCTGTCTAAAGCATACTCAAGTATCGAGACATCTGCACCTAACCTGAAGCGACATAATCTAGGCATAAAGGACTCTCTCTGTGAACATCTTGGTGATCTCAGTCACTAACTCAAGCGTCTGCTTGAGCGACAGGTACTCATGTAACAGTCATTCCCGCTCCACAAGAAGAACATACTCTGCACGGAACATATCCAAAAACTGCTCCCATGTAACTGCGGCCTACTCTACATGACAAAAGCCTTGGATAACAAACTCCCACCAATATTTAGCACCCCAGGGAAGAAGATTAAGCACGAATTTCACCTTCTGGTCCTCGGGGCACAAACATGTGTAGAAACACCCCTCCACGTTTGATATCCATCTCAGAGTAATAATCGGGTCCTTGTCGCCTGTGAACTCCAGCGGCTTCATATGACTAAACTCTCGGTGCTGAATCACCCCGCCTCTTTGGGATCCAACAACGACGACGGTTGTAGTAGTTGCAACAGCAATAGTCTGAGCGATAACAACATAGTGCCGATCAAACTCCACGATCATCATAGTCTTCACCGACCGAAACAAATCCATAATAGGCTCCATGATCTCCTCAGCCACTTCGGTAGTAATGATCCCGCGAATCTCCTCATTACTCGTACCTGCCCTCACATTTCCACTAACACCTGATCCAACACCTCTGATGTCACACCCCAAAACCGGAACGGCGGAATCGTTCAGGGGTGGAGGACGTCATGTTTAGTATCACGAGATATGTATATGGTAAGCAAGTAATGAACAACCATTTCATTTCGAAATAAAGTGTTTATAATGTGTGTGTTCATAGAACATAGAATTCATAACAAATAACAAAACAAGACTTGAAGCTATAATGCTCCATCTTCTGAATTCCCAGCACGAGGACCTGTCTAATTGTCTCCTGAGAATACAAGTTATTTGAAAGAGTTGATCAGCAATTAAGCTGGTGAGTTCATAAGATTTTAGTGATGTGAGAAAGTTGTAAATTGTTGTTTGAAAATGTAGTTAAAAATATAGTTGTAACATGTAGTTGTAAAATGTTGTAAGTTGTAAGTTCTGTTTTGAAAAGTTCGTCTGTTCCTCTAGAAAATCCTATATTTCCTACTTTGATGGAAGTTTAAGTAAAATGACACTACAACCCCTTTCTATGGGTACTAAGTGGATACGAATTATATAAGACTCAGAGTAAACAAACAATCGGTTGTGCACATCTTCCCCAAGCTCACAACCAAACGAGGAACAGAAATTAAGGCGGATAACACACATCCCATTGGTTGTTAGATCATCGTCGTATATAACCCTGGTGTATTCACTTGTTACTCATGGAGTTAATTGTAATGGTTCCTTTATATCTAATGAAAATGTTCTTTAAGAGAACCCATATTTCTTATAATAAAATGGTGACCACAGTGACTACTTTTATAATAGCTTAGTTTATACTTATATATATAATCTAATATCGGATAGAAAGTTAATTGGGTGAATCTGCCCTAAGCCCACAACCAAAAGAGGAACAGGAAGTAAGGCGGAAAGCACGCATCCAACTACCTATTGGGTATTAGTTTTATATATAAACATGATGTATAAACTAAGGTATTATAGAGTTACTCACCTAAGGTCCTTTAAATTGTACTGATTTAATAAAATGGATTAAACCCTTTACTGGGAAGTTTTTAGTTTTGTATACCAAAAGTACTGATTTTGGAAAGTATGTTTTGTACTAGAAAAACTGTGCTTTGACTCTATGTCCTATGACCTGACCCATACCTGGTACCCTTATGATGACTTAATGTATACTGAGCATACATATATATAGAATCGGATAGAAAATAGATTGGGTGAATTCGTTCCAAGCCCATAACCAAACAAGGAACAGGAAATGAATCGGAGAGAACACATCCTATTACCTGTCGGACCCTATTAGTATATATATATATATATATATATATATATATATATATATATATCCTGTGATGTATACATTAAGGAATCATAAGACTAGCATTATGGTCCTTTCTTTTAAACGTAGCCTTCTACCAAGGCATCTACTATTATGCGCTAGACTTGACGGTTTCGTTTGTCGTTTGTAAAAATGTATGTTTTCCCTTAGTTTATAACTATCTTAACTCGAAAATAGTTTGAGTTTGACTTTCAAGTGGTACTGTCACTTTATGAAAGTAATGGGAAATGTAAGTACACAGTTGTCGTATATAATGACATGCGGATGTACTGTTGACCTAAAAACATGTTTGTTTTATTGCGGTCATAATGTGAAGGCTAGAACCCCTACTAAACATTCTCCCTGTCTAGAGATTAAGGGAACCAAACGCGACCTCTGCAAATTCTTGCAAGCGGTGTAATTCACATTTGTTATATGATCATGTATACACAAAATAACTATCACCTTTTGTTTAAAACAATGAGTTAGTGATCAATTGGTATAATTAGATCCTCTATGTTCTCATGCTATAGCAACCTAACTTGTTTGTTTTGTATTGTATGTTGTACGTTCTGTTTGTTTCTCATAATTGTGTGTTCTCTCTGTATGGTATTGTTTGTTTCTCTTCACTGCATGTTCTGTATGGTATTGTTTGTTTCTCTTCACTGTGTGTTTGACTCATGTATGAACTGACTCTTTGTGTGCTTCATTGTACTAGAAGTAATGAAAAGTATCTACCTAAACTATACGTATTATAGTTTACTAATGTTTTACTTGAACTGTTATTGAAAAGACTCGTTTATCTACTAAGTTATGTTTGTACTTTAAAAACGGAGTTTTGTATAACTACAAAGTAACATAACTTTAAAAGTGTTTTTAAAATGTTTTGACAACTTATAAATGACATAAGTAACATTTTGAAAGATGTTTATACGAAACAATTACACAATTATTATTGTGTTCAACTTGTATTCCCCCCCTTAAAATAGTTAAAACAGTTAAAAGATTCATTACGGGGTATGAACTCACCTGATGTGGGTGATTCAAACGGGTATGCGTGTAAGGATGAAAAGTTCCACGAATGAAGTCCCGAGAAACAACAAGTCCTAAATGACATATAATGACACATATTGGCATGAATATAGTGTTTATAAACAACTATATGAAAGGAAACACCTTCCGGGACTAGGAAACACTTTGACCAAGTGTTGGAATCACATGTGATTCAAAAAAGGAGGGTAGAATGACACTCACATGAGTTTACGATCATGAGTTTACGGCCCAAGGGAGTTTACGGCCGTAAAATCATGGTCACTCATGTATAAGTGCAAGTTTGAAGGCTAGGGAAGCTTTAGGGACTTTTGCTCTACACTAGGATGAGAAAGACCAACCCAAAGGAATCTTTTGATGAGTTTACGGCCCAAAGGTGTTTAAAGCCGTAAACTCATAATCATTTATGCTTATGAGAGCAGTTTAAGGTCCTAATCTCATCCATGAAGGGTCCTGGGTCACTCACTTTGCATCTAGGAGGGTTTATGGCCAAAATGGCAACCTTAAAGGGGTTTACGGCCTTGGGAGATGGCTTGGCCATAAAATCCTTTTGTCCTTGTGTTCTTGATGTTTTCAAGTCTCTAAGCATGGATACTAACTAGATAAGAAGTATAGGGAAGAGTACTTGCGATCTAGAAGCTTGAAATGGTCGATTTTGGCCAAGAACACTAGTGTGTGTTCTTGGTGTTCTTGGTGAAACTTGAAGATCTAAGAAAAGAATGATTTTCATGGATGAAATCATGGAAGGATACTAGATTAAGAGATGTATCAACAAAATCTAGTAAGAATACTTACTTATATGAAGATCTTGGAAGGAAATCTTGATGATACTTGAGAGGATTTGAAGAAAATCGGCCAAGGAAAGGAAAGAATGAGAAAAATGGCCAAGGACCATATATATACTCTTGATTTTATGGCCACATGATTTTACGGCCGTAAACTCATTACCTTGTGGCTGTGAACACATTTTGATGTGGTTAAGGTTCGATTTGCTATACTGTGGTTCTAGCAGGTACTTTCTAACACTTATTCCTTAAGTGTTTTAGGCTTAAAACTCCTTAGAATGACCTTTAACCGGGCTAGAACTCAGTACCGATGAGTTTGACACTCAGTTGAGTTGATTGACTGGGCTTTAAAAATAAAAAATTTTCCGGGTTGTCACATCTGATAGCTACCATACTGAAAAATATACAATGGAATGGTGAATCATCATAACACAGTACTCAACACACCAAGCCTCCACCTATTAGTTGCTTAATATCCTTGAGTTTCCTCTTAAATCTTATATGGATCTAGTGTATTCAGTAGTATGTGCGCATACTACCTTCCACACCTATCCGTAGTCGATTCAGAATTCATCCCAAGGTCCTAATCACTATAATAGACCATGCCTAGGTGTGCTAACACCCACATGCACCTACGAGTTACAACAAAATTCCTAGGCACTCCTCCTAGGATCGTCCTCTCCCCGTACCGATGGTTTCTTTGTAAATGCTCGTTGTACAGAATACAGGGTCAGATATATTGTCGAATAATTGACTCTAACCTAAGTCCAAAACAAAACAAGGAATAGGAAATATGGCTAAGTCAATCATTCTAAGTCATTACTATCTTTTATCAACTATACAACATACACTTAGCAATCACACAATCAAATAACATATATTAAGAAATTCCCTATACCATAAGACATTACAGAAATCAAGCATTACTATCCAACGATTCCTAAAAGAAACTTAGCTTATCCACTAGCACGCTTGTCTAACAATTCACATATTATCCAATTCAAAATTCAGCACATATAACAAGTTTGATTATTTAGGGAACCACTCTCCTGTTCAGGATCTTGCTGACTGTACACAACACATCTTCATGTAAAACCATAGCTAATTTAAGGTTCATATTCCCGATCCCAAGACAACAATCAAACAAGAACATGACAAGATACCGATCCCATGTCCCTAACCCTTTCCTTTTATTATAATTTTCTTTTTCAAAAACATTTTGTGAAAATTCTTGGATCCTAGTTTGTATTTGGATTCACACAAGTGCTCCTACAAATCCCTCAAACCAGGGCTCTCATGCCAACTTGTAGCGTCCCATCTTCACAACCAACAAATTTCATTTTTATTATGGTAAAACTTCAATATTATAAATCCATTTTAAAAACCATTTATGTGGCAACCCAAATTTTTTTCGCCTTGTAAGTCCAGCCAGTCAATCGAGAGTCAGACTCATTTCTACTATCTTTTATCATTGTTTAGGGTCTGTTTGAGTGTTCTAAGCATAATACATTCAAGTTTTGGGTTTAGGGATGAGTTAACTTATGTTCTTCAAGTTGCATTCGAGCCAAACATTCCATCAAGAGGAGTGTACAGCCGCACAGATGGGTGTACGGCCGTACACTCAAGGTGGTCGTGAACCCGTGGCCATATATAAGCTATTCCTTCATTTTTTCTCACTTTTCACACTTCCAAGTCTAGAAAATCGGTTCTCTCTTAAGTATCATTAAGATTCTTCATCCTAATCCTCCAAAATCGTAAGTGATGCTTCTATCCTTCTTGATATCTTCCCTAGTTATGTATCATCTCATGATTCATCCATGAAAAACATCTTTTTATGATAGATATTCAAATCTTCATCCATTTCACCAAGAACACCAAGAACACACACTTGTTCTTGGGTCGTGAACTCCCTAAAGACCCTCAAAAGTGTGAGTATTCCCTCTATCATCTAGTTAGACATGTTAAACACTTGATTCATAGCCTTAAAACATCATCAAACTCAAGATCATCAAGGGTGTACGGCCGTACACACTTGGTGTGGTCGTACACACCTCAAGACCCTCCAAAAATGAGAGCTTTGTTCATCCTCCTGCTGTGCATTTGTCACACTAGTTTCCCCATGGATCAAACACCCCTTTTTGCATGTTTTGCATGAGTGTTCGGCCGTACACTCCATGACCGTACACTCCTTGGCCGTACACTCCCTTCTGTGGCCGTAAACCCCCTTTAGTCAATCACATGTGATTGTAACACTTAGTTCAAGTGTTTCCTAGTCCCTAAGGGTGTTTCCTTGCATGTTAGTTGTTTAAAACACTAATTACATTCCTATATATACCATTATATGTCGTTTAGGACTCGTTTGTGTCTCACGAATTCATTCGTGGAACTTCTCATCCTTACTCGAATCTGCAATTGAATCACCCACATAAGGTGAGTTCATACCCCTATAATCAATCTTTTAAATGTTTTAAATGCTTTTAAAGGGGAGGGGGGGTGGAATTCCAGTTGAATACAATGATAATTGTGTAAATGTTATTTGTGATAACCATCATATTCAAAGGATTTCTGATGCTTTATAAGTGATCAAAACCATTTCAAAAACTCTTTTTAAGTTATGTTACTTTATTGTTTATAAAACACCGTTTTTAAAGTACAATCATAACTTAGTAGATAAATGAGTCTTTTCTTCAAGTCAGTAACAGTTCAAGTAAACATACTAGTAAACTATAATAGGTATAGTTTAGGGTTTCAGTTCATAATACAACTAATACAGAGAGGAACATACTATACAAATACAAGAATATTATAACATTAATGTGAGCCACTTTTTCACGGCTTAGCAATACACTTGCTAGGTCGTGTTTTGTAACCAGAGTCTCATGGAGGGAGAGCATGAGTTTGTGTATAGATCTATACGGGATTGACACCCCACACCTTGCTGCTAGCTATAGTGGGACTTGCAACTCTACGGGTGACAAATATCACAGCAGTTCAGCGCCATTAGGTCGTCGTGTTAATCACGTGTCATATCAGTATGGTTATAATCACATCACATTTTAACCTTAATTAACAAACTGGTTTTAAGGTAGTAAGTGATTCTGTAATTACTTGGGAAAACTTACAGCATTACAAAAGACAAACACTACAGTCGAGTCTTAGTACATTCAGTAGAAGGGGGCCTATAATGCTAACTTTATGATTCCTCGGTAGATACATCAGGGATATATATTAATCGGGTCCGGTAGACAGTAGGACGTGTGCTTTCCGCTTCATTTCCTGTTCCTTGTTTGGTTGTGGGCTTAGAGCAGATGCACCCAGTCTACTATTTATTCGATCTTAGGTATATATATATATATATATATATATATATATATATATATATATATATATATATTCCGTATACACCCAGTAATGATAAGGAGTACCAGGTATGGGCCAGGTCATAACATACAAATTCAATATATCGTTTTCTAGTACAAAAACATACTTTTCTGATAGAACATGTAGTAGACTAAACTAGAAACTTATCAGTAAAAGGGTTTAATCCATTTTATTAAACCAGGTTAACTTAAAGGACCTTTAGTGCTTAATTCTATAATACCTTAGTTTATACATCATGGTTATATATAATTAATATCTGATAGGTAGTTGGATGTGCGCTTTCCACCTTACTTCCTGTTCCTTGTTTGGTTGTGGGCTTAGGGCAGATTCACACAACTAACTATCCATTTGATATTAGATTATATATAGCTTGTATAAACAAAGTGATTACAGAAGGAATTATTCTGGTTATCATTTTTACTAAAGGAAATAAGGGTTTTTCTTAAAGAATGTTTTCATATAATATAAAGGAACTATTACAGTTAATTCCGTGAGTAACAAATGAATACACCAGGGTTATATACAGTAAGGATCTAACAAACAATGGGATGTGTGACTTCCGCCTCATTCCTGTTCCTTGTTTGGTTGTGGGCTTATGGTAGATTCACACAATCGATTGTTTGTTTGATCTGGATTCTACATAACTTGTATCCATTTAGCAATCATAGAAAGGATTGTAGAGTCATTTTTACTTATCTTTCATCATATCAGAAGATATAGGATCTTCTGGAGGAACGGACACACTTTTCTAAAAAGAACTTTCAACTTACATTACATCACTAAAATACTTATGAACTCACCAGCTTAAATGATGATCTACTCTTTCAAAATAACTTGTATTCTTAGGAAACTAGTAGACAGGTACGCGCGCTGGGATTCAGAAGATGAAGTATAGTAGCTTCATGTCTTGTTTTGTTATTTACTTTTGGATTCAATCTTTTGTGAATCACTACTTTTTTTTGTGAATCACTACTTGTAAACACTTTAATATTAATACAATGGTTGTTTGTTACTATGATTACTATGATACGTGTGTTGTGATACTAAACATGACGTCCTCCGCTCTCGAACGTTTCCGCCGTTCCGGTTTGGGGGTGTGACAGATTGGTATCAGAGCATTGTTTATAGTGAACTAAGTATATCAACCTATAAAAGATATACAACTATAAATACAATGGGGCCGAAGTGCTCTGAATAATAATATATTTTAAGAATATAACAGTACTTTTTAAAAGTATACATACGTGCTTATACATATATACATACTAGAACAAGTATCACAAGAAGAACAGAACACAAGTATTTAAAGGTTGAACATTGCGGTCAAACCTGCACAGTTATGTAATCATTTCTGGGATCAATATAGCCTGATCATCTATATTCATTTGAGAGGTGACCGACATGTGTTTGGGAGTGATGTGGTGTAGCAACAGTCTTAAAACTTACCTAACACTATTCAAGGGATTTCTAGATCAAAACAAAAAGTTGAAATACTATGGGAGTATTTTATGATACTACAAGACAACAACAAGTTTAAAACATACCAAATTCATTACATTAAAATACTATAGGAGTATTTTAGGCACTATAAATAACTTATGTGAGAACTTAAAAGACCCTTCTGGTAGGTCTATGATTCCGGAGTGTATACTTCAAAGGTTTTATATAATTGAGATTTTATAGACTTAGAATTTGTGATTTGTGCTTCACTACCTGTTCCTTGTTTGGTTGTGGTTTTGGAGTAGGATCACATATTCGAAGGTCTATTTAATCTTAAATTATATACAACTTGTATACATTGCGCAATTATAGGAGGACCCAGTAAGGATCACCCCATAATGTTACCCTTAATCTCATAGATTCTATAGACACTTATGTTCTAGTACGACAAACCCTGATAGATGTAGCCACTCCATCATGGCGGTCAACAGAGGAGTCAAGGAGAGACAAAAAGAGAGTTCCAAGAAGTGATCAGCCGGAGAAACTGAAACATCTTATGCGTCACACTAATAAATAATTACCTTAATTGACTTCGTGAGCTAGTAGATACACTGCTCACATTATGTGTTAGGATTATTTCTTTTCATGCAGCCAATATCAGTTGTTCAATTCACATAAATTTATTCGAGATAGCCACTTCTGATTCATAAAATTTATTTTATATAAACTCCCCTTTTATGAATTGTTTCCAGAACCTATGAAAGTCAGAACCAGATGCACTCAGAACTAGGATAACTTTGTCATTCAGCTTTCGGCTTATAACCACTGCTATAGACTTATTTCCATCTTATCTATGTATTCTTTCTAGGAAGATGCCTCCACGTCGATCAGCGAGACGCACTACTCCGATAACTCTAGTTCAAACTCCACTACCTCCTCCACAGTTCGATCCTGCTGCTCTCCAAGTAGCGATGGCCGCAGCAGTAGCAACTACTTTAACCCACATCAGCGGAAGTGGTACCAACGGAACCGGTAGCGGTACCCACTTAACAAACCCCGAAGTTACCCACGGACACCCATGGGAGTGTTCGTACAAGGACTTCATGAACTGCAAACCCAAATCCTTTAATGGAAATGGGGGAGTCATTGCTCTGATGCGATGCTTCGAGAAAACAGATTCGGTCTTCGCAATCTGTTTGTGCCCAGACGGGAGCAAAGTTAAGTTTGCTGCCTGCACTTTCTCCGATAGAGCCCTGACATAGTGGAATAGCCATGTTAAGTCACTGACCCTATCAGTGGCTAACTCAATAGGTTGGGAGAACCTAAAAGAGATGATGTTGGAAGAGTATTTCCCTAGGGGCGTTCAAAAGCTAGAACAAGAGCTATGGGAGCACACCATGGTCGGGTCAAATATAGTGACCTACACTGACAGGTTTAGCGACCTAGCAGCATTATGCCCTGAGATGGTTACCTCGGAGTGTAAGAAGATAGAAAGATACATCTGGGGTTTATCTACCCCAATTCAAGGAGATGTACTGTCTTCTAAACCAACTACATTCGATAGCGCTAAACGCCTGGCCCAGCGACTCATTGACCATGGAGTCCACCACGGCATACTGGTCCCTGTTCCCGAGCCATCAAAGGGAGGAGACTATAAATGAAAGTCGGGGAAAAAGAGGAAGGAGCGAACAACCCAGGAAACCCCGCAGGAGCAACAAATGGGTACTATATACGCCGCCACAACACCTACTATTCCAGCACCAGCCAGTCGATATGTTGGAATTATCCCGAAGTGTGGAAAGTGTAACTACCACCACACCGGAGTATGTCGGGAAATGCATTGCCTGAATTGTCATAGAAAGGGGCATACTGCCCGGTTCTGCAGGGCACCAGCACAACCGATCTCCCAAGTCCCCGGAGTAGAAATAAACCAGGCCTGCTATGGCTGTGGTGACTCAGGGCATTACAAGAGGGACTGCCCGATAACGAAGAACTCAGGCGCGGATGGACGGATTCTGATGATCACCGCAGGAGAAACTACCCCAGAGTCCCCAGCGACCAGCGGTACGTCTTCGAAATAATAATTGCTTTAAAATTTAACTTATATTT
This sequence comes from Lactuca virosa, assembly GCF_052849685.1. NCBI lineage: Eukaryota > Viridiplantae > Streptophyta > Magnoliopsida > Asterales > Asteraceae > Lactuca > Lactuca virosa. Next base: position 176,831,193 of record NC_136429.1, on the reverse strand, counting down.
ATATAAGAATAAAACTTAGGGAATTAGTTAAAAGTAATTATAAATAACTCACTCATAAGAACAAGTCACAGCATTCATGAAAGAACTAAAGATCCGTTCAGGGAAGCTATGATGGCTTAGTATGTACATCAGGGTTGTGCATAGCTAAGAATTTGCAGACTTAGAGTGAGTGATTCCGCCTTAAATCTATGTTCCTTGTTTGGTTGTGGATTTAGGGCAGAGCCACTCAGTCGACCGTCTTATTCATCTTAATTATACATAACTTGTATATGCCAGGCGATCATAGAGGTACCGAGGAGGATCATAAAATAGAGTATCAACACTAGTTATCAAAACACTAGACTATTAGTACTCGCTCATCGCGGTACGATTTGTGGTAGTAGTAATATCAAGGGGAAAACAGAAAGCACTAGAACATTTACACAGAGTACATTGTCGAACACACTCGGGATAAACCGTCGTATAACAAACGTTTCTTTCAAATCGGCCTAACTTTTGTTTCTGTAAAGAGTCCGTTGTCATCATTCGTCATGAATTGGCATGGTCCTCACCATACTAAGTTCATATGTTCCCATCGCCTTGACCGTCAAATTCACGAAACCCTCGTCATTCGTAACGACAGCCCGACCCAGACCTCCGAATCGTCTACCTCGTATTCTAAACCCCGAAGTACTCATGCGGAGAGTACCTTGCCCTCCGAAACCTTGCCGCCGTATATTCAGCAGACCTTCTTGAACTACCACTCGTCCAGCAGATCAAGTTCAAGCACAGAGGCTAAAGACGAATACAACCCACCTATCACTAATAAGTGTATACGTGAGGGTGGTATATAATTATGATTATGCAGATTTAGTATGTGTTTCCGCCCTATCTCATGTTCCTTGTTTGGTTGTGGACCTGGGGCAGAGTTGCACATCCGGCCGTCTTACTAATCTTAATTATATACGATTTGTATACACGAGGTGATGATAGATGGACCATGTATGAATCCTATCATGGACATTAGGGCAAAGTTGCCCAAGTCTACGAGTGATTATTCTGCCAGTCAGAGGAGCACAACCCCAGTAGTACTGCTAAGAAAGCTAATTTCGGGACGAAATTCCATCTAACGGGGGGATGATGTGGCAACCCAATTTTTTTTTTGCCTTGTAAGTCCAGCCAATCAATCGAGAGTCATACTCGTTTCTGCTATCTTTTAGCATTGTTTAGGGTCTGCTTGAGTGTTCTAAGCATAAAACATTCAACTTTTGGGTTTAGGGATGAGTTAACTTATGTTCTTCAAGTTGCATTCGAGCCAAACACTCCATCAAGAGGAGTGTACGGCCGCACACATGGGTGTACGGCCGTACACTCAAGGTGCCCATGAACCCATGGCCATATATAAGCTATTCCTTCATTTTTTCTCACTTTTCACACTTCCAAGTCTAGAAAATCGGTTCTCTCTCAAGTATCATTAAGATTCTTCATCCTAATCCTCCAAAATCGTAAGTCATTCTTCTATCCTTCTTGATATCTTCCCTAGTTATGTATCATCTCATGATTCATCCATGAAAAACATCTCTTTATGATAGATCTTCAAATCTTCATCCATTTCACCAAGAACACCAAGAACACACACTTGTCCTTGGGCCGTGAACTCCCTAAAGACCCTCAAAAGTGTGAGTATTCCCTCTTTCGTCTAGTTATACATGTTAAACACTTGATTCATAGCCTTAAACCATCATCAAACTCAAGATCATCAAGGGTGTACGGTCGTACACACTTGCTGTGGCCGTACACACGTCAAGACCCTCCAAAAATGAGAGCTTTGTTCATCCTCTTGTTGTGCATTTGTCACACTAGTTTCCCCATGGATCAAACACCCCTTTTTGCATGTTTTCCATGAGTGTACGACCGTACACTCCATGACCGTACACCCCTTGGCCGTACACTCCCTTGTGTGGCCGTAAACCCCCTTTAGTCAATCACAAGTGATTGTAACACGTAGTTCAAGTGTTTCCTAGTCCCTAAGGGTGTTTCTTTGCATGTTAGTTGTTTAAAACACTAATTACATTCCTATATATACCATTATATTTTGTTTAGGACTCGTGTGTGTCTCGGGAATTCATTCGTGGAACTTCTCATCCTTACTCGAATCTGCAATTGAATCACCCACATAAGGTGAGTTCATACCCCTATAATCAATCTTTTAAATGTTTTAAATGCTTTTAAAAGGGGGGGATTCAAGTTGAACACAATGATAATTATGTAAATATTATTTGTGATAACCATCATATTCAAAGGATTTCTTATGCTTTATAAGTGATCAAAACCATTTCAAAAACTCTTTTTAAGTTATGTTACTTTATTGTTTATAAAACACCGTTTTTAAAGTACAATCATAACTTAGTAGATAAATGAGTCTTTTCTTCAAGTCAGTAACAGTTCAAGTAAACATACTAGTAAACTATAATAGGTATAGTTTAGGGTTTCAGTTCATAATACAACTAATACAGGGAGGAACATACTATACAAATACAAGAATACTATAACATTAATGTGAGCCACTATTTCACGGCTTAGCAATACACTTGCTAGGTCGTGTTTTGTAACCAGAGTCTCATGGAGGGAGAGCATGAGTTTGTGTATAGATCTATACGGGATTGACACCCCACACCTTGATGCTAGCTATAGTGGGACTTGCAAGTCTACGGGTGACAAATATCACATCAGTTCGGTGCCATTAGGTCGTCGTGTTAATCACGTGTCATATCAGTATGGTTATAATCACATCACATTTTAACCTTAATTAACAAACTGGTTTTAAGGTAGTAAGTGCTTCTGTAATTACTTGGGAAAACTTACAGCATTACAAAAGACAAACACTACAGTCGAGTCTTAGTACATTCAGTAGAAGGGGGCCTATAATGCTAACTTTATGATTCCTCGGTAGATACATCAGGGATATATATTAATTGGGTCCGGCAGACAGTAGGACATGTGCTTTCCGCTTCATTTCCTGTTCCTTGTTTGGTTGTCGGCTTAGAGAAGATGCACCCAGTCTACTATCTATTCGATCTTAGCCATATATCTATATATATTTCGTATACACGCAGTAAGCATAAGGAGTACCAGGTATTGGCCAGGTCATAACATACAAATTCAACATATCGTTTTCTAGTACAAAAACATACTTTTCTGATAGAACATGTAGTAGATTAAACTAGAAACTTATCAGTAAAAGGGTTTAATCCATTTTATTAAACCAGGTTAACTTAAAGGACCTTTAGTGGTTAATTCTATAATACATTAGTTTATACATCAAGGTTATATATAATTAATATCCGATAGGTAGTTGGATGTGCGCTTTCCGCCTTACTTCCTGTTCCTTAATTGGTTGTGGGCTTAGGGCAGATTTACACAACTAACTATCCATTCGATATTAGATTATATATAGCTTGTATAAACTAAGTGATTATAGAAGGAACTATTGTGGTTACCATTTTTACTAAAGAAAATAAGGGTTTTTCTTAAAGAATCTTTTCATCAAATATAAAGGAACTATTACAGTTAACTCCGTGAGTACCAAATAAATACACCAGGGTTATATATACAGTAAGGATCTAACAAACAATGGGATGTGTGACTTCCGCCTCATTTCCTGTTCCTTGTTTGGTTGTGGGCTTAGGGTAGATTCAGACAATCGACTGTTTGTTTGATCTGGATTCTATATAACTTGTATCCATTTAGCATTCATAGAAAGGATTGTAGAGTCATTTTTACTTATCTTTCATCATATCAGAAGATATAGGATCTTCTGGAGGAACAGGCGAAGTTTTCTAAAAAGAACTTTCAACTTACTTTACATCACTAAAATACTTATGAACTCACCAGCTTAAATGTTGATATACACTTTCAAAATAACTTGTATTCTCAGGAAACTAGTAGACAGGTACGCGCGCTGGGATTCAGAAAATGAAGTATAGTAGCTTCATGTCTTGTTTTGTTATTTACTTTTGGATTCAATCTTTTGTGAATCACTACTTGTAAACACTTTAATATTAATATAATGGTTGTTTGTTACTATGATTACTATGATACATGTGTTGTGATACTAAACATGACGTCCTCCGCCCTCGAACAATTGCATCATAGTATCACAACAATTGGGGGTGGATGATGTCAAATGTAATATCACAACAATTGCATCATAGTAATCAAAGTAAACACAACCATTACATTGAATATATAGAAGGTATTTACATCTGTTTGATTCATATAAATATACAACAAAAGCAACAAAGTAAAGACGTCACTCTATATGCTACGTCTTCTCAAAAGTCTGCCGAGGTACGTGTGTACTGATTTCCTGAGAATACAAGCGGTTTTAAAAAGAGTATCAACATTGAGCTGGTGAGTTCATAAGCATGTTTTTGAAATGAAAACCTGTTAATGAATCAATCAAAAATTTTGTATGTTTTCCAAGAAAATTTAATATTTTCTAACATATGAATATGTTACAATGTTCCATAAGTACTAGTTTGATTGCTCGTTTACTACCAGATTAATTGTATATTACGGTTTATGAATTTAAAACCCCTTTTGTATGAAAACCCTGGATAAAACCAGTATATATATATATATATATATATATATATATATATATATATATATATATATATATATATATATATATATATATAAATGCATAAAAAATACTTAGAGATTACAAAACTTTTTTTTTATTTTTTTATAAAAAAATCGCAGGCTTTTTAATAAATTCGCAGAAAAAAAAATTAATCAACTTTTTTTTTAAAAAAAAAATAAATTTTTTCATAAAAAAATTCAAAAAAAAGTTATGTGATCTCTAAGTATTTTTTTTATACATTTTTATGAGTTTTAGGGTTTTTTGTTTTCCATAGAACCTAAACCTATATATATATATATATATATATATATATATATATATATATATATATATATATATATATATATATATATTAGTATTATTAATTAAAATAAAACCGTGAGTTGAAATCCCTAAAATCCTCCAGTTGTATTATGAAATAGTTCTATTAATGAGAATGAAACTAAAGAAGAATGAATCCCGTAAACAAAAAGGTTAGTTTATACAAGTGTGAGTCGTATAACCATGCTTGATATGACCTAGAGACCTCTACGACGTTCTTCAAGTGTCGGATATATGACATTTGTCACCGCAGGCATGCCTGCCTAACTGTAGCTAGCAGTTCAAGTGTGGGATTGTCAGTCCCGAATAGATCTATTCACAAATCTCACGCTCTCCCTCCAGGAGACTATGGTTATACTATGATAGGATTTAGTTCAGTACACCAAACGGTACAATTTATAAGTAGAGTCTCACAATTCTGTATAATCTAGTTTACGTGCAGTTCTGTATTGATCTATTTATTTAAACCCATGTGTATACTTTATAGAGTAGTAATTATACTTAAATAATTATCTAATAAAGTATCCTTGTTACCCGAAAATATCATAAACTAAGTCTGTCATTTGTGTTTGGCTTGTACTCTCCCCCTAAAAACATTAAAACCATAAAAGCATAGGGGTATGAACTCACTGTTGGTTGCGTGAAATGTCGGATAGCGAAACTGGATGTGAGGACCCTCGGGTTGATGTACGCGGCACTTAACGGGATCCTAATAATACTTAAATACATATATGTATTTTATTAGTAAAACCATTATTTATAGTGTTGGAAACACACTTGCTTTTGGTTTAGGAATGTTACCGGGACTCGATTGAATCGAAGAAAGCGGGTTTTCAGCCAAGTTCACCACTTAGGGAGGTTTGCGGCCGTGAAAGGGATTACGGCCGTGAACTGTTCTTGGCCGTGAACAACCCCTTGAAGGCTTTACGGTCATGAACGGTGGGCTTAAAGGAAATATGAATTTTTGAAGGGTTCACGGCCGTGAACAGTTTGCGGCCCTTGAAGGTTTGAAGATTTGAAGGGTGTACGGCCGTGAACTCTAGAACAACTATGTTTGAATTGACGATAAGGTTGGTCTTAAATGCTCCCAAAACGTGTATTAAGGTGGATGGAGTGTTAGATGAAGAGAAAACTTGAGAAATCTCGGGTTTTCGGGTGGGGGTTTTTAGAGAGAGGAAGTGTGTTCGCGGTCAAAAAAGTGTAAATGAGGTTAGGGGTCACGTATATATAGGGGGGATTCATGGTCGGTGGTGGGGTCCAGCCGTGAACGGTTCACCAGCCGTGAATGGGTTTACGGCCGTGATCGGGTTCACGGCCGTGAACACCAATCAGGCCGGAAACTGTTGATTTTCGAAGGAATTTTGGGTTTTTTGCGCGATTTTGATTCCGACTCATATATATAAAATTCAATTATAGAACTTAAATGATTTTCCAAACCGTATGAATTTGACGGAAAATAAAACTCGAATTTTATTTGACGAAATCGGGCTAACACTAATGGAAAAAAGTTCGGGTTGTCACATCATCCCCCCGATAGAGGGAATTTTGTCCAGAAATTCAAACGTAGAATACAATCTTGGACTCGAAAAAATATGTGGGTATTTATGTTTCATCTGGTCTTCGCGCTCCCAAGTGAATTCAGGTCCCCGCTTGGCATTCCAGCTGACCTTCACTATCAGTATGCGACTTTGTTTCGTTCTTTTGACTGCTTGATCCATGATTTCGACTGGTTCTTCCAGAAAATTTAGGCTCTCATTGATATCGATCTCATTAAGAGGGACCATAAGGGTTTCGTCGGATAAACACTTTTTAAGGTATGAGACGTGGAAGACGGGATGGATATTGCTAAGCACTTGGGGTAAACGAAGTTTGTAAGCTACGTGACCGATCCTAGCGAGGATCTCAAATGGTCCTATGTGTCTCGGATTCAGCTTTCCACGCTTTCTAAAGTGTATCATGCCTTTCCAGGGTGAGACCTTCAAAAGGACACGATCACCAACTTGGAACTCTAAAGGTTTTCGTCTCTTATCAGCGTAGCTCTTTTGTCTACCTCTTGAAGCCTTTAATCGTTCCCGGATTTGTACGATCTTTTTCGTGGTTTCACGGATGATTTCTGGGCCTGTGAGAGTGCTATCGGGGACTTGACCTTTAGCTAGCTGCGTGTCACCCACCTCAGCCCAACACAGAGGGGATCTATACTTACGACCGTAGAGGGCTTCAAACGGTGCATCTTTGATGCTAGTGTGATAGGTGTTGTTGTAGGAGAACTCGACCAATGGAAAATGGGTGTCCCATGACTTGCCAAAGTCTATAACACATGCCCTCAACATGTCTTCCAATGTATGAATGGTCCTCTCACTCTGCCCGTCTGTCTGGGGATGGTAAGTTGTGCTCATATCCAGCTTAGTTCCAAGAGCCTTCTGCAATGACTGCCAAAATCTCGAGGTGAATCTGCTATCCCGATCGGAGATAATGGACACAGGCACACCATGCAGACGAACTATCTCTTGGATGTAGATTCTTGTTAGTCTCTCCATCTTGTATTTTTCTTTGATTGGCAGGAAGTGGGCAGATTTGGTTAATCGGTCGACAATTACCCAGATGGTGTCGTGCCCACTCGGAGACTTGGGCAATTTAGTGATGAAATCCATCGTAATCCTTTCCCACTTCCACTTAGGTATTTCTGGCTGTCGAAGTAGACCTGAGGACTTTTGATATTCCACCTTCACCTTGGCGCAAGTCAGGCACTTTCCCATGAATGTAGCGATCTCTGCTTTCATGTTTGGCCACCAATAGAGCTTTTTGAGATCCAGGTACATCTTATCCGAACCTGGGTGAACAGAGTATCTAGTCTTGTGAGCTTCGTTCATGACAACCTCCCTGTAACCGCCAAACTTTGGGGTCCAGATCCGGTTCATGAAATAGTAAACTCCGTCTCCTCCGATCTCCAAGTCCTTTTCCATTCCCCTCAAGGCTTCATCCGACATGTTCTCTGGTTTTAAGGCTTCCAGCTGAGCCTCTCTGATTTGAGCGGATATGGGAATGGATGGTCATTGTCAGTCCCTTCACTTTACGACCTGAATATTCCTTTCCGACTGAGTGCATCATCTACCACATTGGCCTTTCCGGGATGGTAGCGTTTTTCGCACTCATAATCATTGAGTAGCTCTACCCACCGTCGTTGCCTCATGTTCAACTCTTTCTGATCGAAGATATGTTGTAGGCTTTTATGGTCGGTGAAGACAATACACTTGGTTCCATAGAGGTAATGTCTCCAAATCTTTAACGCAAATACCAATTCTCCCAACTCTAGATCGTGAGTTGTGTAACTGACTTCGTGTGCTTTCAGCTGTCTCGAGGCATAGGCAATAACCTTTCCTCGCTGCATGAGCACACATCCTAGGCCCTAATTGGATGCATCGCAGTAGACAACAAATTCCTCCGTCCCTTCAGGCAGAGACAAAATAGGTGCGCTGCATAGGGCCTGCTTCATTGTTTGGAAAGCAGTGTCTTTCTTTTCTCCCCAACTAAATGGTACACCTTTCTGAGTTAGGGTGGTTAAAGGCTTACCAATCCTGGAGAAATTATGGATAAACCAGCGATAGTAGCCTGCAAGACCCAAGAATTGGCAGATTTCCGTAGGTGTCTTCGGTGCTGACTAATTCTCAACTGCCTTAATTTTGGAAGGTTCCACGTGTATGCCTTCCTCGCTAACCACGTGACCAAGGAAAATTACTTTTCTGATCTAGAATTCACACATAAAGAATTTTGCATATAGCTTATCCGCCCTTAAAGTTTCTAGCAGTAGCCTCAAGTGCTGTCTGTGATCTTCCTCACTCCGAGAGTAGACAAGTATATCATCAATGAATACTATCACAAACTTGTCTAGGAAAGGGCGGCACACCCGATTCATCACATCCATGAATACTGTGGGTGCGTTAGTTAGACCAAAGGGCATTACTACAAACTCGTAGTGACCATAGCGAGTCTGGAATGCTGTCTTGGGAACATGACTCTCATGGACTCGCAACTGGTGGTACCCTGATCTCAGGTCTATTTTTGATAAAAAGTCGGCTCCTTGGAGTTGATTGAAAAGGACGTTGATTCTGGATAGGGGATAACGGTTTTTGATGGTAAGCTTGTTCAATTCACGATAATCTATGCACATCCGAAATGATCCATCTTTCTTTTTCACAAACAAGATCGGGGCTCCCCAGGGTGAGGAACTTGGTCTGATGAATCCCTTGCTCAGTAGCTCATTGAGCTGGCTGGATAACTCTTGCATTTCTGCCGGTGCTAGACGGTAAGTGGACTTGGCTATGGGGGTAGCTCCGGGAATGAAGTTGATACATAACTCGACTTGGTGCTCGGGAAGGATTCCGGGAAGATCTTCGGGGAAGACATCCGGAATGTTGCAGAATTTGGGGATGCTCTCGACATCTTTAACTTCCTGCTTCTCATTAAGGACATGGGCTAGGAATGCATGACACTCCTTTCGCAGATATTTCTGGGCTTTAATGCATGAGATGAGACGAAGGTTTGAACTGAGTTTATCACCATAGATTATGAGAGATTCACCCGAGGGTAGATTGAGACGAATGGTTTTTCTTAACAAAGAATATTAGCACGATTGGGGCTCAACCATTCCATGCCGATGATGACATTGAAGCTTTTTATGGAAACTGGCATAAGGTCGATTGGAAAGGAATGATCGTTTAAGGTAAGGGTACAGCCTACGAATACGTGGTTTGTGCTCTCTTTCTTTCCGTTAGCCATCTCGACGGTAAATGTTTCGGTTAAAGGTTGGGGTTTATGCTTGAGTAGATGTTTAAATACATAACTAACAAAACTTCTCTCCGCACCAGAATCGAAAAGAATGCATGCATAAGAGTTGTCGAGGAGGAACGTACTCGTAACAACGGTGGGATCAGCAACAGCCTCCTCCTGGCCCATTGCTAGCACTCTCCATGTGTTGCTAGCTATTGTTCCCTTGGGACAATTCCTCTTGAAGTGCCTGATCTCTCCACAGCCAAAACAGGCTTGACCAACACCCGCTCCAGGAGCCTGATTGGTTGGTTGGGCTGGTGTCTTGCAAAATCGATCTGTGTGCCTGTGACAACCCGAAATCGCCGTTTGTACAAACCCTTCAGTCAAGCATGTGACAACCCGAAATTTTTAATCTTATATAGTAATCAATTCAATCAAGGTTAGACTCATTTTTGCAAACTTTTAACACTATTTGGAGTCTATTAGAGTGTTCTAAACCTAGTACATCAAAGGAATCAGTGTTTAGACGAATCAGTTGAAATTCTAAACCACCTAACCGACCATAAACCTCCTCAAAAGGAGTTTTCGGTCAAGACCTTAGAGTTTTCGGTCAAGGTGACCGAAAACCCCACCCTACATATATATATCATGATCATTTGGATCATTCTTTCCTTTTCAAAGCTAGAAACATCCATTCTCTCTCAAGTATCATCTAGTTCTTCACTTTGATCTTCAAAATTGTAAGAATTCTTTCCATTTGATTTGTTGTTACAAAGCTTTATCTAGTACAACCCTTTGATTTCATCCATGAAATCATCTCTTTCGGGTTAGATCTTCAAGAACACCAAGAACACACACTAGTGTTTTGGGCCGAAAATACCCTTCTTTGCTTCCATATTGTAAGTATCTATCTCCTATACTTGTTATCTAGTAAGGATACTTGATTTAGGGCCTTGAAAACATCCATTTCTCAAGAACAATAGGTGTTTTCGGTCAAGTGCATCTCCCTTGACCGAAAACCCTAAAGAAAGGTGCCTTTAAGGCCTTAAACTCACATAAGGCTTTGGATGAAACTTAGAACCCCTATACATACTTGAAAACCCTTAAAAATCACCTTATGCACCAAATACCATGAGTTTTCGGTCTTAACCTCATGGACCGAAAACCCTAAAAACCGAGAACCATTTGGACCGAGAATCATTTGGACTGAGAACCATTTGACCGAGAACCATTTGGCTCGAGAACCATTTGGACCAAAAATACTATTAGGACCGAAAGCTCCTAGGAACATACGACTTAGACCAAAAGCTCCATTGGGTAACCATACACTCATTTTATGTAATCATTTATGATAGTAACACTTCTATAAGAGTGTTTTCTAGTCTATGAGAGTGTTACCCTTCTTAATTAGTTGTATAAGCACTAATTGCATGCATATATGTGTCTTTATATGCTAAATAGGATCAGTGTGTGCTCAAGTCTTCACTTGACACTTAGCATCCTTTTTCCGATCTTACATTCGCATCACTCATTTCAGGTGAGTTCATACCCCTTAATCAACCTTTGAAATGATTTTAAATGCTTTTATGGGGGGAATACAAGTTGAACTATTAAGTTATTATATCAATCACATGTGATTAATAACTGTCAATCAAATAGATTTTTTCATGTTAAACTGTTTTATTCAGCTTAAGGTATTCATATATTACTTTCAAATCTCTTTTAAAGTACTATAATCTCTTTTTAAATTACTAAACTTTTATCAAAGTCTTTTAAACTTATATTCTTGTTAGATTCATGTCTATATAGATATAGTTATATAAGTAGGGTTTGAAGGACTTAGGACTGATAGCCCGCTTTATTACTTGTTCCTTGTTTGGTTGTGGACTTAGAGTATTCGTTTATTTGTCCGAGTGTCATTGAAGTCCTAGTTATATATTATGTATATCTGTTTAGATATTAAAACTCTTACTCCAGTTCAGCGCCTTTGGGTAGCAAAGGTACCTAGATAACCTTTCAAGTAAACTATAATAGGTATAGTTTAGAAATCAACAATAACTTTTATGAAGAGAAACTAGCTATATCAATATTCTAAAACATGTACTTTTAGTAAAAAGAAACATATATAGCAATCAAAAAACGAGATACATCCTCATGACGCGGATTTCACCGTTGTCGAGTTGGTAACTAGAGTCTCCTGGAGGGAGAGAGGGCATTGTGTGTATAGATCTATACGGGACAGACCATCCCACATCATGACTGCTAGCCACAGTCCCGGCCGACCAAGCCAAGGGATGACAAATGTCACATTTATTTCGACGCCAGCAGGTCGTCGTGTTTACTTCCGTCAATCAGTATGGTTACGCGTGTCTTCACATTTACCTTATAATTCATGGTTTTAAGGTAATTAGTACCACGGTAGTTTCTACATATAAAACTACGGCACTATAATATTTTCCCTAATACATTAAACTTAGAACGTTTTTGACATAAAACGATAAAGTAAAACTATATTTTGATAATGATAGTAACATTGGGAAAAATGCTCTTTAAATACAAAACAGTCGGGTCTTGGTAGAAGACTGCTTTTAGTAAAGAAACTCATTCTTTTAAACATGAAATAGTCGAGTCTTGGTAGAAGACTACTATTAATAGAAAATATAGGATTTTCTGGAAGGAATTCAAATACTTTATAAACTTTTATCACCATCATCTAATGAGATTATTTTGAGGAAAAACATGTATTATTATCAATGTCATTAAAATACTCATGAACTCACCAGCATTAAAATGTTGGTCCTCTCTTTCAAAATAACTTGTATTCTCAGATCGTCAGTAGCAAGTACACTCTGGGAGCTTTTTGCGAAGTCAGCCTTGTACCGAGCTGCATCTTATGTTATTCTCTATATCTACCTTTGATGTTGTTGGTAAATGTAACCTATGTAAAACTTATACTATTAATGCAATGGTTGTTGTACTTTGATTACTATACTGCATGTGTTGTGATACTTGACATGACGTCCTCCACCCCATAACGTTTCCACCGTTCCGGTTTTGGGGTGTGACAGATTGGTATCAGAGCATTGTTTATAGTGAACTCGGTATATCAAATCATAAAAGATATACAACCTATAAATACAATGGGATAAAAACACTCTGACCAAGAGTTATCCTTTAAAATCTAACCATATTTTACAGAAGTATAAATACATCCAGAATATAAAAGCCCGAACAAGAATCACAAGAAGAACAAGAATAAAAGTCTTTGGATGTTGAACATTACCGTCAAACCTGGGCAGTTATGTAATCGTAGCTGGAATAAATATAGCCTGATCAACTATATTTATTCGAGATGCGACTAACGTGTGTTTGGGAGTGATGGTGGTGTTGCAATGAATCTGAAACTTACCATATAGGAATGCTAGAGCCGAAAATAAAGTTTAAAATACTATAGGGGTATTTTATGATACTAAAAGACTAACAATAAACCCAAAAGCATGTTCAAAAGTTCTAGAATGAAACATGTAATTAAAATACTATAGGAGTATTTTAGGAATCTTAAATAACCTTGCGTGAAAATTAAAAAGACCCTTATTGATAGATCTATGATTACAGAGTATATGCCCTCGAGGTTATATAGAGTGAGGGTCTCATAGACTAAGAATGTGTGGTTTCGCTCTACTTCCTTTTCCTTGTTTGGATGTGGATATAGAGTAGTATCACATATTCGAAGGTCTATCAGATCTAAGTTATATATGATTTGTGTACACTATGTAATTGTAGAAGGATCCGATAAGGATCACACATTAAAATGTTTTAATAATCTCTTAAGATTCTTTAGACATTCCCATTCTCGCATAAACCCTTTTAGAAAACCTTATCCACTTCAGTAATCGGCAGAGGAGTCGACAAAGACCCAGAAGAGGTTCATTGAGAAGATTTCCAAGTAGGAAATAAATGAACAAGTGATGAGACTATTGAAATCACCATGTGCCTATACCTTTTAGGGACATCGGTGGGAAATTCGCCCGAACTTCCGAGATTCCAGTCATCCATTAGGAAGTGATGACGATCAGAGTCAGGGTCAGAAGTAATACGGAGCGAAATTTCAATATGTCTACAGGAGAAGAGAACCCCATAAAAATGCCCAGAGAAAACCAAAGTTCATTTTAGCCAGGGATAAGCGGTGAACAGAGGGAGCCAATGCATGAGACCCGAGAAGTGTTTCTACCTCTTTAATGTCACACTAATAACCCATAAAATAATACAATTTAGTGAGCTAGTGATTACACTACTCAAACTATGTGTTAGGCAAATCGTCTTTCCTGTCGCGATTAATATAAATAGATCGGATCACAAAACCTCGATTGAGAGTGTTTCGCCCTAAACTTTCATGAGTCTTTTTCTTGTGTAATTTTCGTTCCAAAGTCCATTCGAATCTTTTTCCAAGCTGGAGAGTGAACCTTTTCAATATAAAGATAACTTAGTTGAAACGACACCCATTTTATGACTTTCGGATGCATTTACTACTACCCTGTTACCAAGACTGCATCATAGGGATGTAGGTCGACACTTAGAGAACCATAGCTTAAAGCGCGGGAAAAATTTATGCTTGTTATATTAAAGAAAGATATGTCTAGAGGTAACCATCGTTTCTCATCGGTTTGTGTTCCTCATCGTGTAGGAAGAACCATGCCTCCAAAGAAACGTAACCAACCCGCTAGCAAGACACCGACTCTTCAGATCGATGAAGCTACGTTCCAAGCTGCAGTTTCAGCAGCCGTAGCAGCTGTCATGGCTCACCTGAATGCTAACAACGCAAATGTTAGCAGGAGCACTATCGGGAATCCCGATCATAGCAATGGACAACAGCAACCAGCAACGGCGTGTAAAGCCACCCAAGAACTCCAATCTAATCCCCTGAAAAGAAAGTTTGAGAATGAAAAAGGGAGTACCTCGGCTTAAGGACCTTCCGAAGGGCAGCAAGCTAAGGTAGACAATACCCCTGTCAACCCACCTGTCTCCACACCAAGAAGACCATACCTAGGAAACTTCCCCCACTGCAGCAAGTGTAACTACCATCATTATGGAGTCTGTCGAGAACCCTTTTGTGTTAGGTGCAACATGAAGGGGCATACCGCTCGCAACTGCAGAACCCCGGTTGAGTTCATTACATCAACCACCAATGTTGGGACCAGTCCAATATGCTACCTATGTGGTGAAATTGGGCACCTCAAAAGGGACTGCCCAACTGAAAGGAATAACAAGGACGTAGGAGGAGTTTAACCCTAATACCTAGGGGAACATCAAGGAACCCGGTAGAATTTTGGTACGCCTCTCAACCTCAAGTACCTAATCGGAAACCTTAAATAATCCATTCTAATTGAAATTACTCCCTCGTTAAGGCAAAAGTCGCAGCACTGTTGTAAAACTTCAAAACCCATCAGGTAAAACTATGATGGCTTAGTATATACGTTAAGGCCATTTATAATCAGGATTGATAGACCTCGAGTGAGTGATGCGGCCTTATCTCCTGTTCCTTGTTTGGTTGTGGATTTAGGGCGGAGTCGCTCAGTCAACGGTCCTTTTAATCTTAATTATACATGACTAGTGTGTACTAGGCGATTATAGAGAGGCCTCGTGAGAAATATATTCATGAAAAGTACATCTTTCCAAAGTATCAGGACCCCTAGCGTTCAGAGTCAGTCATGTCGGTCCAAGTATTCGCGGTAGTAATACCCTGGACGAACCCGAAACGCTAATAACTTTTGTGCTCTGTTCAGCACATGGTCCTATCAATCTCCATTTCATATCGTGTCGATGTTCGTAAATTTCGACACTACCATCATCCATGGTTCAACTTGGTTCGACCATGCGAGAAATTCTAGTGATGTGTAAAAAGAACTTTCACCTTATCCTAAGCGTCAAATAAAATTCATTTCGAACCTAATAGAAAACATAATGAGAACCATCGGTCGTCTCTCTCATCCAACCTTCAGAAGTACCCAGAAGAGGGGTACCACGCGCTGTTAACCAACCCCATTAGACATTAAAACCAGAAGCGAAAGGCACTACAGATATTCCGGCAGACAATAACCGCCCGAGACCTACTTAGTAGATCCCCCAGAAAGACCACTTGCACCGCACGATCTAGTTCGTGAATCAAGAGAAAGAACTCATGGGATTAACTTAGTACTACGGAGTATATGCATAAGAGTGATATATAATTAACGTCGATAAGAATTAAGATGTGTGCTTCCGCCCTACTCCCTGTTCCTTGTTTGGTTGTGGGTTGGGGTGGGGCCACACATCTGAACATCCTGTCAGTTTCAATTATATACGACTTATATACACTGAGTAATAGTGTTTGAGCCGAGTATAAGGTCTACCACGAACCTTAAAATAAAACCCTTCATCATATACCCGTAGGGAAGGAGCTGAAGTCAAGAAAACAATGGTGAGTTGAGCTACTAAAATGACTACCAATTCGAAATTTGTTGTCATCCCGGGTTAGGCCAACATGGTAGCTGACACCCTCAGTTAGGAAAAGTAACTCAGGTCGTAAGAGTCAAAAACATTGACTACGACCATCCATTCACGCCTGATCCCACAAAGTAAGCATCTCAGTAGTGGGCCAAGAAACCTGGAAAGCTGTGACAGTTTAAACTCTACGAAGAATGGATGGGGAAATTAGAGGTCCTGAGTGACAGATTCTTATGCCATCTAAATTTAATCTGGGTAGAGAAACTCGGTAACATCGGAAGAGTAGCTGCAAGGGATGCTCGCACTACTCAAGCACTCGTTCATCCAGATACAGACGGGAAGTGGCTAGGTCAGAAAGAGTTGTGATGATACCTCGTCATGTGAGAAAGTTACCGTCGCCCTATAGATGATAGTCTGCATTCACCAAAGTTAATACTAGGATACAAAGAACCGCATGATTTCCTCTGCGACCAGGAATACTTTAGTAAAGTAGGCAGCAAGTTGCGTTAAGCTTTATAACCCAGGTCATAAAGAGATTGGGGACTCGACATCAGTCTAGGTGTTAGTCGACGGGTTATACAAGATTACGCGCTCCCTACAAACTTGAGGAAGCAAACGCAATCGAAAAACTAATGGAGCGTGTCATAAAGATTGCTAGACTAATAGGTGTTCCAAGGAATATTATCACTAAAGAGATAGTAGAACCACCTCCCAAAATAGTCAATCACTTCAGAAAATCTCTAAGGACGAATCTAGCCCTGATCTGAGGCTGCTATCCATGAAACAGCGAACCGAGTGAGAGAATGATTCCTTCCAGTTAGGGATCATGTTGTGAAAGCATCTATTAGGCGGTGATGAAAATTGGAAATATCTAAGCATCATCTAGTAAAACCCTCTATTATCCTGACGTTGAGATATTCCGTTAGAAACACCTCATGAGTCGAAAGTGCAGGTCCTTTCTACACTGGGCTGAGGTAGATGTCACACAACCAATAGATGCCAGCATATAGTCAGCACCTTCAATGATCCAGAAAACCTCCGAAAGCCAACCAGTAGGAAATATGAATCCGAAGACGACCTGAGCCTCCTAAGAACCAATCAGAAGGACTACACCTCCAGTAACGGAAAACCTTTGGAACCTCAGAATGGTGATCACGTCAAGTGATGATCTCACCATGGAAGTACATTATGTTCTAGGTACTGAAACGTTCCATTTTCCAAAGAACTGGGGACCATCAGAGATTCTTGATAGAATTGGTCCAGTATCCGTCAGACCCAGACTGCTTTAGGGATTCCATAAGTTCCACCCTAACCTGTCTACGTCACGGCGAATGAACCGAAAGTACCCGACAAAACTCTCACCACTTTTCTCGATTTGAACCATGGAAACCAGAGCCACGTTTGTTTAAAGGAAACGGGAGAAATCTAGCTCAGAAAAAGGGAACCGATGAAACCTTATCCCGTGTGGCCCAGAAATCAAAGAAGAAACTATATCTCGTAACAAAAATTCGCTAAAACTCAGTATGGACCTGATTCCCCTAAGGAACGGACGGATCAGCTAGAACATGAAGTATCCACATATTTCATATCCATCCTTGAGTGTTCGTTAAGATTCTAACGGGGGGATGATGTGACAACCCGAAATTTCCGTTTGTACAAACCCTTCAGTCAAGCATGTGACAACCCAAAATTTTTAATCTTATATAGTAATCAATTCAATCAAGGTTAGACTCATTTTTGCAATCTTTTAGCACTATTTGGAGTCTATTAGAGTGTTCTAAACCTAGTACATCAAAGGAATCAGTGTTTAGACGAATCAGTTGAAATTCCAAACCACTTAACCGACCATAAACCTCCTCAAAAGGAGTTTTCGGTCAAGACCTTAGAGTTTTCGGTCAAGGTGACCGAAAACCCCACCCTACATATATATTTCATGATCATTTGGATCATTCTTTCCTTTTCAAAGCTAGAAACATCCATTCTCTCTCAAGTATCATCAAGTTCTTCACTTTGATCTTCAAAATTGTAAGAATTCTTTCCATTTGATTTGTTGTTACAAAGCTTTATCTAGTACAACCCTTTGATTTCATCCATGAAATCATCTCTTTCGGGTTAGATCTTCAAGAACACCAAGAACACCAAGAGCACACACTAGTGTTTTGGGCCGAAAACACCCTTCTTTGCTTCCATATTGTAAGTATCTATCTCCTATACTTGTTATCTAGTAAGGATACTTGATTTAAGGCCTTGAAAACATCCATTTCTCAAGAACAATAGGTCTTTTTGGTCAAGTGCATCTCCCTTGACCGAAAACCCTAAAGAAAGGTGCCTTTAAGGCCTTAAACTCACATAAGGCTTTGGATGAAACTTAGAACCCCTATACATACTTGAAAACCCTTAAAAATCACCTTATGCACCAAATACCATGAGTTTTCGGTCTTAACCTCATGGACCGAAAACCCGAAAAACCGAGAACCATTTGGACCGAGAATCATTTGGACCGAGAACCATTTGACCGAGAACCATTTGGCTCGAGAACCATTTGGACCGAAAATACTATTAGGACCGAAAGCTCCTAGGAACATACGACTTAGACCAAAAGCTCCATTAGGTAACCATACACTCATTTTATGTAATCATTTATGATAGTAACACTTCTATAAGAGTGTTTTCTAGTCTATGAGAGTGTTACCCTTCTTAATTAGTTGTATAAGCACTAATTGCATGCATATATGTGTCTTTATATGCTAAATAGGATCCGTGTGTGTGCTCAAGTCTTCACTTGACACTTAGCATCCATTTTCCGATCTTACGTTCGCATCACTCATTTCAGGTGAGTTCATACCCCTTAATCAACCTTTGAAATGATTTTAAATGCTTTTATGGGGGGAATACAAGTTGAACTATTAAGTTATTATATCAATCACATGTGATTAATAACTGTCAATCAAATAGATTTTTTCATGTTAAACTGTTTTATTCAGCTTAAGGTATTCATATATTACTTTCAAATCTCTTTTAAAGTACTATAATCTCTTTTTAAATTACTAAACTTTTATCAAAGTCTTTTAAACTTATATTCTTGTTAGATTCATGTCTATATAGATATAGTTATATAAGTAGGGTTTGAAGGACTTAGGACTGATAGCCCGCTTTATTACTTGTTCCTTGTTTGGTTGTGGACTTAGAGTATTCGTTTATTTGTCCGAGTGTCATTGAAGTCCTAGTTATATATTATGTATATCTGTTTAGATATTAAAACTCTTACTCCAGTTCAGCGCCTTTGGGTAGCAAAGGTACCTAGATAACCTTTCAAGTAAACTATAATAGGTATAGTTTAGAAATCAACAATAACTTTTATGAAGAGAAACTAGCTATATCAATATTCTAAAACATGTACTTTTAGTAAAAAGAAACATATATAGCAATCAAAAAACGAGATACATCCTCATGACGCGGATTTCACCGTTGTCGAGTTGGTAACTAGAGTCTCCTGGAGGGAGAGAGGGCATTGTGTGTATAGATCTATACGGGACAGACCATCCCACATCATGACTGCTAGCCACAGTCCCGGCCGACCAAGCCAAGGGATGACAAATGTCACATTTATTTCGACGCCAGCAGGTCGTCGTGTTTACTTCCGTCAATCAGTATGGTTACGCGTGTCTTCACATTTACCTTATAATTCATGGTTTTAAGGTAATTAGTACCACGGTAGTTTCTACAAATAAAACTACGACACTATAATATTTTCCCTAATACATTAAACTTAGAACGTTTTTGACATAAAACGATAATGTAAAACTATATTTTGATAATGATAGTAACATTGTGAAAAATGCTCTTTAAACACAAAACAGTCGGGTCTTGGTAGAAGACTGCTTTTAGTAAAGAAACTCATTCCTTTAAACATGAAACAGTCGAGTCTTGGTAGAAGACTACTTTTAATAGAAAATATAGGATTTTCTGGAAGAAATTCAAATACTTTATAAACTTTTATCACAATCATCTAATGAGATTATTTTGAGGAAAAACACGTATTATTATCAATGTCATTAAAAAACTCATGAAATCACCAGCATTAAAATGTTGATCCTCTCTTTCAAAATAACTTGTATTCTCAAGTCGTCAGTAGCAGGTACACTCCGGGAGCTTTTTGCGAAGTCAGCCTTGTACCGAGCTGCATCTTATGTTATTCTCTATATCTACTTTTGATGTTGTTTCTAAATGTAACCTATGTAAAACTTATACTATTAATGCAATGGTTGTTGTACTTTGATTACTATACTGCATGTGTTGTGATAATTGACATGACGTGCTCCAGCACAGAACGTTTCCGTCGTTCCGGTTTTGGGGTGTGACAGTGCCCCTTCTTGCCACAGCTGTTGCATTGTAAATCACGGTAGGGTCTGTGATGATGAAAGTTACACTTGTCGCACCTTGGAAGAGTACCAGCATATCTACTGGAAGGTGCTTGAGCTGCAGGAACAACGGTAGGAATGGTAGCAAGATTAACTGCCACTACTTGTTGTTTCTTGGAGGGCTCCTGCAAAGGCTGGCCCTTTCGCTTGTTCCAAAACTTTTTCTTCCCACCACTCGCTTTTCGTGGTTCGGGAGCGGCTGCCATTTCATCAAGATCAACCCCATGATCTATAAGAGTTTGCGCTAAACACTTGGCGCTGTCGAATGTGAGAGGTTTAGCTGTCAAAACATTTTCTTTAGTTGGGGGCGTCAATCCCCAAATGTACCTCTCTATTTTCTTGATTTCGTGGGTGACCATCCCCGGACATAGTAGAGTCAGATCGCAAAATCTAGCTGTATAGGTAGCAATTTCGGAACCCTTCATCTGCAGGTTCCAATGCTCGTGCTCTAACTTCTGCATTTCGCCCCTTGGGCAGTACTCAACAAGCATGAGTTCCTTTAAACTCTCCCAACCCATGACATTTGCTACTGGCAGAATTAGGGATTTGACCCGGCTATTCCACCAAGTCAATGCTCTATCGGTGAAGGTGCAGGCGGCAAACTTCACCTTGCCGGCCTCAGAACAAGCACAAATCTCAAAAATCGATTCGATCTTCTCGAACCACTGGGTTAGAGCAATGACTCCTCCATTTCCGTCGAAAGACTTGGGCTTCGCGTTCATGAAATCTTTATAGGAACACTCCTTCTGATGCCCCTGACCACCCTCAAGATTTTGGGGATGGGTACCACTTCCTAATCCGCTAGAGCCACCAGGATTTATTTGTGCTATCGTGGCAGCCACAACGGCTTTAACTGTTGCCTGGAACATGGCAGGATTGAACTAAGGAGGTGGTGGCTGAGGATCTGTCGGAGGGTTTGTTGCTCTTTCTGTTGGGTCTCTTCCTGGGAGGTATCTTTCTCTAAAAGATACAAAGGGAAAAATGATGATAAGCCTTCTATACTGATCATGAATCGGATATTTTCGAGCAAGATATATTTAAATCCTACAACTATAATAGAGATCTAAAATAAAGGTTTACTAACATAAACAAGGAATTGCAGGTCTTTCATTTTTGAGGATCTGTACTACTAGTGATAACTATGTGCAGTGTTATAGAACCATAAAATACTCCTATAGTATTTTAACTATGTGCTTCATTTCTATATGATTTGGTGAGTTTTAGACTTGTCGCAACACCACAGTCACTCCCAAACACATGTTGGTCATATCTCGGACAAATATAGTTGATCAGGTTATATTGGCCCCACATATGACTACATAACTATTCAGGTTTAACCGCAGTGTCCTACTCGCCCTACATACTTTTATGTAGTTCTTACTATGTTATACTTCTTGTACATATGCATACTTGTATACTTTTATAAAATACTTAAAATTTTAAAGTATACTTTTAGTTTCAAAGCGCTTCGACCCTTTAATGTTTATAGTTGTATACCATGTAAGGTTCGGTATACTTAGTTCACTATAAACAATAGCTCTGATACCAATCTGTCACACCCCTAAACCGAAATGGCGGAAATGTTTGGGGGTGGATGACGTCATATGTAGTATCACAACAATTGCATCATAGTAATCAAAGTAAACACAACCATTACATTGAATATATAGAAGGTATTTACATCTGTTTGATTCATATAAATATACAACAAAAGCAACAAAGTAAAGACCTGACTCTATATGCTCCGTCTTCTCAAAAGTCTGCCGAGGTACCTGTCTACTGATTTCCTGAGAATACAATCGGTTTTTAAAAGAGTATCAACATTAAGCTGGTGAGTTCATAAGCATGTTTTTGAAATGAAAACCTGTTAATGAATCATTGAAAAAGTTTGTATGTTTTCCAATAAAATCCAGTGTTTTCTAACAAATGAATTTGTTACAATGTTCCATAAGTACTAGTTTGATTGCTCGTTTACTACCAGATTAATTGTATATTACGGTTTTTGAATGTAAAACCCCTTTTTGTATGAAAACCCTGGATAAAACCAGTATATATATATATATATATATATATATATATATATATATATATATATATATATATATATATATATATATATGTATATATATTAGTCTTATTAATTAAAATAAAACTGTGATTTGAAATCCCTGGAATCCTCCAGTTGTATTATGAAATAGTTCTATTAATGAAAATGGAACTAAAGAATAATGAATCCCGTAAACAAAAAGGTTAGTTTATACAATTATGAGTCGTATAACCATGCTTGATATGTCCTAGAGACCTTTACGACGTTCTTCAAGTGTCGGATATATGTCATTTGTGACCCCAAGCATGCCTGCCTAACTGTAACTAGCAGTTCAGGTGTGGGATTGTCAGTCTCGAATAGATCTATTCACAAATCTCACGCTCTCCCTCCAGGAGACTCTGGTTATACTATGATAGGATTTAGTTCAGTACACCAAATGGTACAATTTTGAAGTAGAGTCTCACAATTCTGTATAATCTAGTTTACGTTCAGTTCTGTATTGATCTATTGTATTTAAACCCATGTGTATACTTTATAGAGTAATAATTATACTTAAATAATTATCTAATAAAGTATCCTTGTTACCCGAGAATATCATAAACTAAGTCTGTCATAGTTTATATGTTTAGCAATGTATAAACTCCGAATTTGTGATGTTGTATTTTGAAACCCCAAACTATACCTATTATAGTTTGCATGAATATTATGTATTTGGTTCATGGATTGATCTGAAAACTATGCAATTTGGTAGTAAGTCGAAAACATCCCTTATGCTCAACATAATACAAAAGGGATAAAAGATCTAAATATTTTATGAAATGTGGAAACCGTATGACTATATCCATTGCATCAGTTTTAAGTGTTTTGAAATCCTTTTTTTGTATAAATTCACAAAATCATTTGTGTTTGGCTTGTACTCTCCCTCTGAAAACATTAAAACTATAAAAGCATAGGGGTATGAACTCACTGTTGGTTGCGTGAAATGTCGGATAGCGAAACTGGAAGTGAGGACCCTCTGGTTGATGTATGCAACACTTAACGGGATCCTAATAACAATTAAACACATATATGTATTTTATTAGAGAAACCATTATTTATATTGTTGGAAACACACTTGCTTTTGGTTTAGGAATGTTACCGGGACTCGATTGAATCGAAGAAAGCGGGTTTTCAGCCAAGTTCACCACTTAGGGAGGTTTGCGGCCGTGAAATGGATTACGTCCGTGAACTGTTCTTGGCAGTGAACAACCCTTTGAAGGCTTTACGGCCGTGAACGATGCTCCTGAAGGAAATATGAATTTTTGAAGGGTTCACGGCCGTGAACAGTTTGCGGCCCTTGAAGGTTTGAACATTTGAAGGGTGTACGGCCGTGAACTCAAGAACAACTATGTTTGAATCGACGATAAGGCTGGTCTTAGATGCTCCTAAAACGTGTTTTAAGGTGGATGGAGTGTTATATGGAGAGAAAACTTGAGAAATCTCGGGTTTTCAGGTGGGAGTTTTTAGAGAGAGGAAGTGTGTTCGCGGTCATAAAAGTGTAAATGAGGGTAGGGGTCACGTATATATAGGGGGGATTCATGGTCGGTGATGGGGTCCAGCCATGAACGGTTCACCAGCTGTGAATGGCCGATCACGGCCGTTAACACCAATCAGGCCGGAAACTATTGATTTTCGAAGGAATTTCGGGTTTTTCGCGCGATTTTGATTCCGATTCATATATATATATATATATATATATATATATATATATATATATATATATATATATATATATATATATATATATATATATATATATATATATATATATATATATATATATATATATATATATATAATTCAATTTTATAACTTAAATGAGTTACCAAACCATAAGATAGCCACCTGAACAAATGATCCTACTCTAGAGCCACAAATAAGTGAGTAACAGGCAAGAAATCCTACATCAAGAATTCTCTGGCTATCCTACATGGCTATGTACAGTCCCTAGGGCATTCCACAAGACGATACCCAACCCGTTGGTACTCTAACCACCATACCACTACCGCTGCATCCTAACACACAAGGATATATATATATATATATATATATATATATATATATATATATATAACAGCCCACTACAACACAACAACATCCTACACATAAGGACACATAACCAAATATATAAGGAATGCATATCTCTATGTATCTAGATGTCAGATAGACACCCGAACAAATGATCCTACTGTACAGCCACAACCAAACAAGGAACAGACAAGAAAGCCTAGATCAAGAGTCATCAGTCTAACCTATGTGGCTACATACAACCCCTAGGGAAACCCTCCACTAAATCATAACCAAAACTAGTGGGTCGGAATTGGTGCCTTCGACCCACGGGTAAAGTAAGGAAAACATACCTGAAACGACTCAGAAATACAGCGACGCACTTCCTCTCTCTGCACTGCTACCTCCCACGAGCCCTCTTGCACCAAAACATGGAAGGATCTTAATCAATATCCCAAATCCGTCGAGTTTGACCCAAAGTCGAACTTTTCAAAAATTCAATGGTCAATGGCCCCTCACGATGTGACACTCCATTTGCCATGTCGTGAGCCACTAAAAGTCCAAATAGTCGCGATCCTTCGATCCTCATGACGTGACAGGGATAGTCTCACATCGTGAGAACTACCCGAATAACAATTTGATGAATAAAACCCCTTAATCCATTAAGCCACTAACCCACCTCCACTATAAGGTATCCTAATAACCCAAAAAGCATAAAATTCGATGCTTTAACATCTTCCATGTCCAATGCAAGACTTGAGCTCAAATTAGGGCATTTATGAAGAAAAGGAGGTCAAAACCTAAAGCATGAGCTCAAACATCACCTAAACTTCAGATCCACGACATATTATCACCAAGGGACTCTAAGATCTAGCAACACTCTAACTCATCTAAACATGGATAATCATGCATATAACCTTAGATCTAGCAACAAAGAATCATAAATCTTGAATCTTGGTTACTCACAAAGGTCTAGAGATGTTGCTAGAAGATGTAAATGAAGCTTCGAAGTTGGGTCTATCTCGAAAGGTTATCCCTTCTTCTTCAAGCCGTCAAAACACTAGCAAAAGATCAAGAATCACAAGGAGAGGCCAGGGTAAGGGTTTTTCTGTGTTTGAGGACAAAAGAAGCTGGTAATGAACTATAAAAATGACTTAGAGGGGCTTAAATAGAAAGGAAAGCCTAAAAGATCGAGTTTTTAACCAAATGGTACTGGTTATAAAATTAATTTACCAAATGATAGTACCTCTAATGTTCTTCACTAAATGATGGTAAATATCCTATGTACCCAATTTTTTATACAATAAAAGATTATTAAAAAACGTTCGTTCTGTTTATCCCGCTTCTTCTCCGATGGTTCTTGTAATCTTGTTCCTCCTCTGGCGAGCTCACCACCTTTTCCTCTACCAGTTAATTAGTTCTCCACCGAACTTCCAGAAGTCATGTAGAGCCTTCATCGAATTGCATCGTTCTTTACAAATTTCTCATCTTAAATGTCAATTTAGACATTAATAAACACACATATTCATCTATATCAGACAACTTTCCATTCTCTTATCTAAGCATAGAAAGACAATCACAAAAAACTCTTCATGCTAGCATCTTCAGTTTGAACTTTTATATTGCCTTTATTTTCTTCCATTAATGACCACATCAAAATCATCAACACAAACATGAGTTATTTACAAATGGAAGCATTTATTATCATTATCTTCTTCTTCTTTTTCATTCTAATGCGTTAGTGAACCATGTTTCTCGAAAAAGTCAGAATCTCTGCAACTGGACTCGTATTTTATGAGATTAGGGCAATTTCATCTTACATCTCATTCTGAAACGCTAAAAAATTTTAGTTTCTTTGTTCCAAAATCTTAACCACGTCATGTTCTTTAATTTAAGCGTAACTTACAGTGTTAGTGTGGTTCGATTCCATCAACCAATGGCAACCTCTCCACTCTCCAGCATCATGTTCTTGGCAAATGATTTTGAAGGATAAAATCCCAGCAGAGCAATCTCTATATCTTATTTACTCTCTAGTCAATTTTTAACTTAATTATTTTCCTAAACAAGTAATTTGGGTAATACCACATAAACAAGCAGCCAAATTTTAAGGAAGAGTGATCCACCATGGACGGTAACAGAGGAAGATCGTCGGAAAAAAACAAAGGAAAGAAAAAAAACGAGTGAGAGAGAGAGAGAGAGTCATCAATGGATTACCTGGTTGGTGTTCATGACAATAATCATCAGATAAGAAACGGCCATGGCAGAAATATGTTAGTTATGCAACACAACTATATTGAGAGGCAGAGAGAAGATAGGTGCCAGTTTGTATTTTTTATTTTTTAATAGAAACTATTATGTTTTTACTATATTTTTGTAAATAAGTTTTGTACTACCATTATCTGGTAAATAAAATTTACAATCACTATGGCCTTCTTAATAACTCCTAAAAGATCATGGCCTTGGGCTGCAGCCGTTCCCATGTCGTGAGCCTTTATGTCTCACGTAATGAGCTCATTTGAATCCGCATTTTCATTTATTCACTTGTCACGTCGTGACCTCTCTATGGTCACGTCGTGACATCCATTTTTACCCAGAAACCATGCCTTTGACTCCTTGATGCCCTAAACCGATCCATTCCGGAAATTGGGTGTTACATTATAATTTCCTTCACATGATAACAATGTACCTATATTTCATTACTAATAATACTAATATGGAAAAAAAATAAAGAACAATGCCCACATTGGTAACAAAATGTAGATGAATTGCTATTATATGGATTAAGAAAATATAAAGTGTCCCAAAGGCTTCAACTACATTAGAAGCACCCTTCATGCTTTGGAGAAGGATTATGATGATATATTTGGAATTTGATGGGGGTTATAATGGTTGGTTCCATGAAGAAATTCTAATATTTGTACAAGTATCTAAGTTGTGGTGTCTTTTACATGGTTCGTGGGATCTTTGGTGAAAGTTGTGATCTTGAAATCTTGAGAGACATTTACTATGAGTCAAGTACTTAGGTGATGGACCTTCCAACCAATAACACAAGATGGTCATTCCATTTGATGTGAAAGTTGTTTGGGAGATCAATAGTTAAGAGAAAACTTAAAAAGGGTAAACCAACAAAGTTACATGATAACTGTAGAGCAAGTGCAAGTATCACCCAACTATGCCATATCCCCTCCCTCTCCCCTGTCACTACTCTCCTTCCTATTTCCTTTTATCTAAATTCTCATTTATTATCATGTCCTAGATCATTTAATTCAAAAGTACACATGCATCTGTCTCAACTGGAAAATCTGAAACTTGTTAAGGAGTTATTATGCATTATAATTATTTAGGTAAGAAACATGACAAAAGAGTGGTAACCAATTTCAATCCAAGATAATATGGCATACTTCTTTCATATGTTTCAATTATAACATTGTTCTATGACAAATCTACCTAATTATAGGTATAGCAATATACTTGATTTTTTTACAAAAAATAGAAAAAACATTCCCCCTATTGGTAACCAATAATATAATTCTTTTTTGTCACATGGACTATTACTGTAATGTTTTTCTGCCAAACGTCAGCTAGGTAATCTTTTTCGGCGAAAGGGACCAATTATGTAGTATTTTTTCATCCACATGACCAATTATATAATATTTTTTCTATAGAAGGACCATTTCGTAATATTTTCCTACATTGCTATTATTCGTAAAGAGCCATAAGTATGATGCTATTATTGGTCAAACAAAGCTTCATTTTTAGTTGATATGTGTATTTAAAAAATGTTATCAACTCAAGTATAAACTATAAGAAACTTCAAAAATGAACAAAAATTAATGATAATTATAATAATAATAATAATAATAATAATAATAATAATAATAATAATAATAAATTCTTTATCGTATCCTTTTTGTCTGTGTCATTTTTTCGTTAGCGGTTCAAAACTCCTTATCATTCTCATTTACTACTCATTACTCAATGAGGAAGCCATACGCAAAAAGGAAGAGACTCATAGAATGGCAAAGGCAAATAGAGCCTGAGACGCTTGCAAAATCTTTTCCATTCTTCGGTTATGTATGGAAAGATAGAAATAAAATGTGCCCTTCAAAATTTGATTCGAATCAAACGATCCGCGACTGCCAATATATCTCGCGGTAACAAAAATGTATTGTTCTGGGGTATATCAAGGTTCAGTCTCTGATTCATATTTCGTCAACCAATCCCTCCCAATTCCCATCTTTGTTGAAAGATTTTTTTTTGTAAATCGTCCGGCAATCGAACCAAAAACTCGCGTTCCTTTTGGATATCATTCTTGATCAATCACAATTTAAACATGGGTTTGATTCACACTCCATGTTATGAGAAATATTTACCATCCGAAAAGAGGAAAAAACGGAGCCTTTGTCCGATAGAGTGAATAAATCTGCCAGTTCTTCAAATCTCTCTTCTAATTCAAAATCGTGGTGTAACGCTTACCCTGTTATGGTCATGGAATAGATGAAATAAATCAAAAAATGGATTTTTGTTCAAAAATGAAATCTTGTTGGAACTCCTCTTCTTAGAGGAAATGATTAAGGAATACTCGGAGAATCATCTACAAAACCTTCGTATAGGAATTCACAAAGAAACAATCCAATTAATCAAGATACACAACGACGATCATATTATTGAATTAACCGATCAACTTGACATCAGAGATTTATTCTGAATGCCTGTTCGCAAAAAATTTCGAGATTTTTTACTCTTATGATACACCATATCCGGCTCGGTTATTGATAGAGTGAATAAATCTTCCAGTTTTTGAAATCTCTCTTCTGATTCAAAATCGTGGTGTAATGTTGTTATTTTGGATTTTGATGTAAGTATGTTGCTATTTTTGTAAGAATTGGTGTTGATGTTTTATTATGCAATGTCTTAAAAAAAATACACGTAGCCCTAACATGATTTCTAGTGCTTTTAAACCAACAAAAAAACATGTGTATCATTTATTGGAAGTAGGTTGCTATTAAACAAACCGAATATCTGCAACATTTCTCAATATTTTAGAAAAAAAAATAATAATATTTTGGGGCCGTGATATTCAATGTGTTAATTTTTTATAATGTTCATAAAAAGAAGAAATTGTGACTGATGCATGTTTGTGTCTTTAAGAAATCTTACAGGTTCAACAGACTAGAGTCGATTAAAAGAGAGCCTATATCCACTTTGATCCATGCTTCCAGCAAAAAGGTAATAATAATATAATAACTATATTCATAATCCTATCATAGTAATATAAATGATAGTAATAGTAATTATATTTTGGAAAGAGAATTTTCCTAACGAGGGTATTGACCGGCTAGATTCAAATACCCCTAAGGTAGATGGCAGCCTAGAGTTTGGATACCATGTATAAAATTATATATTTTTTAACATTTTAACTGGAAAATGGAAATAGAATGGCATTATCAGTGTTCATCCAAATTCGACTAATGACAGAATTTATCACTTTCACTACATATATATTTTTTTCTTACCATACATTTATTTGAGATGAATAGTAGTGACAGAAGAGAAATCCATATTAACCTGCCAAGGTCAAATGTGTAACTTTAATTAAACAAAAAAAAACCAAGAATTAGTTAACCCAATATTTTATAAAAGTCATTAGTTGTATCTAACTGAAATCATGAAGCAAAAGGACTATCCAAAAACAGCGTAGTAAAGAAGCTGACCAGAGAAGTAGCCCCATCTTAGCCATAGTAATAAGAGGGTGTTTGGATAAATTAGATTATAACTTATTAGCTTATTGCTTATTAGCTTATTTGCGGTGGGAATAAGCAATAAACATAAGCAAGGGGGGGAGATACTTATTAAAATTAGCTTATTTAGCTTATCCCTACCATAATAAGCTGATTTTTAAGGATTTCTATCCAAACATTTAAATTTAGGTTATTGTGGTGGGAATAAACAATAAGCAATAATCACCCTATTTTTCCCTATCCAAACACCCCTTACCATGACGTTTTCAACCTTCGTCTTCTTACTCCACAGTTTCTCCTGCCCTAATTACAAAAACAAACACTAAACAATGTCAATAGATGAGAAAAATTAAACAAAGTAGTTGAAAGAAGAACAAAACAATGAATCCCTAAAACAATTTATGTGTCGATGAGTGGAGTAAATGGATGGTTCACGTATTGCGATGCAGTCTGTGTACATAGTGTTGTCGTTAGAGTGTGAATTAAGAACAACATGAAGAATAACAATCCTTAAATCGACGCTTGAGGGAGGATACAATTGCCGGTGTCATGTGGCGATGGTGTAGGCGACTTTAAGGTTACGATTTCTGGTATCGACAGAATGTATAAGAGCTGAACAAATCAATATATTCCGACAATCTTGCAATAATTCACTAACTAGATCAATCTTTAATTACGTCAACTTGTGGCTGAAATATAATGGCAGTGAATAGTTTATAATCTCGCCAACAATTTTTCATGTCACCTATGAAATCAAAAGCCTTTCTCCAGTTTCATTCTCAATTTTCTAAAATTTTCAGTTTTAGCCTCAAAAGTGAAAAAAAAAATGGTGAAAAAAGGAAACTTTTTGATTTTTGTTTTGCGAGAAGGGTTAGATGTTTGACAAAACTGCAAAATTGTGTATGTGATATACATTTTTACTTAGGTTTGGTTCCTCGATTTTTTTGGAATGATGGTCATTTTGACCATGTTTGATTGTGATTTTGGTCCTTCGGAAAAATAAAAAGACTAAAATGCATTTCTGATACACTTTTCTATTTCATCTATTTAATTTAAAAGTTTTATTAATTAAAAATATGGTCTCTCTCTCTCTCTCTCTCTCTCTCTCTCTCTCTCTCTCTCTCTCTCTCTCTCTCTCTCTCTCTGTGGTGATGAAGTTTCCAATTTACAAGGGCTGGAGATGTAATCTTTCTCTTTGTGCAGCTATCTGTATTCATTCTCCTTATCTCAAATCTATCACTACCATCCATCGATTTGTTCTAGCCATCGGTTCAACCATCATGTGTCGTATTTGCGACCCTCTCGTCTGAAAAAAAAAATTTGCACATACTTAGGGTTTGATGGGCAAGAGATCGTCTAGAAGAAAAAGAGATGCAACTAAGTCTGATACAAGGTTTCAAATTTTGATGTTGTTCTGATTTTTTTAAAATTTGAATTGAAATCATGGATTTGTTCACACCAGTCACAAGGAATATAAGGATGTGGAAGACGATTAACCAGGTATGCACAGATCTGCTCGTTTTTTATTTCTAGATTTTTTGATTTGGAAGGGAAGATGAAGTTCATCACAGCCAGCCATCACCACCAGAGATTGATTTTGTTCCTCACCAGCTTCGTCTTTTTCCATATCTATATTCTTACATGGATTTAGAAAAAAAAGAGGAAAAGGAAAACAGAAATATTGGGTAGGGGTTGCAGACAATGATTTGGGTTATAGGTTGTATGTGGTTATTGGTGGGTTTAGTTGTAGGGAGCAAAGGAAAACAGAAATATTGGGTAGGGGTTGCAGACAATGATTTGGGTTATAGGTTGTATGTGGTTATTGGTGGGTTTAGTTGTAGGGAGCAATAACAAGGGGAAGAGAGTGTTTCTTATTGATTGTCATTGTATGTATGGGGGGGGGAGGGGGGGGGGGGGGGGGGAGGGGGGGAGAGAGAGGTCCCGTTTTCTAATTATTAAAATAAATAAATAAATATTATATTTTAATAAAATGAAAGAAAAAGGAAAAAAAATACCCCAAAGATATTAAAGTCATTTTAGTTTACTGAGGGACTAAATCCGCAACGAAACTTGTTCAAAAGTACAACGAAACCAAAAAAGTCGAGGTGTGAACTAAACCTCAGAAAAAATGCATATCATAGGGTTCATTTTTACAGTTTTGTCTAGAAGTTTTTGGTGTCTGTTAATTGAAGTAAAATGAAGCCCATGCAAGAGGTTGAAACACACATCAAAAAACACATCAGCTGGAGGAGGCCACGATGCATAATATGAAAGAAAACAAAAATTATATATAGGGGAGTTCAAGGAGAAGCAAACACCAATAGTAAGTAATAAGCAAATATCACCACTACCGTTTGTTGATATTACATGAACAAAATGCAGAATAATAGAGTGTGGTAGTTGAAGTAGAAGTACAAATTGAGTTTACTATCAAACATTATGGTGTATAAAAAAACACTTTTTTTTTATGGAACGGCGTAAAAGAAAACACTTTTGATCCCACGTTCAATGTTAAAAGTTTAGGACACCGACCCTTCCAACTAAGTGGTAGAATCAATAGGTTTTCTTTATCAATCATAACTTTAATACTAAAAATCAAAAGCAGTAACATGGGAACCACATTAGCTGGTTGTTTCCATCTGTCATTTTTGTAATAGTTGTTTTGGTGAGAATGCATATTAGACCGATTTTCAAGATTTCTAGGAATGAAGGAGTTCCACACAAAGCTAATACACACTCTTGTACACTACCATTATCAGACTTTTAAATATGCTTATAATCGATTATTAACTCTCCTTTTTAAAGAACACAATATTTTCCATCTTCAATATCTTAAAATTGAGTTTCATGATAAATTTTCTAAGCTTATTTAGTTTTGATAATTATAAATTATTTACTTAGAAAATCCATATATTTGATAAAAGAATTGCATAGCAGATGGAACCATAGCAACATAATAGAATCAAATTCCAATGCAACGTCATAGAAAAAAAAAACAAACGAATTTTGTAAAACGATGCGATAAAGAGATGTATTTATATTTTGAATTTAGACTTCAAATTTTGAATCCCCTAATTCAAAGGAAGAATTAGGAAAACTCAAAATCCATCTTTTTCTGCCACATATTTGAAGCGATTAGAATACCATTTTCAGGCAAAAATACATAATTCCAACACAAATTTACAGATTTGATGTAATAACATGAAATTTTGACAATCACATTTATGGAGTTTGTATAATATAAAATGACACGATGTTTGAATTAAGTTTCAATCAATCGTAAATGAAGCTAAGAAAGTATGAATACCGAGAGTAAATAAGAGCTTTGATTCGGCACAAATCCTGAATACAAGTAAAGTTGCAAAGTGAGAGAAAGCTCAATGCGTAAGAGTACAAAAGTTACCACTCACTTATGTACCTACCACTTATGTACCTACCATATTTATAGGATACACACGGATACAAAAAATATACTACGACTTTGTCACTACAAAGCGAATCTATAAATGTGCCTAGTAAAATACATACATAACGAAGTCTTTTGGACCTTCGTCCTTTACAAACATTCGTTATCAAGACCACTACCTAAAGTTCGATAAATCTGTTGGAGCATGGAAATGCTCTACAAATAATGAGTGATAGTTAGGTTGTATTTTTCCCTTTATTGTATTGTTGGTGTATTTTCTCTCCCTCATATATAAAGGGAGAGGTGGTCATTTCTTAGTGTGCACTTTACTCACAATGTAATTCTAGAGAGAGAGAATTGGTGGGATTTCTCCCACCTAGGGAGAGTTTCTCTCTCCCACCAATGTTCTTCATGAATTTTATTTTATCTCTCTTTCTTTCTTATCTTTCTAAGAATTTTCATCATATGTTCTTCATGTTTATATTTTTATACACGATAAATCTCGAGATATTTTTCTTCCACATCCACCGTTCGTATAAAAATGGGTCTCTACAATTGGTATGCCGTACCTTGAAGGTTTAATCGACTAGTTCATGGGAACGACTCCCGTTCGATGATTATCTTGAAGATTTTTCGTGTTTTTGCAAGAATTTTTGGGTTCAAACCGGAAATTTCTGATGAGTTTTCTATTTTTCTAGGGTGATTTTTGCTTAGAAGAATAATTATGTTGCTGCTGCTTACACAAATTCTCTACTGGAAATTTATGTTCTTGAAGTTCTTAGTATTTTTCTGTTGAAGAAATGAAGAAAAATTGGAGAAGAAATTATTTTTGTGGTCTCCAAAATGTTAAAGAAATTGTTCCAGGACGTATTTGTTCTTGGAAATGAGAAGACACACTTATGGACTTATTTTCTTTGAAGTGGTGTATCTTTTTTTTACCCAGCAACTCTTCTTCACAGAGGTATGAAGTTCTTATTCTTCATAATTTTATTGATGTGAATCTTTCATTTAAAGAGTTTGGACGTATTTAAGTGTTTGCATAAAACACTTTGTCCTTTTTGCTCTTTTGGGTAAAGTGTATTCCACTTATATTTGTCTTCCCAAGTAAAAACAATGTGACTATGACAAATCTCATCACCTTTTGTCCCTTTAAACCCACCTGCACACTCCTTTTCCTTTGACCAAAGCCCCTTTTTCTTCATCTTTTTTTATCAAAAAAATCAAAAATAAAATAAAAACGAGGTCTGCTGATGAACCGCAACCTCGGTCTGACCTGCTCACCCGTAATCTCCCTTGCCTTGAACCGAGACACCGCATCCTTCCTTCTCCGGTTCGGACCGCAGTTAGCCTCTTGCGGACTCGCCTCAGACCGCAACATTGGTCCGCAGTCAGGTCGCGTGCTTATTCGCCCTACCGCATCTCGCATCTGTAACTCACCTTTCCACTACCACAGTCTTCATCGACTGTAGTCCTCATCCGCAGCCTTCGCATGGTCTGCACCCTTCCCTGACATCGGTCCCCCTCCCTTCCATCCGCAACCCACTCCATCCGCATTCCCCACCTCCCACCGCAACCACCCTCCATCAGCAGCCTCCCAGACCCGCAATCCTTCAATGCCTTCGACCCTTCTCCTTCAGCTCCCTCTTCAACCTTCTCCTTCCAGCCCCCCTTCCTCCTCTCTTCTTCCTCCTTCGCCCCCCCCCCCCACCCTCCTTTCCTCATTCTTTCTTCCTCCCCTCTCATCCTTCCCTTTTTTTTAACCCTCTTATTTTTTTTAAAAAAGCTTCATTTTTTTTCAGCCAATTTTTTTTTCTCAGCCAATTTTTTTTAACGCCAATTATTTTTTATTCAGCTAATAAATTTTTTAACACCAATTTTTTTTATTTAGCGAATTATTTTTTATTCAAACCAATTTTTTTTTTCACCAATTATTTTTTTACACCAATTTTTGCCACAACCGAATCTTGGATTGTCACATTGGTTCATTTCATGCCGGTTATTTTGGAAGAATACTCCATACCACAGTCGGACTTCATACTATTCTTTGTGATGCTTGCACCGCAACGACGATCGATCAACAAAGTTGTTTCGCATTCTTCACTTTATGAGATATTATGACTTGGCACTCTTGATCTTCGATTGACGAATCATGTATCTGGAGCATGTCGACTTTACTTTCTTTTCAAGACCACTACGAGAGTTCCGGCACCGCAGTTTGGATATTTTTTGGTATTTTCGGCACAACAGAGATATTTTTCATGCAGTGATTCTTCGTTCTATGGTATTTGTTCATGCAGCTTCAGCAACTGAATCACCCATCTTCTCATGATCGCATAGTATCTCCTTTACTCTATTTCTCGTGTCTTATCGAGACCCTTCATACATCTAGGGAGAGCTCTCTTAGCTCTTGGTATCTGACACTCTCCATCCGACAATTTGTTGATTTTTGATATCTGGTCATTGGTTATCAAAAATAGGGAGAGAATATCATTCGGACATGGTTCTTATGATTGTTTGAGTTTGGTTTTTTGAAGACTTTTGAAGATGATTATTTATTTAGTGATGCGATGTGACCCTTATTTTTGGCATTTACGGATCAAATTTTTGGCATTACTAGATGTTTTCCGATTCAGATTATTTATTATTCGGACTCTACCACAGGACGATTTTGTGTTCGCATCCGGTTCAGATCTTATGGTTTCACGAGTTTGGATTTATGATATTTTGAAGACGAAGATCATTTTATTTTTATGCGATGTATTATGATTTTGTGTTCGCAGTGATTCTTTGGACTCACATTATATTTATCCGGACTTCATTTTATGGATGCTTCACATTTTTAGCAGGTTATTCTTTGAAGAATCTTGGTGTATTATGATTCGAGAACTCGAGATGTTTTTCAGACTTTTTGAAGCCGAAATGTTTCTTTTATTGGATCTTCTACTTGCTCATGGTGATCTTCTTCTTCCGGTGATTATGACTGGTTTGAAGATTTTGATCTTATTTTTTCTGCTCCATTGGTGGTGCTTTGAAGCCGAAGACCTTCATTGTTTAGAGATTCATGGCCAGTTTCAGACTTCACAGACACTTCAGAGTTTTAGAGACATTTCAGCATTTGGTTCTCATTATGTTTCATTTTATTACCACACTTGCTAGTCGGATTACTGTATTATAGCCTTGTATCACTTGTTGTATCTCTCATCATTTGTAAGCATTTAGGGAGAGAATGTTGGAGCATGGAAATGATCTACAAATAATGAGTGATAGTTAGGTTGTATTTTTCCCTTTATTGTATTGTTGGTGTATTTTCTCTCCCTCATATATAAAGGGAGAGGTGGTCATTTCTTAGTATGCACCTTACTTACAATGTAATTCTAGAGAGAGAGAATTGGTGGGATTTCTCCCACCTAGGGAGAGTTTCTCTCTGCCACCAATGTTCTTCATGAATATTATTTTATCTCTCTTTCTTTCTTATCTTTCTAAGAATTCTCATCATATGTTCTTCATGTT
Source organism: Lactuca virosa (assembly GCF_052849685.1). Lineage (NCBI taxonomy): Eukaryota > Viridiplantae > Streptophyta > Magnoliopsida > Asterales > Asteraceae > Lactuca > Lactuca virosa. The sequence goes on along the minus strand of NC_136429.1, from coordinate 176,793,824 downwards.
TATATTTTTATACACGATAAATCTCAAGATATTTTTCTTCCGCATCCACCCTTCGTATAAAAATGGGTCTCTGCAAAATCACAACACAATTAGACCCTAAATTTTCCCCATTTGTGATAAATTTCGAATCTTTAGACTGAGGATTGTGTTTTTATCGTTTGCAGCAAAATTCTTTGTATTTCTATATACCACATGATGATCTTCCTTATCTCCCACGGTCTTCATTCAAGTTCTTCATAAATTGTTAATGCGAAGAAGGATACTAGAAAGATGTTGACTGGAATATCTTTCTACATCATCAGTACAAAATAAGAATTTCTTCTTCCTTCCCTTCTTGCCTTTTCCCTGGAAAACAACTCCCAACAATTTATGATAATTTTTCCATCTCCGTAACCATCATTGTTTATTTTCCCTTTCAACAAAGTAATAGGAACATTCAACCTTATGTTGAAGGCAATGGAGAGGTCATTATCTGCTAAATCCAACTGAGAAAAATAACCATCCAAAAAACTCTTGATGTGCCCATATTCGATGATGTACGAAGCTTTATCATGTATTTGGGATTTGCTCAAATCACCCAAGATCTTCATAACCGTATTAAGATCATTAAGATTCATCAATGGGAAATCAACAATGGTGAAATCAAATTTTAGGTTTTTGTTCCCGGACAACACTGTATCGATAATTTTGCAAAACTCCCTCGAACAACGCATCTGGAGTTATCGATAAAATCTTGATGATCTTCACAAAGGACCATACATATTATTCATTCTTCCCAAACACATCATGAAAACAAATCTTCAGCTTCTTAAACTCAAATTTAATACTCATCACTCTCAGTAAGCTTCAAATGAGGAAAGATGAACATCGAATGATTAACTGGGAAATCCAGTTGATTGAAATCAGAATCTTCAGCTGCACAACTTTTCTTTGGTCTTATAACAAATTCATCATCTTCGCCAAAAGTTGCTCTTTCGATCGTTTCATAAAACTAGACTTTGTTCGGATCACCCTTGTTAAGATCAGGTGGATCATTCGCTCTTTAGCTCATTATGTTGTTTATGCTTTAGTATTGCCAACTCTAGCTCTTGAAGCTTCTTCTTTTCTTTAGCTGTGGGTTCAACATGAACTTCTTTACCATTATCTTTAGGGTTTGAAGTTGTAATAGGTTTGGTTGTTTTAGAAATTGAGCCTCCCTCACTAATGTTCAACCATTTCTTTTACTGTAGATTAGACAAATCGACTTCGACATTTTGACCGGAAGTGGTTGTCGAAGTTGTCATTATAGATTTCATTGGTAGAGAAGTTCGAATTTGAGTAGAGATTAACATCCAAACTATTTTCCCTTTATATTCCCCACTCTCTTTTGATGACCCAACCCCCTTTTCTCCCCTTGTGACAAGTTCGTAGACGAACATGGAACATTGGTGGGTAAGTGAAGAACCAAATCTAGAATGGGAGAAAGCTCAGTCTTGAAACATGACTCCACCGACAAAATCATGGAAGAAATTTCCTTCTGAGATATCGAACTTGTTAATGAAAAATCAAACTTCGATAATTTGTCCTGAAACCCACTAAGCGATTGCTCAATGTTTGTGAACACTTTGTCATCAACTTCCCTCTTAAGCTTCAAATCACCCACATAATCCTTATTGAAGGCACTCACATATTCAACTAAGGTTCTAGTAGAAGTAAAAAAACAAAATCAACTTTTTCCTTAATGCTCTCACATAATTTGTCCAAATTCATCACTTCTTTGGAAAACATATCCCCAAAATCCTTAAGCTTCGACTCAATTGACAATTTAGAAGAGTTCACAACCTTCCCAAAAATTGCATGTCGCTCACGAGCAACATCCTGTAATGCATTGACTTCATATTTATATGAATTTGACTGAGCAATAAATCGTTCCTCAAAACCGTAAGAACATTATTAAACAAATTCTTCGTCTTGGATTCTTGAGACTTCAACAGAAACTTAAATTATTTGCCTCTCATAGAGGATTTACTAGCATTATCATTCAAAACTTGAAGAATAGAATTAGATTTTGAGTTGAGAATTTTGAACTGCTTTCCTCACATGATGGAATTATCATCCACATTGTCTTCTTGAGGGTCAAATTCCAACTCAACAAATCCAACAATTTCAACATCTTCTTCATCTTCATTATTTGGTGGATCTTGATCTGTTGATTGAGAGGAAAATAAAGAAGTGATAGTTCCATTAATGACACCTTGAAATGTACAAGGCACATTAAGAACTGTTGTTGGTATGATAGTAAAAGTTGGTGGTGGTGACGAAGGTTGTGGCGGTGGAACAGTTGAAGTTTGAATTACATATGTCGAATTCCCTTCACCTATAGTAATATTTGAGCCCTTATTAGATAAGTTCTCAGTTATGTTTGAAGACCTACCCTCCTCCACATTGGACTTAGAAAAAGGACCTTCTGGTGGTGTGATAATAGTCTTCTCAGGGATCGAAGTAATAATTGGTTCACTAGAAGCGATGTTTGTATCCATATGTGTTTATAGTGACATCAGGAATACTTTGTCCTCGATATTCGATTTGACAGCAGCATCCTTTCTAGGTGAAACATCAAAAGTGAAACCGGCATTCCCAAAAACTGCATCTTCAGTTTCTTCGCTATCATTGTCAACATCAAAAGTTCTTGATGTTGTTGTAGCTTTGGTAAAAGGATCTTCGTCTGTCAGATACCTAACCTTCTTAATTCGTTTAAGCACACCAATAGTTTTGTGTTTCCTATTTTGTTGAGCTTCTTCCTCAGTTACATCTTTAATCACAACACCTGAAGACTACGACTTCGTCTTCAATTTTTTTGACTTCATGACTACAATCTCAGGAATGCATACGTCTTTAACAGCCTCTTAAACAATCTTTGTAAAAACAATTGGGACTTCCATATTAGAACCATATTTACCTATCTTATCAGTAGCAACATTCATAACCTTCTTAGAACCACTCTTCCTAGACTTCTCAGAGACAGTCATTGCTGTAACATCTTTAGCAACCACAACCATTGGCTTTGATTTCGACTTCTTCTTGACAACTTGAGAATCTGTGGATGTTCCTTCCATGGCTTTAAAGGTCACCTTCTTTGGAATAACACTAGAAGAAGTAGAACTCAATGAATCTTTATATTGTACCAATAACGAATTTGATGGTGACACCAAATTGAGCGTGGCATCAGGAATTCGTCAAACAATAGGAAAAATAAATGGATCATCAATTACATACTTGGGAATGTGAAGATATGAGAATTGAGCAAGCTCTCTTCAAGAACTGGAATATATGCTTAACTGTAAGCTTCATGTAAAATGAGTCTCCAAAAACAAGCACTAGAAATCTCAGACGTTTTCTTCGAGTTCTTAACAAATGAAACAAATTCAGCCCACAATAAAAAAGCATAGTCAACCTTCATCCCAGAGAAAAGTTCAACTATAACCGAATAGAATTGAATTTTTGCTTTGTCGAGACCAAAACCCCTTCCAATGGAACAACAAAGTGTAATTCTAAAGAAAAAAAATTCAATACTCATGAAAGACTAGACTTGTTGAAGCTACTGATGGGTTTTGAGCATTCTAACACTTCCTAAGTGTACATGCAACCCTAATAACCTTGGATCTATGTTTGTCTAATAATCATGCAAAGTTGAATTCCAAGGTTATATTCCTATCTAGCATACATGGGGAACATTTTTAACTTGAATGAAAGATAGAATAACTTACCTTGTTGTTGATTATGATCCTTGAAACCTTGTGAGCCTAGCACCCCAAGTGTGATGCCTTAAATGCTTCACACAACACCAAATGCAAAGGAGTAAACTTTGAGAGAATCTTACACTTGCAAAATCGGCTCTAGCCCTCTTGTTTCTTAGTGTCGCCGATTTTGGTGGAGAACATGTTGCTTATATAGTGTGTCACATCTAGGGTTACACCATGTAAACCCTAATGTGGCATGACTCTTCATTTCCATGACCCATGGGTTTGTAACTCCCATGGAGCCTCTATGGAGCATCCTATGGGTGGAACCCAACTTGATAATCCATGGAGCCTCTTAGCCCACTATATAAGATATGGAAGATTTACATAATCTACCCATATATTTAATTAGTTATCTTTTGATCACTTAATTAATTCTAAATTAATTCTTGACCAAACTAATTAAATAATATTATTAATATATTAGAACTTATAATATATTAATAAACCATAAGTGTTATTTCTCTCATTTTAGTTTATCCAATTGCATGGTGCCATGCAACCCAAATGGACCATGCCGGGTCGGGTCAAGTACATACCAGAAATAGTTATGGACTTATACACCTTATCCAACAGTCTCCCACTTGGATAAGTCTAATAACTATAACTGCAATACTTCAGGAACCGATCGGCAATCGTAGCTCTTTCAAGGTCTCTCGGAACTGAGAAGATGATGATACGCCATTTAAGATAAGTGATCATATAATCCTCTGTTCTAGATATCAGCCGGACAAATACATGGAACAATGTCTTACTTATTGTCTAGCAGTTTGTTTCCCGATTTCCGATTTGTTTGACAAAGAACTTAATTGAACACATCAACTTAGTTCTGACCGGTCCCGGTACATAGGTCAAAACAAAATCATCGAGGGGCGCAGATATCAGCTTCTAATCCAAGAAGAAACAGATAAACTTCGACTCATATGTTTGTTCTACCACTCATTGAATTATACACAAAAGCATGTTTTATAACATCGAGTTACCAATGCGTTAACGTACAATCAATGCATAACCAACTCATAAGTAACAAATCATATCTCTAGGTTTGAAGACTTATATGATATTACCGTCTCACGATCACTCGAGATAAATTCCATGAAGTGATTCCAGTGAGCGTGGGTTGAGTCCAATGCTCAGAACTTATGAGCACTCATGAGTGTTGTAGCCATGTCCAACAACTTAGACCTCTGCAACCAATCATGACAGTCTTGATTCATACCTACTTCCGACATATGACCCACTGTGGAGGTTTGAATAATATGATATACCAAACATTATTATTCTGGAAGTCAAAACATGCAAAAGTAAACGATCGACAAGAGATAGCAACACTTTACTCATAAATAAAACACCTTTTATTCATCATCTAATGTCAATTACACTTTACAAATTTCAAGGTTATCTAACTACTAAATCTAATATCATCCTTCAGCCCTATGCTCCGAGCATGCTGGAGATGCTTAACCCGAGTCAGTCCCTTCGTAAGAGGATCTGCTGGATTCTCATCCGATGAAACCCTCTTTGCCACGACGAGTTCTATTCGATGTATGATGAAATGGTATTTTCTGTCGATGTGTCTGGATCTCCCGTGATCCCTTGGTTCCTTGGCTAAGGCAACTGCACTTTCACTATCACAGAAAATTTCCATTGGCTCTTTAATAGCTGGTACAACTCCAAGGTCTCTAATGAAGTTCTTCAGCCATATCGCCTCCTTTGCTGCCTCGCTAGCTGCTATATACTCTGATTCGCAAGTTGAATCAGCCACTGTCTCTTGTTTGGAACTCTTCCAAGAAATTGCTCCTCCATTTAAGGTAAAGACCCAGCCTGACTGAGAGCGGAAATTATCCCTATCAGTCTGAAAGCTAGCATCACTATACCCTACAACTCTCAAGTCTTCACTCCCACCGAGGGTAAGGACCCAGTCCTTAGTCCTCCGTAGGTACTTGAGGATATTCTTTACCGCAGTCCAGTGTGCCTTGCCAGGGTTCCCCTGATAGCTGCTAACCATGCTCAAAGAAAAGGCTACATCAAGTCGAGTACACGTCATAGCATACATGATCGATCCTACAGCCGAAGCATAAGGTTTTCGACTCATTTCTGCTATCTTAGCCTCAGTACTAGGGCTTTGTGTCTTACTCAATCTGGCGTTACTCTGGATGGGTAACTCTCCTTTCTTGGAGTCCTGCATGCCGAATCTCTTCAGCACCTTATCCAAGTAGGTACTCTGACTAAGTCCAATTAGTCTTTTACTCCGGTCTCTCAAGATCCTTATCCCTAGAATATAGGCAGCTTCTCCTAGGTCCTTCATAGAGAAACACTTCCCAAGCCAGGACTTAACTTCCTGCAGAGTTGGGATGTCATTTCCTATGAGTAGTATGTCATCCACATACAATACCAAAAAGCTAACTATACTCCCACTAGCCTTGACATATACACAAGATTCATCTTCACTCCTAGAAAAGCCAAATTTTTTGACTTTCTCATCAAAGCAAAGATTCCATCTGCGAGGTGCTTGCTTTAACCCATAAATGGATTTCTCAAGCTTACACACTTTATTAGGGTACTCTGTATTGACAAAACCTTCTGGCTGACTCATGTAAACATCCTCAGCCAACTTTCCATTAAGGAAAGCGGTTTTGACATCCATTTGCCATATTTCATAGTCATGAAATGCAGCTATGGCTAACAGAACCCTAATAGACTTAATCTTGGCCACTGGAGAAAAGCTCTCATCATAATCAACTCCCGAAGTTTGTGAGAAACCCTTTGCAACCAGTCGTGCCTTATAAGTGTGTACATTACCATCCATGTCGGTCTTCTTCTTGAAGATCCATTTGCACCCTATAGTCTTACGACCTGGTACATTCTCAACCAATTTCCAAACTTGATTGTCATACATGGACTGTATCTCGCTGTCCATTGCCTTTTTCCACTTGGTTGACTCAGGGCCTGCCATGGCTTCCGCGTAACTGTTAGGTTCATCCAGACCTATCAGTGTCCCATCACTGATAAGTGTATCACCTTCCGCAGTAATATGGAATCCATAGTAATGCTCAGGTGCATTCCTAACCCTTGTGGAACGCCTCAGAGGTACAGACTTGTCAATTGGCTCAACAGAAGTTTCCTCCTAAAGTTGAGTGCTAGGGTTTGAAGTTCCTTCACCACTTGACTCTTGAATTTCTTCAAGGTCAACTTGCCTCCCACTGTCTCCTTGGCTTATGAACTCTCTCTCTCTCGAAAGAACGCCCTCCTAGCTACAAAGACCACATTCTCACTAGGTCTGTAGAAGAGGTAACCAAAGGATTTCTATGGGTAGCCGATGAAAATACACCTCTCACTTCGAGGTTCGAGCTTATCATGAGTCTCGCGTCTCACGAAAGCCTCGCAACCCCAAATATTAATGTGGTCTAGTTTGGGTACTTTACCAGTCCACATCTCATGAGGAGTTTTGGCAACTTTCTTTGTGGGAACTAGATTAAGGATATGGTCGGCAGTCTCTAAGGCATACCCCCAAAATGAGATTGGTAGCGAAGCTCGACTCATCATGGAACGAACCATATCCAACAAGGTTCGATTACGCCTCTCAGCTACACCATTCAACTGCGGTGTCCTGGGAGGTGTCAATTGTGAGACAATCCCACATTCCCTAAGATAGTCGAGGAACTCTGAACTAAGATACTCACCACCTCGATCGGATCAAAGCATCTTAATGTTCCTGCCCAATTGATTCTCGACTTCCTGTTTAAACTCTTTAAACCTCTCAAAAGTCTCTGACTTATGCTTGATTAAGTAGACATATCCATATATACTGTAATCATCAGTAAAAGTCAAATAATAACGATTAGCATCCCTTGTGGCATGTTTGAAGGGTCCACACACATCCGTGTGTATAAGATCCAACAAACCTTCACCCCTCTCACAAGAACCTGTGAAGGGTGACTTTGTCATTTTTCCAAGTAAGCATGATTCGCAACTATCATCTGACTTTAGGTCAAATGACTCCAAGACTCCATCCTTTTGGAGTTGGCCTATGTGTTTCTTGCTTATATGTCCAAGACGACAATGCCATAATGATGCTTTATCCAAGTTATTATTATTAACAGAATCAATACACAATACATTATTTCCTAAGTTATCAACCACAGATACAGTTTCATACACGCCATCACAAGGTAATGCTTTAAAATAAAGAACATTATTAAAGAAAGCATTAATCGAACCAACTTCATTATCAAATGAAAAGGTGAAACCTTGTTTATACAATGCATGAAAGGAAATAATGTTTCTTGCCATTTCTGGCGAATAACAACACTTATTCAAATCTAAGCTAAACCCACTACTTAGCAATAAAGTATAAACTCCAATCTTGGTGACAGGTAAAGCTTTCCCATTCCCCATGATTAAGTTTATTCTTCCATGCTCCACATTCTCACTTCTTCGTAGTCCTTGCAAATCAGAACAGATATGAATACCACAACCGGTATCAAGGACCCAAGAGTTAGAATGGGGTGAGTTATTAGATAAGATAGTGTAAATACCTGCATGGTTGGGTTTAACTTTCCCATCCTTCACATCTTGCTGGTATTTTGGGCAGTTCCGCTTCCAATGTGACTTTTCATGGCAATAGAAGCATTCAGCCTCTTTTGGGTCAGAAGAAGGAGTGACGAAACCTTTCTTGGTTCCACTTGAAGAAGAGCCATCAAGGGTCCTAGCCTTGGTACCCTTCGAAGAGCTCTTCGCAATAAAGTATAAACTCCAATCTTGGTGATAGGTAAAGCTTTCCTATTCCCCATGATTAAGTGTATTCTTCCATGCTCCACAATCTCACTTCTTCTTAGTCCTTGCAAATCAGAACAGATATGAATACCTCAACCGGTATCAAAGACCCAAGAGTTAGAATGGGGTGAGTTATTAGATAAGATAGTGTAAATACATGCATGGTTGGGTTTAACTTTCCCATCCTTCACATCTTGCTGGTATTTTGGGCAGTTCCGCTTCCAATGTGACTTTTCATGGCAATAGAAGCATTCAGCCTCTTTTGGGTCAGAAGAAGGAGTGACGAAACCTTTCTTGGTTCCACTTGAAGAAGAGCCATCAAGGGTCCTAGCCTTGGTACCCTTCGAAGAGCTCTTCCTCTTCTTCCCTCTACCTTTCCCGATTGCCAAAACCGGGGCGGAGTTTGGAGTAGGAGTGTTAACAACCGACTTACCCTTAAGACCTGTTTATGCTGTCTTGAGGAGTCCCTGAAGTTTGCTGAGTGTGACCTCTTCCTTATTCATGTGATATGTCATGCGGAATTGATCATAGCACGATGGTAAGTAGTGCAAAATGATATCTATTGCAAGCTCCTCAGGGAAGTTCACATTAAGCTTCAGCAACCGATCCACATACCTTTGCATTTTTTGCATGTGGCTCGTGACGGATTCCCCGTCCTTCATCATGGTTGTTATGATAGAGCATATGATTTCATACCTCTCTTGTCGTGCACTTTGATGGTATCTTTCCATCAGATCTTGGGGCATTTCAAAAGGGTAGAAGTCCTCATAGGACTTTTGGAGTTCCGCTTTCATGGTGGTCAACATGATGCATGCCACTTTTGTAGCATCCCTTTCATGTGCCCGGAAGTCAGCGATCTCCTGGGCAGTTGCAGTGGTCTCATCAATCTCCTTAAGCTCCTTGTCAAGGACATATTCTTTGTCCTCGTAGCGGGTAATCATCCTGATGTTTCTGATCCATTCATTGAAGTTGGATCCATCAAAAGTGACTTTCCCACACAAGTTCATAAGGGTAACAGAGCCATTAGGATTAGAGCCAGAAGCAGCATTGTTTGAAGACATCTGAAAGAAGAGAACAAGATTAGTTTAGATATTAAGAGAGTCCTTAATAAAACACCCAAATGTAATATTAAGGCTAGAATCCAATCACAATATATTATAACTTAGAAGAGGTATGCCGTAATCCAAGCTATAACATATTTGAAAGGTAGGTGAATGACGATTCACCAATTTCCACCATGAAAAATGACATATAAATATTAGGTTTTTAATTGGTTCTTAGAAATTCCTAGATTCTTTTGAGATTCAATGAACTTTTCAAAGGCATGTTTCAATCTCGAGTGTGCCCTCCAAGTTTTGTGACTGGGATACCGAGGATCACAAAACGAGGTGTGAAGTAACCATGCAAATCACTTGGTACCCTCAAGGTTTATCACTCAATCGATGTGCCGGTAAACCACACACGCTCCACTGATGCTATGGTAAACCTTAAGTCACCCTTTACCTACCTTGTTAAGTCCAAGTTAGTGTGCCGGTTAACCACACACGCTCCACCAACGACTTAAACAAAGTGTAAAGTGTAATTTCATGGATTAGCACCTTATTCACATTTTCCTAAAGTAACTAAGATTGGGAATTTAATAAAAGCATTTAGTTACTTTATAATATTCATCATACTTTTAATGAGAATTTATAAGTCTTTGTCTTACCCGTTCGGCTAACGACCCTCCACCGATCAAGGAAGCGGTGGGTGAGAGTGGACACCCATTAAGTTGCCATTTTATAGGCAACAACCTTATACCCCCCTTATAGACCGGCTTCGTGAATGAGGCGTACTAGCGGTAAGACGACTTGATCTTATACATATATAAATATTATTAAACTTATAATATTATAAAGTATAAGGGTTGAATTTTAACTTTTAAAATTCTAGGGGTTGGAAATAAAGTTTTAATCAAGACTTTACATGTTCCAAAACTTGAGGGCAAGTTTTGTAAACTTCCAAAACTTTTCATTTCTTATAACTTATGAATTAATTGAGTAATAAAAATGAAGACTCTTCATTTTTATAACTCTTGTGTTCTTTTAATGGCTTTAATAAAAGTGAGACTTTTGGTTTTCCATAACTTGAGGACAAGTTATGGACTCCATTAAAACACATTATGATCATGAATTAAACTACCATGAAGGTTACAAACAATTCCTATGATCATCTAATCTTCATAAGTTCAAGAACATGAATATGAACACTTTCAAGAATCAAAAATTACACTTAAAAAAAAACTTGTAATTTAACGATTTTTTTTTTCAAGCTGTTTGCACACAAAAAAAACAACAAACAAACCTAGGCTCTGATACCACTGATGGGTTTTGAACATTCTAACACTTCCTAAGTGTACATGCAACCCTAATAACCTTGGATCTATGTTTGTCTAATAATCATGCAAAGTTGAATTCCAAGGTTATATTCCTATCTAGCATACATGGGGAGCATTTTTAACTTGAATGAAAGATAGAATAATTGATTATGATCCTTGAAACCTTGTGAGCCTAGCACCCCAAGTGTGATGCCTCAAATGCTTCACACAACACCAAATGCAAAGGAGTAAACTTTGAGAGAATCTTACACTTGCAAAATCGGCTCTAGCCCTCTTGTTTCTTAGTGTCGCCGATTTTGGTGGAGAACATGTTGCTTATATAGTGTGTCACATCTAGGGTTACACCATGTAAACCCTAATGTGGCATGACTCTTCATTTCCATGACCTATGGGTTTGTAACTCCCATGGAGCCTCTATGGAGCATCCTATGGGTGGAACCCAACTTGATAATCCATGGAGCCTCTTAGCCCACTATATAAGATATGGAAGATTTACATAATCTACCCATATATTTAATTAGTTATCTTTTGATCACTTAATTAAATCTAAATAATTCTTGATCAAACTAATTAAATAATATTATTAATATATTAGAACTTATAATATATTAATAAACCATAAGTGTTATTTCTCTCATTTTAGTTTATCCAATTGCATGGTGCCATGCAACCCAAATGGACCATGCCGGGTCGGGTCAAGTACATACCAGAAATAGTTATGGACTTATAGACCTTATCCAACAGCTACTACCAAGAGAAATTAGAGAAGATGCCTGATACAAATACATAACATATATTGTTATACCAAAAAAGGTTAACCATTGATTATACACTCATTAAAATATTAATGACTTCTACTTAATACATGATACTTGTTACTATGTAGTTTAAGTTATAAATAAAACTCATACTAGTCAAAGTTGATGACTTTTATCCCAAGGTAACTACGACCTTAGCATGTTTGATAGACAAACGTATTGGAATTCCATAACTCAAGAGATTCATCTTCAACTAAAAAGATGCGGATTTCAATTACCGATAAAAAAACTACTAATAAGATGTAGAGGTTTATAAAATAATACTGCTATCAACAATTAACTAAAGGCATGACTTACTTCTACGAAATTATTGCACTCAAAGGAAATTTTTAGACACACAAACTGAAAAAGACCAAATAGAGCCAAATTCGGTGGTGGGAGTGAAGAAAATAGGACTTGATTGAAGTCAAGTGGAGAAAAGAGGGACATTCATTGGTCGGAGTTTAAATCTTTGGTGCACAGTGTCTAAGAGTAGCAGCGGTCGTGTTGTGATATCAGAGGTGGAAGCAGTGCGCGGCGACGGTGGTTTCATGGTGTTGAGAGAATAGTGAGTGACATGATTGGGGAAAAAGATTGTTTATACGTTAGAATCTACTCTCTAACGCCAACAAAGAAAAAATGGGAAAAATATTGTTTTTCTGAAATGGGTGAAACGTCAAATTATATATATATATATATATATATATATATATATATATATATATATATATATATATATATATATATATATAAACACCTATTCATTTTGGAGATGGGGAAAAAGCATGTGTTTAATTTTTTTTTGTGGCACAAAAACAAATCTATAAAATTACACAATAAAAATTTAGCGGTATATAAAAAACATATGACACAAAATTTAGAGGTTTTAGTGGCATTTTAAATTTTTATGCCATTTATTAATATTAATATTAGTGACATAAATTTTTCAGTGTCATAAAATCTATTAATTTAATATTGGCATCTAAAATATGCTAGTAAAAACAAACTATAGTGGCATAAAAAACATATGCCATTAAAAATTTCTGCCTCTAAATGTCATTTTTTGTAGTGAAAATAGATGAATAATAAGATATTCATACCTTGAGGATCTAGGGTTTTAGCAGAGGTGGCTTTTAGAAGAAGTGATGGTTACTCCGTCAAACCATCTAATTCAAAATATATATAAAGCCAAGAAAATAGATTCATTTTGAATAAGATGCAATTACATATTTATTCCTATAAGGTTGAAAAATTCTTGTAGTTAATCGATGATTTTACGGGATTTCGTAGAGGCATATTAGGGTTATGTTTTCTAGTATAGATTGAAGGAAGGGAATGGCTTTTTCTGTGATTGGAAGAAGTGAGAGAGTAGATGTGAAGTATGGAAGAGAGGGCGAGGTAATAGTGGCATATTGAATGACTAACATACCTTAGTCTATGATGATGTCAGCAAAAATGTCCAATGGTCCCAAATATATGAATGAAATACAATCAATGGCTTGATTTTTTTGTGGGTTTGGGTACCAAAGCTTATATACCTTCTAGGATATATATATATATATATATATATATATATATATATATATATATACACCTAATAATCTTAATATAGGTATTATTACATAAAATATTAATGTATATACCTGTGTTAAATATATATACTAATTTAGGATAGTGTTGTCTAAACAAGGTTAGTATTGGAAGCTAATTACACTGATTGTAATCTTGTATAAGTTTTTAAATTGAGACGTATAAAGGATGTATAGATCCAATGAAGTTGGATAATAATATAGATATACTCTATTACATATCAGAGTACGACATCGTATTCCTTTGGACGACAAGATATGGTAGGTCTGATCGGGAAACTGAGATGGTATGTATGGTCATCCCCCACAGTAAGGACAACACTTGATTATTCTAGACAGACAGTCTTATGAATTATGTTTCTAGTGTGGACTTATAACCCACAGACATATATGAAATGGGATATCATATTCATCAAATATTCTGATGGGTTGAATTGCCTTTATGACTTACACTGAACAGGGAAGCCCCTAGCTATGTAGTCAAACCACTACTCTAAATGACTCACCACGTGAGTTTATTCTTCCGGATAATCGTAGACTATTATTTGTGAAAGTCATTTGGGATTGGTGTGCATGTGTGTATTGTTTACTAGATATCTAAGTCATGGGATATATCTATATAGTTTGGAAAAAGTTGGTTTTGCAGGTTTGATAATTATAAATTATTCTCATAGTAATATTATGGTATTGGAAAACCTATGTGTCTCACTAGGTTTTCCAACCAGACCCACTCAAATTATATGCATCACAGGTAGTAGAGTTAAAGTTGTTGGAACTTGATTAGGATGTCGAGTGATTAAGAGACAACCTGCAATAGTGTTCAAGACTGCTAGGTCTTTATGCTGTCACATATGTTGTATGTTGATTATGACATCCTTCGGGTTTTGTATTTTGAAACAAAATCTTCACTCAAGATATTTTAATAAAACGAGACAGTTTCTGCAAAATGTTTTACTGTATTAGGATTTTTCCTCAAACAAAGATATTGTGATTTTTATAGCGTAAGGAAATATTTTTTTGGTTCTGAAAAATAGGGGTTGTCCTTGTGATATCAAAGCATTAGTTTTAACGAACTAGAAGTAGTGATTATTTCTAGACTTAAACTTAGAGATTAAGCGATGATGGTGAGAGATGTGTCGAGTATATTTTAGGTTGTGTACCTACATCAATATTATATAGGCACAAGAGCTTGAATATTTATGGGTATATGCCTTAATTGATTTTATGCGCTAACAAAGTTATTTTATAGCATGCCTTATGTTGAATACCTTACTTTCTCTTAGGTGCACTAGCATACTTTATGAATAAGGTCGTGTTTGCCAATATTTGATAAATGATATGTATTATAGCATGCCTTAGCTTGCCTACCAAGATTGCTATTAATTAAAGAAATTTGAGGTCCATTACCAACATTGATTTGGAAAAGGAAATTTTAGGTGTACATGATTCTAAACTTTTAATTAATGTTTTAAAACTAGCATGTAACTTTTAAATAAGATAAAGCGAGTTACAATAGTTGACATTGGTAACTTCATAAATAGTATATTAATATCTATATAGTGGTATCATACCTTACAATATGTTTGGTAAAATAATAGTACCTTAAGAGGAATGTTGTACGAGTAAAGTACATTTTCAATTAGCATGATGATAGAACTTTGGCGTAATCCATGAAGTCATCCTACCACCTATCGATTCCACCACCAAGATGCTAAAAAGAATTCAGAGAGTTCGATAAAGGCTGAGTGAGTTTTCAAACTGAGCAGGCCCAGGCCTTGTCTATTTTTACGATGTAGTATGAAGTTTGAGTAGTGTGATGAGAGCTGCTTTGTACCATATACAAGATGATTTGACATAGTATTTAACAATATTGAGTGTCGAATGACTTCTAGAACAACCTTACATCAATTCCATAGTATCTTAAACCGACTTTGACATACATGCGTAGGATGGTGAAATTTGTCATCAGTTTGTAAAGTGTTAAATAAATTACTTATTTTTGTAAAGTTAGAACATTTAGCTAAAATGGAAATACACCCATAGTATTACATGCGTAGACATTAGAGACATCCCTACATTTTAAGAACCGATTAAAACTTTTTCTTTACGCTTTATGTAATTATGTTGTGGAAAATCCCAGTTTAGTTAAAATAATTTCAGATAACATAAGTTATTTCATTATAATAAAATACCATGGATGCCAACATGGATATCCAAATATAGGTTATAACGTTGATCCTAAAAGGTCAAGAAATACTATTACATGCTCATCTCTTATTTCACTCAACATTTTAACTAGTTTCCAACAGCCTTAGTTTCACTACCTATGATGCATATAAATTAAGCGGGTCAGGTTTGGGAAACCTGGTGGGATGCATAGGGTTTTCAAGCCCATAATATTTTAATGGTAATAAATCATAATAACATTCCTGCAAACAAATTTATCAGATAATATAGGTGTGTATAATCTGATGTAAGGCCACATATCCTTCCCAACCGATTCTCAAAATCGTAATTCCACGATCATATGGAATAATCACCTTACCTAATGAATCTTATGAGTAAGTATTTAACTACACACTTAGGGGAGTCCTTGGCCTATGTAAGTCATATTAAGGAAACCAATGTATAGAGTATTCGACAAATATGGTATCCCATTTAATCTACGTTTGTAGGTTATAAGTCCACCCTAGTACCGTAATTTAGTAGACTGCATAGAATAGTGAAGTGTTGCAATCTATTATGGTCAATTACCCAAATATACTTGTCGATTTTCTGATATGGACCTGCCATTTCTGGTCATCCAAAAAGACGAGGACCACTACACTCCGATCTGATCTCTCTCTCTACCCCAACAAGAGACATATTCAATAGTCAGCTTATTTGGAAGTAAGAAACCTTTACAAGTCTATAACTAAACCAGACTTTAACAAAAGAAATTTTTTTGTAACATACTTTCCATAAGTACTACTATTGTAGTTATACAAATAGCACACAATATAATAATACTGTGAGCATTTAATCAATACGTTTATTAAATTATGCTCTTGAAAGTAACGACGCACTCACCTGACAGGAGTGGGCAATTCGAGGTTAGGGTAGTGCTTCACATTAACACTTTATCCTTACGAAAGACTTAGATGTATATAACACTAAGTGTTACCCTAGTTTCATCTTTCCTATGACTATAACAATCACAATCTATATTCCTCAACAATTTCAATGTCTACATCAAGATTTATCAAATAAGAAATAACCATGTAGGATCATATCGA
Organism: Lactuca virosa; assembly: GCF_052849685.1. NCBI lineage: Eukaryota > Viridiplantae > Streptophyta > Magnoliopsida > Asterales > Asteraceae > Lactuca > Lactuca virosa. The sequence goes on along the minus strand of NC_136429.1, from coordinate 176,777,231 downwards.
TGATAGGGCTTATATGGTATACAAAATATACATTTGGAAATCCCACTTTAAACACCTCACTAAATCCAGCCTATACATCACTCTCGTAAGTAGATCAATCACTATTATGATTTAAAATCATTGATAATTCTTATTTATAGCTTCATAATAACGATTATGATTATAAATAAATGTTACACTTGAATAAAAAAAGGTGTAGATTAACTTATAGAGTATTCTAACGAGAACCGGTAATTATGCGGTTTGAACACCTACCCGGGAACTTCTATCTCTTTAACTCTTTCATGTTGCAGGGACTCATTAAAGTTGTTGGGAACAAGGGCGTAAAAGGGATAAGGGTCCAAGACAGTTCTAAAAGACTCTTTTCGGGACGCTGACGTGGTTTCACACAAATGCTAACATGTGGTAGACTTGGGGTGGGTCTGTGTTGGCTATTGGAAACACGACACACCTCTTGTGTGCACAGACGAAAATTGATTTTTTATTCAAAAGTTCATTTCTTCATCATATGAGCTCTGTTTTCGACTTTCTTTATATATATACGTGTAGCTATCGACGAGTACTAAAACTTTCTTTTAGAATCCGTTGGCTAATTATCACTTTATTTTTGAAGTTATATATATAGCAGTCGTAGACTGTTAATGTCGGGTTAAAAATCATAACTTTCTCATACGACCTCTATTCTCGACTGTCTTTATATTGACCGAATCGTAATGACGAGATCATAAATTCTCTTTTGGATTGTTTTTCCTAACAATCGACCAATTCAATTTCGGTTTTTGAGTCGCACACTGCTACATTGAAACTTCAAAAAACAATAACTTCCTCTCATGAAGTGAGATTTAGGTGTTCTTTATATCCACTAGTTCTCTTTTTTTATTACTATGAATTTTATCTAGATAATTTATCCTAAGTCATATTTTAATTTTAATTTTTTATTTCTAGCTGTATTTAATAAGTTTCGACGTAAGTTTATACACATATATTATATATACCTAATATCTATAAATTTCACACACACACATATATATATATATATATATATATATATATATATATATATATTTGAATAATTTACTTTCATTTATTCATAGAAGATTTCAGTCATCGAACAATATACATACAAATTCATAACTATACTAGCGGTAAATGCGGGCGTTACAAGATGTTGGTGTCCGGGATGACAAGGAACCAAGATGAAGCTAGTAGAACATGTTGAGATGCACTCGAAATGCAAAATTCCTTGAATTAACTCTGATGAACTAAACATGACAAATATGTTGTCGATAGGCAAAATTTTAAGATTAAATCCTATAAAGTAAATGATGATAAAGGGTTTCACTTTGTTTATTACTACGAATTTTATGTAGATAATCTATCCTAAGTCATATTTTAATTTTAATTTCTATTTCTAGCTGTATTTAATATGTTTCGACGTAAATTTTTACACATATATTATATATACCTAATATATATAAAATTCACTTGGATCAGGAAGAATCGCAAGGTTACTAAGGCACTAATAATTAAGTTTATTTTGTCTATTTCCGTTACTACCTAGATTATGGTAATGACTAGGGAAATTGGTTTTTGTTCAGAACCAAGTGTTCATGAAAGATCGAGTCCAAATAATATAAATATGGGTAAGTGAGTTCATTGATTCAAAGAACCATGCACGGTGTAGTGACATAATTTAGGTGGGATATTTGAGATAAGGGTGATCAGGGTGATCGACCTAAGTATTGCAACTTTCGTTAAGGATGAACAGCCAGTAGACAGAGCTACTACTTATCATGATCTGGTGTATGTCAACCTCCATTGTTTAAAGGAGGAAATATCGCCTTGTGATCAAAAAATAGAAGGTGTTTTATGTGTAGTGTTTGACTCGTAGACTCAAGGGTCTAATTCAATATATAACTATTGTGTTATAAAATGAAAGGTCATTAATGTAAAACCATTCAATTTGTTGCTGTAGTTGAAGTAATGACCATATATTGGGACAAATTTATGACCCAAGTTATAAGGGACCAGTAGTATTTGATGAAAGTGAAGTTTGTGACTCAAGAGTTGGGACTGAGGTCCATCATTGGATGAAAGAACAAGTTCAGGTTCAAGAACCACCAACTTCAGATAGTTCAAACCTATTGATTTTTGTTCAGGAAGCCAAGGGAGCTGCAATCATTCTAGATAGTACATGAGGTGCACACAAGTGTCTTTTGTGCTTTTTAACCAAATGCTTTAGAGATGGTGAGGAAGATTGTTACAAGAGGATTAATTAGAATGCGACAAGGATAATTGTTTAGGAGAAGATGGAGGAATGGTACTGATTTTAATGACCGTCGTTTCTGCTAGTAAATTTTAGTTACCCTAGTAAAATCATCTTAGAACATTTTGCATACATATGCATTAGTAGACGATTTCATGATTGTTGCGATCTTCATCAGACTGTAGCCGTGTATGCATGAAGAATCACTCGTTATAGATGTAAGAAGTGATACTATGTTAGTCATGTTAATATCATTAATATAACAAACATGAGTTTTTTCCAAGAAGAAAAATAGCTACAAATCATATGGGCAGAGCCAACTTGGGCTTTGGTCAGTTGTTGGTAGTAGCAAGTAAGGGTTCGAACCCGAGTAAGGAGAACCACCCCTTAAGTAAAAGAGTGTGAAAGGCAACTCGACTTCAGATTTTACATCAAGATCTAGGAGACTTGTATCACAAGAAGATAGGAGAACAATTATTAGCCTCATTTGTTGTTATGTAGATAATAGAATGTATTTTTTTTGGTTGGAAAGCGAAAAAACAACATCCAAGATAGTGAGGGAACCTGAACCCTTTACTTGTACCAATAGGTAATGGAACAATCTTATCTTAAATATTATCATCAAGTGTCACGTTTTTGTGTAGAATCAAGATCTAATACGAGTTACAATTGACCAAGTAATAAAAGTATGCTTTCCAAGGTATCACATATGTAGAGAATTGGTCTATAGAGAATGCTTTTGTAGACTTGGTATCATAAATAAGTATTGATTTTGATTCAATATTATTCTTTGATTGTCTTGAAAATATTTATGTTAGTGATAATGTGAAAATTGATGTAGTCTGACAATGTCGAAACCCAAAAGTGGCACTGAATACTTAAGTTTGTGAACATTGTAATTTTTTTATAAGCAAAAATGGTCGTGTGAGGAATCTGATGTACCAAAGTCACTTAAATGAGACCTTAAATCAATAAAGTTAATGTTATGGAATTAGGTCAGTAGGCAGACAAGCAAGTACCATGGACATTTTTTTGTATACCACGATGGGATCGATTAAGATAGTACTATGTGAAAAAAAAGTACCAGGGAAAATCCTTACTTATAGATTGAAATGGGATTTAAGAATTCAATATTCAACTCTATTTTGTTGGTATATGATTCCGAGACGTAATCATCAAAGTGGGAAGTCATTGTTACGCCCCCAAATTCAAACTAGATGTTTAAAGTATAATAATAATTATTATACGTTTTATCGAAAAATTAAGATCCTTGAATAAGGTAATTTTTCTCCGTATTAAATACAAGATAATAAATATTATCATCTAATATCGATCAATTAAAATCCTTGAATAAGGTATTTTTTTTCTTAGTACACATTGGATCAAAGTTTGAACTATATAAGATGCTAAACAGAATTCAGAGAGTTCAAGAAACACGAAAGGAAAGGATAACAGAGCTTTTAGACTCATTAGACTGACACCTTGTCTATCTTTTCAATGTAGTATGCAGTTTGAGCGGTGTGTTAAGATATGATTTGTACCATATAGATGATGCTCTAACTTAGTATTCTCCGTATTAAATACAAGATAATAAATATTATCATCTAATATCGATCAATTAAAATCCTTGAATAAGGTATTTTTTTTCTTAGTACACATTGGATCAAAGTTTGAACTATATAAGATGCTAAACAGAATTCAGAGAGTTCAAGAAACACGAAAGGAAAGGATAACAGAGCTTTTAGACTCATTAGACTGACACCTTGTCTATCTTTTCAATGTAGTATGCAGTTTGAGCGGTGTGTTAAGATATGATTTGTACCATATAGATGATGCTCTAACTTAGTATTTAATAATACTGAGTGCCGAATGACTTGTAGCACATCCTTCCGCAAAGTGTTTTATTGTACTGAGATTTTTTACAAACAAAGATATTTTGATTTTTAAAGCGTAAAAAAAGTTTTTTTTTTTGGATCTGAAAAATAGGAGATGTCACAGATCCCTTGGTTCACACAATTGTTGAAGGAACCAAGCTATTTTGGGACTATTCATCCTCTAACCCCTTAACAACATGGACTTTGGTTATATTAATTAGCATACATGTTTTAATTAAATATTCTCATTCTACAACATTGTAGGGAATACTCCATGTTTTCGTAGAGCTTCCACATGCACACGATATGTAGGTACCACTATCAGAACAATTTTTATTCTTGTGACTACCGCATTACCTAATAATGATATTAGGTCCATTAGCATGGCCTAGACAACTACGACACACCAACATTGCCTGACGCTCTCCTGCTATCCTTTCCTGGCGCCCTCCTGCTTGTTGCACACCTGCTTGCTTTGTCTTGCTTTGTCTTTGTCTGGCACCCCCATGCCTGCCTTGTCTGGCGCCCGCTTGCCAACGTTTCCTGATACGTGCCGAATGACTTGTAGCACATCCTTCCGCAAAGTGTTTTATTGTACTGAGATTTTCCACAAACAAAGATATTTTGATTTTTAAAGCGTAAAAAAAGTTTTTTTTTTTTTTGGATCTGAAAAATAGGAGATGTCACAGATCCCTTGGTTCACACAATTGTTGAAGGAATCAAGCTATTTTGGGACTATTCATCCTCTAACCCCTTAACAATATGGACTTTGGTTATATTAATTAGCATACATGTTTTTATTAAATATTCTCATTCTACAACATTGTAGGGAATACTCCATGTTTTGGTAGAGCTTCCACATGCACACGATATGTAGGTACCACTATCAGAACAATTTTTATTCTTGTGACTACCGCATTACCTAATGATGATATTAGGTCCATTAGCATGGCCTAGACAACTACGACACACCAACCTTGCCTGACCTACTAGCCTTTCCTGGCGCCCTCCTGCTTGTTGCACACCTGCCTGCTTTGTCTTGCTTTGTCTTTGTCTGGCACCCCCATGTCTGCCTTGTCTGGCGCCCGCCTGCCAACCTTTCCTGATACGTGCCACCTGGCATTGTCGGGCGCTCTCCTAGATCCCCTGGGCGGCCTTGCCTAGCTCTTTTCTAGCTAGTTCTATATGTGGTTGGCCTAAGGCTTTGACGTAATTCCCTTGACCTAATTGTCCCCTATAAATAGAATAGTGCCTCATCTATGGAGAGGGACTTCCCCCACTCTTTTCCACCACATTGAACCCTAAGGCACAGACTCCATATGACCATATATACCCCCATCACACCAAGATGGTGCTCTCCATCTAGAAAGAACCATCTTATATCTACTAACTGATATAACTTGATCATCAGAGCAAGCTCCCGAGGCACAATCCCTAGGGTGGTTCTCACGGTTTTGCTTTGTGTTCTCAGAGCCTGTTGTAGCAGCAGTCCCAAAGACGTCTAGGAGATTGGAGTCGCATTATTTGGCCCCATCCCAGACTAAAACAAGTAGACGTCCTCCCGTAAGGTCTCAAACTTGTTCTTTCCCTAATATATTCAGATTCGTTGCGTTTTACCTCAGTTTTGCCTCGATATGTTCATTTATACCACAATTTGTTCATATCCGTTTGGCAATCGCCAGGATCTATGTATATGTGCTTCACCATCACTCGGAGCTCTCGACCTGATGGGTTTTTTTCATTCAGATGTCTCGATCTGATGCGTTTTTCATTTTGATCTCTCGATCCGATGTTTGTTTTGTTTAGATCTCTCGATCTAATGTTTTTTTTATCATATCTCTAGATCTTCTTTCAATGTTTTGCTCAAATCTATAAAACCGTCTCATTTATGCTTATCTGAACATTTTTTAAGTTTGCAAAGATCTTCTCAGATCTGTTTTGTTCATATCTTCGTTTTTTCTTCAGCAAGTTGAGGAGAAAAAGAAGTGTTTAAAAGCTTTCCAATTTTTGTCGGTCCATATTACCAAAAAATCGTTTTGGTATTTTCTCAGATCTATGTTTTTTTTATTTTGTTGGATTATTCACCAGAATTTAAGAATGAAAGAATTTCTATGAGATTTTACCCCATCATTGTTCATATATTATCCGAAAACCCTTTCAAGCATGGGATTTCCGTATACATTTTACCCATTGAAACATTTGTTGGTAAACACTGCTACGTCTCTTGTACATTTCAAAAAATATTCAAGAAATTTTAAAATCTGTTGATGTTTATCCCTTTTACCTAAATATATCTAATTACTTTTACTACATTTAAAAATTAAACACTACCCTACCACTTTTACAATTTATTTCAACAAACTGTATTTTAAAAAAGGACAAGAACAATTTGTGTGTGCTTCGTCTGAGCCGACAAAAAAATAGTCAAGGGCTTCAATTCTTATGTTTTTTTTAAAGTTCTTGCTTATTCCATGCCTAAAGTACAAGTCACAGAGGATACTTGAAGATGAGGATTTCGGTAAAGAATGGGAAGATTACAAAAGACAAAATTTAGGGCTTGACAAGATAAATATTAATGTGGGACCAGCAGGAGACAAAAAGAAAGCTAAATAAGCTCGAGTGAATGTTGGAGTCAAATGCAAGCACGAGGAAACTGCCAACCCAAAAAAGTCGGAGAAGCCAAAGAAGGCATAAAAGAGAGAGGTGGCTGCTTTTAAAAGGAAGAGACTCGATATGAAGGAGAACAAGGAGATTCCACTCCCAGCTGCAACAACATAGAGTGGGAAGGAGTCTGACTCACGACTTCTATAAAAGAACGACTTACGGGAGTCAACCCGTGTTTGGTTTGTGTTTTCTTTTCATTATCTTTAGTTTCTTTTTCGTTATTGGTGATGTGTTGTTTTGGATAACTTGTTTTCTCATTTCAATCTCTGGCCTTCTTCATGTGTGTGAGTTTGGCGAATTGGTGTTTAAAAATAATGAATTTTCATTTTCAAATTCCGAATTGCATGGCGTGGCACTTGCTACCACGGGGTGGATATTTTGTTAAGCCCGTTTTCGCGTAGATTGAACAAAGGCCACTGTGTGGCTAAACTATTACCACGACATGGAAATTCATCAGGTATAAAAGATCATATTATTTTTACTTTTCTCTTCCCCAACTCCGTGCTCATCCTTACTCGAGTTTTTCATCAAAATTCCATTGTTTTTTTTTTCTAATTTGAGTGCATAATCTTCATATATCGTATCTGTTTTTCACTATAATGTTCCTAATAATCATTTAGTCCTACAATTGCAAGATATTTTAGCAAATTTACATGAATCTTTGAGATGTCGTTTTTTGGATCTACGGATTATCAATGTGGAAGTCATATAGATCTTTTTGCTCTGTTATTGGTATTTAATCATTCAAAATAGTTGTTAGGAATAAAAGCTTTTGTGAGTTGGAAGTGTTTTAAATTTAGGAGACAACACCGATTTTTCGATCTGTTCTTTAGCCATAAACGCCACTTCGTCAATGGAATAAATGGCCTTCGAATATCGATTCCAAAAGACTTTCATGTTACGGAACCAAATTTAATTTGATGCACGCAGGTGAGATTGTTACACGTCCAACGTGGGAATGGGATTAGATTACATAAACGAGGCTTTTTACTCAAATCGAGCCATATTTGACTAAAGTCTACATAGGAAAGGGTTTTTATTTTACTTGTGATGGATGGAGGCATTTGATCCAAATTGAAGAGCCAGTATACAGAGAATTGTGTGTTGAATACTTTTCCACTATCTCGTTCACTTTTCAAGGTGATATTAATGATAAGAGTGCTTTAACTTTTAGAATCCGTGGGATGGATCGCCAATGTAGCATTCTGGATTTAGCTTGGAAGCTCGATTTATATAATCATCCAGGTGATTTTACCAAAAAATTCACGGATTTTCTGAACGAGGTGCATCGGGTGTTACCACAAGAAGTTTTTGATCAAGATGTTTGGGTTTGCATAGCAAATGGAGTCTTTAATCCAGTTACTACACCAAAAAGCCTCCTTCGATGTCCAATACACAGTTTCATTCATCGACTTATCACATTCTCCATACACCATAAGAAATGGGGAGACATGTTCAACGCATTGGATTTATTTTTCCTTTTCGTGTATTCTTACTCTTGGGGTGGTTTGTAATATTCCCTACCATGTGGCACATTTCCATTATGAGAAGGTAAGAAAAGGATAAGCACGAGAAGCAATTTATAAAGGGCATTTGGTTATATGTTTAGCTCGATATATCGTTTTATAGAACATCTGGTTACTATGATGCTTACGAGAGTCGAGGAGTCTTTACTGCAGCCCCGTTTGTTTCAAGATGCTAGGATTGTTTGTGACGTAAGATGACCCAATTCAAGGAATCAAGGAGTTTAGACTGAGGGAGCACTAGAATGTGCATAGGATAATGGTGGTAAAAGCATCAATACCACAACATTACGTCCCAATTGGAATAATTCTAGTGGACCCATTTCAAAATCACATCGGGATATATTCGGACAATCTTCGTGGATGTGTGAATTACATTAGAAATTCTATGGATTCATTTTGGTAGCATTTGCACATCTAGAGGCCGGTTAACATGCCACCACAACTCCCACAAATTCCATCTTAGGATGAGTTGTGGGGGGTCGGTGATGTTGTGTCTTGCACTACTAGAGCATGTGATGACAAGGATGACGAGTGACAAGTACTCTTGTACTTTTATTTTTACTTTTTAGATTTGTTGTCTTTTGTTTTAGAGTATGTTTTCTCTATTTTGGTATGATGATGTTTGTTTCTTTGTAACCGAATGATGATGTTTGTAACCGAATGATGATGTTTGTTTCTTTGTTCTACACTAGTAGTTCGGTTTCACAGAAAGTATGTTTAGTATTCGAGAGAAAAATCCATGAGAGAAATTTGAAGATTATAATTGAGAGCCAAGTCTTTTAATAAGTGTGGGGTGCACATCGAGTTTGTCTGGGATTTTTTGCTAAATGGTGGATTCATAGAGCGTAATTTGAGCATTTTGACATTTTTCACATGGCACATTCACGCATATGAGTAATTTTTGAACATTTCCCAGTTCTACGATGCTGAGTTCCCACGCCGTGGACAATTTACTGCCACGACATGGCATCTTAATTGATCGTGATCCAGAGGCGTAATTTGTTATTCCCATAGTGTGATATTACTTTTCCACGCTGTGGTCACTCAAACTCGGTGCCACGACATGGCTGCCACGACATGGCATCTCAAACTCGGTGCCACGACATGGCTGCCACTTTCCCACGTCGTGGTCACTATACATTGCATTATGTTGCCACCTTTTTTCATCATATTTCAGAATTCGGTGTTCTTGATTTATTTTTTCGGCACATTCAGAAGCAACAAAGTCCAATTTCCAGCATACAATTGGAGATTTCAACACTTTCTGACTACAATCAGATTCGATTTCGCCACTACAACCCCATGGGAGTCTGTTCCTTTTTCTAACTAGTATTGCTTTTACGTGTTTTAATTTTTTTTATGCATACAATGAGGGCATTGTATGAAATAAGTGTGGAGTAGGGGGTCGAAAAAGGGTTTCAAGCATTAAAAAGCTTTACTATAAAAAATTATAGATTTAAAATTGTAATTTTATTTTATAGACTTGCAAAAATAGACTAATTCAAATAAAACCTAGTACATTTTCTTTAAAATTTTTGATGCTATTGCATTGAAACTAGTTTGCTAATCTTGTACGAGATGATTTAAGGAGAACTCTAAAATTTAGTTTAGCCAATTTGTTATAATATATTTGTGGCTTCCCAGACCTAGTGAAATCATGTGACATAATCGTAACCTTGTGCAGTTTGATGGACAAAATATGTTTCAGATTAGATATACATTCAATCGTAAACTCTAGGGTCCGACTTAAAATACAGTGAGTCAAGTTTCCAAGTATTATATATTTAATTTTTGCACTTTGAGTCTAGCTATATATGATGAATAATTAATAGTTTAGGAGTCCAACCAATCTGTGCTCTGTGAGACTCGATGATGAGTCCCCTCAGAGATGTTTACATTTATCCACCTATTTATAAAAGCATGGACGGATGGGAAGAAAATCATTGCATGCATTTCATCGAAAGTAATCGGTTCCATTAGTGGCCTAAGGAATTCTGAGTACCACAATGAATTTCTTAGAAAGTCAGGAATTATGGTATAATAAAAATAAAATTAGAAATCATTTGTTTTCTTATTTATTTGAAAGTTGAAGTTGAAATATTGAGAAAAGATAAGAAGTCGAAAAGTTGTGAAAAATATAAAAAAAGAAAAAACTGAAAAAGAGAATAAGAGAAAAGTTACACAAAAACATAAAGTTGCAATAAAGTGTAGTTATATTTTAGGACAATTATATTATACATTATTTTCTTTTTAATTTGTGTCTCTTGGAGGGTTGGCAATAAAAGGGTATAAATTGAAGGAATACGAAAATGAATGTTGTTCAAAATCAGGGGAGACAATTATGAGGAAAGTAAGTATTTAGGTATTGGAAAGTATTTAGGAGAAATTAGATACAAATACATGCATTAAGGCAATGCATAATCAGTGAGTTCAAGTTGGATTGTTTTGTATGATGTTGGTGTTCAATGTTTTGCTGTAATGTATTGAAATAAGTTTTGTTTCGGGACAATCAAAAGACAAGTGCGGGGTATTTTGATATTGCTATATATATATATATATATATATATATATATATATATATATATATATATATGTGTGTGTGTGTGTGTGTGTGTGTGTGCATTATTTAAATATATTTTAGTTATATTTTTGTTAAATACAAAGATATTTGGTACATATAAATTATAAATTCTATTTTGTAGCAAAGAAGACATTCTCGAAAAAAAGGACCAAAACTGGACGAAGCTGGAAACTTGGATGACGAAGCATTCATGAAGGAGAAATTATGAATTATGAAGATACCACGACGTTGTTAATTTTGTTCCATGGTGTGGTGATGTGTGAAGTAGAAAAGCTTCTCGATGATCTACTCGGAAACATGCCGAATATGGTTTTAAGACGTCTTCGACAGCGTGGCAGATATATTGCCACGACATGGAAGCTACCTAATTTTTGGCAAGTATAAATATCAAATTTTAGGTCAAATTTTGGCAGGATGGAGTGAGAGTTGTTGATTTCTTCGACCAAAAGCAACCAAAAAAAACACTGAGAGAACCCTTAGAGATCTGATTTCGATTGAAGAACAACATTTAGAGAGATTAGAGTAAAGATTTATCATTAATCATTCATTTTGCCTAGTTTTTGCAATGTTTAACCTACTTTACTCTTTGATTTTGTGTGTTTTTACTTTAATCATGGGCTAATAACCCTTTACTTCTGTTTAGATTAGACGAAACCTTTGACTATTTGTTGAGCTCAATTTTTATGGATGTAAGAAGTTGGTTTTAGCTTGTGTTTGACATATCATCACCCTAGTATGTTAAAGTTATAGACTTTATTACCTATCCTTCAAGTTTTGTGTAATTGGATGACCATTCTTGTTACATGTATTTGTTACCGAGTAGTTTATGATCATTAAACTGCTAGAGTTAGTGATGGAAGATATACTAGATTAGGTTGTAAGAGTTAGTTGCTATAACCGTCCTATAGAGCGTTATTGCATCATAATACGCGCTTGATTTACTTGTATTGACCATAGATAAGTAATTCTTAGATCTAATCATTCATAGTTAAAATAATCCTTAAAATCAATTTGGTATTCTTAATTTGCATGATCATTGTAATTAATATTCATAAATTGATATATATGCATGATCATTTTAATTAATATTCTTAATTTGATCAAGATAATTAGTAACTATAATTTGGGAACCAACGAAATTAATCCACTATCTTGAAATCAATCATAGGAAAAAGGGTACCCGCAGGGGGGGGGGGTGGATTTGAAGCTAAACGGAAGTATCTTTAAATTTTTGGTTAAATCTCGTTTTCTAGTTATTTGCTTAAGTTTGAAGTACTGTCAATTGTTAGCTTAATTTATGTTTTTCTTTTAATTTAAAAATCAAACAAAACCCCCCAATTAAAGTTTATTTCTTTAGTTAAATTTTTAGCATTATTTTCTTAATTAGAATATCGTTCTTTATGATCAACTCCATAATTACTCTACATTACTAGTGCATAACCAGGTACACTACATATTGTGTTTTAGCTGATTTGAATAATTAGGAGTATAAATTTAAAATTTTAAAAATAAACACATCAAGTGACTTAAAAGGACACAACTACTTACATGGTCTTTAAGGAAGGAAAAAGATCTTAACTTTCCTAGTCCAAATGGTCCAAGGAGCATCCCAAAGTGCTCAAAATGCGTTGGAGTTCTCTAGACAAAAAGATCACACCAAAATGGACCAAAAAGTGAATTTTAAGAAATAAGATAAGATCTAATGATTCAATGATAAAGATTGAAGCTTTATACTCAGATGTCAAAAAAAGATGCAACCTTGTTCGATCTACACTTGAACCCCCGTTCAATGTACACAAAAAACTTTTGATCTTCAAGCTTCACTTCAAGCCAAGAAAAAATGAGCTCACAAATAGAAACCAAACACAAAAACAAGAGGGAGGAGGATTGGGTTTCCGAAAATCACTCGAGTGGTGATGGAGGCTTATAATGATCTATCCTTGGGCGTCCTTCGTGATTAAACCCATATATCAGATTTCAACGAATTAACATAATAAAACCAGCATAATTTATGTACTCGGAAATACAGATCTTACAAAACTTATTTTAACACACATCCAATAGATACCAAATAGAGTTAGAAACGATCCATAATGTCAGTTTTTATATTCATGTAACTATGAGAGCTCATCCGCTGAACGTTTTGGAGATAAACATATATGTTAGTGAAGCTTTCTTCCTGCTCACTGTCTGAGAAGTTTGTCTTCAATCAGTTATAGTCAGTTATAGTCAGGGGTGGATTTACATGGTGTCCTGGGATGACACGGGCAACCCCTTAATTTTACTGTCAAGTGAAAAACGTAATGTAAATTCTTCAAAACCCGTCACAGATCCGTCACAATCCCGTCACAAATTGTAACATCCCAAAAAGACAGATATTTTTTTTAATTCATTCAAATCACACTACACTAATATCAAAACAATAAAAAGAGTATCACAATAATATGTTATCAGAGTACAAATTCCCAAAATCACTAGTTGCGGAAAACATAGGGTGATGCAATGTGATTAGGCTGGGCCCTTCCCCTTCGAACTGGAACTACCTGAAATATAAACAGAAAACTGTAAACACAAAACTTAGTGAGTTCCGCCTAAATACCATATACTAAACAAATATATTGCAAAGAATATCTCGGCGTAACATCCCAAAATTCATGACAAACAATTTCATTTTTAATTACGTAAGTATAAAAATCAGTAGTCTGAAAACATCAATAGTGTCATACCATATCATAATCAAAACCAATATCTCAATAACCAAAACATGTCATAATAAAACAACATCAGAGTACAACTCCCAAAGATCTCATGTGCGGAAAATCACAGTGTGATGCGCTGCGATCATACCGACTCCTTTCCTTTCAATGTAGAAGTACCTGAAACCAAATCTAAAAACCATAAGCACGAAGCTTAGTGATTTCCCCCATCATACCACATGCCACACAATAAACATACTCCCTAGCATATCCGGGTGCTGGCCTACCCCTTCGGTCTCTTTCAACCGGATACTGTCGAGCATATCTTGGTGTTGGCCGACCCCTTCGGTCTCTTTCAACCTGATACTGCCAAGCATATCTGGGTGTCGGACTACCCCTTCGGTCTCTTTCAACCGGATACTGCTTAGCATATATGGGTGCTGGCCGACCCCTTCAGTCTCTTTCAACCGGATATTGCCTAGCATATATGGGTGCTGGCCTACCCCTTCGGTCTCTTTCAACAGGTTATGGGGTCTATTTCACCCCTATCACTACCACATAATATCATAGCATAGAAGCACATAAATCACATACTACCTAGCATATATGGATGTTGGCCTACCGTTTTGGTCTCTTTCGACCGGTTACGGGGTCTACTTCACCCCCTACCACTACCGCATAATAACATAGCATACAAGGACATAAATCTCAACAGATAGTGGCTTACTAGGCAATTATCACAAAGACAATCATCTCTATTGTAAACAACTACTAGTGGGTCGACATTGGTGCCTTCGACCCACTTATACCAGGAAGGTAACTCACCTCGAAAACTGAAAGTAGTTGAATAGTCCCCAGCTCCGAATATCAACCCAACTCAATCCCCTACACATTAATGATTTCCTTAAGTACCCCTTTCATACTCATAACCCCTTAAGGGTCAACTTTGTTCCAAGTCAAAGTCAACGCTCCGAGTTGACTCAACTCGTCTAGTTTGCCCTTCAACTCGCCGAGTTCCCATGAATCACAAAATCGTGAAATCGTGATCTGAAGGGCCAATATATTTGGTTTGGGCTAGGCAACAGTGTATAGATGAGTTAGGGCATTTGTCAATGTATTTTGGAGTCTTTTGTGTGTATTTGATGTTTTTGGTCTAGGCCATTGTTCTCGGTTGAAAGTGACCGAAAACAGGCTTTCGGTCTGCTGACCGAAACCTGTTTTCGGTCCACATATGTATATATTGGCTGTCAGGCTGTCAGAAGTGAAGAGTTGATCAGCAGTTGTACTTTGCTAGTTTTCAGTCCCTGAGTTGTATCAGACGGTTTCAAGTGTTTAATCGTATGCAAGCTCAGTTTCATTCCTCTTCTACTCCATTTCTTCTTTGTTTTCTTATGCTTGATTGATCATTGGTGAAGATCCTTCCATCAAGGACCTTACAATTGGTATCAGAGCTTCAAACCGGTGTCAATCAAGCTTATTATGCAGTTTTCTGCTTGACAGTCATGTTCTTCACGTTCTCGGTCACTAGAAGCCTGTTTTTGCTCGAGTTTTGAAGATCAGATCACAATTTGCATCGTGTGGAATCGAGATCTGCTTAGATTTCAGCTTTTCGATTGAAATCATAATCGGATCGAAAATCTGAGTTTTTCATTGAAAACTGTTAGTTTTCGGTTCAATCTTCTAAAACCGAAAACTGTTCTTCAACCGAAATCCCTTCAATCTTCAGAAACCGAAAACTGTTCTTCAACCGAAATCCCTTCAATCATCAGACACCGAAAACTGTTCTTCAAGTTCTTCAGAAACCGAAAATCCAAAATCCTTTGAATCTTCAGAAACCAAAAACTATTCTTCAACCGAAATCTCTTGAATCTTCAAAGACCAAAAACTTTTCTTCAACCGAAAACCTTCTCTCTCTTCAGAACCGAAAACCTTATTTTCCTTTCAACCGAATCCCTGCATCATACCGAATTCCTCGTTTTTGGTCAAGACTCCTCAACCGAAAATCCATTCTATTTGATCTTTTGTTTATTTTTCAAGTTAATTTTTATTGAAAATTAAAAAAAAAACAAAAAAACAAAAACAACAAAAATCAAAACAAAAATGGAATCTCAAAGCATGTCAGCTCACCATGAATTGGATGCGATTATGGGAACCACTTCTCGAATTCCCCGACTGTTATCCACGGAAGCATTTCCAGAATGGAAATATCGGATCGAAAAGTACATCAAAATGAAAGATTTCAAGATATGGCGAAGTATTTTAAGAGGTCCATTCCGCATCACAACAACGTTGGAAGATGGCACAATAATGGATAAGCAAGTTGAGAATTACACTGATGATGATTTCGAGAGAGTCGAGGAGCAGGAAAAGGCTCTTGCTACACTTACCATGGCATTATCTCCGGAAATCGCTCAAGGTTTCTGTGAGTATACATCAGCAAAGGCATTATGGGAAGCACTGATAGAAGTCTATGAAGGCAACGAAGACATGAAACAGAGTCGTCAAGACATGCTGCGACAAAAGTTCAATATGTTTAACCATGTCTTGGGAGAAACACTTGAGAATCAGTTGCAAAGGTTTATCACACTTACCACAGAAATGAGCTCTGCTGGTGTGATGGTTACAAGATCGGAGATCAACAAGAAGCTATTGAACTCTCTCCCAAAATCCTGGGATATGAATGTCTCAGTGATTAAAAAGACCAAAGATTTGAACCGTTTGAGTTTGGCGGAAAAAATTGCAATCATTAAGGCTTGCGATCTCGATGATAAGCAAAGGGAGATTAATCATGTTAATTCATACTCCTCAGCAAATCTTGGGATCGAAACCACCAACAACACTGCTTTCTCAAGCTTTTCTATTCCTCAAGCTCCTCAAGTTCATGTTCCTCAAGTTCAACCCTATGTGACTCATTAGCCAACCTCATATGTGATCCCTCAAATGCAACACATTCAAGTTCCTCAACCTCAAACTTTAGCTCAACAAGTTGGTTCTAGTGTTGGTTCATCCACAGTTGCACCCATTCAATCTCATGGATTCAGTTCTCAAGCTTCATCATTGAAAGAGAAGGAAGAAAATCTGGCCCTCGCCACTGGTCTGGTGAACTGCTACAACGCTTTTGTGGCCAGAGAACTCTCCCCACAACTCTGATTTGTTGACCTATACCAGATCCATCCTGAGGATGTGGAAGAGATGGACATTACATGGCAAATGGCCATGGCGGTTTTCAGGGCAAAGCAGTTCTCCAAGAAAACAGGAAAGAACAATTGGAGTGTGAATTCCGACAAGAAAGTGGGATTCAACAAAGCGAAGCTGCGATGTTACAACTGTCATGAGCCTGGTCATTTTGCCCGGGAGTGTCCAAAGCTAGACCGAAGAGAGAATTCTGAGCGAACCATGGTGCCGGTGACCTATGTCAACAATTGATCTTCTTCAAGCAATCAGACTGCTAACTTGGCGATGGTGGCTCAATCTTTTGATTGGGAAGATCAAATTCAGGCTCTGAATATTTCAGGACCTGAAAATGTGCATCTTGCTCAAATCAAGGATTGTGTGGAGGAAGAAGCAGAGAAAGACCCTGAAGCAGAGATGATGAATCTTCAGTTTGCGTTCATGGTGTAAACTACTCCTGAGCCAGCCAAACCCGAGGTCAATGAATTTTGTTGCTCTCAATTTTGCATTAAGACTGTTAAATTCTTACATGAACAAATTGAATTAATCAAGAGAGAGAACGAGGACCTTAAGTATGAGGGTTATACACTTAGGAAAAATCAAAAGCCTTTAAAAACACAATTAGAGAACAAAACAAAGGACCTTAAGAAACTGCAAGAGGATTACAACAACAAATGCGAGAACTATGATCATCTCAAAAGAAAATTTGCTGCTATGACCGCTGAACTTGACTCATTGAAAAATCGTCTTGAAAATGCTGAATTTATTTTTAACAAATTTGATGGGTCAAGTGAAGTAGTTGCAAAAATAATAGAGGGACAGATGCAGTGGAAGGACATTACATGTGGAAACCAAAAGAAAGTAGGATTAGGTTTTGAGAGTGTCCCTCCTCCATTCAATCATACCTATAATGTCATTCCTCTATCTCAAGAAGAGATTGATAGAGAACCTTTCTTAGTTTATGGAAAACCTGCTTCTGAACAAGCAACATGCTCAAATGATAAAATTTTGGATACTAACATTTCTACCTCAAGTGCAGATATGTCAGTAGTTCAGGGGGAGCAAGAAGCTGAAAAGTCTGAGTTGAATAATTTTGTGTCTAAATTTGGTGTTGAGTTTTGTGATGAGTCTGTTGTGAATTCTAAAACTGATGTTTTTGTTTCTGGTGGTGTGTTATTTCAGAATGATAAAATTGAAAATAATGATGTTGTTTCTGATAATGTTGCTAAATCTGCTTCGAATGCTTCTACATCTTCCACGTTTGCTACACAATCTAGTGCTTGTTCTTGCAAATGTGAAAATGCTAATAAACAAGAGCAGTACCCAATCCAATGATAATAAACAAATTTGCTTTAATTGTGGTACTGTTGGTCATATTGCCAGAAATTGTTTAAACCGGATGTTTGTGCATCACATGTCAAAAAGGAGAGAGAATGAGTCTAGAGGACGATCTTTAATTAGAAAATCCTCCAGAACTCGCTCTCGAGATGATGACTAGAAAA
Source organism: Lactuca virosa (assembly GCF_052849685.1). Lineage (NCBI taxonomy): Eukaryota > Viridiplantae > Streptophyta > Magnoliopsida > Asterales > Asteraceae > Lactuca > Lactuca virosa. The sequence continues at coordinate 176,758,951 of NC_136429.1, read as the reverse complement.
CAAATCAAAACAAAAAAATGGCAAGTTTTCAAAAGAACAAATAGGTTTTCAATAAACTTACAAACAGTTTGCCAAAATCGATCCAAGCTAAGCCAAAGTCGATTTCGTCAAAGAGTAGCTCTGGATCTTCAAACTCTTCGAGTAGAAAATCCAACGGCTCGAAGCAAACTGAAAAGAAAGTTGTTTCAAAACCTAAATATCAGTGGATGCCAAAATTAAAATATGATCAGTCATCATCCTCCTCTGTATCTGTTGAAAATGAAAAATCAAAAGAGAAATTGAAAGATGAATCTGTGAATGTTAAGGGTCAACTCAGGACTGTAATGACCTGGGTCCCTAAATCTAAATGATTCCGCTCATCGTGAAGGGACAATTGCGGAGGAATGTCGTCAGACCCTGGTATGTCGATAGCGGCTGCTCCCGACACATGACTGGAGATATCTCCCAACTGCATGACATTCAGACATTTAATGGGGGATATGTCTCCTTCGCGGGCGGAGAAGGTGGAAAGATAACGCAGAAAGGAACGGTGACCAATGGAGTGCTCAGTTTTGAGAATGTCAATTATGCTCCTGAGCTGAAGCACAGTCTGCTGAGCGTCTCTCAAATCTGTGACAAGGGTTACTCGACACACTTCACCGATAAAGAATGTCTAATCTTAAAGTTGGGCATTGTCATTCCGGAGGAGTGGATTCTCGTCAAATCTAAGCGGGATGGGAATGCCTATATTATCGACATGAACAGCAATGTCCCCGATGAAGTCACTTGTCTCCTTTCCAAAGTCTCAGAACAAAACGCAATGTTGTGGCATCGTCGACTTGGCCATGCAAATGCAAAGAATCTGAATCGTCTTGCTAAGAACGCAATGGTCTGCGGGTTGCCTGTCAGAGATTTTATTACTTTTGAAAAATGTGTTTACTGTGCTCAAGGCAAACACCATCGGAAACCACATATGCTAAAGCAGGTCAACTCCATCAGTCAGGTGCTCCAATTGTTGCATATGGACTTGTTTGGTCCGGTCAACGTCCTCAACATCAACCAAAATTCGTATTGTCTCGTTGTGATAGACGATTTCTCTCGTTTCACGTGGGTTTTCTTTCTATCCAATAAAGCTGGGATCGCTGACCTCATCAAGAAGTTCATTGTAATGATCGAGAACCAAACCAAGAACCGAGTGAAAGCGCTACGCACCGAGAATGGAACAGAGTTCAAGAACGCTGTTCTTGATCATTTTTGCGCTGAGAAAGGGATTGTGCGTCAATTCAGTTCTGTTCGAACACCACAACAAAATGGTGTTGCTGAGCGGAGGAATCGGACGTTACAAGACGCCGCAAGGACGATGCTGTGTGATTCTAAACTTCCAGTTTTCTTTTGGGCAGAGGAGATCAACACAGCTTATTACGTTCAAAATCGTGTCCTGATCAACAAAGCCCATATGAAAACACTGTATGAGATTCTCTATGGACACAAGCCATCTGTCAGCCATTTCAGAGTATTTGGTTGCCCTTGCACCCTTCTCCACTTGGAATCCAACCCAAAATTCAAATCAAAAGCAGATGATTGCTATTTTGTCGGATACGCTGCTCGTACTGCTTACCGGGTATACAACAAGAAGACGAAACAAATCGTGGAGTCTTTTGATGTTTGCTGGCTTTAAGAGAATGAGAAGGACGCTAGGGTGGGTCCTGATTGGCTATTTGACTACACATCACTATTCAAATCCTTTAGTGTGTTGTCTGATAACCATGCTGGGTCTACCTCTGGCTCGAAGACTATCATTGAAGACGAAGATGAAGAGGTTGTCTACAGACCACCATTGGTTTCTACTACTGATCCTCCGGTGGAGTCTACTGTTCCAATCGCTTCTCCTGAGTCATCAACACATCAATCTACTCTAGATGCTGATGTTACTCCTCTAACTCCAGTTGAAAGAGAGTTCATGAACCAAGATGCTTCCGCTGTCACTCAGAATCTGATGGAACTTCTCTTTCCTGAACAAATCGCATATGAGTTTGTAGCAAATCCACCAAACGAAGCTGGTACATCTACCGTGGATTCTTCAGCAAATGAAGGAGCTATTAATATCCATAATCTTCCCGTTTCAGTCAACGACATCAGTCACAAAATCCCATCTCGCATACAACGCGATCATCCGATAGAAAATGTCATTGGCCAGCTGGGCGACGGAGTTCGAACGAGAAGCCAGAGTGGAGATGTCAACACATGTCTCTATTCTTGCTTCATTTCTCAAATAGAGCCCAAAAACGTCGAAATGGCTTTGAATGAGCCTAGCTGGGTGGATGCCATGCATGACGAGCTCAATCAATTCGAAAATCTCGGGGTTTGGAAGTCGGTGGAGCTGCCTAAAGGCAAGAAATCTCTCGACACTAGATGGGTGTTTCGGAACAAGCCAGACGATTTGCGTGTCATTGTCCGTAATATGACGAGATTGGTGGTCTGTGGGTTCAGGCAAATTGAGGGTCTTGATTATACAGAAGTCTATGCTCCGGTGGCGCGCTTGGAGGCTATTCGTATCTTCCTTGCCTATCCTTCCTACATGAACTTCACCGTATACCAAATGGACGTCAAGACGGCTTTCCTGTACGACAAGGTGAAGGAGGAGATTTATGTTGACCAACCTCCTGGGTTTGTTAACTTAAAACTTCCTACCCATGTCTACAAGTTAGACAAGGCTTTGTATGGATTGCATCAAGCTCCCAGAGCCTGGTGTGCTACCCTAACACAACACTTGCTCAATCATGGCTACTCACGTGGCACTATCGATCAGACCTTATTCATCAACAATGTCGGTGCATACCAGATTCTTGTCCAAATATACGTGGACGCTATTTTTTTCGGGTCGACGTGTCCACAGCTATGCAAGGAGTTCGAGGACGTCATGAAAAAGCGATTCGAGATGAGTTCGTTGGGGGAAATGACCACGTTTTTGGGGCTTCAGGTCAAACAATCTTCAGCTGGAATCCTGATTCATCAAGCCAAATATGTGGATGATATGCTCGAGAAGTTCGGGTTCAGAGACGCCAAACCTGTTTTGACGCCCATGGCGGAGAGACCACTACTGACTCCTGATCTTGAAGGCGAATCTGTAGATCAAAGGTACTACAGATCGATGATCGGATCGCTGATGTATCTGACTGCAAGTCGCCCAAACATTATGCTTGCGGTCTGTCAATGCACGCGCTACCAGGCTAATCCTAAACTGTCTCATCTTATTGCTGTTAAAAGGATTTTTCGGTACCTCAAAGGCAGCCCAAAACTGGGTCTGTGGTATCCGGAAAATTCCGAATTTGATCTTTATGCTTTTGCAGACAGTAATTACGGAGGCTGCGAGCTTGACAGGAAATCGACTTCAGGCGGATGTCAATTTCTAGGAGATAGGCTGGTGTCTTGGCAGTGCAAGAAGCAGAATACTGTCTCGACCTCAACAGCAGAAGCAGAATACATAGCTGCGTCTGCCTGTTGTTCTCAAGTCATACGGATCCAACATCAGCTGTTGGATTACGGTTTGAACTTTCAAGAAACCCCTATATTCTGTGATAATGAGGCTGCGATCCAAATTGCTAAAAATCCGGTCCAGCACTCAAAAACCAAGCACATCGACATCAAAGTTCATTTTATCAGAGATTGTTATGAGCGCTTGCTCATTCAGCTAGAACAGGTTCCCACTGCTAATAATGTGGCAGATCTGTTCACCAAGCCGTTTAACTTGCGCATTGAGGATTAATTTTTGCTTAGGTTAGTTTAAATTTGCGCATTTCAATTTCATTCTCACCCATGCACAAATTTAGGGGGAGAAATAAACAAAAACCAAACAAAAATTAGAAAATTAAAAATCCAAAAACAATAGAAAATCAGAAAATCCAAAAACATTAGAAAAACAGAAAAATGAAAAATATTACTGAGAAATTCTATGATGGGAAGTGATATCAGCTTGTGATAACAGACAATCTGAGTCTGTGTAAAGTACCAAAGCTAAATTGTCTAGGCTCTGTGTTCGATGCGCTGGTAGGCACGAAAAATTTAATGGACTTGACTAGGTGCAGATGAACTTAAGGAATCTAGAGACTTGATAAATTCTGACCTAGATAGTTCCATTTAGCCTGAAAATACGACGCTTGGATAGGTTGAGCAAAGAGATATACATGAGAATCCACCAGTCACATTAAAGAATCTGTATCTAGAACGGTGGTTTAACTTTTCCTCGATGTACGGATTTTGTCCTTAGTTCCGATATTGACGGGGCGACTGGGGAATTCCGATAAAGTAGGTCTGTAGGAAATTATTTTCTTTCTTTCCTACTGTCAGTCATATGTTGCCTCCTCTGTGTGATCGAAAGATCCGACCTGGACTGCAGCATATGCAACTCTACTTCTCTGTATCTTCTTCTCATGCAATTCTTCCTATCTGTTAGCCATATGCTGTCTCCTTTGCGTGATTAACAATCCGACCTGGTACACAACATATGAAACCTTCTACTTCTCAATTCCTCTGAAATTCTAGTCAGTCATATGTTTCACTCTGTGCGTGATTGAAAGATCCGACCTGAGTGTACGGCATATGCATTCTAAATCTATCCTCTCTATGAATAATAGTCTGCTCACCTAAAGTAAGGAGTATCTCGGAAGTTCTGGATTATTGGGGTATGTCAGGAAGCGGGAAACATGTTCTAGTACATCTAAAATTGAACAATTCTAGATTGTCTGTAGATCTCGCTGCTCAATTTAGGTGGACAACAATATCCTTGGTCGTCGTCAGATAAATGGTCCTTAGGTATTTTTATCTAGTAACTTAGGATCAATCTGTCCTGTCATTGATAGAATTCCTAAAATTTGTCACAATTTTACGTGCTTAAGTGGACCACAATACCGGCGATCGACCAGATCTATTCATGAAAGGAGAGGTACCGACAAATGGAAAAGGGTTGTCTAACAACTTTGATCCCATATCACAAAAGGTTATCAATTTCAAGATAGAGGATTAAATTTAGGATGAATTAAAATTTTAGTATTTTTATTTTATTTTATTTTCATTTTTTAGGATTGATAAATTTTAGAAAAATGTTTTTATTTTATTATTTTTATTTTTATTCTTTAAATTTTTAGGATTGGTAAAATTTAGAAAATTTTATTTTATTTTATTTTATTTTGAAATTAATCCTCAAAATGATTTATTTTTTAAAATTTTTGAGTATTGGGCTCAATATTAATTGAAATCGGGATCAGCCCATGGGTGAAGATCCGGGTTCGGATCAGGTATATAAGGGAATGGGGATACCGAAAATCAGTTCTTCCCTCATTTTCTTCTGCATACCGAAAACCTCTCAATTCCTCTCTTAGTCTCGAAATTTTTTTGTGTTGTTTCGCCAAATCAACTTGTTTTTCTTGAAGGTATGATGATTCCGATCACAACTATGCGCTTATCGCTGAGAATCAACCGTGAAATCGTGGCCAAATCGTGAAAAAGAGAACTGCCGGCGAGCTTTCGGTCGAAGCCATTTTCGGTCCATCGGCTAACCGGCTTTCGGTCAAGCCGAGCCGTTTTTGGTCAAGCTGGCTTAGACGGCTTTCGGTCGAAGCCGTGTTCGGTCAAACTGGCTCATTTAAGCCTTTTTGGTTCTAAATGGCTTTCGGTCTACACTCTGTTCGGTCCATGAGCTTTCGGTCTGACTGTCTTGGCCGAGAACCCATGTTTGACTAATACAATTCAAATGAAATGGCCAAAATTAATTGATATAATTGAGAAAATAATTTTAATTTGTTTTAATCAATTGTTTTCTCACCTGACCTGTTTTGTGCAGATAAAATGGCAAGTCTCAAACTTACAGAAAGTCACAACGTGTCCATTCTTCTTGATGACCCTCCTGTAGGTCACAACGAGTTCAAATCAATGATGTACAGGCTAAGGGAATGCTGCATCTCAACTGCACTGACCTGGAACCCCATCATTTATCTGAACCTGATCAACGAATTTTGGAGATCTGCAAGTGTGAAGAATGGAGACAATGGATCAACGACAATTGAAGCTTCTGTCAGGGGATGCAAAATTGTTATCTCTGAGCAATTCATTAGAGATGTTTTAAAGATTGATGACAAAGCTGCTTATCCGACTGATATAGATCTGAGAATTGTTGATGAGTATCTCGAGAAGATGGGATACGAAGGAGTCTTTCCACCAACCCAAAAGAAGCTGTTACCTCCTTACGAGAGGTTTCTAGCCCACATTTTTGTCAACTGCATATCTGGCAGAAAGGGTGGTTCAGACGAAATATCCTCGAGAAATACTCAGGCGATCGTTGCATTGGCTACCGGGATTGACTTCAACTTCTCAAAGTTTATCTTGGAGGAGATGGTTACTAAGGCTAACAAGCAGTCGAAGGATCAATTCCTGCTCTATCCAAGATTTGTTCAAATCTTCATCAACAACCTATTTCCCGATCTGGTCATGACAGGAGAAATACTTGACATGAAAGCTTTCGGACAAAACACTGTGAGCCTAATCAAGCAGAACCGTAAGGGGAAAATCATGTTCCAAGGGAAGTACCCTCTCGTGCAATTTGGAAAGTTTGCTGAGCTGTCAGACTCTTCAGAATCCCATGGGTCGTCTGAACAAATGTCAACTGATCAAGCATCGTCAGAACATGCAAATGTGAATGACAATGTTATCGATGCGTCAGACCATGAGGAAGAAACTGTTGCTCCATCCATCATTGTTACTGAGGAGCATGACCTAACGAATGTGACAGTTCAGAGTGATTTTAGCGAGGGTACAACAGAAGAGTTCACTGAGACTGAAGCAGGAGAAGAGGATGAGTATGAGAATCTTGATCTGTCTGGTTACGACGAAGATGATGTTTTGATGCATTTTACTGGACTTGAGAACCCTTTGCCAAATGAAGACCTCGATGACTTCCTAAAAGATATCGATGATGGTGCCAATCCAACACCGGAGATAAGGGAGAAAGTTGACGATCGAGAAGTTGAGCCTCCAGTTACCGTTCAAGTGGCTGATTCTTCAACTCAAAAGGACACATCATCAGGGATTCCTCCCCTTGATAATGTGGCTCCTACATCCGAGCCAATTACAAGTGATCCCCAGACAGTCCTGACCTCCCAGCCTCCGATGAAAAGACGCAGAATTGATCCAAGGGTGGGAGTAGTTTTTCCTGACCCAACTCAAACCACAGAGACTCCTCCATCTACAATAGTTGCCCCTTCCTTATTTGTGCCCATTCAAGAAGGCCCCAGCTCAATCCATGAAGCTAGTGGTTCGTCAGCTGGCCAGGGATCATCTCCTCCTAGGCCTTTTCATGATGCTACCTCAGAGAGGCTAGCCATGCATATGGCTCAGAATTTAAGTCCAATACACCCCTCACGCGAAAAAGGAATATCCTTTGAGGAAGGTGTTTCTGGAGATGATGATTCCTCAGTACCTGAGCTAAGAAAGGAGATTAGTGTGCTGAACCAGAAAAATATTGAGCTTGATATCAAGGTTGCAAACCTTCAAACTGAGAACGCCAAGCTCAATATTCAAGTTGCTGATCTGCTTGAAGATAAAGCTCTGAAGACAAAGCAGATCACCGATCTTAAGACGCACTTTGGCTTGTTGACCTCCAACTATTATGATTTGTAGAAAAAACTGGAAGAAGAACTTGGTGACAAATTCAAATCTTCTGTCGATGAGCCAAGGGTCTATCTTCTCAATCAAGACGCTCTCGTGGTTCCACCTCCTACAAGAACAACCACAGTTGTCGATCGCTTTGAGAAAGAACCAGCGCAGGCCCCCAATGTCGTGGTGTTAAAACGTTCTAAACTAGCCAAGTTTGCTGAGAAGGGACAATTTTTGTTCAAGAGGAGCTCGGATCAGAATGCTCCCGGGGATCAACCAAACATCACCTTTACGGATCTTGGAGAACATCGCTTCAGGGACGTATATGGTGATATGTCAGGGATCATCTCATGGGGATTCCATGACACTCTGAACATGTGGATCGTGAGAAGGAAGAGTGGAAACACTGAATTATATAAAGATGCTCACGACTTCCACTCTTGGACCAGGGTTGATCTTACGGAGTTATCTAAGGCTCCTTTTGCAAATCCATCAAATGATCCCAAGGCGACACAGTTCAAGTTATTTTTGGAAGGTCAAGTGGTAAAGGGCTTTCCTTCAATGAAGACTGCAGAGTCTATCATCAAGATATACCTGAGTGTCATTGATCCCAAAACCAATCAGCCTCTTCGGTTTGTGATGTGGCCTGCTACTAATCAAGTAAAGCAGATTCCTATCCTTCAGAACCATGCGGATAGATCTCTAAAATCCATGCAATACTGGGTGTTTGATGAAACTACAGCTTCCGCTATCACCAAACTTGAACATGGATTTATTCGTTTGTATGACAAGAGGGATCTGCTATAATTTGGAAAGTAGGATATACATGAGCTTTCTCATCATCAGATCAAGGTGGCTGAAGACCTTTTTGAGTCTGCTGCTAAGGAGTATACTGCCATGGTTGCTGATATTATTCAAAAGGAGATGTGGAATGGAGCCATGGGAAAGTCAGACGTGCTGGTGGTTGACAAAGACTGAATTCATGGTAGCTGCAAACCAAGGGGGAGATTGAAGGGCCAATATATTTGGTTTGGGCTAGGCAACAGTGTATAGATGAGTTAGGGCATTTGTCAATGTATTTTGGAGTCTATCATCAAGATATACCCGAGTGTCATTGATCCCAAAACCAATCAGCCTCTTCGGTTTGTGATGTGGCCTGCTACTAATCAAGTAAAGCAGATTCCTATCCTTCAGAACCATGCGGATAGATCTCTAAAATCCATGCAATACTGGGTGTTTGATGAAACTACAGCTTCCGCTATCACCAAACTTGAACATGGATTTATTCGTTTGTATGACAAGAGGGATCTGCTATAATTTGGAAAGTAGGATATACATGAGCTTTCTCATCATCAGATCAAGGTGGCTGAAGACCTTTTTGAGTCTGCTGCTAAGGAGTACACTGCCATGGTTGCTGATATTATTCAAAAGGAGATGTGGAATGGAGCCATGGGAAAGTCAGACGTGCTGGTGGTTGACAAAGACTGAATTCATGGTAGCTGCAAACCAAGGGGGAGATTGAAGGGCCAATATATTTGGTTTGGGCTAGGCAACAATGTATAGATGAGTTAGGGCATTTGTCAATGTATTTTGGAGTCTTTTGTGTGTATTTGACGTTTTCGGTCTAGGCCATTGTTCTCGGTTGGAAGTGACCGAAAACAGGCTTTCGGTCTGCTGACCGAAACCTGTTTTCGGTCCACATATGTATATATAGGCTGTCAGGTTGTCAGAAGTGAAGAGTTGATCAGCAGTTGTACTTTGCTAGTTTTCGGTCCCTGAGTTGTATCAGACGGTTTCAAGTGTTTAATCGTATGCAAGCTCAGTGTCATTCCTCTTTTACTCCATTTCTTCTTTGTTTTCTTATGCTTGATGGATCATTGGTGAAGATCCTTCCATCAAGGACCTTACACGATCCAACTCGTCGAGTTTTCCTCTAAGTCGCCGAGTTCTTTTTCAACAGAATCGGGACTCCTCAATACAACTTGTCGAGTCCTTCCGTGAACATGTCGAGTTCTTCAGTTTATTAACTCTTCTTAATGCATTAAGCCATTATTCTTCAGATCTACACCCTATACTACAGATCTAGACTGGAAATGCCCCTAGAAGGGTAAAGTTTCCAACATTACCCATTAATACCTTTGCTAAAGGGATTAAGCTCAAACCGTAACCCAAAAAGGCCAAAGTCTTAATCCAAACATCACCAAAACTACAAGATAGATCATGAGGTCATAGATCTGGACTCTAGGGACAAAACCATCACGTAAACTCCCAGCGTTCTCTACATGCATGGCCATTAGAATCTCCAAAAGGCCAAAATGATGGTCTAAAGGTTGCATGGGACTTCCATGGCCATAAAGTTGGCACCTTTATGCCATGAAAACACCTCAAGACTCTAGATCTGAAGTTTTCTCCACTTACGACGTCCAAATCCCAAGAATCATATCATTTGGACGAAAAACGAGCAAGGGACTCAAAAATGGAGATCTAAATGACCACAAAGCAAGGTTCAAACTTTATACCAGCAAAGTGTCGTTGATGAGGCAAGGATTCCAGATCTATAAGCTTCTTCTCGTGTCCTCAAGCTTTTCCTTCTTCCAATTGCTTCAAGTACACCCTAAAACACTTAGAATGGCTCACAATGACTCACAATAGCTTTATGATTTCGAGATTTACGGTTAGGGACTTGGAGGCTGGAAATGAAGACAACACCTTGGGGTGAAGGTGTTTAAATAGAGTGAAAAACCCCAAAATTAGGGTTTCATATCTGCCAGCCTACACATCGAGTTGAGGCCTCCCAACTCGTCGAGTAGGTCACTTCAAATATACGACCCTTATGATCTCTACTTGACGAGTTTGGGGCTCCCAACTCGTCGAGTTGCTCTATAATATAAAATGAATTATAAGTTAAATACATATGAGGAACCAGGCATTACAATTCTCCCCCACTTGTCTCAGACTTCGTCCTCAAAGTATGCTATCTTAAATAATTCTGGATAATGCTCTCTCATCTCCTCCTTTGGCTCCCATGTCCACTCTACCCCTTGCGGTGCAATAACTGCACCTTCACCAAGTGTACAACCTTGTTCCACAAGGTTTTCATCTTCCGATCTATAAATTGCTACTGGCCTCTCAATGTAGTTCAGGCGGTCGTCCACCTGAATATCCTCCAAAGGAACAACTGCAAAGTCATCCACTAAGCACTTCCACAGGTGGGAAACATGAAAAGTACTGTAGATCTAACTAAGCTCGGTGGAAGATCTAGTCAATACGCAACCCGGCCTACCAGATTCAAAACATTGAATGGACCGATGTACTTGGGACCCAGCTTGCCCCGCTTCCTGAATCGGATGACACCATTCCAAGGTGACACCTTCTGGAGAACCATAACTCTTACCTGAAACTCTAGGTCCAATCGGCATTTGTCCGCATAGCATTTCTACCGACTCTGAGCGGTTTGGAGCCTACTCCGGACATGCTGGATCATCTCAGTAGTCTTGAGTACCACTGCGGTACTCCCCATGACTCTCTGACCGACCTCGCCCCAATAGAGTGGGGTCCTACATTTCCTCCTGTAGAGCATCTCGAAGGGAGGCCGGTCTATCCTAGCGTGATAACTGTTGTTATACGAAAATTCTGCTAACGGAAGATACATATCCTAACTCCCACCACAATCTAATATGCACGCACACAGCATGTCCTCTAGAGTCTGAATCGTCCTCTCACTCCGCCCATCCGTCTATGGGCGGAAAGATGTACTGAAGTGGAGACGAGTACCCATCTCGTCATGGAACCGCTTCCAAAATTTTGAAGTAAAGCGAACATCTCGATCTGATACAACCGAAACTGGCACTCCATGACGTGCCACTACCTCGCGGACGTATATTCCGGCTAGATTCTCCGCCGATATACTCTCCTGGATCGGGATAAAATGTGCACTCTTGGTCAGCCGATCCACGATGACCCAGATAGAATCTACTCCTCGTGTGGTCCTGGGAAGCTTTGTGATGAAATCCATAGTTATGTCTTCCCATTTCCATATAGGAATCTCCAACGGCTGCGTCTTGTCGTGACGTAGCTGATGCTCGACCTTGACTTTCCTGCAAGTCAAGCACCGCTCCACAAACCAGGCTATATCCCACTTCATACAGGGCCACCAATAATCAGGGCGAAGATCCCAGTACATCTTCGTAGCCCCGGGATGAATGGAGAATCTCGACTTGTGAGCCTCCTCCATCAGAACCTGGCGCACACCGCCCCAATAAGGAACCCAGACCCTACGATGCAGGTTCAACAATCGACGGCTATCGTAGTCCAAGGAAGCCACCTCCCCTATAATATCCTCCATAAGAGCCTGGCGCACACCGCCCCAATAAGTAATCCCGTGTGTCACGTAACTCGCCTCATTAGGCTTCAACTGCCTCGAGGCGTAAGTGATGACACGCCCTCTCTGCATCAACACTACGACTAAGCCCGTGATAGACACGTCACAATATACTACTAAATCCTCAACGCCCTCTGCCTGGGTTAATATCGGTGCCTCACACAAATTTTGCCTCAAAGTCCCGAAAGTCGCCTGCTGCTCAGGCCCCAGCAGAATGTCACCAACTTCTTGGTCAGTCGGTTTAGTGGAACAACAATGTTGGAGAAATCCTGGATGAATCGCCGATAATAGCCCACCAGACCAAGAAAACTCTGAATCTCAAATGGAGACCTCGGAACCTCCCATCTCATCACAGCCTCTACCTTGGCTGGATCGACCAATATACCGTTCTGGTTAACAAGGTGCCCTAGAAACTGCACCTCGTGTAAACAAAACTCACACTTAGAGAAGTTTGTGAAAAGTCTCTCCCTCCTTAACGTCTCTAGCACCTCCCTCAAGTGCTCCTCGTGTTGCTCATACGTATTGGAGTAAACCAATATATCATCAATAAAGACTATCACAGACCGATCCCACATCGGTCTGCATATGCGGTTCAAGAGATCCATGAACGCGAGAGGAGCATTGGTTAGCCGAAACGACATCACCACGAACTCGTAATGACCATATCGAGTCTGAAAGGCTGTCTTCTACACATCTTCGTGCTAGACTCTCATCTGGTGCTAGCCTTATCACAAATCAATATTGGAAAACCAAGATGCCCCCTGAAGTTGGAAGAAGAGATCGTCGATCCTCGGGAGTAGGTAACGGTTCTTCACCGTTACCTTATTCTACTCTCGATAGTCTATACACATCCGGTGGGATCCGTCCTTCTTCATCACAAATTGAATTGGGGCTCCCCAGGGTGAACTGTTCGGTCTAATGAGTCCCTTGTCTAACAGCTCCTACAGATGTATAGACAACACCTGCATCTTAGGAGGAGCCAACCGATATGGTGCATTGGCTATCGGAGCCGCACCTAGAGCTAGGTTAATCCTGAACTCCACCTGTCTCTCCGGAGGTACCCCAGGAAAATCTTTCGGGCACATGTCCGGCTACTCCCGTACAATCGGTACGTCGTGCATGCTCACCTTACTCTTCTCCCGGGTATCCATGACATAGCCGACATGACCTGCGCAACCCTGCTGAAGGTAACATCTCTCCATCGTTGCTGATCACAAAGTCGGTCCACACCGCGGCCTCTCGCCCTGAATCACCAACCCTCCCCCACTTGGAGTCCTAAGTCGCACTAGCTGCTGCTCGCAGTCGATCACTACCCAATTGGGGCTCAACCAGTCCACACCCACGATGACCTTATTCTCTCGCAGGGCAATAGGGACTAAATCCATGGAATACTGGTCATCAAACAGCTGCAGTGTACATCCCGATGAACCCTCGCGACCCGAACAGTCCTATAATCTGCAATCTCTACATCAAGAGGACAGTCCAACTCCCTGGAGCTCCAACGAATCGCTTTCTAAGCACGAGCGATAAAAAGGATCAGTATTCCTCGAGTCGAATAATACTAGCACTGGGATATCGTTCACATGGAACGATCCTAAAACAAGATACATCGAATATAAATATCAAAACTGACATACAATAAAAACTACGGTGAAGAAACATACCTGTCACCACATCAGGTGCAACACGCGCCTCCTTGGCGGTCAGCTGGAAGGCTCGGCTCCTCACCACAGGAGCATCTGACTTGCCCTGGTGGCCATTTGTGATCTGCAAGGTCGATGGTGTTGGCGCCGCCACTGCTGCTCCTGATACCAATCTTGGGCTTTTGGCCTTTTTATGGCCTCGCTGATTGCAGTGAAAACAAAGCAAGTCTAATGTCTGAATGGTGGGGTTAGGGGCAGTATAATCCCTGCTAAAGTTCCCCAAGTTGTCGCACTTATAGCAGCCCGATCCCCATACTCTGCAAACTCCCTCATGCGTGTTAGCGCATTTTCCACAGCGGCTTCGGCCCTACTGGCCCTTCGACCTCGAGTCGAATCCCTTGGGTTTCTTCACCGAAACCCTAGTCGTCTGCCCACTCTCCGCATTCCTCTTCCTAACGCAAGCATAAAACCCTAATAGAAATTAGGCCATACTCTAACTCACAGGTCCAAACCCCTATCCTAGAATAAAGGTAAAAAAAGGATCCTTTACCCTTGCCACAATGGGCCTCCCTCCCCAAAGGCCGAAATTCATAAAAGCACAAAAAGGCATCCAAGCCCAACTACAAGGCCCCTGAGGCCGAATATGGCCCAGTAACCCCCAACATGTGTTTAAGCCCAAAAATGACATGCTATAATCAGGTGGGCCCGAGGCCCAACTTAAACAACTCCAAAGGCCCTACATGAATCGAGCCCAAAATTGTCCAAACTAACAGACTGCGTACGCACGGCGTACATGGCTCCTACGCCCAACGTACGATGATCAGCAACCAAAATCGGGGCACTGACCCAGTAGCAATAATGTTTCAAAATTTATGCTTTTGCATGCATGGATGGGGCTAAAACGATGAATTAAGTCCATTAACTCACTTAGGTGGCTACTAACACTTGCATGGTTGAGTCTTAACCACCAAGATCTGATTTTTATGACTCAAAACACTCCCAAGAGTTCAAAAGGACAGCTCAAATGGCCTGGAGTTGCTCATACTCCAAGAAACGAAACTATAGGACCTAAAAAATGCCATATTCTACCCTAAACCTAGATGTAAGATTGTAATGATCAAGGTTCAAACTTTAGACCTTCACTAGGCAGGAAATGGTGCACAAGCTCTGGATCGACAAGCTCCTTCTTCTCCATTGCTTCCTCCCAAACTTGCTTTTCCTTTAAAACCAACAAAGAACACCACAAACACTCAAGGCAACCTCAAAATGCACACAAGGATACTATGGTTGGAGATTAGCATTAAAAGGGCACTGAAGGCTGAGAGGGTAGAGAACTTGAGGGAACTAAGGTCTTTAAATAGGTTGCATACATATATATACGTACAAATACACATTTCATTATACCATCCTACTTTGTATTTTTTTCAGTTTTTTTCATTGTAGTTTCCAATTTGCATACAAATAGACAAACTATATACATAATTTTAAAGACCTATTACAGTCAGCGTAGGTATAGGTACGATGTGCATACGTTGGGGATCCCTCGATGATGTGTATGAAAGGAGTACGTCGTGCGTACCTAGTATACGCCCAACGTACTCAGAATCCTCCATCACCTTTTTTATAAATAATTAAACATAAACTGAAACAATTACTCAAACAAGGCGACTCACGTGCTACAATTCTCCCTCAATTGAGTCAGACTTCATCATCAAAGTCCACCACCAGAAACAACTCTGCGTAATGCTCCCTCATCTCGTCTCTGGCTCCCATGTCTATTCTGAACCCTTGCGGTTCTGCCACTGCACATTAACAAACTAAAAAACCTTGTTCCTCAACGTTTTCGTCTTCCTGTCAAGGATCGCTACTGGTTTCTGAATGTAGTTCAGGCAGTCATCCACCTGAATATCCTCCAATGGAACCACTACGGAATCATTAGCTAAACATTTCTGCAGCTGCAAGGCATGAAAAGTACTGTGAATCTGAATTAGCTCCTCCGGAAGATCCAATCGATATGCTACCCTACCCACTCTGGCTATAACCCTGAAAGGACTTATATACCTTGGGCCTAGCTTGCCCCGGTTCGTGAATCGAATGAAACCTTTCCAAGGTGACACCTTCAGGAGAACCATATTCCCAATCTGAAACTCCAAGTCTGATCGACACTTGTCGGCAGAGCTCTTCTGCCGACTCTGAGATATATGGTGTCTGCTACGAACTTGCTGAATCAACTTGGTGGTCTTGAGTGCCACCTCTGTACTCCCCATGATCCGCTTACTGACCTTGCCCCTACATATCAACTTCCTACATTTCCTCCCATAAAGAATCTCAAAAGGAGGTTAATCGATGTTGGCGTGGTAGCTATTTTTATACCAAAATTATGCTAACAGAAGATACTTATCCCAGTTACCGCTCAAATCCAAAACACACGCCCGTAGCAAATCCTCTAATATCGGAATGGTCCGCTCGCTCTGATCATCCGTCTGCGGTGGAAGGCCATACTGAAATGAAGACGAGAACCCAAATCGTCGTGGAACCTCTTCCAAAATTTGGAAGTAAATCGGACGTCCCTGTCGTAAACCACATAAACTAGCACCCCATATCGTGCTACGACCTCCCTGATGTATACCTCAACTAACTTCTCCACAGAGATACTATCCTGAATCGGGATAAAATGCACACTCTTGGTTGATCGATCCAATATGACCCAAATCGAATCCACTTCGCACGCAGTACAAGGAAACTTCGTAATGAAGTTCATGGTAATATCCTCTTATTCCCAAACGAGAATATATAACGGCTGCATCTTGTCGTGAGGTGGCTGATGCTCGGCCTTGACTTTCCTGCAAGTCAAGCACTTCTCCACGTACCAAGCTACACCCTGCTTCATGCAGGGCCACCAATAATTAGGACGAAGATCCCTATACATATTCGTCGCCCCAGGATGAATGGAGAATCTCGACTTGTGTGCATCCTCTATCAGAATCTGATGCACACGACCCCTATATAGAACCCATACTATCTGATGGAGAGTCAATAACCCTCGGCTATCATAATCAAAGGAATCCACTTGACCCACTATGCACTCACTCTTACAATGCTCATCCTTCATAGCCTCAATATGTGCCTCTCGAATCTTCTCCAAAAGTAGAGTAATCACAATCATCCTTAGACAAATATCAGTAATCGGATCTGCGACCGCCTTGCGGCTAAGTGCATCAGCCACCATATTGGCCTTTCCCAGATTGTAAAGGATCTCACAATCATAATCCTTCACCACATCCAACCATCAGTGTTGCCTCATATTCAGATTCAGTTGATCCATCAAGGACCTCAGGCTCTTGTGATCCGTGTAAATAGTACAACGGATCTCATAGAGGTAATGTCGCCAAATCTTGAGGGCGAAAACCATAGCCCCCAACTCCAAATCATGTGCATGCAATAACACGACCCATCAACATCAAGTCCGTGCCTAATCTCGTGATAAACGCGTCACAATAAAATACAAAATCCTCAACACCCTTTGGTAGGGTCAGAATTGGCGCCTCGCACAATCTCTGTCTCAATCTCTCAAACGCTGCCTGCTACTCAGGCCCCATCGAAAAGTGGCAGTCTTCTTCATCAATTGGGTCAGGGGAACACTATCTTGGAGAAATCTTGAATAAATCTGCGGTAATAACCTGCCAACCCAAGGAAACTTCAAATCTCATATGGAGACCTCGGAACCTCCCAGCTCATCATGGCCTCGACCTTGGCCAGATCGACCAAAACACCATTTTGGTTGAAAAGGTGCCCCAGGAACTGCACATCACACAACCAAAACTCACACTTAGAGAACTTCTCATACAATCTCTTCCTCCTCAGGGTCCCCAACACGTCTCACAAGTGCTCCTCATGTTGCTCATGGGTCTTCGAATAGATCAGGATGTCATCAATGAATACAATCACAGACCGATCCAACATCGGTATGAACATGTGCTTCTGAGGTGCATGAGCCCGACTGGAGCTTTGATGAGCCTGAAGGGCATCAGCACGAACTCGTAATGACAGTAACGAGCCTGGAAGGCCGTCTTCTGCACGTCGTCCTCTCTGAACCTCATCTGATGATCACACGAAGGAAGATCAATATTGGAAAACCAAGACGCACCTTGAAGCTGGTCAAAAAATTCATCAATCCTTAGGAGTGGATAACGGTTCTTCACCGTTAGCTAATTAAGCTACCGGTAGTCAATACACATCCGATGGGACCCATCCTTCTTCACAAATAGGATCGGTGAACCCCACGGTGAACTACTCGTTCGGATTAATCTCTTGTGTAACAGCTCCTACAGCTGTGTATACAACTCATGGATCTCTAATGGAGCTAACCATTATGGTGCTTTGGCTATCACAGCCGCACCAGGAACCATGTCAATCCGGAACTCCACTTGCCTCTCTGGAGGCACCCCAGGCAAATCCTTTGAAAACACATCCGGTTACTCCCACACAATCGACACATCATTAATTGATGCCTTACCATTCTCACGGGCAACCATAACATAGGCAACAAAACTGGAACAACCGTGATGAATATAACGTCTTGCCCTAGCAGTTAAGCATAGGATTGGCCCATACTGAGCACCCTCTCAATGGACCACCAACTCTCCCCGAGTTAGGGTCTGAACACGCACCATCTGACGCTCAAAATCAGTCACCACCCCATTGAGGATCAACCAATCCATCAACACTCTGACCTTGTTCCCGCGCAAAGGATTGGGAACCAAGTCGATCAGATACTTCTCGCTAAACATCTCTAGAACGCAATCTTGATGAACCCTCGATAATCGGACAGATCGATCATCTGTAATTTCAACCTTTAAGGGATGATCAAGCTCACTCAGAGCCCCAAGAAAACGCTTGCGAAGCGCAAGAGACACGAAAGATCAGGTAGCCCCGAATCAATTAATATCAAAGCAGAGATGTCATTCATAAGAAAGGATCCTAAAACAAAACACACAAATATAAGCAGAGAAATCAACATAAATAAAGATTTAAGAAGAAAAGACATACACGTTACTACATCTGTTGCAGCATGCGCCTCCTCGGCAGTCAGCTGAAAGGTCGTGCTCCTCACAACAGGCACATCCGCCTTGCCCTGGCGGCTATCTATAATCCGTAGGATCGATGGAGCAGGTACTGCTACTGGTCCTCCTGATGCTAGACTCAAGCAATTGTCCTTCTTGTGGCCTCTCTGATTGCAATGAAAGCAAATCAGGTCTGATGTCTGTGTGGTGGTGATAAAAGCTGTATAATCCTTGCTAAAGTGCCCTGTCTTGCTGCACTTATAGCAGCCCAAACCACCCACTCTACAAACCCTATCATGCGCCCTGCCAAATTTTTCACATCGACTCCGCCACGCAGGCCCTTCGACCTAGAGTCAAAACCCTTGGGTTTCTTCGCTGAAACCCCAACTATCTGCCCAGGCTCTGCCTTCCTCTCCCCTATGTGCTTTAGATCTATCTCTTGCTCCCGCGCTTTGGATATCATATCATCCAGAGTCGGGGAGGAAAAAAACAAACGAACTCCCTAACGTCAGATCTCAGCATATCATGGTATCGGGTATTCCTCATCTCCTCATCAATTGCATACCGGGGTTACCAACAATACCATCTCTCTAAACTTAGCAGTGATCTCCGCCACATTCTCAGTTGTCTGCCTCATGTCAAGAAACTCCATGGGTAATTGTTGCATCTCAACAGTCGGTGCAAACTCTGCTTGAAATCGGGTCACAAAATCCAGTCAGGTCATGGCCTCAATGGTCGGGGCTGCCAAGGCGTTGCCAACCTCCTCTGACCAATCTCTAGCTCGCTCCCTCTAACATCCTAACGAAAAACTAACCTTCGAAACCTCGGGGCAGAAGCTCGTCATCTGAACACACTCAATGTCAGCTATCCAACACCTCGCTGCGATGGGGTCCTTCACCCCAAAGAAATCTGGTGTCCCACATCCCCTGAAATCCTTTATGGAGAGTGTGTAGGCCCCCAACTGGCTAGCGGCCAAATCAGCCTTGAAGATCCGAAGGCTATTGTCGCACCCCCAAACCAGAATGGCGGAAACGTTCGGGGGTGGAGGACTTTTAGGTAAGTATCACAACACATGCAATATAGTAATCAAAGTACAAACAACCATTGCATTAACAAGTATAAGTTTTACATAAGTGTTTAAACATTACATATTCAAACACTAAAGTAGGTACAATAGAAGACAAGAGTCGCGATACGGTACTAGGTAGTCTTCTCAAAAGCTTCTGGAGTGTACCTGTCTACTGGATTCCTGAGAATACAAGTTATTTGAAAAGAGTAGATCAACATCTAAGCTGGTGAGTTCATAAGTATTTTAGTTATGTTAAGTATACCCTAAGTTCTTTGAATGAGTTCACTGGTTTCTCCAGGAAATCCTATATCTCCTGAGGTGATTAACTGATAACCTCAATAGTTTCCCTCTGTAATTACTTAGTTTATACTGATTATACATAATCATAATATTGAATTGATAGTTAAATGGGTGTATCTGCCCTAAGCCCACAACCAAACAAGGAACAGGAAGTAAGGCGGAAGTCAGACATTTCACCGTTAATCGGGCATTACTTATGTACGACTCTGATGTAATAACTAAGGAATTATAGAATTAACCACTAAAGGTCTTTTATGTTATACTAGTTTACAAAGATTGAGTGACTAAGTTTCATTTGATAAGTGGTTTAATTCCATAAACCGTTTCCTTTGTATAAGTGGTTTAATCCCATAAACAATTTCATTTGTGAAAGTGGTTTAATCCCATAAACCATTTCTTTGGTAAAAGTGTTCTTAGTTATATCTGTTCTATAGTAACAACCTTAGTATTAATCATGGAGAGTATTCTATTATCCATAATACTGCCTTGTGGTTTTAAATGTTCAAAACAAGAAGTACAATACTTGATTTCATGATATATAGCTCTTATTGTAAGTAAAACCTACTGAAGGTATATCTGGTCGGGATGTAATTAACTTTTCTTACTGTTATAAGAGAAGTATATTACTTTGTAATTCACTCGTTGTTTTATCCATGTGAGTCCTATTAACCATACTAATATGACGGAAATGCTTGCAGCGACGTTCTTCAGGCGTCGGAACGGTATGATATTTGACACCCTAGGCCTGTCGGCCAAACTGTAGCGAACAGTAAAGGTGCGGGATTGTCAGTCCCATATAGATCTATACACAAATTCACGCTCTCCCTACAAGAGATTCTGGCTAATAGTTTAGGACTTAAAAAGGTCGTACTTAGATAAGTACATCGTGAAGGATCTCACAAATTTATTGTTTCAACGAGATTTCCAATGTATTATTATTATTACCCGATGAATGCTAACTCTGGTACTTTGTATCGTACCCTTGGTTAGTGCAAACCCGGTAAGATGTATTATTACCTCGAGTTCGCTAAGTCGGGTACTCTGTATAGTACCTTTGCTAATGCCAACCCGGCAGAATGTATTATTACCCCTGATTGCTAACTCTGGTACTCTGTATATCGTACCTTTGTTAATGCAAACCCGGTATGATGTATTATTACTCGTGATTGCTAACTCTGGTACTCTGTATATCGTACCTTTGTTAATGCAAACCCGACATTACCACGTGTTTGCTAAACCTGGTACTCTGTATCGTACCTTTGTTAATGCAAACTAGGTATGATGTATCTTTAGTTCTTTAATATGTTGTTCGTATATTAAAGGTATTATACATATCTTGGTATAGTTGAATGAATTTTGGTAATTTCCTTGGAAAATATACAGTTGTAAATCATACTTGTATCTTTAGTTTTGAATGATAAATTATACCTATTATAATTTATATGTTTTATCTGATTAGCATGGTTTCTCATGGATGAACACCTTTGCTCAGCCCGATACAAAGGTGGTGATACCAAAAAGAGTAACCTTTTGTAGTCATATATGTATAACATATATATAATTAAGAAGGAAACGACCTTCGGACAAATAATACAACCCTAATTCCACATCCAAACAAGGAAAAGGATATAGGATAATTCATTAGTCCTAAGCCCTTCAAATCTTATTGATATATTTATACATATATAAACATGATTTTGGCATTTATAATTTGAAATAGTTTATAAAACATTTTTCAAAGAATTTAACGGAGTTTTTAGATGACTTTAAGGATTTAACATGGCTTCACGTTATTTTGAAAGTATTTGGTAATTCTTAAAAGCATACGGAAATTCTTTGTGTGATTATTATCACATACAGTTATTAACACAATTTAATATTGTGTTAAACTTGTATTCCCCCCCTAAAAAGCATATAAAACCATTTAAAAAGGTATATTATAGGGGTATGAACTCACTTTGATAAGCGGTGATTTGGGCAGCGTTTCGTTTCCCGTAAAGAGTTTATTTAACGAGAAACCGGCTCAAACCGGGCAGAGTTTCGACAGGAGAGAGGATGAATTCTCGAGAATTCCGGGGCTCCGGGGCTTGCTTCGGGCTTTAGACGCGATACCGGGGCCTTCGGGGGTCGTGAGAAAGTTTCTGGGGCTAAAATGTGAAAAAGGGGAAATTTTGGGGTGAAAAATGGGGTTTCTTCGGAAGCCCTCGCATGCTATATATAGTCCGAAGGTTCGGACCCGAAGCTGTGCGAAGGTGTTACGCGTCGGACAGGTGGCGAGGTTTCTGGCTCACTTCGGACCGCAGGCTCGCAGATGGGAGGCTCGGATTGGACCGGACTTCGGTCCAATAGAAGACTGACACGTATGCGAAGGGGGTGTCTCTGGGGTGTCTCCGGGGAGTCCGAAGCGAGGCTGTCCGAAGCTCATTGGACCTCGGCTGCAGTCCACTCAGGAGGTAACACGTGTACCGCGGTCCAACCAGAAGATGACACGTGGAGGTTCGCACGTGATGATGACGTGTCCGAAGGGTGACATGCGAAATTTCCTGATTTTCAAGATTTTCTTGATTTTTGTGCCAAAAACTTGCAAAAATTATAACTTTCGCATACGAGCTCCGTTTTTGACGTTCTTTATATGCACGTGTAGGTAAAATCATACTCTACGACTTTCTTTTAGACTTCGTCTGCTGGTTTTGAGTTATTTTAATATTATTATTTTAAACAGACCGGGACGAGAATCCATTAAAAATTCATAACTTCTTCATCCGACGTCCGTTTTCATCTGTCTTTTTACCGTTGTGCTACTTTTGACGAGACCTTCGATTCTTATTTAAGTTGCGTCGGCTAAATATCAATCGATTTATATTTCGAATTTTTAGCTGTCTACTACTAAACCGAAACTTCGAAAAATCATAACTTCCTCATACAAAGTCGGATTTTCACGTTCTTTTTATGAACGTTCTCGGTTTAACATATTCTACAAGTTTCATTTAGCTTGTTAAGGCTAAAAATCCTTTTATCGAAAATTCGCTTTTTACACTGAACAGTGTTTTGCCGGTTTTACCGCGGATTTTCGATTGGTCATAACTTCTTCGTTATAACTCGGATTTCAGTGTTCTTTATGTTTTTGGAAACCTTGTTACAAACTCTACCACTTGGTTCATCCCAATTACGATTATTGATCAATTAATTTTTGACCAAAATTTGAGTGGTGTCACATTATCCCCCCGTTAGAGGGAATTTCGTCCCGAAATTAAGTCTAAGGTGATACTCATGGACTAGGTCTAATCTTTCCTATCCCAAGTGAATTCAGGTTCCTGGTTTGTAATCCAGCGAACCTTCACTAACGGGATGAGGCTTAGCGTGGTTCTTCAGATTTCCCTATCCATGGTTTTTATTGTTTCTTCTATAGAGTGTAGACTTTTATTTAACTTGATTTCGTCGAGTGAAATAACAAGTGTTTTATCGGATACACACCTCTTTAGATTTGATATGTGAAAAATGGGATGAATGTTATTAAGTTTTTGTGGTAGTCTAAGTTTAAAAGTACAAGACCGATTCTGGTAATTACCTTAAATGGTCTTATGTACTTTGAGTTTTGTATTTCACGCTTTCTCAAGCGCATCTTGTCCTTCCTGAGTGAGACCTTCATATGACAAGGTCATCAATCCTGGATTTCCAAGGGTTTTCTTTTATCGAATCCGTAGCTTCTCTGGTTAACTCTGGAAGCATTATGGCGCTTCCTGATTCGTATTTTGTTTTTGGTAGTTTCTCGGATGAATTCCAGATCAGCGAGGGTGCTGTGTGGAAATTGGATCTCTAGCTAGTTGCGTATTACCTACTTTAGTCCAGTGCAGATAGAATCTGTACTTGTGACCACAGAAGGTTCTGAGTGGAGCAACTTGAATGCTAGCGTGTTAAAGGACTCGACTAATTGGTAAATGGATATCCCATTCTTTACCATAGCCTATCCGATAGAATTATGACTACTCTGGTTCCTAGAGGTTTTTGAGTGACGGCCTGAACTGGGAGATGATTCTATTATCTAAGTGGAGATAACAGATATTGGCAGACCGTGCACTCACACGTTCTAGTTATCTTCTCTACTTGCCACATTTTCAGGTTTCAAGGCTTCCTGTTGAGCCTCCTTACTCTATGTGGAGAGATTTGAATGGGTTATCATAGTCCATGATTGGCACTATGACCTGGGTACTCTTTCCGACTTACGGTGTCAGCTACTATATTGGCTTTGTCGAGATGATAACGAATTTCAAATTCGTACTCATTTAGTAGCTCAACCCACTGTCGTGGTCTCATGTTGAATTCCACCAGGTAGAATGTTGGCTTTTGCTCCGAAGTTCATGACAAGACTCATACTTGGCTCATCCACCATTACCTCGTGTATACAAGTCGTATATAATTTAGATTTCACAAAAACGTTCGGATGGGTGACTGAGCCCCAGGTCCACAACCAAACAAGGAATAGGAGATAGGGCGGAATCACACATCCTTAATCTTGTTAAGTCTAACATATATACCACTCTCGTGTATACACTTAGCAGCGATAGATTAACTTAATGAGTTCTTAGTCTCTATTCTTGAACTTGACCTGCGGTACAATGATTTTCCTATGAGATCTATTGAGGTACTTCGGTAGTTACTGACTTCTATGACTTCTTCGGTGCTTTTCGTTTGAAGTTTCCTGTCTACTGAGTAGGCTAGAATGACGGGGTACTCTTCGCATGGGTACTTTTGAAGTTTTGAAACATGAGACAACGTAAGGGTTTTGTGTTATGGATTGAAAGAATTTCATCTTACGGCTGATTAAGGAAAAAGTTCTCTTATACAGCATAAGAATTTTCACATGGTAAGGGCCAGGCCAAACCATGTCGAATGAGGATGTCGGAATTTTCTCGATGAAATAGATAATAAGTCGTTTTGGGACGAATGCTTACTAGGATGATATCCTATGTACCTAAGTTCTCAGCGTTTCTAGTTTTATTATGTTATTATCGCTACGAACCCCTTTTGATTTGAAATTGGCGGGTACTACCAATACGAGGGTTCTGACAATTTGAAATTATCAACTTTCATGAAACGATCCTTACTAGGTCACTCTATAATCGCTTGGTGTATACAAGTCCTGTATAATTAAGATTTGTATAATTAAGATTGGTAAGACCTTTGACTGAGCAACCCTGCCTTAAATCCACAACCAGACAAGGAACAGGAAATGAGGCGGGATTACTCACTCTAAGTCTACAAATCTGAATTATAAATGACCCTTATGTATACACTAAGTTATCATAGCTTACCTGTTAGGGTTTCAAATTTTTATATAAGTAATTATAGATAATTATCGGGGTTTGGAAGCGTACCGTAATATAGCAGGGTTCTTTGATGTTTTCCCATGTATTGGGATCAAAATGCTCCTGCTCCCCCGTCGTTCTTCTCTGTTGGACAATCTCTTTTGTAATGTCCTATTTCGCCACAAAGGTGACATATAGGAATGGTTCCAACATTGGCAGTTGAAGTGATGAACTCGACCGGAGTTCTACAGATGCGGGCGGTATGCCCGTTCATGTTGCATCTATTACAATGCAGCTCTCGGCAAACTCCATGATGATGGTAGTTGTACTTGTTGCAGTGTGGGAGGTTTCCTAAGTACGGCTTGGTTGGTGCTAGAATAGCAGGGCTGATGGGGGTATCGACTGCCCCAGTTCGTTGTCCTCTGCTAGGTTCTTGACTTGAACAACTCCCTTCCTTGTTCTCGAACTTTCATTTAAGGATATTAGGCTTAAGGTTCGAGGTGTCCTTACAAGTAGGTGCTCGTTGCTGTACTTGGCCATCACCACGATCGGGGTTACCGATAGCATTATTACTAACATTTGTATTGTTAGCATTAAGGTGTGCCATGACAGCTGCTACAGCTGCTATGACTGCATCTTGAAACGTAGCCGCATCTATCTGAAGGATTGGTGTTTTGCTGGTGGGTTGGTTACAGTTCTTTGGAGGCATGATTCTGTTACATGATAAGAAAATGAGTTCGTGAGCGACTATCGTGTCTTTAGATGTATTCTAACTATTTGTATCTATGTATTAATCTTTTGTTTTGTTATTTGTTCTCAATGATTCGACCTGCATCCCTATGATGCAGCCCTGGTAAGGAACAGGAATAAGTTTTTAGAATGGTTAGGAACCGAGTATTATCCAAACTAAGTTACCTTTGTTTGGTGGATATCGTTTCCTATTTTTCGAAAATATTCGAAAATAATTCACAACAGTGTCTACATAAAATAGACTTATGAATTTGAGAAGTAATCACTATCAATTAAGATTCCGTGATCTGATTTATTGTTATTAGCCGTGACAGGAAAAGAGGATAAGCTCCAAACCTAATGTGAGTAATGAAATCACTAACTCACTAGGTTGAACCGATTTACTAGTTATTACTTAGATGAAAAGGTGCTCGAACACTTCACATGAATCATGCGTGGTTTTCCTTTATTCTATTCTGGGTGGTAATGATTTGTTCTCTCCTGGTATCTATAGGGTGTCCTTCTCCTCTGTAGGTATATTGAATTCCCGAGCTATCTTACTTCCGATTCTGACACTGACCCCCATTACTTCGTAATGAAGATTTTGAATCTTGGAAGTTCATGCGAATATCTCATTGGTGTCCTTAATAGGGTAAAGGCACTAAATGATTTCTATAGTTTATGTACTTCTCATATGTTTCTTTCTTGGGATTCCCCTAATGAAATTATGTTGGATCCTCCTTGACTCTTCTATTGATTGCTGGAGTAACTATGTTTATCTAACGGGTTTATACGAGAATGGGAATGTCTAAAGAATCTATGAGAAAATTTTTATGAAGGTGATTCTTTCTGGTCCTTCTATAATCACATGGTGTGTACCGATTATATATAATCCAGATCAAATAGACCTTTGAATAAGTAATCATACTCTAAAACCACATCCAAACAAGGAAAAGGAAGTAGAGTGAAAATCACATATTCTAAGTCAATAAAATCTCGGCTATATATAACCTTAACGTATCCACTTAGTAATTATAGACCTATCAGAAAAGATCTTTTAACATTTCCCCAAAGGTATGAAACATACCTCCATGTTATTTTAGTTATGAGTTTGATTCTTGGACTTCTAGATACAATAACTTAACAAGTTTTCAGTTTTCTTGTTATAGCATCCTAAAATACTCCCATAGTATTTTAGTCTTTGGTTCTAGAATTCTTCTGGTGCTTAGGTAAGTTTTAGACCAGTTGCAACACTACAATCACTTCCCAAACACGTGTTGGTCATATCTCGGATGAATATAGTTGATCAGGCTATATTGATCCCATATATGATTACGTCACTGTCTAGGTTTAACTGCAATGTCCAACATCCAAATACTTTAGTTTTGTTCTTCTTGTGATACTCATTCTGGTATATATACTCTGCATGTACTTATACTTTTATAAAATATTGATATATTTTTAAAGTATAACTCTTGGTCAAAGTGTTTTTATCCCAATGGGTTTATAGTTGTATATCTTTTATGACTGATATACTGAGTTTATTATAAACACTCCTCTGATACCAATCTGTCGCACCCCCAAACCAGAACGGCGGAAACGTTCGGGGGTGGAGGACTTTTAGGTAAGTATCAAAACACATGCAATATAGTAATCAAAGTACAAACAACCATTGCATTAATAAGTATAAGTTTTACATAAGTGTTTAAACATTACATATTCAAACACTAAAGTAGGTACAATAGAAGACAAGAGTCGCGGTACGGTACTAGGTAGTCTTCTCAAAAGCTTCTGGAGTGTACGTGTCTACTGGATTACTGAGAATACAAGTTATTTGAAAAGAGTAGATCAGCATTTAAGCTGGTGAGTTCATAAGTATTTTAGTTCTGTTAAGTATACCCTAAGTTCTTTGAATGAGTTCACTGGTTTCTCGAGGAAATCCTATATCTCCTGAGGTGATTAACTGATAGCCTCAATAGTTTCCCTCTGTAATTACTTAGTTTATACTGATTATACATAACATAATATTGAATTGATAGTTAAATGGGTGTATCTGCCCTAAGCCCACAACCAAACAAGGAACAGGAAGTAAGGCGGAAGTCACACATTTCACTGTCAATCGGACATTACTTATGTACGACTCTGATGTAATAACTAAAGAATTATAGAATTAACCACTAAAGGTCTTTTATGTTATACTAGTTTACAAAGATTGAGTGACTAAGTTTCATTTGATAAGTGGTTTAATTCCATAAACCGTTTCCTTTGTATAAGTGGTTTAATCCCATAAACTGTTTCATTTGTAAAAGTGGTTTAATCCCATAAACCGTTTCATTGGTAAAAGTGTTCTTAGTTATATCTGTTCTACAGTAACAACCGTAGTATTAATCATGGAGAGTATTCTATTATCCATAATACTGCCTTGTGGTTTTAAATGTTCAAAACCCGAAGTACAATACTTGATTTCATGATATATAGCTCTTACTGTAAGTAAAACCTACTGAAGGTATATCTGGTCGGGATGTAATTAACTTTTCTTACTGTTATAAGAGAAGTATATTACTTTGTAATTCACTCGTTGTTTTATCCATGTGAGTCCTATTAACCATACTAATATGACGGAAATGCCTGCAGCGATGTTCTTCAGGCGTCGGAACGGTATGATATTTGACACCCTAGGCCTGCCGGCCAAACTGTAACGAACAGTAAAGGTGCGGGATTGTCAGTCCCATATAGATCTATACATAAATTCAACCTCTCCCTACAAGAGATTCTGGCTAATAGTTCAGGACTTAAAAAGGTCGTACTTAGATAAGTACACCGTGAAGGGTCTCACAAATTTATTGTTTCAACGAGATTTCCGATGTATTATTATTATTACCCGACGAATGCTAACTCTGGTACTTTGTATCATACCCTTGGTTAATGCAAACCCGGTAAGATGTATTATTACCTCGAGTTCGCTAACTCGGGTACTCTGTATAGTACCTTTGCTAATGCCAACCCGGCAGAATGTATTATTACTCCTGATTGCTAACTCTGGTACTCTGTATATCGTACCTTTGTTAATGCAAACCCGGTATGATATATTATTACTCGTGATTACTCGTGATTGCTAACTCTGGTACAATGTATATCGTACCTTTGTTAATGCAAACCCGGCATTACCACGTGTTTGCTAACCCTGGTACTCTGTATCGTACCTTTTGTTAATGCAAACTAGGTATGATGTATCTTTACTTCTTTAATATGTTGTTCGTATATTAAAGGTATTATACATATCTTGGTATAGTTGAATGAGTTTTGGTAATTTCCTTGGAAAGTATACCGTTGTAAATCATACTTGTATCTTTAGTTTTGAATGATAAATTATACCTATTATAATTTATATGTTCTATCTGATTAGCATGGTTTCTCATGGATGAACACCTTTGCTCAGCCTGATATAAAGGTGGTGATACCAAAAGGAGTAACCTTTTGTACTCATATATGTATAACATATATATAATTAAGAAGGAAACGACCTTCGAACAAATAATACAACCTTAATTCCACATCCAAACAAGGAAAAGGATATAGGATAATTCATTAGTCCTAAGCCCTTCAAATCTTATTTATATATTTATACATATATAAAAATGATTTTGGCATTTATAATTTGAAATAGTTTATAAAACATTTTTCAAAGAATTTAACGGAGTTTTTACATGACTTTAAGGATTTAACATGGCTTCACGTTATTTTGAAAGTATTTGGTAATTCTTAAAAGCATAAGGAAATTCTTTGTGTGATTATTATCACATACAGTTATTAACACAATTTAATATTGTGTTAAAATTGTATTCCCCCCCCTAAAAAGCATATAAAACCATTTAAAAAGGTATATTATAGGGGTATGAACTCACTTTGATAAGCGGTGATTTGGGCAGTGTTTCGTTTCCCGTAAAGAGTTTATTTAACGAGAAACCGACTCAAACCGGGCAGAGTTTCGACAGGAGAGAGGATGAATTCTCAAGAATTCCGGGGCTCCGGGGCTTGCTTCGGGCTTTAGACGCGATACCGGGGCCTTCGGGGGTCGTGAGAAAGTTTCCGGGGCAAAAATGTGAAAAAGGGGAAATTTTGGGGTGAAAAATGGGGTTTCTTCGGAAGCCCTCGCATGCTATATATAGTCCGAAGGTTCGGACCCGAAGCTATGCGAAGGTGACATGCGTCGGACAGGTGGCGAGGTTTCTGGCTGACTTCGGACCGCAGGCTCGCAGATGGGAGGCTCGGATTGGACCGGACTTTGGTCCAATAGAAGACTGACACGTATGCGAAGGGGGTGTCTCCGGGGTGTCCGATGCGAGGCTGTCCGAAGCTCATTGGACCTCGGTTGCGGTCCACTCAGGAGGTAACATGTGTACCGCAGTCCAACCAGAAGATGACACGTGGAGGTTCGCACGTGATGATGACGTGTCCGAAGGGTGACATGCGAAATTTCCCAGTTTTCAAGATTTTCTTGATTTTTGTGCCAAAACTTGCGAAAATCATAACTTTCGCATACGATCTCCGTTTTTGACGTTCTTTATATGCATGCGTAGGTAAAATCATACTCTATGACTTTCGTTTAGACTTCGTCGGCTAGTTTTGATTTATTTTTAATATTATTATTTTAAACAGACCGGGACGGGAATCCGTTAAAAATTCATAACTTCTTCATCCGACGTCCGTTTTTGTCTGTCTTTTTACCGTTGTGCTACTTTTGACGAGACCTTCGATTCTCGTTTAAGTTGCGTCGGCTAAATATTGATCGATTTATATTTTGAATTTTTAGCTGTCTACTGCTAAACCGAAACTTCGAAAAATCATAACTTCCTCATACGAATTCGGATTTTCACGTTCTTTTTATGAACGTTCTCAGTTTAACATATTCTACAAGTTTCATTTAGATTGTTAAGGCTAAAAATCCTTTTATCGAAAATTCACTTTTTACACTGAACAGTGTTTTGCCGGTTTTACCGCGGATTTTCGATTGGTCATAACTTCTTCGTTATAACTCGGATTTCAGTGTTCTTTATGATTTTGGAAACCTTGTTACAATCTCTACCAATTGGTTCATCCCAATTATGATTCTTGATCAATTAATTTTTTACCAAAATTTGACTGGTGTCACAGCTATCCTCCGTCAGCTCCATGATACCCACCTTGATCGACACGAACTTCACCGGGGTTGAATCTAGATCGTGAACCTCCTGCTCCATGACGTGTAACCACCATACTGAAACATAACCATATAAAAGATTAGGAAACATACGAGAATGTTCACACTCTGAGTTCCCTAGATTCATCATGGTCTTCTGGGTCTTGGGTACAAATCATGTGCTTTCAGTAGTACGGGCCCAATACTACCTTCTACGCCTATTTATACCATCCTCAAGGACTACCTCGACTCTTCCAAGTCACTCCTCCGAACTGATACATTTTCGAAACTATAAGGTGCCGTACACACCAAAGCATCTCACAGGGCCTCTCTAAGACTCCCTTCCTCACCCCTCTCTGCTATCAGCTGCAGAAGGAACTTCTACAGATACTACCTAACTACTACATGAACACAATTACATACAACTAGTGCTACATAATTCTTCGAATGACAGGTCCCACTCTATAACGATTGGACTTAAACATGAGTTGCGTAATATAGTTAAACCTATCCTTCTAAAATTATCCAATCACAATAATATGTAGCCCATCACATTCATTCACTAGTTAGCTAGTATCAAGAGAATTTTCTAAAGCACAAAGCATAAAGCATTCGAGCATCAGACAATTCAACTCAAAAACATACCCTATACAGGTCATTCTAACAAGTAACTAATTTGATACTAGCATGCAAATCTAAAAGATCATACAAATAGGCACATCAAGGCATCTCACCTAGCATTCTATCATGCAATTCTGAGCAGATCTTTAGCCTTTAATCTAGCATGTAATTCTAATATCATAACATAAAACATATAACTTGTATGGGTATTTTGGGAAGACTTACTTGAGCTCGAATGATTGCACTGATCCCACCTTTGTCTTGTATTAAAAGTCCTTGGATTAAAACGTTTAATTTTATGAAAAACCTGCCAAACCCTCGATTTGAGTCCATGCACACCCGAGAGTATGCCGGAATCCCTCATACCAAGGCTCTGATACCAACTTGTAACATCCCAAAAATATAGACTAATTGTTAAAAAACATAAGGTGATGCGGTACGATCAGGACGGGTGCTTCCCCTTCGAACTTGAATTACCTGGAACATAAACTAAAAACTGTAAGCACAAAGCTTAGTGAGTTCCCCCAAAATACCACATACTAAACAAACATATTCACAACCATATATGGTGCTTGCCTACCCCTTCGGTCTATTTCAACCGGATAGTATCAAACATATATGGGTGCTTGCCTACCTCTTCAGTCTATTTCAACCCGATACTATCAAGCATATTTGCGTGCTTTCAATCCCCTTCGGTCAATTTCAACTACATACCAGGTCTTTTTCACCTCCTACTACTACCACACAATATCATAATAGAAATCCCAGAACCATCAAGAAAATACATGCATAACTGACAATTGTCACAAAGACAATCATCACACTACATCATCAACTAGTGGGATGTCATTGGTGCCTTCGACGCATGGATACTGCGAAGGAAGAGTCACCTCAGACTGAATATATCAAATCGCACTCGACGGATGACTCGCGAAAACCTCTTCCTAATACACAAGCGTAAAACCCTAGTTAGAAATTAGGCCATACTCTAACTCAAAGGTCGAAACTCTAATCCTTGGCTTAAGGTAAAAAAGGCTCCTTTACCCCCACCATGGCCTTAAGCCCAAAAATAACCTGCTGCAATCAGGTGGGCCCGAGGCCCAACACGAATCGTGCTTAAAGTTATCCAAACCCACAGACTATGTACGCGCGGCGTACATGGCTCGTAAGCTCATTGTATGCTGATGACTAACCGGAATCAGTGAATTATCCCAGTATGCGCGGCGGACTCTAGAGTACGCCCGAAGTACTCTAGAGTACGCCCGATGTACTCTAGCCAGTCAACCCATACTCATTTCCAAGTCTTAACCCCTTCATCCATTACGTCCAAAACTTAGATCCAAGCTCAGAATAACTTTTTAAGCCACAAAGTTGCAAACTTTATGCTTTTGCATGCATGGATGGGGCAAAAAACATGAATTAAGTCCATTTACTCACTTAGATGGCTACTAACACTTGCATGGTTTAGTCTTAACCACCAAGATCCAATTTTTATGACTCAAAACACTCCCAAGAGTCCAAAAGGACAGCTTAAACGTCCTGAAGTTTCTCATACTCCAAGAAACCAAACTATGGGGCCAAAAGATGCCATATTCTACCCTAAACCTAGATCTAAACTTGTTATGATCAAGGTTCAAACTTTATACCTTCACTAGGCTGGAAATGTTGCATAAGCTTTGGATCCAAAAGTTCCTTCTTCTCCTTTGCTTCATCAGAAACTTCCTTCTCCTTTAAAACCACCAAAGAACACCACAAACACTCAAGGCAAGCTCAAAATGTACACAAGGAGACTAAGGTTCGAGATTTGCACTAAAAGGGCACTGAAGGCTGAGAGGGTAGAGGACTTGAGGCAATTAAGGTCTTTAAATAGGGTGCAAACCCTAAAAATTAGGGTTTCTCATGGCTCGATTACGGCCAGCGTACGCATGGGTACACCCAGCGTACACCGGGGATCTCCTGATTGTGACAACCCGAAAAATTTCTATCTTTTAAGTCAAACATATCGATAAAAAGTCAGACTTGTCTTCTCTTATAAGTTTCTAAGCCTAGTATAAGTTAGGGTTGTGTGTTAGGAAGTGAACCACTACGAAAACGAGTTCGGAGTATAACATTTGGGCCTTAAACCTCATCAAGTGAGGTTCACGGCCGCAAACGATGTTCACGGCCGTGAACCCTCTTTAGGCCGTGAACTCATGCTATATATATGAGTTTTAGCCATTATTTCTTCACTTCTACTTCTTCTAGCCGTGAACATCAATGTTTTCTCTCAAGTATCATCCACCAATTACTCTTCTTTCTCTTCTTTTTCGTAAGTAACTCATCCCTTCTTGTTATTCATGTGAAACCCCTTTGATTCATCACTTTGCTTCAAGATCTTCAAGGGCCGTGAACCTTCATCATGGTCGTGAACCTTCATGTTGGGTCCGTGAACACTCATGTCTTCTTGGGCCGTGATCATCCTTAGGGTCGTGAACTCCATTTCGGACTCCTAACTTGCGTCTAACACTCTTTTGGTGAGTTATTCTTTCATCCTAGGTTGTTTGCTAAGCACCTATGATGAAAGAATCACTAATTTCATACCTATATGTATCATTATAGGCTATTTAGGACTCGTTTGTGCTTTGGGACTTCACTCGTGAAACTTATCATCGTATATCGAAATTGAATCACCCACATAAGCTGAGTTCATACCCCTATTATCTATCTTTTTAATGATTTTAAATGCTTTTAGGGGATACAAGTTTAACACAATTAATATTGTGTTAATATTTACCTGTGATAACAATCACACAGATGTTTTTCTTATGTATAAATATTGTGTTAACAATAAAAGATTACCAAATACTTCCAAAATGATTTAAAGTTGTGCAGGCTCTTTTTTTTTAATACTGCTAAACTCTTTTAAAAAAATGTTTTATAAACTCTGTAAACATATATTGTCAAAATCATGTTCATATATGTATAAGTATATAAATAAGACTTAAAGGGCTTATGACTAATGAGTTGCCTTATCTCCTTTTCCTTGTTTAGATGTGGGTTTAAGGTGGGGATATTTGTCCGAAGGTCGTTTCATTCTTAATTATATATGTTATACATATAGGAATATAAATGGTTACTTCAGTCAGTATGATTACCTTTGTATCACGCTGAGTAAAGGTGTACACCCATGAGAGATCATGATAATCAGATAGAACGTGTAAATTATAATAGGTATAATTTATTAACAAACCGGAAATCTATTTTACTAAATAAGTACGCAAGGTTAGACTACTTTGTTAACAAGAGAATATTGTAACGCCCGTAGATCCGGGCTAGTCAATTTAGAGATAATAGGGGTCGAAAATGACTTTTTGACAAAAGATTATTTAGAATAAATAATCTTAACCAAGTTGTAGAATACGTCTCAAGGGTCCCGTACATATAAAGAACGTTGAAATCCGAGTTATAACGAAGAAGTTATGGTCCGTCGAAGTTTTACGGCAAAACCGGCACGACACCGAGAGACGTAAATAGTGAATTTACGATGGAGAAATTTTTAGCCTTAGAAATCTAAACAAAAGTTGTATTATACGTTAAACCAAGAACATACAAAAAAGAACGCCCAAATCTGACTTCGTATGAGGAAGCTATTAATTTTCTAAGATTTGGCTTAGCAGTGCACAGCCCGAAACTCGAATTTTAGATCGAGCGGTTTTTGGCCTACGCGACCTAAATAAGAATTGAAGATCTCATTAATAGGAACTCAACGCTAAAAAGACAGACGAAAACAGAGTCTGTATGTAGAAGTTATGAATTTTACGCGGACATTTAACATTATAATCTCCTCGTACTGTTAAATTTAAGATCGGTCAAGAATTAGCCGACGAAGTCAAAATGAAATTTGTAGATCTTATTTTTACCTACACGTGGATATAAAGAACGTCAAAAACGGAGGTCGTATGTCAAAGTTACGGATTTTAGAAGTCGGAAGTCTACTGTGCGAAAATGGGTGATGTGACACAATCTTGGCCATTGCTTTCTCCCCAAGTCTTGCCACTAGATGGTGACATGTGGCAGCAAGTTCAGCCATTTTTCACCCTATAAATAGAACCTCTCCCACCCTCATTTTCTTCACACCTTTCCCATTCTTTCTTCTCTTTACTCTCTCTCTAAAACCTCTCTCTAGCCCCGAAACCCCCTGAAAAGCCTAGGGAACCTCCCTAGCACGAGGCGGAAGCCCCGGAGTGCTCGACGGCTCCGAGAAGAACAGCTTTTCGGCTTGGGAACGTTGCTCCAAGCAAAGCCTGATTTTCTATAAAAACCCGATGTAAGTGAGCTACGCCTATGCTATTTTTAATATAGCTTTTATTTAATTATAGTAACGTTATTAAGAACTTATAATAACTACTTGGGCTATTATTATGGGTTATATAAGTATTGTTTAACGCTTATATAATAGTAATAATAGCTAGACTATTAATTAGTTTCGGCGAATAATATACTAAACTCTAGTGGAAATAATACTAGGTTTCGTCGAATGAAATTATTTTTAAGAAGCGAAGCGCTGTCTGAGTTCGGAATCACCACCTTTTCAAGTGAGTGCATGGTCCTTTTCATCTTACACACAGATATGAAGTATTTAATATAAATTACGTGCTATGTGTGCATATTGTCTGAATACTTGCTGTCTATGCTGGGTGAAATATTTTTATACACCTTTTAAATTATTTAAATTGTATATGTATTTTATATCTACAAAACGTGTTGGGTAAAACATGGGTAGATGTAATAGTTGTTGTGTGACCAAATAAAATAATGAGAGGCCTCGATGTAGATGTTATTGATGATCCAGTCATCTAGCGGAGTATAGATGATGACCACAGACTATTCTAGACAGTCCAGTGGAACGCTAGCAGGCTCACAACCTGTAGGTGTTTATTTGAACTGTGTGCTCACCAGCAGTACTCCATCCCCCACATGGTTTCCTTATTTGACATGAATTGCTGAGGAACCCCCGAAGCATGTGTTGTCACCCCGATGAAAGTCCCTTAGATTAGGTCCCTTGTGTTAGATGTTTTAGGGACGTAAAGTGAGGATAACGAGAACGGGTAATCGGGTTTGTTTGGTTTGATAAAGTTAATAAACTTATTTATTGTGGGTTGAAAACCCTATGTACTCACCACATTTCCCAACCTGACCCACTCAGTTTATTTATATCACAGGTGTTGATATGAAGTCACATTACACTGAGAGATTAAGGAGATATAAATCACTAGTGATAATGAATGTAAGTTATGTTTATGCTTATGTTTCTGTATTGACGATGACATCCCAAATGTTTTAAAATGAATAAAAATACTTTTCTTCGGAAATGCTTTGATAACGAATTTATCATGTTTTACTGGGAACAAATTCCGCAACATTTTTATTAAAAGAGGGACTCTGAGTTTTATAAAGCATAAACAAATCGGCCTCTTTGTGGCTGTGAAAATGGGGATGTCACAGTTGGTATCAGAGCATTAGTTTAAGTGAACTAGGAATATGGATTTATTTCTAGACTTAAACTTAGAATGCTAAGTAAGGATTGTGAGGAGTGTGTCTACTAAAATTTAGGTAAAGCACCTGAATAGACACAATCACTAGCTAATTTAGAGAAAATGCCTAACATGCTTTTATGTGCTAAATGATTTATGATATGCATTGTATGATCAGATCTATGGTCTGTTGCCGACCGGATCTAGAAACTTTATGTGTTCAGATTTCTAAACGTTTAATTACAGTATTAGAATTGGCATATAACTTTTCGGAGAAATAGGGAGAATTACACGTCAATCGTAAAGAAAATCTTTCCTATCTTAATTCTCGTCATTGCACAGCGAACGTCTGATTTGGTATATAGATCGAAATGGCAAGAACCCGTAGTGGAGCCGGGAATGCAAATGGGAACAGGAATCAACCACCAGTGATTGAACAAATACTTGTTGTAGCAGATGCTCCTTAGCCAATTACAATGGCCGGAGTACAAGCCATGATACGGGCTATGTTGGCTGAACAACGGGAAGAGATGAGGCAAATGTTGCATGAAAATAGGGACGAACCTACAATGCCAGTTGAACAGCCCGAATTGAACGATAGGCAGTCAGAAGGAGGGAACTACAGTGGGACCGTTGGTCAAGCCAACCCACCAATAGTTCGACAAAACAACCAGTATGACGGAGTCGAGAGGAATGGATGTAAGTACAAGGATTTTCTGACTTGCAATCCATCGACTTTCACCGGAAAGGAAGATCCGATCGGAGTCATGGATTGGATCTCGGAGATGGATTTAGCTTTCATGACGTGTGGTTGTAGAGGCAAGTTACAAACCACCTTTGCAGTACGTCAATTCCGAGGAGGTGTTGTACACTGGTGGAATACCCTGGGGAAGACTCTGAGCCCCAATGAGCCCCTACAACTGACATGGGAAAAGTTTTTGGTGTAGTTCAAACGCAAGTACTGCTCAGCCCAAAACCTGCTCGAGCTAGAGAACCAGTTCCCGACCTTGAAGAAAGGAAGCATGTCAATTGATGAATACACCAACAATTTCACAGAGAAGGTGGAGTTCGCCTTGCGTCTTGTTACGAATGAGCTGACGAAAATCGACAAGTACGCAAAGGGACTTCCATGGGTGTACGCGGTGCCAGTCCATCAGGAACCTACTCTGGAGGTAGCTATCTGGGCTGCCAAGTGTGTGAAGGATATGACTAAGGGAAGAGCTGCCAACAAGATTGAGGTTGGCGAAAAGAGGAAGTTTGAGGGGTCTACGAGTCCCAATAAGAAGATCAAGTCTGGTTCAAAGGAGTTTAGCGGAGGAGGAAACAAAGTGAAATGGTGCGAGAAGTACAAGAAGAAGCACTTTGGGAAATATAGCGAGGAAGTGACTTGCTACAAGTGTGGGAAGACCAGACATTACGCCAACGAGTGCACCGCCACAAAAGGGTGTGTTATGAATGTTGTGAAGAATGGCACGTTGCTAAGGAGTGCCCGAAGAAGAAAGAGGCGGCAAGACCAAACATTCCACCGAAACCGAAGGCAAGAGCGTTCGATATGATCCTTGACGAAGAAGATGGAAATGAAAGCAATAAGGAATGAGGATCTATGAAGTAGTCGCGTAAGTAGTACCACGTGGTGTAGCCTATTAGAGGCATAGTATAGGTTGAACTTGAACACTTATGTAATCGTTTCAAGGAATAATATAAAACCTTTGTTTTGTTATCTAACGTGTCAAGTTGTTATGTGATTTTCTTGTATGGTG
This sequence comes from Lactuca virosa, assembly GCF_052849685.1. Classification (NCBI taxonomy): domain Eukaryota; kingdom Viridiplantae; phylum Streptophyta; class Magnoliopsida; order Asterales; family Asteraceae; genus Lactuca; species Lactuca virosa. The sequence goes on along the minus strand of NC_136429.1, from coordinate 176,719,761 downwards.
ACTTGGGTGAACTGCGAGACAATACTTGGGACGAGTATGAGTAGGTGTGAAAGGTAGTAGAGGCGTATACTACCGGGAGCACATGACTCACGCTTGGATCAGGGAAAGTCACAAGGTTACCAAGAAGCTAGTAATTGATACCGTTTTATTCAAATATGTCGTTACCATCGTTTCGGTAATGACTAAGAGGATGATTGTTATTCCGACCCTAGTGGTCATATCGAATTGAGTCCGACTACGATAAGTATGTTACGTGGTTCAGAGAACCAAGTTTGATGTAGCATCTGACTTAAGTCGGAAGATTGAAATAAAAGATAATCAAAGCGATCGGTAGAGGTATCGCGATAGTTGCTTGTAGCTAGAAATGCTACCTTTTAAGATGTGATTAGAACATGAAGAAATGTATAGTTTGTTCAGGAAGACTCTAAGAGACCTGAGTCCAAGCGTGGGAACATATGATGATAAGTCATTAGAATATGAAACATCAGTCCATTCTAGTAATAAAATAACTTATCTTAAGTTTGTTAAGAAGAAGAAGCAGTCTGCAGTAAGGATCGAGATTGTGACTTGAAGGTCATAATTTGGAGTCTAATGTGAGATAGGGAGCAAGTGCAAGATCGAGCACCGCCAGCAATCAGGAAGTCTTAGAGTTAGATATTAATTCGAAGAAACATCAAAGTTACGGTTATTACTTAGGATGAAGAGATAATGTATGGAGTCATCATGTGAGCCCTGTTTAGTTGATGATTCAGGGACGTAATCATCCTAAGGGTGAGATAATTGTAACGCCCGTAGATCCGGGCTAGTCAATTTAGAGATAATAGGGGTCTAAAACGACTTTTTCACAAAAGATTATTTATAATAAATAATCTTAACCAAGTTGTAGAACACGTCTCAAGGGTTCCGTACATATAAAGAACGTTGAAATCCGAGTTATAACGAAGAAGTTATGGTCCGTCGAAGTTTTACGGCAAAACCGACACTACACCGGGAGACGTAGATAGTGAATTTACGATGGAGAACTTTTTAGCCTTAGAAATCTAAACAAAAGTTGTAGTATACGTTAAACCGAGAACATACAAAAAATAACGCCCAAATCTGACTTCGTATGAGGAAGTTATTAATTTTCTAAGATTTGGCTTAGCAGTGCACAACCCGAAACTCGAATTTTAGATCGAGTGGTTTTTGGCCTTCGCGACCTAAATGAGAATTGAAGATCTCATTAATAGGAACTCAACGGTAAAAAGACAGACGAAAACAGAGTCCGTATGTAGAAGTTATGAATTTTACGCGGATATTTAACAATATAATCTCCTCGTACTGTTAAATTTAAGATCAGTCGAGAATTAGCCAACGGAGTCAAAATGAAAGTTGTAGATCCTATTTTTACTTACGCGTGGATATAAAGAACGTCAAAAACGGAGGTCGTATGTGAAAGTTACAGATTTTAGAAGTCGGAAGTGTGCTGTGCGAAAATGGGTGATGTGGCACAATCTTGGTCATTGCTTTCTCCCCAAGTCTTGCCACTAGATGGTGACATGTGGCACCAAGTTCAGTCATTTTTCACCCTATAAATAGAACCTCTCCCACCCTCATTTTCTTCACACCTTTCCCATTCTTTCTTCTCTTTACTCTCTCTCTCTAGAACCTCTCTCTAGCCCCGAAACCCCCCGAAAAGCCTAGGGAACCTCCCTAGCACGAGGCGGAAGCCCCGGAGTGCTAGACGGCTCCGAGAAGAAGAGCTTTTTGGCTCGGGAACGCTGCTCCAAGCAAAGCCCAGTTGTCTATAAAACCTGCTGTAAGTGAGCTACGCCTACGCTATTTTTAATATAGCTTTTATTTAATTATAGTAACGTTATTAGGAACTTATAATAAGAACTTGGGCTATTATTATGGGTTATATAAGTATTGTTTAACGCTTATATAATAGTAATAATAGCTAGACTATTAATTAGTCTCGGCGAATAATATACTAAACTCTAGTGGTAATAATACTAGGTTTCGTCGAATGAAATTATTTTTAAGAAGCGAAGCGCTGTCTGAGTTCGGAATCACCACCTTTTCAACTGAGTGCATGGTCTCATTCGTCTTACACATAAATATGAAGTATTTAATACAAATTACGTGCTATGTGTGCATATTGTCTGAATACTTGCTGTCTATGCTGGGTGAAATATTTTTATACACGTTTTAAATTATTTAAATTGTATATGTATTTTATATCTACAAAACGTGTTGGGTAAAACATGGGTAGATGTAATAGTTGCTGTGTGACCAAATAAAATAATGAGAGGCCTCGATATAGATGTTATTGATGATCCAGTCATCTAGCGGAGTATAGATGATGACCACAGACTATTCTAGACAGTCCAGTGGAACGCTAGCAGGCTCACAACCTGTAGGTGTTTATTTGAACTGTGTGCTCACCAGCAGTACTCCATCCCCCACATGGTTGCCTTATTTGACATGAATTGCTGAGGAACCCCCGAAGCATGTGTTGTCACCCCGATGAAAGTCCCTTAGATTAGGTCCCTTGTGTTAGATGTTTTAGGGACGTAAAGTGAGGATAACGAGAACGGGTAATCGGGTTTGTTTGGTTTGATAAAGTTAATAAACTTATTTATTGTGGGTTGAAAACCCTATGTACTCACCACGTTTCCCAACCTGACCCACTCAGTTTATTTATATCACAGGTGTTGATATGAAGTCACATTACACTGAGAGATTAAGGAGATATAAATCACTAGTGATAATGAATGTAAGTTATGTTTATGCTTATGTTTCTGTATTGACGATGACATCCCAAATGTTTTAAAATGAATAAAAATACTTTTCTTCGGAAATGCTTTGATAACGTATTTATCATGTTTTACTGGGAACAAATTCCGCAACATTTTTATTAAAAGAGGGACTCTGAGTTTTATAGAGCATAAACAAATCGGCCTCTTTCTGGCTGTGAAAATGGGAATGTCACAGTTGGTATCAGAGCATTAGTTTAAGCGAACTAGGAATATGGATTTATTTGTAGACTTAAACTTAGAATGCTAAGCAAGGATTGTGAGGAGTGTGTCTACTAAAATTTAGGTAAAGCACCTGAATAGACACAATCACTAGCTAATTTAGAGAAAATGCCTAACTTGCTTTTATGTGCTAAATGATTTATGATATGCATTGTATGATCAGATCTATGGTCTGTTGCCGACCGGATCTAGAAACTTTATGTGTTCAGATTTCTAAACGTTTAATTACGGTATTAGAACTAGCATATAACTTTTCGGAGATATAGGGAGAATTACACATCGATCGTAAATAAAATCTTTCCTATCTTAATTCTCGTCATTGCACAGCGAACGTCTGATTTGGTATATAGATCGAAATGGCAAGAACCCATAGTGGAGCCGGGAATGCAAATGGGAACATGAATCAACCACCAGTGATTGAACAAATATTTGTTGTAGCAGATGCTCCTGAGCCAATTACAATGGCCAGAGTACAAGCCATGATACGGGCTATGTTGGCTGAACAACGGGAAGAGATGAGGCAAATGTTGCATGAAAATAGGGACGAACCTACAATGCCAGTTGAACAGCCCGAATTGAACGATGGGCAGTCAGAAGGAGGGAACTACAGTGGGACCGTTGGTCAAGCCAACCCACCAATAGTTCGACAAAACAACCAGTATGACGGAGTCGAGAGGAATGGATGCAAGTACAAGGATTTTCTGACTTGCAATCCATCGACTTTCACCGGAAAGGAAGATCCGATCGGAGTCATGGATTGGATCTCGGAGATGGATTTAGCTTTCCTGACGTGTGGTTGCAGAGGCAAGTTACAAACCACCTTTGCAGTACGTTAATTCCGAGGAGGTGTTGTGCACTGGTGGAATACCCTAGGGAAGACTCTGAGCCCCAATGAGCCCCTGCAACTGACATGGGCAAAGTTTTTGGTGCAGTTCAAACGCAAGTACTGCTCAGCCCAAAACCTGCTCGAGCTAGAGAACTAGTTCCCGACCTGGAAGAAAGGAAGCATGTCAATTGATGAATACACCAACAACTTCACAGAGAAGATGGAGTTCGCCTTGCGTCTTGTTCCGGATGAGCTGACGAAAATCGACAAGTATGCAAAGGGACTTCCATGGGTGTACGCGGTGTCAGTCCGTCAGGCACCTACTCTGGAGGTAGCTATCTGGGCTGCCAAGTCTGTGGAGGATATGATTAAGGGAAGAGCTGCCAACAAGATTGTGGTTGGCGAAAAGAGGAAGTTTGAGGGGTCTACGAGGCCCAATAAGAAGATCAAGTCTGGTTCAAAGGAGTTTAGCGGAGGAGGAAACAAAGTGAAATGGTGCGAGAAGTGCAAGAAGAAGCACTTCGGGAAATGTAGCGAGGAAGTGACTTGTTACAAGTGTGGGAAGACCGGACATTACGCCAACGAGTGCACCGCCAGCAAAAGGGTGTGTTATGAATGTCGTGAAGAATGGCACGTTGCTAAGGATTGCCCGAAGAAGAAAGAAGCGGCAAGACCAAACATTCCATCGAAACCGAAGGCAAGAGCGTTCCATATGATCCTTGACGAAGAAGATGGAAATGAAAGGGATCAGGAATGAGGATCTATGAAGTAATCGTGTAAGTAGTAGCACGTGGTGTAGCCTATTAGAGGCATAGTATAAGTTGAACTTGAACACTTATGTAATCGTTTCAAGGAATAATATAAAACCTTCGTTTTGTTATCTAACGTGTCAAGTTGTTATGTGATTTTCTTGTATGGTGACTTGGGTGAACTGCGAGACAATACTTTGGATGAGTATGAGTACGTGTGAAAGGTAGTAGAGGCCTATACTACCGGGAGCACAGGACTCATGGTCGGATCAGGGATAGTCACAAGGTTACCAAGAAGCTGGAAAATTGATACCGTTTTATTCAAATATGTCGTTACCATCGTTTCAGTAATGACTAAGAGGATGATTGTTATTCCGACCCTAGTGGTCATATCAAATTGAGTCCGACTACGATAAGTATGTTACGTGGTTCAGAGAACCAAGTTTGATGTAGCATCTGACTTAAGTCGGAAGATTGAAATAAAATATAATCAAAGCGATCGGTAGAGGTATCGCGATAGTTGCTTGTAGCTAGAAATGTTACCTTTTAAGATGTGATTAGAACATGAAGAAATGTATAATTTGTTCTGGAAGACTCTAAGAGACCTGAGTCCAAGCGTGGGAACATATGATGATAAGTCATTAGAATATGAAACATCAGTCCATTCTAGTAATAAAATAACTTATCTTAAGTTTGTTAAGAAGAAGAAGCAGTCTCCAGTAAGGATCGAGATTGTGACTTGAAGGTCATAATTTGGAGTCTAATGTGAGATAGGGAGCAAGTGCAAGATCGAGCACCGCCTGCAATCAGGAAGTCTTAGAGTTAGATATTAATTCGAAGAAACATCAAAGTTACAGTTATTACTTAGGATGAAGAGATAACGTATGGAGTCATCATCTGAGCCCTGTTTCGTTGATGATTCAGGGACGTAATCATCCTAAGGGGGAGATAATTGTAACGCCCATAGATCCGGGCTAGTCAACTTAGAGATAATAGGGGTCTAAAACGACTTTTTGACAAAAGATTATTTAGAATAAATAATCTTAACCAAGTTGTAGAACACGTCTCAAGGGTTCCGTACATATAAAGAACGTTGAAATCCGAGTTATAACGAAGAAGTTATGGTCCGTCGAAGTTTTACGGCAAAACCGACACGACACCGGGAGACGTAGATAGTGAATTTACGATGGAGAACTTTTTAGCCTTAGAAATCTAAACAAAAGTTGTAGTATACGTTAAACCGAGAACATACAAAAAATAATGCCCAAATCTGACTTCGTATGAGGAAGTTATTAATTTTCTAAGATTTGGCTTAGCAGTGCACAGCCCGAAACTCGAATTTTAGATCGAGTGGTTTTTGGCCTACGCGACCTAAATAAGAATTGAAGATCTCATTAATAGGAACTCAACGGTAAAAAGACAGACAAAAACAGAGTACGTATGCAGAAGTTATGAATTTTACGCGGACATTTAACAATATAATCTCCTCGTACTGTTAAATTTAAGATCAGTCGAGAATTAGCCGACAGAGTCAAAATGAAAGTTGTAGATCCTATTTTTACCTACGCGTGGATATAAAGAACGTCGAAAAAGGAGGTCTTATGTGAAAATTACGAATTTTAGAAGTCGGAAGTGTGCTGTGCGAAAATGGGTGATGTGGCACAATCTTGGCCATTGCTTTCTCCCCAAGTCTTGCCACTAGATGGTGACATGTGGCACCAAGTTCAGCCATTTTTCACCCTATAAATAGAACCTCTCCCACCCTCATTTTCTTCACACCTTTCCCATTCTTTCTTCTCTTTACTCTCTCTCTCTCTATAACCTCTCTCTAGCCCCGAAACCCCCCGAAAAGCCTAGGGAACCTCCCTAGCACGAGGCGGAAGCCCCGGAGTGCTCGACGGCTCCGAGAAGAAGAGCTTTTCGGCTCGGGAACGCTGCTCCAAGCAAAGCCCGGTTTTCTATAAAACCCGCTGTAAGTGAGCTACGCCTACGCTATTTTTAATATAGCTTTTATTTAATTATAGTAACGTTATTAGGAACTTATAATAAGCACTTGGGCTATTATTATGGGTTATATAAGTATTGTTTAACGCTTATATAATAGTAATAATAGCTAGACTATTAATTAGTCTCGGCGAATAATATACTAAACTCTAGTGGTAATAATACTAGGTTTCGTCGAATGAAATTATTTTTAAAAAGCGAAGCGCTGTCTGAGTTCGGAATCACCACCTTTTCAAGTGAGTGCATGGTCCCTTTCGTCTTACACATAGATATGAAGTATTTAATATAAATTACGTGCTATGTATGCATATTGTCTGAATACTTGCTGTCTATGCTGGGTGAAATATTTTTATACACGTTTTAAATTATTTAAATTGTATATGTATTTTATATCTACAAAACGTGTTGGGTAAAACATGGGTAGATGTAATAGTTGCTGTGTGACCAAATAAAATAATGAGAGGCCTCGATATAGATGTTATTGATGATCCAGTCATCTAGCGGAGTATAGATGACGACCACAGACTATTCTAGACAGTGCAGTGGAACGCTAGCAGGCTCGCAACCTGTAGGTGTTTATTTGAACTGTGTGCTCACCAGCAGTACTCCATCCCCCACATGGTTGCCTTATTTGACATGAATTGCTGAGGAACCCCCGAAGCATGTGTTGTCACCCCGATGAAAGTCCCTTAGACTGGGTCCCTTGTGTTAGATGTTTTAGGGACGTAAAGTGAGGATAACGGGAACGGGTAATCGGGTTTGTTTGGTTTGATAAAGTTAATAAACTTATTTATTGTGGGTTGAAAATCGTATGTACTCACCAGGTTTCCCAACCTGACCCACTCAGTTTATTTATATCACAGGTGTTGATATGAAGTCACATTACACTGAGAGATTAAGGAGATATAAATCACTAGTGATAATGAATGTAAGTTATGTTTATGCTTATGTTTCTGTATTGACGATGACATCCCAAATATTTTAAAATGAATAAAAATACTTTTCTTCGGAAATGCTTTGATAACGTATTTATCATGTTTTACTGGGAAAAAATTCCGCAACATTTTTATTAAAAGAGGGACTCTGAGTTTTATAAAGCATAAACAAATCGGCCTCTTTCTGGCTGTGAAAATGGGGATGTCACAGTTGGTATCAGAGCATTAGTTTAAGCGAACTAGGAATATGGATTTATTTCTAGACTTAAACTTAGAATGCTACGCAAGGGTTGTGAGGAGTGTGTCTACTAAAATTTAGGTAAAGCACCTGAATAGACACAATCACTAGCTAATTTAGAGAAAATGCCTAACATGCTTTTATGTGCTAAATGATTTATGATATGCATTGTATGATCAGATCTATGGTCTGTTGCCGACCGGATCTAGAAACTTTATGTGTGTAGATTTCTAAACGTTTAATTACGGTATTAGAACTGGCATATAACTTTTCGGAGATATAGGGAGAATTACACTTCGATCGTAAATAAAATCTTTCCTATCTTAATTCTCGTCATTGCACAGCGAACGTCTGATTTGGTATATAGATCGAAATGGCAAGAACCCGTAGTGGAGCCGGGAATGCAAATGGGAACATGAATCAACCACCAGTGATTGAACAAATATTTGTTGTAGCAGATGCTCCTGAGCCAATTACAATGGCCAGAGTACAAGCCATGATACGAGCTATGTTGGCTGAACAACGGGAAGAGATGAGGCAAATGTTGCATGAAAATAGGGACGAACCTACAATGCCAGTTGAACAGCCCGAATTGAACGATGGGCAGTCAGAAGGAGGGAACTACAGTGGGACCGTTGGTCAAGCCAACCCACCAATAGTTCGACAAAACAACCAGTATGACGGAGTTGAGAGGAATGGATGCAAGTGCAAGGATTTTCTGACTTGCAATCCATCGACTTTCACCGGAAAGGAAGATCCGATCGGAGTCATGGATTGGATCTCGGAGATGGATTTAGCTTTCCTGACGTGTGGTTGCAAAGGCAAGTTACAAACCACCTTTGCAGTACGTTAATTCCGAGGAGGTGTTGTGCACTGGTGGAATACCCTAGGGAAGACTCTGAGCCCCAATGAGCCCCTGCAACTGACATGGGCAAAGTTTTTGGTGCAGTTCAAACGCAAGTACTGCTCAGCCCAAAACCTGCTCGAGCTAGAGAACTAGTTCCTGACCTTGAAGAAAGGAAGCATGTCAATTGATGAATACACCAACAACTTCACAGAGAAGATGGAGTTCGCCTTGCGTCTTGTTCCGGATGAGCTGACGAAAATCGACAAGTATGCAAAGGGACTTCCATGGGTGTACGCGGTGTCAGTCCGTCAGGCACCTACTCTGGAGGTAGCTATCTGGGCTGCCAAGTCTGTGGAGGATATGATTAAGGGAAGAGCTGCCAACAAGATTGAGGTTGGCGAAAAGAGGAAGTTTGAGGGGTCTACGAGGCCCAATAAGAAGATCAAGTCTGGTTCAAAGGAGTTTAGCGGAGGAGGAAACGAAGTGAAATGGTGCGAGAAGTGCAAGAAGAAGCACTTCGGGAAATGTAGCGAGGAAGTGACTTGTTACAAGTGTGGGAAGACCGGACATTACGCCAACGAGTGCACCGCCAGCAAAAGGGTGTGTTATGAAGGTCGTGAAGAATGGCACGTTGCTAAGGATTGCCCGAAGAAGAAAGAGGCGGCAAGACCAAACATTCCACCGAAACCGAAGGCAAGAGCATTCCATATGATCCTTGACGAAGAAGATGGAAATGAAAGGGATCAGAAATGAGGATCTATGAAGTAATCGTGTAAGTAGTAGCACGTGGTGTAGCCTATTAGAGGCATAGTATAGGTTGAACTTGAACACTTATGTAATCGTTTCAAGGAATAATATAAAACCTTCGTTTTGTTATCTAACGTGTCAAGTTGTTATGTGATTTTCTTGTATGGTGACTTGGGTGAACTGCGAGACAATACTTTGGACGAGTATGAGTACGTGTGAAAGGTAGTAGAGGCCTATACTACCGGGAGCACAGGACTCATGGTCGGATCAGGGATAGTCACAAGGTTACCAAGAAGCTAGTAATTGATACCGTTTTATTCAAATATGACGTTACCATCGTTTCGGTAATGACTAAGAGGATGATTGTTATTTCGACCCTAGTGGTCATATCGAATTGAGTCCGACTACGATAAGTATGTTACGTGGTTCAGAGAACCAAGTTTAATGTAGAATCTGACTTAAGTCGGAAGATTGAAATAAAATATAATCAAAGCGATCGGTAGAGGTATCTCGATAGTTGCTTGTAGCTAGAAATGTTACCTTTTAAGATGTGATTAGAACATGAAGAAATGTATAGTTTGTTCTGGAAGACTCTAAGAGACCTGAGTCCAAGCGTGGGAACATATGATGATAAGTCATTAGAATATGAAACATCAGTCCATTCTAGTAATAAAATAACTTATCTTAAGTTTGTTAAGAAGAAGAAGAAGTCTCCAGTAAGGATCGAGATTGTGACTTGAAGGTCATAATTTGGAGTCTAATGTGAGATAGGGAGCAAGTGCAAGATCGAGCACCACCTGCAATCAGGAAGTCTTAGAGTTAGATATTAATTCGAAGAAACATCAAAGTTACAGTTATTACTTAGGATGAAGAGATAACATATGGAGTCATCATCTGAGCCCTGTTTCGTTGATGATTCAGGGACGTAATCATCCTAAGGGGGAGATAATTGTAACGCCCGTAGATCCGGGCTAGTCAATTTAGAGATAATAGGGGTCTAAAACGACTTTTTGACAAAAGATTATTTAGAATAAATAATCTTAACCAAGTTGTAGAACACGTCTCAAGGGTTCCGTACATATAAAGAACGTTGAAATCCGAGTTATAACGAAGAAGTTATGGTCCGTCGAAGTTTTACGGCAAAACCGACACGACACCGGGAGACGTAGATAGTGAATTTACGATGGAGAACTTTTTAGCCTTAGAAATCTAAACAAAAGTTGTAGTATACGTTAAACCGAGAACATACAAAAAATAACGCCCAAATCTGACTTCGTATGAGGAAGTTATTAATTTTCTAAGATTTGGCTTAGCAGTGCACAGCCCGAAACTCGAATTTTAGATCGAGTGGTTTTTGGCCTACGCGACCTAAATAAGAATTGAAGATCTCATTAATAGGAACTCAACGGTAAAAAGACAGACAAAAACAGAGTACGTATGCAGAAGTTATGAATTTTACGCGGACATTTAACAATATAATCTCCTCGTACTGTTAAATTTAAGATCAGTCGAGAATTAGCCGACAGAGTCAAAATGAAAGTTGTAGATCCTATTTTTACCTACGCGTGGATATAAAGAACGTCGAAAAAGGAGGTCTTATGTGAAAATTACGAATTTTAGAAGTCGGAAGTGTGCTGTGCGAAAATGGGTGATGTGGCACAATCTTGGCCATTGCTTTCTCCCCAAGTCTTGCCACTAGATGGTGATATGTGGCACCAAGTTCAGCCATTTTTCACCCTATAAATAGAACCTCTCCCACCCTCATTTTCTTCACACCTTTCCCATTCTTTCTTCTCTTTACTCTCTCTCTCTCTATAACCTCTCTCTAGCCCCGAAACCCCCCGAAAAGCCTAGGGAACCTCCCTAGCACGAGGCGGAAGCCCCGGAGTGCTCGACGGCTCCGAGAAGAAGAGCTTTTCGGCTCGGGAACGCTGCTCCAAGCAAAGCCCGGTTTTCTATAAAACCCGCTGTAAGTGAGCTACGCCTACGCTATTTTTAATATAGCTTTTATTTAATTATAGTAACGTTATTAGGAACTTATAATAAGCACTTGGGCTATTATTATGGGTTATATAAGTATTGTTTAACGCTTATATAATAGTAATAATAGCTAGACTATTAATTAGTCTCGGCGAATAATATACTAAACTCTAGTGGTAATAATACTAGGTTTCGTCGAATGAAATTATTTTTAAAAAGCGAAGCGCTGTCTGAGTTCGGAATCACCACCTTTTCAAGTGAGTGCATGGTCCCTTTCGTCTTACACATAGATATGAAGTATTTAATATAAATTACGTGCTATGTATGCATATTGTCTGAATACTTGCTGTCTATGCTGGGTGAAATATTTTTATACACGTTTTAAATTATTTAAATTGTATATGTATTTTATATCTACAAAACGTGTTGGGTAAAACATGGGTAGATGTAATAGTTGCTGTGTGACCAAATAAAATAACGAGAGGCCTCGATATAGATGTTATTGATGATCCAGTCATCTAGCAGAGTATAGATGACGACCACAGACTATTCTAGACAGTCCAGTGGAACGCTAGCAGGCTCGCAACCTGTAGGTGTTTATTTGAACTGTGTGCTCACCAGCAGTACTCCATCCCCCACATGGTTGCCTTATTTGACATGAATTGCTGAGGAACCCCCGAAGCATGTGTTGTCACCCCGATGAAAGTCCCTTAGACTAGGTCCCTTGTGTTAGATGTTTTAGGGACGTAAAGTGAGGATAACGGGAACGGGTAATCGGGTTTGTTTGGTTTGATAAAGTTAATAAACTTATTTATTGTGGGTTGAAAATTGTATGTACTCACCAGGTTTCCCAACCTGACCCACTCAGTTTATTTATATCACAGGTGTTGATATGAAGTCACATTACACTGAGAGATTAAGGAGATATAAATCACTAGTGATAATGAATGTAAGTTATGTTTATGCTTATGTTTCTGTATTGACGATGACATCCCAAATATTTTAAAATGAATAAAAATACTTTTCTTCGGAAATGCTTTGATAACGTATTTATCATGTTTTACTGGGAAAAAATTCCGCAACATTTTTATTAAAAGAGGGACTCTGAGTTTTATAAAGCATAAACAAATCGGCCTCTTTCTGGCTGTGAAAATGGGGATGTCACAGTTGGTATCAGAGCATTAGTTTAAGCGAACTAGGAATATGGATTTATTTCTAGACTTAAACTTAGAATGCTAAGCAAGGGTTGTGAGGAGTGTGTCTACTAAAATTTAAGTAAAGCACCTGAATAGACACAATCACTAGCTAATTTAGAGAAAATGCCTAACATGCTTTTATGTGCTAAATGATTTATGATATGCATTGTATGATCAGATCTATGGTCTGTTGCCGACCGGATCTAGAAACTTTATGTGTGCAGATTTCTAAACGTTTAATTACGGTATTAGAACTGGCATATAACTTTTCGGAGATATAGGGAGAATTACACTTCGATCGTAAATAAAATCTTTCCTATCTTAATTCTCGTCATTGCACAGCGAACGTCTGATTTGGTATATAGATCGAAATGGCAAGAACCCGTAGTGGAGCCGGGAATGCAAATGGGAACAGGAATCAACCACCAGTGATTGAACAAATATTTGTTGTAGCAGATGCTCCTGAGCCAATTACAATGGCCAGAGTACAAGCCATGATACGAGCTATGTTGGCTGAACAACGGGAAGAGATGAGGCAAATGTTGCATGAAAATAGGGACGAACCTACAATGCCAGTTGAACAGCCCGAATTGAACGATGGGCAGTCAGAAGGAGGGAACTACAGTGGGACCGTTGGTCAAGCCAACCCACCAATAGTTCGACAAAACAACCAGTATGACGGAGTTGAGAGGAATGGATGCAAGTGCAAGGATTTTCTGACTTGCAATCCATCGACTTTCACCGGAAAGGAAGATCCGATCGGAGTCATGGATTGGATCTCGGAGATGGATTTAGCTTTCCTGACGTGTGGTTGCAAAGGCAAGTTACAAACCACCTTTGCAGTACGTTAATTCCGAGCAGGTGTTGTGCACTGGTGGAATACCCTAGGGAAGACTCTGAGCCCCAACGAGCCCCTGCAACTGACATGGGCAAAGTTTTTGGTGCAGTTCAAACGCAAGTACTGCTCAGCCCAAAACCTGCTCGAGCTAGAGAACTAGTTCCTGACCTGGAAGAAAGGAAGCATGTCAATTGATGAATACACCAACAACTTCACAGAGAAGATGGAGTTCGCCTTGCGTCTTGTTCCGGATGAGCTGACGAAAATCGACAAGTATGCAAAGGGACTTCCATGGGTGTACGCAGTGTCAGTCCGTCAGGCACCTACTCTGGAGGTAGCTATCTGGGCTGCCAAGTCTGTGGAGGATATGATTAAGGGAAGAGCTGCCAACAAGATTGAGGTTGGCGAAAAGAGGAAGTTTGAGGGGTCTACGAGGCCCAATAAGAAGATCAAGTCTGGTTCAAAGGAGTTTAGCGGAGGAGGAAACAAAGTGAAATGGTGCGAGAAGTGCAAGAAGAAGCACTTCGGGAAACGTAGCGAGGAAGTGACTTGTTACAAGTGTGGGAAGACCGGACATTACGCCAACGAGTGCACCGCCAGTAAAAGGGTGTGTTATGAATGTCGTGAAGAATGGCACGTTGCTAAGGATTGCCCGAAGAAGAAAGAGGCGGCAAGACCAAACATTCCACCGAAACCGAAGGCAAGAGCATTCCATATGATCCTTGACGAAGAAGATGGAAATGAAAGGGATCAGGAATGAGGATCTATGAAGTAATCGTGTAAGTAGTAGCACGTGGTGTAGCCTATTAGAGGCATAGTATAGGTTGAACTTGAACACTTATGTAATCGTTTCAAGGAATAATATAAAACCTTCGTTTTGTTATCTAACGTGTCAAGTTGTTATGTGATTTTCTTGTATGGTGACTTGGGTGAACTGCGAGACAATACTTTGGACGAGTATGAGTACGTGTGAAAGGTAGTAGAGGCCTATACTACCGGGAGCACAGGACTCATGGTCGGATCAGGGATAGTCACAAGGTTACCAAGAAGCTAGTAATTGATACCGTTTTATTCAAATATGTCGTTACCATCGTTTCGGTAATGACTAAGAGGATGATTGTTATTTCGACCCTAGTGGTCATATCGAATTGAGTCCGACTACGATAAGTATGTTACGTGGTTCAGAGAACCAAGTTTGATGTAGAATCTGACTTAAGTCGGAAGATTGAAATAAAATATAATCAAAGCGATCGGTAGAGGTATCTCGATAGTTGCTTGTAGCTAGAAATGTTACCTTTTAAGATGTGATTAGACCATGAAGAAATGTATAGTTTGTTCTGGAAGACTCTAAGAGACCTGAGTCCAAGCGTGGGAACATATGATGATAAGTCATTAGAATATGAAACATCAGTCCATTCTAGTAATAAAATAACTTATCTTAAGTTTGTTAAGAAGAAGAAGCAGTCTCCAGTAAGGATCAAGATTGTGACTTGAAGGTCATAATTTGGAGTCTAATGTGAGATAGGGAGCAAGTGCAAGATCGAGCACCACCTGCAATCAGGAAGTCTTAGAGTTAGATATTAATTCGAAGAAACATCAAAGTTACAGTTATTACTTAGGATGAAGAGATAACGTATGGAGTCATCATCTGAGCCCTGTTTCGTTGATGATTCAGGGACGTAATCATCCTAAGGGGGAGATAATTGTAACGCCCGTAGATCCGGGCTAGTCAATTTAGAGATAATAGGGGTCTAAAACGACTTTTTGACAAAAGATTATTTAGAATAAATAATCTTAACCAAGTTGTAGAACACGTCTCAAGGGTTCCGTACATATAAAGAACGTTGAAATCCGAGTTATAACGAAGAAGTTATGGTCCGTCGAAGTTTTATGGCAAAACCGACACGACACCGGGAGACGTAGATAGTGAATTTACGATGGAGAACTTTTTAGCCTTAGATATCTAAACAAAAGTTGTAGTATACGTTAAACCGAGAACATACAAAAAATAACGCCCAAATCTGACTTCGTATGAGGAAGTTATTAATTTTCTAAGATTTGGCTTAGTAGTGCACAGCCCGAAACTCGAATTTTAGATCGAGTGGTTTTTGGCCTACGCGACCTAAATGAGAATTGAAGATCTCATTAATAGGAACTCAACGGTAAAAAGACAGACAAAAACAGAGTACGTATGCAGAAGTTATGAATTTTACGCGGACATTTAACAATATAATCTCCTCGTACTGTTAAATTTAAGATCAGTCGAGAATTAGCCGACGGAGTCAAAATGAAAGTTGTAGATACTATTTTTACCTACGCGTGGATATAAAGAACGTGAAAAACGGAGGTCGTATGTGAAAATTACGAATTTTAGAAGTCGGAAGTGTGCTGTGCGAAAATGGGTGATGTGGCACAATCTTGGCCATTGCTTTCTCCCCAAATCTTGCCACTAGATGGTGACATGTGGCACCAAGTTCAGCCATTTTTCACCCTATAAATAGAACCTCTCCCACCCTCATTTTCTTCACACCTTTCCCATTCTTTCTTCTCTTTACTCTCTCTCTCTCTAGAACCTCTCTCTAGCCCCGAAACCCCCCAAAAACCCTAGGGAACCTCCCTAGCACGAGGCGGAAGCCCCGGAGTGCTCGACGGCTCCGAGAAGAAGAGCTTTTCGGCTAAGGAACGCTGCGCCAAGCAAAGCCCGGTTTTCTATAAAACCCGCTGTAAGTGAGCTACGCCTACGCTATTTTTAATATAGCTTTTATTTAATTATAGTAACGTTATTAGGAACTTATAATAAGCACTTGGGCTATTATTATGGGTTATATAAGTATTGTTTAACGCTTATATAATAGTAATAATAGCTAGACTATTAATTAGTCTCGGTGAATAATATACTAAACTCTAGTGGTAATAATACTAGGTTTCGTCGAATGAAATTATTTTTAAAAAGCGAAGCGCTGTCTGAGTTCGGAATCACCACCTTTTCAAGTGAGTGCATGGTCCCTTTCGTCTTACGCATAGATATGAAGTATTTAATATAAATTACGTGCTATGTATGCATATTGTCTGAATACTTGCTGTCTATGCTGGGTGAAATATTTTTATACACGTTTTAAATTATTTAAATTGTATATGTATTTTATATCTACAAAACGTGTTGGGTAAAACATGGGTAGATGTAATAGTTACTGTGTGACCAAATAAAATAATGAGAGGCCTCGATATAGATGTGATTGATGATCCAGTCATCTAGCGGAGTATAGATGACGACCACAGACTATTCTAGACAGTCCAGTGGAACGCTAGCAGGCTCGCAACCTGTAGGTGTTTATTTGAACTGTGTGCTCACCAGCAGTACTCCATCCCCCACATGGTTGCCTTATTTGACATGAATTGCTGAGGAACCCCCGAAGCATGTGTTGTCACCCCGATGAAAGTCCCTTAAACTAGGTCCCTTGTGTTAGATGTTTTAGGGACGTAAAGTGAGGATAACGGGAACGGGTAATCGGGTTTGTTTGGTTTGATAAAGTTAATAAACTTATTTATTGTGGGTTGAAAACCCTATGTACTCACCAGGTTTCCCAACCTGACCCACTCAGTTTATTTATATCACAGGTGTTGATATGAAGTCACATTACACTGAGAGATTAAGGAGATATAAATCACTAGTGATAATAAATGTTAGTTATGTTTATGCTTATGTTTCTGTATTGAGGATGACATCCCAAATATTTTAAAATGGATAAAAATACTTTTCTTCGGAAATGCTTTGATAACGTATTTATCATGTTTTACTGGGAAAAAATTCCGCAACATTTTTATTAAAAGAGGGACTCAGAGTTTTATAAAGCATAAACAAATCGGCCTCTTTCTGGCTGTGAAAATGGGGATGTCACAGTTGGTATCAGAGCATTAGTTTAAGCGAACTAGGAATATGGATTTATTTCTAGACTTAAACTTAGAATGCTAAGCAAGGGTTGTGAGGAGTGTGTCTACTAAAATTTAGGTAAAGCACCTGAATAGACACAATCACTAGCTAATTTAGAGAAAATGCCTAACATGCTTTTATGTGCTAAATGATTTATGATATGCATTGTATGATCAGATCTATGGTCTGTTGCCGACCGGATCTAGAAACTTTATGTGTGCAGATTTCTAAACGTTTAATTACGGTATTAGAACTGGCATATAACTTTTCGGAGATATAGGGAGAATTACACTTCGATCGTAAATAAAATCTTTCCTATCTTAATTCTCGTCATTGCACAGCGAACGTCTGATTTGGTATATAGATCGAAATGGCAAGAACCCGTAGTGGAGCCGGGAATGCAAATGGGAACAGGAATCAACCACCAGTGATTGAACAAATATTTGTTGTAGCAGATGCTCCTGAGCCAATTACAATGGCCAGAGTACAAGCCATGATACGGGTTATGTTGGCTGAACAACGGGACGAACCTACAATGCCAGTTGAACAGCCCGAATTGAACGATGGGCAGTCAGAAGGAGGGAACTACAGTGGGACCGTTGGTCAAGCCAACCCACCAATAGTTCGACAAAACAACCAGTATGACGGAGTTGAGAGGAATGGATGCAAGTGCAAGGATTTTCTGACTTGCAATCCATCGACTTTCACCGGAAAGGAAGATCCGATCGGAGTCATGGATTGGATCTCGGAGATGGATTTAGATTTCCTGACGTGTGGTTGCAGAGGCAAGTTACAAACCACCTTTGCAGTACGTCAATTCCGTGGAGGTGTTGTGCACTGGTGGAATACCCTGGGGAAGACTCTGAGCCCCAATGAGCCCCTGCAACTGACATGGGCAAAGTTTTTGGTGCAGTTCAAACGCAAGTACTGCTTAGCCCAAAACCTGCTCGAGCTAGAGAACTAGTTCCTGACCTTGAAGAAAGGAATCATGTCAATTGATGAATACACCAACAACTTCACAGAGAAGATGGAGTTCGCCTTGCGTCTTGTTCCGGATGAGCTGACGAAAATCGACAAGTATGCAAAGGGACTTCTATGGGTGTACGCGGTGTCAGTCCGTCAGGCACCTACTCTGGAGGTAGCTATCTGGGCTGCCAAGTCTGTGGAGGATATGATTAAGGGAAGAGCTGCCAACAAGATTGAGGTTGGCGAAAAGAGGAAGTTTGAGGGGTCTACGAGGCCCAATAAGAAGATCAAGTCTGGTTCAAAGCAGTTTAGCCGAGGAGGAAACAAAGTGAAATGGTGCGAGAAGTGAAAGAAGAAGCACTTCGGGAAATGTAGCGAGGAAGTGACTTGCTACAAGTGTGGGAAGACCGGACATTACGCCAACGAGTGCACCGCCAGCAAAAGGGTGTGTTATGAATGCCGTGAAGAATGGCACGTTGCTAAGGATTGCCCGAAGAAGAAAGAGGCGGCAAGACCAAACATTCCACCGAAACCGAAGGCAAGAGCGTTCCATATGATCCTTGACGAAGAAGATGGAAATGAAAGGGATTAGGAATGAGGATCTATGAAGTAGTCGTGTAAGTAGTAGCACGTGGTGTAGCCTATTAGAGGCATAGTATAGGTTGAACTTGAACACTTATGTAATCGTTTCAAGGAATAATATAAAACCTTCGTTTTGTTATCTAACGTGTCAAGTTGTTATGTGATTTTCTTGTATGGTGAGTTGGGTGAACTGCGAGACAATACTTGCGATGAGTATGAGTAGGTATGAAAGGTAGTAGAGGCCTATACTACCGGGAGCACATGACTCACGCTTGGATCAGGGATAGTCACAAGGTTACCAAGAAGCTAGTAATTGATACTGTTTTATTCAAATATGTCGTTACCATCGTTTCGGTAATGACTAAGAGGATGATTGTTATTCCGACCCTAGTGGTCATATCGAATTGAGTCCGACTACGATAAGTATGTTACGTGGTTCAGAGAACCAAGTTTGATGTAGCATCTGACTTAAGTCGGAAGATTGAAATAAAAGATAATCAAAGCGATCGGTAGAGGTATCGCGATAGTTGCTTGTAGCTAGAAATGCTACCTTTTAAGATGTGATTAGAACATGAAGAAATGTATAGTCTGTTCTGGAAGACTCTAAGAGACCTGAGTCCAAGCGTGGGAACATATGATGATAAGTCATTAGAATATGACACATCGGTCCATTTTAGTAATAAAATAACTTATCTTAAGTTTGTTAAGAAGAAGAAGCAGTCTCCAGTAAGGATCGAGATTGTGACTTGAAGGTCATAATTTGGAGTCTAATGTGAGATAAGGAGCAAGTGCAAGATCGAGCACCGCCTGCAATCAGGAAGTCTTAGAGTTAGATATTCGTTCGAAGAAACATCAAAGTTACAGTTATTACTTAGGATGAAGAGATAACGTATGGAGTCATCATGTGAGCCCTATTTCGTTGATGATTCAGGGACGTAGTCATCCTAAGGGGGAGATAATTGTAACGCCCGTAGAGCCGGGCTAGTCAATTTAGAGATAATAGGGGTCTAAAACGACTTTTTGACAAAAGATTATTTAGAATAAATAATCTTAACCAAGTTGTAGAACACGTCTCAAGGGTTCCGTACATATAAAGAACGTTGAAATCCGAGTTATAACAAAGAAGTTATGGTCCGTCGAAGTTTTACGGCAAAATCGACACGACACCGGGAGACGTAGATAGTGAATTTACGATGGAGAACTTTTTAGCCTTAGAAATCTAAACAAAAGTTGTAGTATACGTTAAACCGAGAACATACAAAAAGGAACGCCCGAATCTGTCTTCGTATGAGGAAGTTATTAATTTTCTAAGATTTGGCTTAGCAGTGCACAGCCCGAAACTCAAATTTTAGATCGAGCGGTTTTTGGCCTACGCGACCTAAATGAGAAATGAAGATCTCATTAATAGGAACTCAACGGTAAAAAGACAGACGAAAACAGAGTCTGTATGTAGACGTTATGAATTTTACGCGGACATTTAACAATATAATCTCCTCGTACTGTTAAATTTAAGATCGGTCGAGAATTAGCCGACGGAGTCAAAATGAAAGTTGTAGATCTTATTTTTACCTACGTGTGGATATAAAGAACGTCAAAAACGGAGGTCGTATGTGTAAGTTACAGATTTTAGAAGTCGGAAGTGTGCTGTGCGAAAATGGGTGATGTGGCACAATCTTGGCCATTGCTTTCTCCCCAAGTCTTGCCACTAGATGGTGACATGTGGCACCAAGTTCAGCCATTTTTCACCCTATAAATAGAACCTCTCCCACCCTCATTTTCTTCACACATTTCCCATTCTTTCTTCTCTTTACTCTCTCTCTAGAACGTCTCTCTAGCCCCGAAACCCCCCCAAAAAGCCTACGGAACCTCCGTAGCACGAGCTGGAAGCCCCGGAGTGCTCGACGGCTCCGAGAAGAAGAGCTTTTCGGCTCGGGAACGCTGCTCCAAGCAAAGCCCGGTTTTCTATAAAACCCGCTGTGTCACACCCCGGCCGTCGGCGGAAACACCGGGCAATGTAACGTCATTTCTCGTATCATAGTTATCAACTTCCTGAAAACACATGCATTTAAAAATACGTCAACATAAAGTTGGTGAGTCCACAGGTTTTGACTCCATATAAAAATAATACATTTTCCAAGTTCAAAAGTATAGTTTTGAAAGTATCATTTTGACTCTCCAACGTTTAGCATATATATCCTAGGTATAAAAGTTTACTTACCAAATAAGTAGTTTACCTATAAGTCTCATATACTATGTATAAGTGTTTGTAATTCCATACAAACAAAAGTTGCTACGTATAAATCTTATTTCAATTATATACGAGTAAAACCGCTACGTATAAATCTTATTTCAATTCTATACGAGTAAAATCGCTACGTATAAATCTATTTGAATTCTATATGAGTAAAACCGCTACGTATAAATCTATTTCAATTCTATACGAGTAAGTAGGATAGCTGTAGTGGTCTACTTAATATACAAGTAATATACCTACTAGATTCTTATACTTAGAGTATGAGTCTTTGGGGAACTTATACTTAACATTCATACTTGTATACCGACAAAGTATAATGCTTCTAAAGTTGTGCTACCATGAGTCTGTAGCTGCGACTGTATGACTTAGTTTTATACCTCTTATTATTATTAAAAGGATCACACATTGCAGTAGTACAAGGATTTCACCTTGCGGTAGTACAAGGATTTCACCTTGATGTAGTACAAGGATTTCACATTGCTGTAGTACAAGGATCACACCTTGCGGTAGTACAAGGAATACATCTTGCGGTAGTACAAGGATTTCACCTTGCGGTAGTACAAGAATTACACCTTGCGGTAGTACAAGGAGTACATCTTGTGGTAGTACAACATCTATAATTAGAATTAAAACCAGGTTTTATCTTAACATAAAATCAATAATAACAACATATAACGTTCCTAGTTTTATCTTGACATAAAACCAATAATAACAACATATAGCGTTCCTACTTTTATCTTGACATAAAACCAATAATAACAACGTACATATCAATTAACATATAGAACTTCCGAGTATAACTATGGAACTATATCACACACAACATATATATAGAATCCTAAGTATAACTCAAGATCTACATTAGTATACTACTATGACAATAACATGCTAACAACTTTACGATAGTTGTATAGTTTTAGATACGAAATAACTATATCCCGGTTATTATAACTATCTACGTTGATACTAATACTATCATATAGACATAATAATAACGTATATACAATATTTAGCATGTGTTTTCCCCCAAAAGTATTAGAAAGTGGGGCCGTGAAACTCACCTTAATAGCATGATTTTATGTAGTCTATGCAGAAACGGTCAGCATACGAGGTCGTCGGGGCTCGGGATGCAAGAGGGCTTCAGCAAAGGAGAGAGGAGAAAGAAGTTCAGGTGTAAGAATGGCTGGGTCGATCTTGCTATTTATAGTAAGATTTTTGGCCCTCACGACGTGAAAAACTCATTGTTCACGTCGTGAGTTTGGATCTTATCTCTTCGTAGACTTGCCATCCGTCTTCTAGCTTCCGAAGGTGGCAAAATGAGCCCTCACGACGTGAAAAACGCCTTGTTCACGTCGTGAGTTTGGATCTTATCCCCTCGCAGCCTCGTCACACCTTCTAGATCCGAAATATGGCGGTTTGACTCCTCACGTCGTGAGTTTTTATGCTCACGTCGTGAGTTCAGTCAAATTAGGGTTTCTGACAACGACATCTTCGGAAGGCCATAACTTTTGCATACGAACTCCGTTTTTTACGTTCTTTATATGCACGCGTAGGTAATTCCGAGTACTACAACTCTCTTTTAGAATTAAATAGCTAATTCTAAGTCTATTTTAAATTCCTCTTATTATAGAGATTTATAGTGTTTGGTTTATCATAACTTCTTCACGCGAAGTCAGATTCAGATGTTCTCTACATTTTTGGAATCAGATGGACGTATAATTTTAGTTGTATCATAAAATATGTATGAAAGTTCATATTTATATTAGAATTATCATGAAATACATAGTGAGTTTACTACATTACTAGTTTTAACAAGATCACATTACATGATTCGTATAATCACATGTGATTGTTATTGACCTATTTTTGACGGGTGTAACACGCTGTGAGTGAGCTACGCCTACGCTATTTTTAATATAGCTTTTATTTAATTATAGTAACGTTATTAGGAACTTATAATAAGCACTTGGGCTATTATTATGGGTTATATAAGTATTGTTTAACGCTTATATAATAGTAATAATAGCTAGACTATTAATTAGTCTCGGCGAATAAGTATTGTTTAACGCTTATTTAAGAAGCGAAGCGCTGTCTGAGTTCGGAATCACCACCTTTTCAAGTGACTGCATGGTCCCTTTCGTCTTACACATAGATATGAAGTATTTAATATAAATTACGTGCTATGTGTGCATATTGTCTGAATACTTGCTGTCTATGCTGGGTGAAATATTTTTATACACGTTTTAAATTATTTAAATTGTATATGTATTTTATATCTACAAAACGTGTTGGGTAAAACATGGGTAGATGTAATAGTTGCTGTGTGACCAAATAAAATAATGAGAGGCCTCGATATAGATGTTATTGATGATCCAGTCATCTAGCGGAGTATAGATGACGACCACAGACTATTGTAGACAGTCCAGTGGAACGCTAGCAGGCTCGCAACCTGTATGTGTTTATTTGAACTGTGTGCTCACCAACAGTACTCCATCCCCCACATGGTTGCCTTATTTGACATGAATTGCTGAGGAACCCCCGAAGCATGTGTTGTCACCTCGATGAAAGTCCCTTAGATAAGGTCCCTTGTGTTAGATGTTTTAGGGATGTAAAGTGAGGATAACGGGAACGGGTAATCGGGTTTGTTTGGTTTGATAAAGTTAATAAACTTATTTATTGTGGGTTGAAAACCCTATGTACTCACCAGGTTTCCCAACCTGACCCACTCAGTTTATTTATATCACAAGTGTTGATATGAAGTCACATTACATTGAGAGATTAAGGAGATATAAATCACTAGTGATAATGAATGTAAGTTCTGTTTATGCTTATGTTTCTGTATTGACGATGACATCCCAAATGTTTTAAAATGAATAAAAATACTTTTCGTCGGAAATGCTTTGATAACGTATTTATCATGTTTTACTGGGAACAAATTCCGCAACATTTTTATTAAAAGAGGTACTCTGATTTTTATAAAGCATAAACAAAATCGGTCTTTACTGGCCGAGAAAATGGGGATGTCACAAATATAACTCGATATTTACTTAAAACTGTATAAACCAAAATGTGATGGTACGATTTCAGGACATATGAATACTTGTTATGTCACACTCTTGTAATCAGAGTCTCCTGGGGGGGGAGGGGAGAGCAGGCATTGGGTGAATAGATCTATATGGTACTGACAATCCCACATCCCGACTGTTAGCTCCAGTCCGGTGGGCAAGCCAAGGGATGACAAATGTCACATTCAGGCTCTACGCCAGAAGGTCGTCGTGTTTATTCTAGTCTATCAGCATGGTTACAAGTTTATCACATTTTAAACCCTAATTAACCAGTTTAATAATAAGGTAGTTATTACACAAGTAGTGTATTTTTAAGAAATACCACGCACCAATCACTTTCCACAAACAAAACGGAAAACATTCTCCTTATAATTTTATGCTGAGTTAAAATTATGTCAAACTATGTTATAAGTACAATAACAATTAAACGGAACAATTTTATGGGATTAAAACTACTTTTCAGTTGTAAAACGGAAAATATAGGATTTCCTATGGTAAACATCGTTATCTTAAGGTAAACAGTCTCCGATAGAACTTTCTGAAAACAATAACATTTATTACCGAAAACAATGTTTCACAATCGAGTTAGTAAAACTAAAAACTTATTTATAAAAGGTTTAATACTTCTTATTAAACTAGTATAACATAAAGGACCTTAAATGGTAAATGCTATAATTCC
The DNA here is from genome assembly GCF_052849685.1 of Lactuca virosa. NCBI lineage: Eukaryota > Viridiplantae > Streptophyta > Magnoliopsida > Asterales > Asteraceae > Lactuca > Lactuca virosa. Next base: position 176,694,904 of record NC_136429.1, on the reverse strand, counting down.
TTAGTTTATACATTAGAGATATGTACAATTAATATCCGATAGGCAGTGGAATGTATGATTTCCGCGTTAATTCCTGTTCCTTTTTTGGTTGTGGGCTTAGGGCAGATTCACACATTTAACTATCTGTTCGATATTATATTATATATAGCTAGTATAAACTAAGTGATTATAGAAAGAACTATTGTGGTTACAATTTTACTAAAGAAAACATATGACTTTCTTAAAAGAATATTTCCATCAAATGTCATAGAACTATTAAAGTTAACTCTGTAAACACCTAGTGAACATGTCAAGGTTATATACGATGAGGATCTAACAAACAATGTGATGTGTGACTTTCGCCTTATTTCCTGCTCCTTGTCTCGTTGTGGGCTTAGGGCAGATTCACACAATCGATTGTCTGTTTGATTCGGATTGTATATATAACTTATATTCATTATGTACTCATAGAAGGAATTGTAATAGTCATTTTTACTTATCATTCATCACATCAGAAAATATAGGATTTTCTAGAGGAATAGGCGAAATTTTCCAAAGAACTTAGAGTATACTTTTTATAACAAAAATACTTATGAACTCACCAACTTAAATGCTCATACTCTCTTTCAAAACAACTTGTATTCTCAGGAATCCAGTAGACAGGTACACTCCCGAAGCTTTTCAGACGACAGCATAGTGTCGTGCTGCGTCTTTTGTCTTTTAGTATATCTTCTTTTGATGTTTGAATATGTAATGTTTAAACACTTATGTAAAACTTATACATTATTAATGCAATGGTTGTTGTACTTTGGTTACTATAATGCTTGTGTTGTGATACTTGACATGATTTCCTCCGCCCCCGAATGTTTCTGCCGTTCCGGTTTGAGGGTGTGACAAATTGGTATCAGAGCATTGTTTATATTGAACTCAGTATATCAGTCATAAAAGATATACAACTATAAACACATTGGGATAAAAACACTCTGGCCAAGAGTTATACTTTAAAATATAACAATATTTTATAAAACAAGTACATGCATAATATATATATATATATATATATATATATATATATATATATATATATATATATATATATATATATATATATATATATATATACTAGAACGAGTATCACAAGAAGAACAAAAGAAAAGTATTTGGATGTTGGACACTACAGTTAAACCTGGACAGTTATGTAATCATATCTGGGATCAATATAGCCTGATCCACTATATTTACTTGATATATAACCAACATGTATTTGGGAGTGACTGTAGTGTTGCAACAAGTCTAAAACTTACCTAGGTACCAGAAGAAATCAAGAATCAAACATAAAGTTTAAAATACTATAGGAGTATTTTATGATGCTATAGCAACAAAACTGAAAACTTATCAACTTAATATGTCTAGAAGTTCAAGAATCAAACATATAATTAAAATACTATAGGAGTATTTTTGGTGCCATAAATAACTTTTGTGAAATTTTTTTAAAAAAAGACCTTTTTTGGTAAGTCTATAATTACTAAGTGTATACGTTAAGGTTATATATAGTTGAGATTTTATAGACTTAGAATAGGTGATTTTAACTCTACTTCATGTTCCTTGTTTGGTTGTGGTTTTAGAGTAGAATCACTTATTCGAAGGTCTATTTGATATGGATTATATATAATCTGTACACACTTCGTGATTATAGAAAGACCGCAAAGGATCATCTTCATAAAAATTTAATTTTATTAATCTCATATATTCTTTAGACATTCCCATTCTCGTATAAACCACTTAGATAGATGTAGCCACTCCAACAATCAATAGAAGAGTCAACGAGGATCCAACAGAATTTCATTAGGAGGATTCCGATAAAGAATCAGATAAGGAGTAAAGAAACTACAGAAACCACCGAATACCTTTACCTTATTAAGGGCACCGATGAGAAGTTCGCATGAACTTATGGGATCCAAACCCTCCATTATGAAGTAATGAGGGATTAGTGCCAAAACCTGGAGTATGACGGTATGAAAATTCAATATACCTACGAAGGAGAAGGACACCATATAAATACCAAGAGCGAACAAATCATTACCGCCCAGAGTAGAACAGAGAACAGAGGAAAACGACGCGTGATTCATGCGAAGCGTTTGCGTGCCTTTTCGTCACACTAATAACTAATAAATTAATGCAACCTAGTGAGTTAGTGATTATACTACTCACGTTAGGTATTAAGTTTATCGTCTTTTCCCGTCACAACTAATATTAGTAAATCAGATCACGAAATCTCAATTGAGAGTGATTATTTCTCAAACTCATAAGTCTATTTTATATAGACTCTATTATGAAGTATTTTCAAATCTTTTTGAAAGTCGGAACATGATATCCATCAATCAAAGATAACTTGGTTCAGATGACACTCGTCCTATAACTATTCTAGAAACTTACTTCCGCTCTTCACCAGGACTGCATCATAGGGATGTAGGTCGAAACATTGAGAACAGTATAACCAAAACGAAAAATTTATATGTATATATATAAATAATTAGAATACATCTAGATACAACCATCATTGCTCATGAAATCATTTTTCTCATCGTGTAACAAAATCATGCCTCCGAAGAAACGTAACCAACCCTCCGGTAAAACACCAATCCTTTAGATAGATTCGGCTACGTTTCAAGCTGCAGTCACAGCAGCCGTAGCAGCTGTCATGGCTCACCTTAATGCTAACAATGCAAATGTTAGTGGAAATGTTATCGGCAATCCCGATCGTGGTGCTAACCAATTTCAGCAACGAGTGCATACTTGTAAAGACACTCCAGACCTCAAACCTAATATCTTGAAATGAAAGTTCAAGAACGAGAAAGGGAGTTGTTCAACTCAAGGACCTACCGAAGGGCAACAAACTGGAGAAGTCAATACCCCCATCATTTTGGGTTTTGAGCATTCTAACACTCCTAAGTGTACATCCAACCCTAAATAACTTGGATCTATGTTTTCTCTATTATACATGTAAATATGAATATTCCAAGGTATTATCCTAACTAGCATACAAAACAATGGTTCATATGTAATATAGCAAGTTAGAAGACATACCTTTTGATGTAGCTTGATTCCATGGAGCTTAAGAGCCTAGTGCCTCAACTGTGACACCTCAAATGGTTCACACAACATCAAATGCACTTGGAATAACTTAGAGAGAAATGAACCACTTCATGAAATCGGCTAGCCCTCACCATTCCTTTCATAGTCTCTCATGGTGCCCGATTTTGGGAAGAATAAGATGCTTATATAGTGTGTCACAATTAGGGTTACACCATGTAAACCCTAATTGTCATGGAATTTCATATCCATGATCCATGGGTACAAAAATACCATGGAGCATCCTATAGGTTTTAGCCCAACTTGATAATCCATGGAGCATTAGCCCACTATACAAGTATGGATGATTTACACAATCAACCCATATATTTAATTAGACTCCTTTTGATCACTTAATTAATTCCAAATTATTTCTTGATCAATACTAATTAAATAATCTTATTAATATATTAGAACTTATAATATATTAACAAACCTTAAGTGTTATTTCTCTCATTTTAGTCTATCCAAATGCATGATGCCATGCAACCAAAATGGACCATGCCAATCGGGTCAAGTACATACGAATTATAGTTGTGGACTTAGAAACTAATCCAACAATCTCCCACTTGGATATGTCTAAATCTAATATTGCGTATGGCTTCAAAACCTGACTAGCAATCGTAGCTCTAAAAAGCTGTTGCTGTCGAACTCTGAACAAATCAATGATCCATCAGATAAGGGATCATATATTCCTCCATTCTAGATATCATATGGACTGAGACATGGATTATAATCATTCTCTCTGTCCATATGTTGTTTCCCGATTTCCGATTTATGACGACCGAATAAATGAACAAATCACATTAGTCCTGGCTTGGCCAAGCACTCACAAGTGTCATCATTAAATCATCGAGGGGCCCACAAATATCGCTTTTATCCCTTCAAGGGTAAAAGGAATGGATAAACTTCGACTCATATGGATTGTTCTACTACTTGTTGAATCATACACAAAGGCACGTTTTATAACACCGAGTTACCAAATGTGTTTTCGAGCAATCAATGTATAACCAACTCATAGTAACAACTCATATATCTAGGTTTGAAGAATATAAGATATTATCGTCTCATGATCACTCATGATAAAATCCATGAAGTGAGTGAAATGAGCGTTGTTTGAATCCAATACTCAGAACTTATAAGCACTCATGAGTGTTGTAGCACCGCTTTGTCCAACATCTTAGACCTCTACAAGCCAACCCATGACAGTCTTGATTCATATCTACTTCCAACATATGACCGATTGTGGATGGTTTGAATAAATTAGTCATTCAGGAAGAACGACCTAGTTATTCTGGAAGTCAAAACATGCAATGTGAAACATAAGAATAATCAAATCCAATATGGTCTCAGAACTTATAAATATAAATAAAAACACCTTTTATTTATCACCATATCGATTACACATTATAATGTTTCAAATTTATGAATTTAATACTTGAATTAAAACACTAGTTGTCCCATGCTCCAAGCATGTACACTATGTTTTCTAAACACTAGTCATGCCATACACCAAGTATGCACACTATGTTTTCTATGATCTTTACTTTGTGAAATAGATCGATTGAACATAACTCCAATGATTCTCATTTCACAATCCCAAGTCCTTACCGCAAACACAAGAATTCCAAATTCCTGCCATTTACCTAAATCTTGTTAGATTCTAAACTTATATGCATTGATCCTCTTGTAATGATTATGCACAAAGTCACAAAGACTTGTCAACAGACATTACAGAGTATTCCAATGGAGATCATTCCATGGAACCGAAGTCTCAAATTCAAAGTACATCGCTTTGAACATCCTTCTTGCATTAAGTTTCCTAATCTTAGACAGATTTAATGAACAACTGCCACCTATGGGAATATTTTCATATTCTCATTTTGACTATCACTTCTAAACAAGAGTTACCTCTTTTCAGAATATGTCAATAAGGTCATCTCCAAAATTTACACCATACTTCCAATTGTCCTTGAGCAACCAATCTTTTGTAAACCTTAGATTGTCTCGAAAATTGCTTAATCATTTTAGTCATATCCAATTCTAGACTTTTCCCTTCTTAATGCCCTGAGCATTTGGAAAATTTAGGAAGGATGAATATTATAGCACATGCAATCGATCCTATATCCGAAGCATATGGCACGCGATTTATGATGTCTCACATAAAGACATGATACTAGACCAGTCCTTTTGCTTCAATATTTCTATTTGCCAAGTTCTCATAATTCAGATTATGAAAAGGGATGTCGTAATCATAATCGAATTTTATAACGCAAATAATGGACTCATATATAGAATTTCCTTATGTTGAGCCATTCCAACACAAAATTCATATGTATATATCCTTGACTAAAGATGATTAAAACCTCAATCTAAGCTTTTAGAATTGAAATGAAGTATAATTTCCTCTCCCTTAATTATAGCAAAACAACGTTTCCCAATTGAAACTTTTGTTTTCTATAATTAACATTGTTATCTTGCAATACTTATCATAATTATCATGCTCCCACTAACATGATGATTATTAGCATAACACTTATGCTCCCACTACCTTTGACATGTACTCAGAAATCAGCTGGACTTCTAGAAATCAATACGTTATTGACTTTCTTTCTAAAGTTCAAATTTTTGATACGAGATGCTTTGATAAAACTTTATCAATATCATACACCTTTCCTTAGATAGCACACATGTGTGTCTAAACAATTTCAGAACTATGAAAAGGGATGCCGTAATCATAGTCTCAATTGTTCAGACATTTTCCATGCCTCACAAGTCCATGTTAGTGTGTCGGTTAACCACACACGCTCCACTAACGACTTTGAGAATGCAAAGATCACAATTGCTATCTACTTAAAATCTACTTAGTGAAAGTGTTTCCTCACGATCATTTTCATGAATCGGAGAGAAACCTTATGACACTTAGATTTTTTTATGGTGTATCTGTTCCTATCCATGTGAATGTGTCAAAACCATAATCACAAGACAAGGATAGTGACAAATCCAAACTCATATGGATTGAACTTGTGCAGTCTTAACTTCTTGCCACCTGGCAGCACAAAGGCCCGCCATTGCTTCCAAGTTGTTATGCAACCAATTGAGAACTCTCAGAACTCATATGCAAAGCCAACTTTCACCGGAATGGGCACAGAAGTAGGAATATGTCAACACGATAGGTTATAAACCTCAAGTCGTGTGCTAGTGATAAACTACAGGTTTTATTCTTGATTAGATCTTGAAGCTTTTCCAAGATCTCTAAGACTCCCACTGTCCTCTTGACATATAAGACTATCTTGCCAAATATTCAAGAGATAGTGCGGATTCTTTATCAAGACAAACACTTCACACAATTGGCCTTAGTTGGTCTTTGTTTTATCCAAAACATCACAACTTACCAATTTCAAATGTACAAGAGTAGAAAACATTTTACTCTTACATTTGACAAGTGTTATAAACCTTTCTTGAAGACATGTCACTCAAGTTACAATCTTGGAGTATGACTCTAAGACTTGTTTTGGAACGAAGTATGACTCATATTCTTGATTTAACCATTTCAACAATCCATGACTCCTTTTCTTAGCCATAAGAATGCACTAAGATATCCTTAGAGGACTAATTGTGATATGATTTCTAAATCATTAAGATGATCACAAAACCTGATACTAATGTACTCTCCCATCTTTTCAGATTTGAGAAACTTTTATCTTTCTACCAAATTTGATTCTTCTCATTCTTTCTACCATATTTACTAGGCTTTAGTAAATCATGACGAATAGTCTTATCGATCTGTTATGGTGGACTTGACCAGTGCACAAGAATGTGTACTCGATCCCTTAGACCTTCACTTGACTCACATATACATGTGAACAAGGAATTAATCTTAATTTTCCAAAGATGAAAATTCTCATTCATCATACTATACAACTTGCTTGATTTCCAAGTTTCTATCCAACTGAAACCTTGGGTGATGAGAATCTTTCCTTATTTGGTAAATTTAGACACTAACACAAATGAAAGAATCAAATTCATATTTCCATTATTGCTATCAATGGAATCATATAAGCAACAATTTTTCACAAATGCCATTGTAAGGATACCTAGAATAAATAAAATCAAAATTTTTTCCTTTTATTTTTAAAACTTTGCGGAAAAACATATCCTTACAATGCAAAAGCATATGAAAAACTTGTTGTTATCTATTCCTAAGCAAAACATCATAGCTCCTAAGCAACAGCTCAAAATTCTGATCACCGAACCATGCGATCGAAATCCATCTTCGCGATCAGAATCAGCATATACTTCCTTTAAGTTTCTTCACTTTTCTTCGATTCTTAAAACATCAACATGTGACCCAGTCACATCATGTAATAAGAATCTCAGAATAGAAACTCAACAGAGTTAGATAGTGGACTTTACCTGAAGTCGAGTCAAACTTCTTGACTTGATCAACCTTATGATCTTTCAGGTAAATAGGCAGCTTCGCAATCAATGCCCCTTCCTTTGGCAAGAGAAACATATGTACTCTTTGGGAATGGTGCACTGGACTATCTCAGACTTTCTTTTCTCTTTACCATTTGGTCAACCGAGTTGACTATGGCCAATCCCTTTCCATTGGGAAGAGAAAGCTTTTCTGGATATCCAATGTTACCATTTTCAAAGTCCATGGAAGTTTGGGAAGTTGATCTTCTAAGCAAATTTGCTCTACCAGTGCTCCAAATCATTGTTGATTCAGCAGCACAAAGCAAATAGATAAGATCATTAAGGGTCATGTCATAGTCTTTTATATAGTAGTCCATAAAGAACTCACTATGTGACATAGAATGTGATTGAACATCCAACTTTCTTAAGACTTTGACACCCAACTCTCCCGGCTTGTCAATATGTGACTTCATCTCCAAGATGCGATCACACATAGACCTTGCTTGCCAATAGGGCTTGAGTGACCTTGAACTTGTGGGTTAGGGAGAATAATTGGAGGAGGTGGAGGAAGTGAAGTTCCAAGAGATTTGGGAAGATCATAGATGTCTGAACCAGACATATTTTGGGAGATATTCAAGATAGTTGATTTAAAGTCCTTAATATAACACCCAATATGTAATATTATGGCTAGGACCCAACACAATATTTTATATCTTGGAAGAGGGATGCTGTAATCCAAGCTATAGAATTTTTAAAGGTAGGCGAATGACGATTCACCAATTTCCACCATGAAAATGAAATAATTTAATTAGGTTTTGCTTGGATTTGAAACTCCTAGATCTTTTGAGATTCATTGAATTGTTCAATGGCATGTTTCAATCTCGAGTGTGCCCTTCAGGTTTTGTGACTGGGATGCCGAGGATCACAAAACAAGGTGTGAATAACCATGCAAATATACTTGGTACCCTTAATATTTACCCCTCAATCGATGTGCCGGTTAACCACACGCGCTCCACCGATACTATGATAAACATTAAGTTACCCTTTGCCTACCTTGTTAAGTCAAGCTAGTGTGCCGGTTAACCACACGCGCTCCACTAACCGACTTAAGCAAAGTGCAAAGTGTAATTTCATGGGTTAGCACCAAATTCACATTTTCCTAAGTAACTAAGATTGAGAATTTATAAAAGTTTAGTTACTTAGTATTCATCATTAATACTTCTAATGAAGGGAAAATTCTAGTCCTTGTCCTACCCGTTCGGCTAACGACCCTCCACCAGTCAAGGAAGCGGTGGGTGAGAGTGGACACCCAATAAACTGCCATTTTATAGGAAGTAACCTTATACCCCCCTTATAGACCGACTTCGTGAATGAGGCCTACTAACGGTAAGACTGACTTGCTCTTATATATATATATATATATATATATATATATATATATATATATATATATATATATATATATATATATATATATATTATTATTAACTTATAATACTATAAAGTATAAGGGTTGAATTTTGACTTTTAAAATTCTAAGGGCTTAACTTGGAATTAAAGTATTCATAAGGGAAAACTTTACAAATTCCAAAACCTGAGGGCAAGTTTTGAAACTATTCAAAACTATTCAATTTCCATAACTTATGTGTTTAAAGTAGTTTTAATTCAAAAAACTCTTCAAGTTCCATAACTTGAGGACAAGTTATGGAAGACTTTAAACTATTAAAAGAATATGACTTTTCTTTTTTCATAACCTATGGAAATATTTATGAGTTTTATGAATCTTAAATGTGAATTTTCATATAACTTGAGGACAAGTTACAAAAACACATTTTAGAATCAACTCTTAGATTAATTTGGATTGAAAACAACAATTTCACATAACTTTTCTATTATTCTAAGCAACTCATAAGAACAAGATAATTCAATCAAACTTTTTCATGTAATTAGCCTAACCATTAAACTAATACAAAACAAGAATCTATTGACAATTATCTTTGAAATTGGATTAGCATCAACATTACCACATCAAAAATAGCTTTATAAGTTGAAAAACAGCTTAGGGTAATGTTCCTAGTCCAATTCCAGCCAAAACAGTCGAAGATATGATGTCTGGGGGTCCAACTCGTCGAGTGCATGAACCAACTCGGCTAGTTGGATGAATTTAGCCTTGGACTCGTCGAGTCCCTTCATGGACTTGGCAAGTCTGCTAAGCAGACAGCACCAAAGTTCGATTTTTCAGCCAATTTTGCAAGTATAACAAGAAAACAAGCCTAGGCTCTGATACCACTGTTGGGTTTTGAGCATTCTAACACTCCTAAGTATACATGCAACCCTAAATACCTTGGATCTATGTTTTCTCTATTATACAAGCTAATATGAATATTCCAAGGTATTATCCTAACTACCATACAAAACATTGGTTCATATGTAATATAGCAAGTTAGAAGACATACCTTTTGATGTAGCTTGATTACATAGAGCTTAAGAGCCTAGTGCCTCAAATGTGACACCTCAAATGGTTCACACAACATCAAATGCACTTGGAATAACTTAGAGAGAAATGAACCACTTCATGAAATCGGCTAGCCCTCACCATTCCTTTCATAGTCTCTCATGGTGCCCGATTTTGGGAAGAATAAGATGCTTATATAGTGTGTCCCAATTAGGGTTACACCATGTAAACCCTAATTGTCATGGCCTTTCATTTCCATGATCCATGGGTACAAAAACACCATGGAGCATCCATGGAGCATCCTATAGGTTTTAGCCCAACTTGATAATCCATGGAGCATTAGCCCACTATACAAGTATGGATGATTTACACAATTAACCCATATATTTAATTAGTCTCCTTTTGATCAGTTTAATAATAGGGTAGTTATTAACCAGTTTAATAATAGGGTAGTTATTACACCAGTAGTGTATTTTTAAGAAATACTACTGCACCAATCATTTTCCACAAAAAAACAGAAAACATTCTCCTTATAATTTTATGTGAGTTAAAATGTGTAAAACTATGTTATAAGTACAATAACACTTAAACGGAACGGTTTTATGGGATTAAAACTACTTTTCAGTTGTAAAACAGAAAATATAGGATTTCCTATGGTAAACATCATTATCTTTAGGTAAACAGTCTCTGATAGAACTTTCTGAAAACAATAACATTTATTTCCGAAAACAATGTTTCACAATAGAGTTAGTGAAACTAAAAACTTATTTTTAAAAGGTTTAATACTTCTTATTAAACTATTATAACATAAAGGACCTTAAATGGTAAATGAAATAATTCCTTAGTTTATACATTAGAGATATATATAATTAATATCCGATAGACAGTGGAATGTGTGATTTCCATCTTATTTCCTGTTCCTTGTTTGGTTGTGGGCTTAGGGCAGATTCACACATTTAACTGTCCGTTCGATATTAGATTATATATAGCTAGTATAAACTAAGTGATTATAGTAAGAACTATTGTGGTTACCAATTTACTAAAGAAAATATATGACTTTCTTAAAAGAATATTTCCATCAAATGTCATAGAACTGTTACAGTTAACTCCATAAACACCTAGTAAATACGTCAGGGTTATATACAATGAGAATCTAACAAACAATGGGATGTGTGACTTCCGCCTTATTTCTTGTTCCTTGTCTGGTAGTGGGCTTAGGGCAGATTCACACAATCGATTGTCTGTTTGATTCGGATTGTATATAACTTGTATTCATTATGTACTCATAGAAGTAATTGTAAGAGTCATTTTTACTTATCATTCATCACATCAGAAAATATAGGATTTTCTGGAGGAACAGACGAACTTTTCCAAAGAACTAGAGTATACTTTTTTATAACAAAAATACTTATGAACGCACCAGCTTAAATGCTGATCATCTATTTCAAAATAAGTTTTATTCTCAGGAATCCAGTAGACAGGTACACTCCCGAAGTTTTTGAAAAGACAGCATAGTGCCGTGCTGCGTCTTTTGTCTTTTACTATATCTTCTTTTGATGTTTGAATATGTAATGTTTAAACACTTATGTAAAACTTATACATTATTAATGCAATGGTTGTTGTACTTTGGTTACTATAATGCTTGTGTTGTGATACTTGACATGATGTCCTCCGCCCCCGAACGTTTCCGCCGTTCCGGTTTGAAGGTGTGACACCGATAATGCACATGCAAGGAGTACGTCGTGCGTACTTAGTGTATGCCCAACATACTCACAATCCTCCATCACCTTTTTTTTAAATTAAACATAGAATGAAACGATAACTCATAACTGATGATTCGGGTGCTACACAAATACATCAGAAATCCGTCACAAAGTCATTGGATATTCGTCAAATTTATTAATTTAATGTAAATATGTTGGTGAAGCCTTTTTTGTGATGGATTGTGTGACGGAAATTACCATGGAAAATGAGGTTTTTTAGTAGTACACTGTTAAAAAAATGGTGCAATCCTTCATACTTTTTCTTGCGTCTGCCACCGGTTATAGTAGACAATTATGGATGATCTAAAGTAACCGATTAACTAAATGGGATACCATTTTATATAGGGTTGAAGTATCAAATTTTTTGAGTCCGGAATGTGTGTCCGTGACTCCGGAATGTTAGTTCTATGTACGGTATTGTATACCATACTTCGGAATATACTTTGTCAGTTAGGAATGTATGAAAGTTAGATTTTGGGCTAGATACCAATCAACAACCACCGATTCTCGAATAAACATAACTCTTCCGGAATACGATATTCCGGAATATAAAATCTGGGATACCACTTTTCGTATGAGTGCCACATTTCGGGCCCTATACCTAACAACCACCATCCACTCTGGATTAAAGCCACATACTCCAGAATAAGATATTAGGGAGTAAGTGGTCATTTTATAAAATTTATAGATAGTTTGTTATGGTTATCAAATTATTCATATATATGGGTATTTATATGGGTTATATTACTCAATTTCTCTTTAAAAATATGAACCTATATATAACGTTGCTTTTCAGTTTTTAGACCCTATGAGCCCCAGATTCGTTATCGTTCATTGGATCAAATCTCAGTTCCTCTTCCTTCAGTGTTTGACTAGGCATTCCCTCCACATATTAAAAACGTGCGCTCCGATGGATCATGCATGGCTGTAAATGGTTATTTGAGACCACTATTTTCTCTCGTTCACATACAATAAGTAATATTTTATGTTCACAAGATCGAAACACAATTGCGATACGAAAGGCATGCGAAAAAGACAAATCTCTTTAGCGTCACTTCCAATAATTATAAAGCGCATGTCCACAAGTTAGGGCGCTTTAAAGTTTTCTCCATTATTGTAGGTTTAAATTAGTGATTCAAAAACGACTCAAGAAGATACTTCGCAACAATTATTAATGTATCATGGGCAAATGAATTAAAATGTGATTTCGACAAACGTGCTTTGTAATAATACCCCAGAAAATGCTACGGAATGATCGAATTTTCAAACAGGTGAAATCAAACCCCACCAAATCACATTCAATCACTGGTGTACTTTTGGATAAAACGTAGGGGCTCGATGGACACTATTAGGTGGTGTGATTGGGGAATTTCTCGTTTTTTATTGTAACTTATCAAACTCTACATGTTTCACTGCTTTTTTTTTTTCTGTTGGGCTTCATCTAGTTTCCGGCTAAATGATGACCCTTAATAATATCTTTAGCGGTTTTAAAAAAAAATAAATAAATAAATAAAAATAATACCCCAGATGCCACATTCCATAAAAAGATTTACCTCCATCAATTTTAATAATCTTGACAATTAATCCTATTAGACAAAGTACAAACTAAGCCGATTTGCCATTAAGACCTCCAATGTGTATTAAATTTAAAATCACTTAAAAAAATTAGTCGACCAATTCTTGATATCAGGTTAAACAGTCGTTGGGGTTTATTTGCACTTCACCCTAGTCCGATACATGTGATATTCTTTTTTATGGTTTCTTTTGTTACGGTATGTAATAAATATTCTGTTATGTTGACTCGGTTTTGTTTGATTGCTTGTAACTAATCTAAATGATCATATACTGTTCAACTAGGAGATAAGCTCGTGCCAACACAAAAACATCTATGTATATTGGATGTGTATGGTGTATGTATATTATATATGTATATGTGTATTTTGGATGTAAACGATGTATGTATGTGATTTTATGTATTTCTATGTGTATCATATATAAATATATATATATATATATATATATATATATATATATATATATATATATATATATATATATATATATAATATGTTCATCTTGTGTATATAGAAGTGTATTTATATGTGCATTTGTATGCATCTATGTATTTTCGATGTGTATGATGTATCTATATGATATATGTATATGTGTATTTTGGATGTGTACGATGTATGTATATGTGATTTTATGTATTTCTATGTGTATTATATATATATATATATATATATATATATATATATATATATATATATATATATATATATATATATATATATATATGGTTAGGTTATTTTGTTTTTTACATTTATTTTGTGCTAGAATGCACCACTAAGAATTTAGTAAATTAAATAATTATTTAATTAAGTAAATATAGATATTAAATGATTTCCATAATTATATGTATATTAAATGATATCCATAATTATAATACACTTTTTATGGAGACTAATTAATTCTGTCATTAATGTCAGCAATAACATTGTTTCAGAATGATTCGCATCTAGGTTTTTATATATGGGTTCGTATTTTCTTTCGAGACTCACTCACTTAAATTACAATAAAGTTGCATGGAATATGAAGAACGACAGTGTATTCTACTAGAATACACTCTTATTCTGTTGCAATAAACTCTCATTCTTCTACATATTAATCCATTCTGAAAGAATATTATTGTTGACATTAATGACGAATTTAATTGGTTTTCATAAAAATGAGTTATAAGTATGGATAACATTTAATACACATATAATTAATACTAAAATTCTATTGGTGCATTCTATCACACAATAGATGTGAGAAACATTTGAACCTACCTCTATATATATATATATATATATATATATATATATATATATATATATATATATATATATATATATATATATATAATTTTTGTATATTTGTATTTATTTGTAAAAAAAAATATGTATATAGTTTGTGTATTTGTATGCAATTTGGAAACTACAATGAAAAAAAATATGAAAAAATACAAAGTAGGACGCTATAATGGAAAAGGTATTTGTATGTATATGATATATGTGTATTTGTATGTATATGTATGTATGCACTGATTGGAACATGTTGTAATGGCTTATTTGGAAAGTACAATTCTATAATGGAAAAATGAAAAAAAGAAAAAAAAAAGTAGGCTACTATAATGAAAATGTATTTGTATGTATATGCACTATCTGTATTTGTATGTATATGTATGTATGTATTGACTGGAACTTCATATAACTTTTAAGTGATTATTTTTAAAGTACAATGCTATAATGGAAAAAATAAATAAAAGTAGGATGCTATAATGGAAAGTGTATGTGTATGTATATGCAATACGCATATTTTTATGTACATGTATGTATGTATTGATTGGAACATCATTTAAATTTTAAGGGCTTATTAGTGCTATAATGGAAACAAAACTAATGTAGGATGTTATAATAGAAAGTGTATCATAGAAGTTTTGTATTGTTTTGTTTGTGTTAAGATTTGAAGAGTAGTATTTTGCATAGTTTGCATTATGTTTGGTTGAGTATACTGAACAGAAATCATTTGGATTAATATTTCGGACGGATGTTGGACTAGATTAATATCATAGCAATTTTTATTCTTTTTATACAGTTTTTCTTATTTTAATGTTAAATACTAAAACTGGAAAATACAATTACCGACGATGCCTTTAGTGGTGACTCAAGGCGATTAATGGCGACGGATAGCATTAGCAGCGACACATGAAGTGTTAGTGACGAGGCATCAGCGACGATTTTTTAGCAGCGACACGTCGTTGCTAAAAGTATTAGCGGCGACACGTCGTTGCTAAAAGTATTAGCGACGACATGTCGTTGCTAAAAGTATTAGTGGCGAGATCCCAGACTTTTAGCGACGATGCGTGTCGCCGCTAATGGCTATTATTCTTGTACCGAGTAGAAAGTATTGACATTCAGGACGGCTTACTAACAATATATAAAAAACATATTTTACTTATTATACTGAAAGAAAACTTAATTATATATTAAATCATTATATTCCTTTAAAACATTCTAAATCCTTTTTTAATTATCTAACAAGAACAGTAACTATACAGTATTGTTCATATTACAATGTTATTGTCAATGTCATGACAAGAGAAAGTGTTTTATCCTCCATTGGATCAAGTGTTTTCTATTTTCCTATGTTGACCAAATTAAAATAAAGCTATGTAATCAATCATCAATATATTGTGGTGCATTGTTTTCATATTAAAAATATCTCGAAAACAAAGTCACGTCGTATTTGTAGTCTTTTTGGGAAATTGTGTTAGTTGACATGTTGATAGAGAGAGAGAGAGAGAGAGAGACTCAAGAGAAAGATCCAGATGGTATTACAACACGTAGAATGAATGGATATAAAGGGAAGAGAAAAAACAGTTAAAAATTCAAATGTTTATTGAGAGAGAGAGAGAGAGAGAGAGAGAGAGAAAGAAAGAGAGAGAAAGAGAGAGAGACAGAGAGGTAGGTTCAAATATTTTCTACAACTATTGTGTACATGTATGGACCAATAAGAATTTAGGAATAATTTAATCATTGAATATATGAATAAGGGTAGCTTGGTTATTTTACTTTTACAAGCCAAAAATAAATATTGTATATTTGGAAACTCATTAAATGAAATCTGCAATATTTTTATAAACCCTAAACGACAGCTTCCTCCAAATCGTCAGATGTCTCTTTTCTTCTTTTCCATCTGAAATCAGTCGATCATCATCTCCATCCTCTCCGTTCCCTTGTCGATTGTCTGGGTTTCTGGTTTATCAACGCTAAAAAACCACACACTCCCATTTCATTCAAAATCTTCAACGAAGCCAAAAGAAGAAAATACACCAAATAAGCAAAAATCAGAATAAAGACTAGTCAAGTGAACATGCTCAATCACTTCCCCAAGGAGCATACCAGAAATATACAAAGAAAAAGAGCACACCTTGACGAAATTCTCATTTTCAGATCTCAGGAATGCTACTAGTAACTTCAATAAGCTTTTAAAGATCGGAGAAGGTGGGTTTGGGAGTGTTTACAAAGCAAGAATCAGACTTTCAGAAACTCAAAATAGTTTCATTGCCCAAAGGCCCACACAACTTTACGAATTCAGTCTCATTCTCGCATCAGGCTTCACAGACTCATGGTATTAAATTTTTTTTGTTCTCTGTCAAAGTGTGTGACGACGAAGACAGGGGATCAGTCTGAACACCGATCTATTGTTGTTAGCTGTTAACAGCTGAAAATTAGCTTTCTGAAGGTAAGATCTTTATTTCTTTTGTCGCTTAGTAATTGATGAGATTTGCTGCTAATGTTAGGAAACCAATGAGGGAATATCGCGCTCCAGTTCCCTATTTTTGGTTGGGTTTTTTTTTCTTTTTCAAATAATTGACTTGATTGTTTGGAATTTATGCATAATTTAAGGGGATGCGAATGAAGTATTGTGTCATTAGTGTTTCCCATAACTTATTTGCTAAATTCCCTAAGTGTGTTTTGCTTCCGTTTTTATTTATTTTGGTTCGAGATATAGGGATCTCTTGCCCTTATTCGTTAGTTAAGGGCTCAATACGCATGGATTCAAGATAGATGTTAAGTAGACATCAATACCACCATATGATCATATATACATACTGCTAATACATTGCTACATTAATTGTGACTTTTAGGGAAAAAAATGTCACACCCCAAAACCGGAACGGCGGAAACGTTCTAGGGTGGAGGACGTCATTTTTAGTATCAGAAGACATGCATCATAGTAATCAAAGTAATAAACAACCATTCCATTAGAAAGAAAGTGTTTACAAAGTGTGTGTTCACAAAACATAGAATACAATAGCAATTAACAAACAAGACTTGAAGCTATACTGCTCCATCTTCGGGATCCCAGTGCGAGTACCTGTCTAATAGTCTCCTGAGAATACAAGTTATTTGAAAGAGTTTATTAGCAATTAAGCTGGTGAGTTCATAAGATTTTAGTGATGTAAGTAAGTTGTTGTTGTAAAATGTAGTTGAAAAATGTAGTGAGTTGTAAGTTCTGTTTGGAAAAGTTCGCATGTTCCTCTTAGGAAATCCTATATTTCCTACTTTGATGAAAGATACGTACAAATGATCCTACAATCCTTTCTATGAGTACTAAATGGATACAAGTGATATAAAACTCAGAGTAAACAAGCAATCGACTGTGCGCATCTGCCCTAAGCTCACAACCAAATAAGGAACAGGGAGTAAGGCGGATAGCACACATCCCATTGTTTGTTAGATCATCGTTGTATATAACTCTGGCGTGTTCACTTGTTACTCATGGAGTTAATTGTAATGGTTCCTTTGTATTTAATGAAAAGATTCCTTAAGAAAACCCTTATTTCTTGTAATAAAATGGTGACCATAGTGATTACTCCAACAATCACTTAGTTTATACAGGCTATATATGATCTGATATCGGATAAAGAGTTAATTGGGTGAATCTGCCCTAAGCCCACAACCAAACAAGGAACAGGAAGTAAGGCGGAAAGCACACATCCAACTATCTATTGATTATTAATAATATATAACCATGATGTATAAACTCAAGTAGTATAGAGTTAATCAACTAAGGGCCCTTAAGTTTATCCTGGTTTAATAAAATGGATTAAACCCTTAACTAGTAAGTTTCTATTGTTGTATACCAAAAGTTCTGAATTGGAAAGTATGTTATGTACTAGAAAACTGTGCATTGACTCTGTGTCCTATGACTTGACCCATACCTGGTACCCTTATGATGACTCAATGTATACTGGACATATATACCTAGAGTCGAATAGATAATAGACTGGGTGAATCTGTTCCAAGCCCACAACCAAACAAGGAACAGGAAATGAAGCGGAGAACACACATCCTATTACCTGTCGGATCCTATTGATATATATATATATATATATATATATATATATATATATATATATATATATATATATATATATATATATATATATATATATATATCCTTTGATGTATACATTAAGGAATCATAATGTTAGCATTATGGTCCTTTCTACTAAACGTAGCCTTCTACCAAGGCATCAAATGTTATGTGTGTTTGCTTCTTATATTAGTATGTATTTTCCCAAGTGAGACTATCTTTAACTAAATATAGTTTATACATTAATGAATATGTGAGAAAATCTCAAGTAAATGTAATAGGGAAAATAATGTTTTACCTCAGCAGTGACACTGCTGGCTATAAAGTAATAAAATACAGACTCCAGCTAGTATTAAATGTACAATACACCTCGGGGAGTCTAAAATAGCCTTTAGTCCTAAGTCGGTTAATTAATGGTTTAAATGTGAACTCGTATGTAACTAGGAAGATATATTATGATATTTTATCACTTCGTGTCTGCTAGTCCTGGCACGTGAAATCGTACCAGTGTGAATGCAAACCCGGCAAGATATATTATTAGGTTTATCACCTCGTGCCTGCTAGTCCTGGTACGTGAAATCGTACCAGTGTGCTTTTCCCTAGTACTTAGTGTACTTTTCCCTGGTACTTAGTGTGCTTTTCCCTGGTACTAGGTGTGCTCTTCCCTGGTACTTAGTGTGGTATTTTTCTCTCTATACTAGTTATAGTACGTTTCTCTATGTATTTGTTCTAGTATGAACTGAACCCTTAAACCATACCTATTATAGTTTACTAGTAATGTACTTGAATTAACTCTTTGTATGCTTTATTGTATTAGAAGAAATTGATTAGTGCCTTCCTAAACTATACCTATTATAGTTTACTAATGTTTTCCTTGAACTGTTATTGAAAAGACTCTTTTACCTACTAAGTTATGCCTGTACTTTAAAAACGGAGTTTTGTGAAACTAAAACGTAACATAACATTAAATGAGTTTTTGAAATGTTTTGATCACTTATAAAAGACATAAGAAATCCTTTGAAAGATGTCTTATAGCAAACATTTACACAATTATCATTGTGTTCAACTTGTATTCCCCTCCTTAAAAGGATTTAAAACAGTTAAAAGATTCATTACGGGGTATGAACTCACCTGATGTGGGTGATTCAACGAATACGCGTGTAAGGATGAGAAGTTCCACAAATGAAGTCACAAGATACAACAAGTCCTAAAAGACATATAATGGCATATATTGACATAAATATAGTGTTTAGAAGCAACCAAATACAAGGAAACACCTTACGGGACTAGGAAACACTTTGTCTAAGTGTTGGAATCACATGTGATTCACTAAAAGGGAGTGTACGACCACTTTGAGCATTGTGCGGCCATGGGTGTGCGGCCATCATGTGTGTGCGGTTGCACACAGGAGTGTGCGGCCGTACAGAAGGCGTGTGCGGTCGTACACAGGGGTGTACAGCCACATGAGTGTGTGCGGTCGTACACAGGGGTGTACGGCCACATGAGTGTGTGTGGTCGCACACACCATAAGATCACGAGTTTTGGGAATTTCTAAGGACTAAAACAAGTGTTCTTAACAAGATTCAAGCATTGGGAAGAAGTACTTACGATCCGGAAGTTCGAGAAGGCTCAAAATCACCAAGAACAAGTGTGTGTTCTTGGTGAAAGATGAAGATCTTGATGATAGTTGAGAGAGAAATCGAGTTCTAGGCTTAGGAAACTGATGAAATGGTTTGGAAATGAAGGGATATCATCCTTATAGAGGGGGTGTACGGCCAACATGGGTGTACGGCCGCACACACCTGTGTGTACGGCCGCACACTCTTGTGTACGGCCGTACAGTCCCTCAAATGGAGTGTAGGGCTTGATCTTGGGTGCTAGAAGTGTACGCGATCCATTCCTATACTCGATACTTGAATGTACTGAGCTTTGAACCTTTAAACGGACTCTAAACAAGGCTAAATGATAGCAGGAATGAGTCTGACACTCAGTTAAGTTGCCTGGCTGAGCTTTGCAAGGCAAAAATTTAAAAATTTTCGGGTTGTCACATCATCCCCCCGTTAGATGGAATTTCGTCCCGAAATTAGCTTTCTTAGCCGTATTACCAGGGTTGCGCTTCTCTGTTGGCAGAATACTCACTCGTAGACCTGGCAACTTTGCCCTACTGTTCATGATAGGATTCATACTCATCCCATCTATCGTTATCTCATGTATACGAGTCGTATATAATTAAAATTAGTTAGACGGTTGGATGTGTGACTCTGCCCCAGGTCTACAACCAGACAAGGAACAGGAGATAGGGCAGAAACACACATACTAGATCTGCGTAATCATAATCATATACCACCCTCGCGTATACACTGAATAGTGATAAGTGGGTTGTATTCGTCCTTAGCCTCTGTGCTTGAACTTGGTCTGCTTGACGAGTGGTATTTCGAAAAGGTCTGTGGAACATACGGCGGCAAGGTTTCGGAAGACAAAGTACTCTTCGCATGAGTACTTCGAGGTTTAAAATATGAAAGACAATACTGAGGTTTAGGTCGGACTGTTGATACGAATGACGGAAGCTTCGAGGGCTTGACGATCGAGGCGATTAGAAACATATAAACTTAGTATGGTGAGGACCATGCCAAACTCATGACGAAAGATAGTAGCGGACTCTTTACCGAACAAGGTCTTGCCGATTGGAAAGAAATGTTTGTTATACGATGATGTATCCCTAGCGTGCTCGAAAATGTACTCTTAGTGCGCTCGCAATGTACTTCTAGGGTGTTCGAGAAATGTACTCTTTGTGAATGTTCTAGTGCTTTCTGTTTTCTCCTTGATGTTAACACTTCTACGTATCGTACCGCGATGTGCGCATACATACAAATGAAAGTGTCTTGTTATATAGAATCGATACTTAAACTACGATCCTCCTTGGTACCACTACGATCGCCTGGAATATACAAGTTGCGAATATTTAAGATGAATTGGACGGCCGACTGAGTAACTCTGCCTCAAATCCACAACCAGACAAGGAACAGGAATTAAGGCGGAATCACTTACTCTAAGTCTGCAAAATCTTAGCTATGCACAACCCTTAATGTACATACTAAGCCATCATAGCTTCTCAGAACGGATCTCTTCGTTCTCTTGAATAATGTGACCTATTTCAATATGCGAGTTATTATAATTACTTTTAAATGTTATCCCCAAGTTTTAATCTTATATATAAATATAAATTAATTTTCAAAGTAATTACTAGGTCGAGAACGTACCACTGCTCGAAGGCAACTCCGAGGTCGATTCTCCTGCGGTGATCATCAGAATTCTTCCATCCGCGCCTGAGTTCTTTGTTATCGGGCAGTCCTCCTGGTAGTGTCCAGTCTCACCACAGCCATAGCAGGCTTGGTCTTCTTCAACTCCGGGGACTTAGGAGATCGGTTGAGCCGGTGCCCTGCAGAAACGGACTGTGTCACACCCCAAAACCGGAACGGCGGAAACGTTCTGGGGTGGAGGACGTCATGTACAGTATCATAACAATGCATAATAGTAAAGACAAGCAACAACATCCATTGCATTAATATAATAATTTTAATACAAGCGTGTTCTGTATAGTATGTAAGACACCAAAAGAATGATCAAAATAAAAGATGAGTCTTGTATGTGCTCCATCTTCTCAAAAGCTTCATCGGTACCTGTCTACTGACGACCTGAGAATACAAGTTATTTTGAAAGAGTTTATCAGCATAACGTTGGTGAGTTCATAAGTATTTAGTGTCATTGCCTGTATGAAAATGTTTGTAACAGCGTAGTGTAAATGTTCATAGTTGTTTGTAAATGTTTGTAAATAGATGAATTCTCTAGAAAATCCTATATTTTCTACTAAAATGTAGTCATCTACCAAGACCCGACTGTTTGTATGTTTGTTCTTTTGTAAATGTAAGAGTTTTCCCCAATAAAACTATCATTATGAAAAATATCGTTTAGGACCTCACCGATGCGAGATGAATAAAAAGTAGATGTAATAGGGGAAAATAATGTTCTACCCCAGCAGTATCACTGCCGGCTAAATGTCATAAAAATGCAGACTCCAGGTAGTATTAAATGTACAATACACCTCGGGGAATCAATTTGCCTTTAATTCTTAGTTAGTTAATTAAAGGTATGAATGCGAACTCGTATGTAACCATGCTCATCGGCGACTGAATAACTGATGACCCTCCGGTGTCATTTGTAGTGAGGTAACATTCTGTCACCCCTTGGCCTTATCGGCTGGGACTGTAGCTAGAAGTCGGGGTGTGGGAGTGTCTGTCCCGTATAGATCTATACACACAATGCCCGCTCTCCCTCCAGGAGACTCTGGTTACAAAGTGATACCACAATAAAGTGTCGTATCGAGAAGTAGTATGTCACATTCTGTTTATCGTATTCAAATGTTTGTATAGTATGTCATAGTGTAGTGATGTTTTCTCTGCACTAGTATATAGTATATTCTCTTGTATAGTATATAGTGTGTTCTCTTGTATGGTATATAGTGTGTATTGACTCATAACTGTACTGACTCTTGTATGTGTCGTTGTAATAGTAGTAGTGAGTAGTAAAGCCTTAACTATACCTATTATAGTTAAATAGTAATGTTGTTTGTATGCCTTCGTTACACAAAGGTACTGAGCCGAAGTGAAAGCTTTTATATCCAACATATATATATATATATATATATATATATATATATATATATATATATATATATATATATATATATATATATATATATATATATATATATATATATATAACTAAGATTTCAACGACATTCGCACAAATAACAGGATACCCTAAGTCCACAACCAAACAAGGAACATGAAATAAGGTGCGCTATCAGTCCTAAGTCCTTCAAGTCTTACTTATATAAATATATTGGTGTAGATATGGGTTTGAAAATAATTTAAGTTTAAAAGAGTTTGAAAACAATTTTAGCATCTAAAAGAGTTTAATAAAAGGTTTTGAAGTGCTTGAAATTCATAAGTTTGATAGCAATTTGAAAGTAATAGTAAATCTTTCTATTTGTTCTAGTTATAAATCATATGTGATTAAAGCAATAACTAGAATGTTTCAACTTGTATTCCTACCCCCCCCCCCATAAAAGCATTTAAAGTAATTTCAAAGGTTGATTAAGGGGTATGAACTCACCTGTAGTGAGTGATACGAATGTAAGATCGGTAATGGATGCTAAGTGTCAAGTGAAGTCTTGAGCACACGTACGGATCCTATTTAGCATATAATGACATATATATGTATACAATTAGTGTATATTCAACTAATTAAGAAGGATAACACCCTTATAGTCTAGGAGACATCTATATGGGAGTGTTACAATCACAAAGGATTGCATAAAAGGATTGAATGGTCACCAAATGGAGCTTTCGGTCCAAGTGGTATGTTCCTAGAAGCTTTCGGTCCTAATGGTATTTTCGGTCCAAATGGTTCTCGGTTTTTAGGGTTTTCGGTCCCTGAGTTTAAGACCGAAAGCTCATGATTTTTGGTGCATAAGGTGATTTTCAAGGGCTTTCAAGTATGTATAGGGGTTCTAAGTTTCATCCAAAGCCTTATGTGCGTTTAAGGTCTTAAAGGCACCTTTCTTTAGGGTTTTCGGTCAAGGGAGATGCACTTGACCGAAAACACTTATTGTTCTTGAGAAATGGACGTTTTCAAGGCCTTAAATCAAGTATCCTTACTAGATAACAAGTACAGGAGATAGATACTTACAATATGGAAGCAAAGAAGGGTGTTTTCGGCCCAAAACACTAGTGTGTGTTCTTGGTGTTCTTGGTGAAATGAAGAACACTTGAAGATCTAAGAAAATGGAATGATTTCATGGATGAAATCATGTAAGATCACTAGATAATGGAAGAGATCAACTAAACAAGGAAGGAAACACTTACAATCTTGAAGATCTTGACAAAAATTCGGATGATACTTGAGAGAGAATTGTTCTTGACTTGGAAATGGGAAAAATGACTAAAAATGACTAAGTGTCATTTATATACGCTTTAGGGTTTTCGGCCCTAACACTATTTTGGGCCGAAAAGTCCAAACTTTTGGAGTTTTGTGACTTAAATGTTGCAAAAATAATCCTAAAGTATACTTCCTCTAATTTGTTCTCTCAAGAAAATAAATATTAAAAATACCCAACCGGACTTTAAACCGGGCTAAAAATTAGCAGAAAAGAATTTTACTTTTAATTGAAGTGCTAGACGGTAGAGTTTGTTCAAATGGAAATTTCGGGTTGTCACATCATCCCCCCGTTAGAGGGAATTTCTTCCCGAAATTAGAGTTCAAGCAACTAAGTTATTACAAATAACTAAGTAAAAAGATGAGGATATTTTTAGCTTAAACTGATCCTCGCGCTCCCAAGTGAATTCCGGTCCTCGCTTGGCGTTCCAGCGAACCTTCACTATCAGCATACGGCTTTGCTTGGTTCGTTTGACCTCTCGGTCTATGATCTCTACTGGTTCTTCCACAAAGTTGAGGCTTTCGTTGATTTCGATATCGTCGAGTGGGATCACAAGAGTCTCGTCGGACATACACTTTTTCAAGTTCGAGACGTGGAAAGTAGAATGTACGTTACTGAGCTCGCGGGGTAAGTTAAGTTTGTAAGCTACAAGGCCGATTCTAGCGAGAATCTCGAAAGGCCCTATGTATCTTGGATTTAGCTTTCCACGCTTTCCAAAGCGTATCAAGCCTTTCCAGGGTAAGACCTTCAATAGAACACGGTCGCCCACCTGGAATTCCAACGGTTCCCTTCGTTTATCTGCGTAGCTTTTCTGTCGGTCTCTAGAGGCTTTCAATCGTTCAAGAATCTGAACGATCTTCTCTGTCGTTTCCTGAATGATCTCCGGACCCGTGAGAGTGCTGTCAGGAACTCGTCCTTTAGCTAACTGGGTATCACCCACCTCAGCCCAGCACAGAGGGGATCTGCACTTTCAGCCATAGAGGGCCTCGAATGGAGCAGCCTTTATGCTCGTCTGATAACTGTTGTTGTAGGAAAATTCGACAAGGGGTAAATAAGTATCCCATGCTTTCCCAAAGTCGATCACACAGGCTCGCAACATATCTTCCAAGGTTTGGATAGTCCTCTCACTTTGTCCGTCGGTCTGTGGATGATAGGGAACTTTGTAGCGACTGCCCGAACCTCAAAGTGAATCTACTATCTCTGTTTGAGATAATGGATATGGGAACACCGTGTAGTCGTACAATCTCCCGAATGTAGGTTCTTGTAAGCTTTTCCATCTTGTCTGTCTCTTTGATAGGCAGGAAGTGTGCGGACTTGGTCAATCTGTCGACGATGACCCATATGGTATCAAGTCCACCCGTTGTCTTGGGCAACTTGGTTATGAATTCCATAGTGATCCGCTCCCACTTCCATTCCGGTATCTCCGGTTGTTGTAGTAGACCTGAGGGTTTCTGGTATTCGACCTTGACCTTGGCGGAAGTAAGGCATTTACTTACGAAGGTAGCAATCTCTGCTTTCATGTTAGGCGACCAGTATAGCTTTTTAAGATCCAGATACATCTTATTTGAACCTGGGTGGACGGAATAACGAGTGTTATGCGCCTCGGTCATGACCAAGTCTCTGAAACCACCGTGTTTCGGTGTCCAGATCCGATCCATAAAATATAAGGCTCTGCCACCTTTGACTTCCAAGTTCTTATCCGTCCCTATCATGGATTCACTCGCCACGTTTTCAGGTTTCAAAGCGTCGAGCTGAGCCTCCTTAATTCGCATGGACAAGTGGGAATGGATAGTCATAGTCAAAGATTTGACTCAACGACCAGAATATTCTTTCCGACTTAGGGCGTCTGCTACCACGTTGGCTTTACCCGGATGATAACGAATATCGCATTCGTATTCGTTGAGTAGCTCGTCCCACCGTCGTTATCTCATATTAAGCTCCTTCTGGTTGAATATGTGTTGTAGGCTTTTGTGCTCTGTAAAGATAGTGCTCTTCGTACCATACAGGTAGTGTCTCCAGATCTTCAGAGCAAACACAACTGCTCCTAGCTCAAGATCGTGAGTGGTGTAGTTGACCATGTGTGTCTTCAACTGTCTCGAGGCAAAGGCGGTGACCTTACCTCGCTGCATCAGAACACAGCCGAGCCCTTGATTTGACGCATCACAATAGACAACGAAGTCTTCTATCCCTTCGGGGAGGGATAGTATTGGTGCGGTGCACAAGGCTCGCTTGAGCGTTTGGAACGCTCTCTCCTGCATCTCTTCCCAGTCAAAGGCCACGCCCTTCTGGGTCAGTGTTGTAAGAGGTTTCGCAATTCGGGAGAAGTTCTGTATGAACCTGCGATAGTAGCCAGCGAGGCCTAGAAATTGACGAATTTCGGTAGGCGTCTTCGGTGCTGACCAGCTCTCAATGGCTTTGATTTTGGAAGGGTCCACGTGTATTCCCTCTTCGCTAACCACGTGCCCTAAGAATTCGACTCTTCGGATCCAAAATTCGCATTTCGAGAACTTCGCATAGAGCTTCTCCGATCGCAGCGTTTCTAAGACTAGTCGCAGATGTTGACTATGCTCCTCCTTACTACGAGAGTAGATAAGTATGCCATCAATGAAGACGATGACGAACTAATCCAAGTAAGGACGACACACCCTATTCATTAAATCCATGAATACTGTGGGAACGTTTGTTAATCCGAACGGCATCACTACGAATTCGTAGTGCCCATAACGAGTTTGGAAGGTTGTCTTCGGAACATCCTCCCCTAACACTCGTAGTTGGTGATATCCGGATCTTAGATCAATTTTTGAAAAGAAGTTCGCCCCTTGCAGTTGATCAAATAAATCGTCTATGCGAGGCAGAGGGTAACGATTTTTTATGGTTAGCTTATTGAGCTCCCTGTAGTCGATGCACATGCGAAACGATCCGTCTTTCTTCTTGACGAACAAGACCGAAGCTCCCCATGGCGAGAAACTTGGTCTTATAAAGCCCTTGCTAAGCAGTTCGTTAAGTTGACCGGACAGTTCTTGCATCTCTGCAGGTGCTAGACGATAGGGCGATTTGGCTACAGGGGTAGCCCCTGGAACTAAGTCGATTCTGAACTCGACTTGACGTTGCGAAGGTAATCCTGGGACTTCTTATGGAAAGATGTTGGGAAAGTTGCGTACTACTGGAATGTTCTGAATGTCTTTCATTTCGCGGCTCACATCTACAACATGAGCAAGGAATGCGTGACATTCCTTTCGCAAGATTTTCTGGGCTTGAATGCTTGAGATGATACAAAGGTTCGTGCCGGGTTTGTCGCCATAAACTACTAGAGTTTCGCCTGACGGCAGATTAAGGCGAACAACCTTTTCATAACACATGATGTCGGCACGATGAAGGCTCAACCAATCCATGCCGATAACGACGTCGAAACTTTTAATTGAGACCGACATCAGGTCGATCGAAAATGAATGGCTATCTAGATTTAGGGTACATCCTATGTATATACTGCTAGTGCTCACTGTCTTCCCATTAGCCATTTCTACAGTGAACGCTTCTTTAAGTGCTCGTGATTTTTGCTTAAGTAAATGAGCAAATTTTTGGTTCACGAAACTCCTCTCCGCTCCACTATGAAATAGTATGCATGCATAAGAGTTATCGAGGAGAAACGTACCAGTGACCACTGTGGGGTCGGCAACCGCTTCCTCGTGGCCTATAGCTAGAACCCTTCCCACTCCACCGGCATTCCCTGCCTTAGGGCAGTTCCTCTTTTAGTGGCCCGCCTCGCCACAACCGTAGCAAGCTTGGCCCACTCCTGCGCCGGGGACTTAATTGATTGGCCTCACCGGTGCTTTGCAGAAACGGGCTGTGTGCCCCTTCCTGTCGCAGTTTGAACACTACATTTCCCGGCAGGCTCCGTTGTGGTGGAAGGAGCACTTGGTGCACTTAGGTAGGCTCCCTGCATATGGTTTGGCTGGTACGGGGGCAGCAGGAGTAGTGGCAGCATGGACAGCCACCGTTTGTTGGTTCTTGGAAGAGGATTGAGCTGATTTGCCCTTCTTTCGGTCCCAACGCTTCCTCTTGTTGTCAGTTGTTTTGGTTGGTGCGGGGGCAGTCATTATAGTTGTTGTTGGAGTAGAAGGAACCTCGTGATCGATGAGCCTTTGGGCCAATTCCTTGGCACTATCAAAGGTCGCAGGGTGTGATGCTAGAACGTTCCCTCGATATGGGGGTACCAGACCCCAGATGTATCTTTCGATTTTCTTGCTTTCGGTGGGGACCATGTTGGGACATAGAGTCACCAGGTCGTAGAACCTGGCTGTATAAGCCACTAGGTCGGAACCCTTCATTTTGAGGTTCCACAGTTCCTCCTCGAGCTTCTGAATTTCGCCCCTCGGGCAGTACTCCCTTGTCATTATGTCCTTCAGTGTATCCCAGCCCATGACGTTAGCTGCTACCAATGAGAGTGATTTGACATGGCCATTCCACCACGTCAGGGCCCTTTCAGTGAAGGTGCAAGCAGCGAACTTTATCTTGCTTCCTTCAGGGCATGAGCACATCTCGAAGATTGCTTCTGTTCTCTCGATCCATTGGGACAATGCAATGATCCCTCCGGTTCCGTTGAAGTATGTTGGTTTGCAGCTGATGAAATCTTTATAGGTACACTCCCGTGTACGCGGGTGGATTTCACCATGACTAGAGTTAGTACCCGTTCCAGCTCCAGTTGCACCACCAGAGTTTACTTAGGCCATGGCTGTGGTCACAGCTGCGGTTACCGATGCTTGAAACATCACCGCATCGAACTGCGGAGGGGGTGGTGGTGGTGGAGTTTGATTCACAGGCGTCTTTCTGGTTGGACGCTTTCGAGGCGGCATCTTTTACTGAAAGTTTATAAAGATGATGATAATAGTAAGAATCAATTTCAAGTATGATGAGAGTGTTTGATGGACTAAATCGCCATAGTCCAACTATTAGATAGAGGCATAACAATAAAGTAGGGAAACACAAGAGTAAGGACTTTTCAATAGATTAGATAACTGCCAATATTACTGGTATTAATGATGTAAAATGAGTTCGGGAAAATTGACCTAACAGTAGGTCTTACATCAAACCATAAGGGAAAATGTTGGCAGCTTAGAAGTCTAGTTAGAGTACTTTTTAAAAGTTAGGAATATTTTACAGACAAGTGCTCCATAGAGCACAGAAAAGAAAGGCTATTCCTTAATTCAAAAGTAAATATGAGTCGACATCTTCTACCAGCGACGGGTATCCCTCGGGCGAACCCTCAGGTCTGCCAGTTGGTGTACAACTTCCTGAAGATGTTGCTCATGCGCCCTCTGACACACTCGGAGTTCCATGACTTCGGCTCGGGATGCAGCTAACTGTTGCTGCAGAGCCTCGTTGGTCCTCCTAGTTCTTTCCATAGCCTCTTCGAGTTGGCGAATGCGGGCCGTATTAATTCCAGAGTTGGCATCTACTTCCATTACTCGGTCGATGGCTGCTCGACCTTGTTCTACATTCCGAGCAATCCTGCGGACCATAATGGGCAGTATTCGGTCAGCGGATCCTCCCTCGCTTAGATTATAAAAACTCCGGTCCCCATTGTAACGTAAGGGTTGACCCTGCTCATCACTCCAACGATTCAAGGTTGTTGCTCACAAGGGAGTGGGACCTTGAAATGTCGGACGGGGGTTGAGGTTTGGGACTTGACCTTCTTGGGGTAGGTTGTTGACCTCTGGTTCGGAGTCGGAGCCATCCGAAAAGCCTTCTGCGAGGTGATCATCCAAAGGGATTGGGTGATCATCTTCTGGCTCATCAACAAGCCATCCACCAATGCCTTGGTTGGGATAATACGGGTCGCCGGGGAGATGGAAGCCAGCCATGTTATCTACGCGAGAGTGGGGAAAAGAATAGTTAATAGACGTACTAATGAAGGTCCTTTTTAGTTTGCACATAAGTAATTATAGTAATACAAAATACTCCTATAGTATTTTAGGTTTAAGTTCTGTTCTAATGTTCTTGTTGTAGTAGTGTTGGTAAGTTTTTAGACTTGTTGCAACACTACAATCATTCTTAGGCACATGCTAGTCACTCCTCGGAAAATATAGTTGATCAGGCTATATCCCCCTAGGTTTGACTATATGTCTCTAAGCCTAATTACGTTGTTCAACAATCGTAATACTTTCGTTCTGATCTAGTATGATACTGACCCTGGTATGAATAGATGTATATATACTTAATTAAATATATTATTATTTAAAAGTATATATTTTTGGTCAGATTGTTTTAATCCCGATGCGTTTATAGTTTGTATATCTTTTATGGGTTGATATACTTGATTCACTATAAACAGTGCTTTGATACCAATCTGTCACACCCCCAAAACTGGAACGGTGGAAACGTTCTGGGGTGGAGGACGTCATGTACAGTATCATAACAATGCATAATAGTAAAGACAAGCAACAACATCCATTGCATTAATATAATAATTTTAATACAAGCGTGTTCTGTATAGTATGTAAGACACCAAAAGAATGATCAAAATAAAAGATGAGTCTTATATGTGCTCCATCTTCTCAAAAGCTTCATCGGTACCTGTCTACTGACGACCTGATAATACAAGTTATTTTGAAAGAGTTTATCAGCATAACGCTGGTGAGTTCATAAGTATTTAGTGTCATTGCCTGTATGAAAATTTTTGTAACAACGTAGTGCAAATGTTCATAGTTGTTTGTAAATGTTTGTAAATAGATGAACTCTCTAGAAAATCCAATATTTTCTACTGAAAGGTAGTCATCTACCAAGACCCGACTGTTTGTATGTTTGTTCCTTTGTAAATGTAAGAGTTTTCCCCAATAAAACTATCATTATGAAAAATATAGTTTAGGACCTCACCGATGCGAGATGAATACAAAGTAGTTGTAATAGGGGAAAATAATGTTCTACCCCAGCAGTATCACTGCCGGCTAAATGTCATAAAAATGCAGACTCCAGGTAGTATTAAATGTACAATACACCTCGGGGAATCCTTTTGCCTTTAATTCTTAGTTAATTGATTAAAGGTTTGAATGCGAACTCGTATGTAACCATGCTGACCGACGACTGAATAACTGATGACCCTCCGATGTCATATGTAGTGAGGTAACATTCTGTCACCCCTGGCCTTATCGGCTGGGACTGTAGCTAGCAGTCGGGGTGTGGGAGTGTCTGTCCCGTATAGATCTATACACACAATGCCCGCTCTCCCTCTAGGAGACTCTGGTTACAAAGTGATACCACAATAAAGTGTCGTATCGAGAAGTAGTATGTCACATTCTGTTTATCGTATTCAAATGTTTGTATAGTATGTCATAGTGTAGTGATGTTTTCTCTGCACTAGTATATAGTATATTCTCTTGTATAGTATATAGTGTGTTCTCTTGTATGGTATATATTGTGTATTGACTCATAACTGTACTGACTCTTGTATGTGTCGTTGTAATAGTAGTAGTGAGTAGTAAACCCTTAACTATACCTATTATAGTTAAATAGTAATGTTGTATGCCTTCTTTAATCAAAGGTACTGAGCCGAAGTGAAAGCTTTTATATCCAACACACACACACACACACACACACACACACACATATATATATATATATATATATATATATATATATATATATATATATATATATATATATATATATATATATATATAACTAAGATTTCAACGACATTCGGACAAATAACAGGATACCCTAAGTCCACAACCAAACAAGGAGCAAGAAATAAGGTGAGCTATCAGTCCTAAGTCCTTCAAGTCTTACTTATATAAATATATTGGTGTAGATATGGGTTTGAAAATAATTTAAGTTTAAGAGAGTTTGAAAACAGTTTTAGCATCTA
Organism: Lactuca virosa; assembly: GCF_052849685.1. Lineage (NCBI taxonomy): Eukaryota > Viridiplantae > Streptophyta > Magnoliopsida > Asterales > Asteraceae > Lactuca > Lactuca virosa. The sequence continues at coordinate 176,662,367 of NC_136429.1, read as the reverse complement.
AAAGAATTTAATAAAAGGTTTTGAAGTGCTTGAAATTCATAAGTTTGATAGCAATTTGAAAGTAATAGTAAATCTTTCTATTTGTTCAAGTTATAAATCATATGTGATTAAAGCAATAACTAGAATGTTTCAACTTGTATTCCCTCCCATAAAAGCATTTAAAGTCATTTCAAAGGTTGATTAAGGGGTATGAACTCACCTGTAGTGAGTGATACGAATGTAAGATCGGTAATGGATGCTAAGTGTTAAGTGAAGTCTTGAGCACACGTACGGATCATATTTAGCATATAATGACATATATATGTATACAATTAGTGTATATTCAAGTAATTAAGAAGGATAACACCCTTATTGTGTAGGAAACACTTATATGGGAGTGTTATAATCACAAAGGATTGCATAAAAGGAGTGTATGGTCACCAAATGGAGCTTTCGGTCCAAGTGGTATGTTCCTAGGAGCTTTCGGTCCTAATGGTATTTTCGGTCCAAATGGTTCTCGGTCCAAATGGTTCTCGGTTTTTAGGGTTTTCGGTCCCTGAGTTTAAGACCGAAAACTCATGATTTTTGGTGCATAAGGTGATTTTCAAGGGCTTTCAAGTATGTATAGGGGTTCTAAGTTTCATCCAAAGCCTTATGTGCGTTTAAGGTCTTAAAGGCACCTTTCTTTAGGGTTTTCGGTCAAGGGAGATGCACTTGACCGAAAACACCTATTGGTCTTGAGAAATGGACGTTTTCAAGGCCTTAAATCAAGTATCCTTACTAGATAACAAGTACAGGAGATAGATACTTACAATATGGAAGCAAAGAAGGGTGTTTTCGGCCCAAAACACTAGTGTGTGTTCCTGGTGAAATGAAGAACACTTGAAGATCTAAGAAAATGGAATGATTTCATGGATGTAATCATGTAAGATCACTAGATAATGGAAGAGATCAACTAAACAAGGAAGGAAACACTTACAATCTTGAAGATCTTGACAAAAATTCGGATGATACTTGAGAGAGAATTGTTCTTGACTTGGAAATGGGAAAAATGACTAAAAATGACTAAGTGTCATTTATATACCCTTTAGGGTTTTCAGCCCTAACACTATTCTAGGCCGAAAACTCCAAACACTTGGAGTTTTGTGACTTAAATTTTGCACAAATAATCCTAAAGTATACTTCCTCTAATTTGTTCTCTCAAGAAAATAAATATTAAAAATACCCAACCGGACTTTAAACCGAGCTAAAAATTAGCAGAAAAGAATTTGACTTTTAATTGAAGTGCTAGACGGTAGACTTTGTTCAAATGGAAATTTCAGGTTGTCACAGACTGTGTGTCCTTTTCTGTGGCAGTTCAGAGACTGCATTTTCCGGCATACTCCGGTGTGGTGATAGTTTCACTTTCCACACTTCGGAAGGGTTCCAGCATATCGACTGGCAGGTTCTGGAGTAGCAGGTCTTGTCGTGGCGTACATCGTACTTGTTCGTTCCTCCTGCGGGGTGTCCTGTGTTTTTCTCTTCTTCTTCTTCTTGTTTCTCGACTTTTGTCCATACTCCTCTTCCCTCGATGGCTCGGGGACCGGGACTTCTACGTCATGATGGACTTCATGTTCGATGAGTAGCTGGGCCAGGCGTTTGGCACCATCGAATGTGGCCGGTTTAGAAGACAACACATTTCCTTGGGTCGGGGCAGTCAGACCCCAGATGTACCTTTCTATCTTCTTGCTCTCCGGGGTAACCATCCCGGGGCATAGTGTTGCCAAGTCGCTAAACCTGTCAGTGTAGGCCACTATGTCTGAGCCAACCATTTTGAGCTCCCATAGCTCTTGTTCCATTTTTTGTACTTCGCCCCATGGGCAGTACTCTCTTATCATCATTTCCTTCAGGTTTTCCCAACCCATAGAGCTAGCCACTGATAAAGTCAGTGACTTAACATGGCTATTCCACCATGTTAAGGCTCTGCTGAAGAAGGTGCAGACAGCAAACTTCACTTTGCTCCCTACAGGGCACGAACAAATCTCGAAGACCGACTCTGTTCTCTCGAACCATTGCATCAGAGCGATGACTCCACCATTCCCGTCGAAGGAATTGGGTTGGCATTTCATGAAGTCTTTATACGAACATTCCATTGGGTGTTCGTGGGTATCTCCGTGGTTGTTGAGGTGAGCACCGCCACCAGACCCACTGATACCACTTGCGCGAATTTGGGTTAGGGCGGCTGTCGTTGCTGCTGTTACCGCTGCCTGAATAGCAGCTAGGTCGAACTGTGGCGGGGGTAGTGGCGGTTGAGTTGGAGTTATCGGAATAGTGCGTCTGTTCGATTTGCGAGGAGGCATCTTTGCTAAAAGAATACAAAGATGAGATGGAATAAGTCTATAGCAGTGGACACAAGCCGAAAGCTGAAAAGACAAGGTTATTCTAGTTTTGAGTGTATCCGATCCTGACTTCCACAGGGTACTAGAAACAATTCATAAAAGAGTCTATACCAATTAAGCTCTATGAATTTAAAACGGCTATCATCGAATGAATATCTGTTACTTGAATAACTGTTACCAGCTGCATGTAAGAAAATAATCCTAACACATAATGTGAGCAGTGTTTCCACTCGCTCATCAAGTTAGCAAGATTATTATTTATTAGTGTGACGTGTAAGACGTTTTGGTTACTTCGGTTGATCCATCTTTGAAAACTTCACATGAACTTGCTCTTGTTCCTCCTGAACTCTTCTGTTGTCTACTATGAGAAAGCGGTTACACCTATCTGGGTTTTTTGTGCATGAATGGAAGTGACTAAAGAGTTTATGAGATTTAAGGTAACTTTAGGGGGTGATCGTTACAGAGTCCTCCTATAATTGCACAATGTATACAAGTTGTATATAACTTAAGATTAAATAGACCTTCGAATAAGTGATCCTACTCCAAAACCACAACCAAACAAGGGACAGGTAGTGGAGCGTAGATCATAAATTCTAAGTCTATAAGATCTTAATTATATAAAACCTTGGGAGTATACATTGTAAGATCATAGACCTATCCGTAAGGGTCCTTAAAGTTATCATGTAAGTTGTTTATATAGATCCTAAAATACTCCTATAGTATTTTAATGTAATCTTCTTGGTATGTTTCAACTTGTTATCGCGTTATAGTGTCATAGAATACTCCTATAGTATTCTAACTTTCAAGTTCTGATCTAGAGATCCCCTGTATAGAGTCTGGTAAGTCTTAAGACTGTTGCAACACCACATCACTCACAAACACATGTCGGTCACATGTCGAATGAATATAGTTGATCAGGCTATATTGATCCTAGCTATGATTACATAACTGTTTAGGTTTGACGACAGTGTTCAACCTTTAAATACTTTTAGTTCTGTTCTTCTTGTGATACTTGGTTTAGTATGTACATGTATAACCAAGTAGGTATATTTTTATAACTTATCGTTATACTCTTTAAACTATACCATTATCCAGAGCACTTAAGCCCCATTCTATTTATAGTTGTATATCTTTTATCGGTTGATATACTTAGTTCACTATAAACAATGCTCTGATACCAATCTGTCACACCCCAAAATCGGAACGGCGGAAACGTTCCGGGATGGAGGACGTCATGTTTAGTATCAGAAGACATGCATCATAGTAACCAAAGTAATAAACAACCATTCCATTAGAAAGAAAGTGTTTACAAAGTGTGTGTTCACAAAACATAGAATACAATAGCAATTAACAAACAAGACTTGAAGCTATACTGCTCCATCTTCGGGATCCCAGTGCTAGTACCTGTCTAATAGTCTCCTGAGAATACAAGTTATTTGAAAGAGTTTATCAACAATTAAGCTGGTGAGTTCATAAGATTTTAGTGATGTAAGTAAGTTGTTGTTGTAAAATGTAGTGCGTTGTAAGTTCTGTTTAGAAAAGTTCGCCTGTTCCTCTTAGGAAATCCTATATTTCCTAGTTTGATGAAAGATACGTAAAAATGATCCTACAATCCTTTCTATGAGTACTAAATGGATAAAAGTGATATAAAACTCAGAGTAAACAAGCAATCGACTGTGCGCGTCTGCCCTAAGCTCACAACCAAATAAGGAACAGGGAGTAAGGCGGATAGCACACATCCCATTGTTTGTTAGATCATCGTTGTATATAACTCTGGCGTGTTCACTTGTTACTCATGGAGTTAATTGTAATGGTTCCTTTGTATTTAATGAAAAGATTCCTTAAGAAAACTCTTATTTCTTGTAATAAAATGGTGACCACAGTGATTACTCCAATAATCAGTTAGTTTATACTGGCTATATATGATATGATATCGGTTAGAGAGTTAATTGGGTGAATCTGCCTAAGTCCACAACCAAACAAGGAACAGGAAGTAAGGCAGAAATCACTCATCCAAATATCTATTGGGTATTAATAATATATAACCATGATGTATAAACTCATGTAGTATAGAGTTAATCACCTAAGGGCCCTTAAGTTTATCATGGTTTAATAAAATGGATTAAACCCTTAACTAGTAAGTTTCTAGTGTTGTATACCAAAAGTTCTGAATTGGAAAGTATGTTCTGTACTAGAAAACTGTGCATTTACTCTGTGTCCTATGACTTGACCCATACCTGGTACCCTTATGATGACTCAATGTATACTGGACATATATATCTAGATTCGAATAGATAATAGACTGGGTGAATCTGCTCCAAGCCCACAAACAAACAAGGAACAAGAAATGAAGCGGAGAACACACATCCTATTACCTGTCGGATCCTATTGATATATATGTATCCTTTGATGTATACATTAAGGAATCATAATGTTAGCATTATGGTCCTTTCTACTAAATGTAGCCTTCTACCAAGGCATCGAATGTTATGTGTGTTTGCTTCTTGTATTAGTATGTATTTTCCCAAGTGAGACTATCTTTAACTAAATATAGTTTATACATTAATGAATATGTGAGAAAATCTCAAGTAAATGTAATAGGGAAAATAATGTTTTACCTCAGCAGTGACACTGCTGGCTATAAAGTAATAAAATACAGACTCTAGGTAGTATTAAATGTACAATACACCTCGGGGAGTCTAAAATAGCCTTTAGTCCTAAGTCGGTTAATTAAAGGTTTAAATGTGAACTCGTATGTAACTAGGAAGATATATTATGATATTTTATCACTTCGTGTCTGCTAGTCCTGGCACGTGAAATCGTACCAGTGTCAATGTAAAGCTGGCAAGATATATTATTAGGTTTATCACCTCGTGCCTGCTAGTCCTGGTACGTGAAATCGTACCGGTGTCAATGCAAACCCGACAAGATATATTAACGTGATTTTTCCCGGTACTTAGTATGGTGTGCTTTTCCCTGGTACTTAGTGTACTTTTCCCTGGTACTTAGTGTGCTTTTCCCTGGTATTAGGTGTGCTTTTCCCTGGTACTTAGTGTGGTATGTTTCTCTCTATACTAGTTATAGTACGTTTCTCTATGTATCTGTTATAGTATGAACTGAACCCTTAAACCATACCTATTATAGTTTACTAGTAATGTACTTGAATTGACTCTTTGTATGCTTTATTGCATTAGAAGAAATTGATTAGTGCCTTCCTAAACTATACCTATTATAGTTTACTAATGTTTTCCTTGAACTGTTATTGAAAAGACTCTTTTACCTACTAAGTTATGCCTGTACTTTAAAAACGGAGTTTTGTGAAACTAAAAAGTAACATAACATTAAAAGAGTTTTTGAAATGTTTTGATCACTTATAAAAGACATAAGCAATCCTTTGAAAGATGTCTTATAGCAAACATTTACACAATTATCATTGTGTTCAACTTGTATTCCCCGCTTAAAAGGATTTAAAACAGTTAAAAGATTCATTACGGGGTATGAACTCACCTGATGTGGGTGATTCAACGAATACGCGTGTAAGGATGAGAAGTTCCACAAATGAAGTCCCGAGATACAATAAGTCCTAAAAGACATATAATGGCATATATTGACATAAATATAGTGTTTAGAAGCAACCAAATGCAAGGAAACACCTTACGGGACTAGGAAACACTTTGTCCAAGTGTTGGAATCACATGTGATTCACTAAAAGGGAGTGTACGGCCAGTTTGAGGAGTGTGCGGCCATGGGTGTGCGGCCAGCATGTGTGTGCGGTTGTACAAAGGAGTGTGCGGCCGTACAGAAGGCGTGTGCGGTCGTACAAAGGGGTGTATGGCCACATGAGTGTGTGCGGTTGTACACAGGGGTGTACGGCCACATGAGTGTGTGCGGCCGCACACACCATAAGATCACGAGTTCTGCGCATTTCTAAGGACTAAAACAAGTGTTCATAACAAGATTCAAGCATTGGGAAGAAGTACTTACGATCCGGAAGTTCGAGAAGGCTCAAAATCACCAAGAACAAGTGTGTGTTCTTGGTGTTCTTGGTGAAAGATGAATATCTTGATGATAGTTGAGAGAGAAATCTAGTTCTAGGCTTAGGAAACTGATGAAATGGTTTGGAAATGAAGGGATATCATCCTTATAGAGGGGGTGTACGGCCAACATGGGTGTACGGCCGCACACTCATGTGTATAGCCGTACACTCCCTCAAATGGAGTGTAGGGCTTGATCTTGGGTGCTAGAAATGTACGCGATCCATTCCTATACTCGATACTTGAATGTACTGAGCTTTGAACCTTTAAACGGACCCTAAACAAGGCTAAATCATAGCAGGAATGAGTCTGACACTCAGTTAAGTTGACTGGCTGAGCTTTGCAAGGCAAAAATTTAAAAATTTTCGGGTTGTCACAAAAAACCCAACTAGTGTGACTGAAGTAACATATAAATTAGTTATACTTTATGCAAAATATTTTGATTTACAACTAGTTTTAACATGTTTGTTTGGAATGTTACTTAAGGTTTTCTTGGTGGCTATTACAATTGGCTAAAGTTTTATCATGACTTTTATTTTTCATGTTTTTTCCGATGTTTCAAGATTAACCTATGGATTGTTTGCCACCATTGAGTTCATTTCCTTCTACAACTCCCCCCACATAAACTTATTCTGACAGAATGTCATTCTCATAGAATATCTGCGTGTTTTGAAGTGGTTTAAGGGTCAAAGATATACAAGACATCTAGGAATGAACCAAGTAGGTTAATGGAGATTCCTTCAAGAATGAAAATATTTTTTTGCAACAGATTTCAAGAATGACCGAATACACTCGGTTAGCATTTAAAATGATAATTTCACTTAAGGTTTAATTCACTTTTGGTTTACAACATTCTGCTAGAATGGAATCTCGAATTCCAATTCTATCATAATAGAATATTGAATTCCTAGCCAACATAAGCAGTGAATTACCAAACACACCACATAATGGAATAATGTAACCAATTTTGTCATAATAGAATTCGTCTCCATTCTTGTTATTGGTCTCCATTCTATCAGAACTTATTATTTTATTCTATTTGAATGCACTAACATTTTTAATATTTGAAAGTGGATTATATTTTTCTTTATGGATTTCGGTTTTTAAGAGGCTGCCATTGATGTGGAAAAGGAAGAAAATATGGAGAACAAGAGTGTATTATAAAAGAATGTATTCTGCTAGTATGTATAAAGTGATTCTTAGAAATAATATTCTTTCAGAATTGACTAGTGTTTTTGATTTTTTTTCCCTTTTTAATCATTTTAATTTTAACCTTCAAGAATAAATGTATTTCGTAAGCATTATTAGTCATATATATATATATATATATATATATATATATATATATATATATATATTAAATGAATGTAATTGTTGTTTATAGTCTTGTTCTATAAGAATTAATGTAATTATTAATTCTTAAAGAATAAATATGTTTCATATAAAATCGTTTTTTTAGAAAATGTTATTCTTGATAATATATGTTTTATAAATCTTTAAGAATGTTAATTATCAAAAATATGTTGAAAGAAATTATGTAAAGATAAAATTGCTAATATCTTTACTAGTTTATGTTTTACATTTGGTCACTCTGAAAGAATAAATTCGATTATTATTAAAAATTATGTTGAAATTAAAATTAAAATAATTTAGAAAATTTAGATTTTTAAAATTAATATAATTAATGATCCATTAAATATGAAAGTTTCCTTCTTTAAATATCGTTAATTGTCCAAAATACCATTATGATGAAATTTGTGTGATTATATGATGCATGTTATCCTATTATAATATCATAGACCTTCAAATATTCATCCATTGGTCCAGAATTGTCCTTATGGGCACACAATAGATGTAAGGACTACAATAACTTAGCCTTATATATATATATATATATATATATATATATATATATATATATATATATATATATATATATATATATATATATATAGGTCAACAAGTACTATTGATTTACAATATTAATGAAACATGCAATGATGTTATAATAAAAGAACATATATATTGAACATTGTACAATTAAAGTGTAGGTAAGTAAATCTAATCATCCCGACCGGGACATATCCACTTTTGTTTTGTTTTATCGAGTTTGGCATATCAATAACAAGATGTTTCCTCAACTTGGAGATGCTTATTGTGTTCTTAAGTGTAGCCTAAACCTGGTGATACAAAATATTTAGTATAGTACTTATTTGGACTTACTTTCTCCCATCTGGAGCTTAGTACTATTATGGGATAATAACTTAAAAGGGTAATATGCTTTTCGATTTGTAAACATTCGGTCATTGAGTTTTTTTCGTCCATATTTATCCTTTTAACTTGTTTAAGTTGTACACATGCAATCCTTGCTACTCGGGGTAAGCCAAAAAAAATAACTTAATCGGTTAATATATTTCTCACTTTTACACATTTAGTCCTTAATAATTTTTTGCAGTTTTAATCTTTAATATTTTTTTTGTTGCCAAATAAGTCTTTGATGTTTTTGCACACATCAAGTACTTATGACCGGTTTCCTTAGGTTTCTCACGGCATCCTACATGGGACAATCATTAGTAAGGTGTTTGGGGATGTTCATGATTATCACCACCGTAACCTGGGCTGGTTGGTTGCTTATGTCTTGTCTTCTGAACATCGTAACTTCTTCCAACGATCTAGGATTTTAATGATTTTTATATCCACACATTCGTATTTGAGTCTAGTAGAATTTTCGTTTAGATTACTCTCGTTAGAATGAAATATATATTTACATACGATTTTATAAATAAACCTTCATATTTACATTGATAAAGAACGGATTAATATAAAGATAATAAGTAAAAATATATTAGTTTTTAACGGGATAAATCTAAATGAAAGTTAAATTAGACTCAAATACAAACGCATGGATATAAAGATCGTTAAAATTTGAGATCGTATGAAGAAGTTATGATATTCATAACACAAGACCTAAGCCAAACTACAAGACATAAACAATCGAGCAGTCGAGGCCGTAAAGCCCATAAACATCAACAACTCCGAACACCTAATTAATGATAGCCCCATATATGATGTCATAAGAAAAACTTAAAGAAATCGATAATAAGTATTGAATGTATACAAAAACAACAAGGACTTATTTTGCAACAAAAAAAAATTAAGCACTAAATATGCAAAAAAATATTTAGGACTAAATGTGTATAAAGTGAAAAATATATTACCCTATTTAGTCGTTTTTTACGGCTTACTTGGAAACTCATTAAATGAAATCTGCAATATTTTTATAAACCCTAAACGACAGCTTCCTCCAAATCGTCAGATGCCTCTTTACTTCTTTTCCATCAGAAATCAGCCGATCATCATCTTCATCCTCTCCGTTCCCTTGTCGATCGTTTGGGTTTCTGGTTTGTCAACCCTAAAAAAGCACACACTCCCATTTCATTCAAATTCATCACTGGAGCCAAAAGAAGAAAATCCACCAAGTAAACGAAAATCATAATCATGATTAGTCAAGTCAACATGCTTAATCACTTCCCCAAGGAGCATACCAGAAATATACAAAGAAAAAGAGCACACATTGACGAAATTTTCATTTTCAGATCTCAGGAATTCTACTAGTAACTTCAATAAGCTTTTAAAGATCGGAGAAGGTGGGTTTAGGAGTGTTTACAAAGAAAGAATCAGACTTTCAGAAACTGATCAAAATAGTTTCATTGCCCAAAGGCCGACACAGCTTTACGAATTCAGTCTAATTCTCGCATCAGGCTTCACGGAATCACGGTGTTCAAAAAAATTTGTTCTCTGTCAAAGTGTGTCACGAAGAAGACAGGGGATCAGTCTGAACACCGATCTATTGTTGTTAGCTGTTAACAGCTGAAAATTAGCTTTCTGAAGGTAAGATCTTTATTTCTTTTTCCGCTTAGTAATTGATGAGATTTGCTGCTAATGTTAGGAACCTTATGAGGAAATATCGCGCTCCAGTTCCACATTTTTGGTTGAGTTTTTTTTTTCTTTTTCAAATAATTGACTTGATTGTTTGGAATTTAAGCATAATTTAAGGGGATGCGAATGAAGTATTATGTCATTAGTGTTTCCCATAACCTATTTGTTAAATTGCCAAAGTGTGTTTTGCTTCCGTTTTTATTTATTTTGGTTCGAGATACAGGGATCTCTTGCCTTTATGCATTAGTTAAGGGCTCATTAAGCATGCATTCAAGATAGATGTTAAGCAGACATCACTACCACCATATCATCATATATACAGAATGCTAATACACATTGCTAGATTAATTGTGACTTTTACGGAGCAAAACCCAACTACTGTGACTGAAGTAACATACAAAATTAGTTATACTTTATGTAGAATATATCGATTTACAACTAGTTTTAACATGTTTGTTTGGAATGTTACTTAAGGTTTTCTTGGTGGCTATTACATTTGGCTAAAGATTTATCATGACTTTTATTTTTCATGTTTTTTCGGATGTTTCTAGATTTACCTATGGATTGTTTGCTACCATTGAATTTATTTCATGCTACAACTCCCCCTCATAAACTTATTCTGACAGAATGTACTTCTCATAGAATATGTAACGCCTTGTACCCTGGTACGCATTTAATTAGGTATTTATTTATTTTAAAAAGAGGACTCGACGAGTTGGTAGCCCTGACTCGTCGGGTATATGGTAGTTTGTGCGTGGCGGTTTAAGTGACCTACTCGCCGAGTCGTAGCCCTAACTCGACGAGTAAGACAGGCTGGATGAAACCATAATCTTTAGTGTTTGCACCCTATTTAAGCATCATATATGGCCTCCATTCCAGCCTCCCTGTCCTCAAAAAACCCTAATCCGTTGTGATCTTCTTACTTGAGAGATTGTTGACGTTTTGAGTGTGTTTTTGTGATATAGAAGAGAGTTGGAAGAGCTTGGAGCCATCAAGCTTGTAGAGAAGATCAAGATCCAGGATTTCATCTATCTTTGTCAACCTTTCGAGTTAAAAAGCTCTTAGCTTGGTAACCCATAACTCAGATCTCCTTTAGTGTTATTTTATGGGTCTTTTTGACCCCTTTGAAAAGGATAAGTTACTCTCCATGGGTTGCAAGCCAAGAAATCCCTTCTTCCTGTGATATTTAGCCTCTAGAACCATAAAAGAGGTCTTGAACCCGTTTTTGTCCAAGAAATGCTCATGTTCATGGAAGTAGGTTGCTATAACTTGCGTTTGGGTTCATTTGAGGTGTGCAAAGCCATCAAGTCTCCGACTATATAGAAATGGACCATGGAAATGATCTGCGTCTGTATTTTGGAGCCTTAGAAGTGTGAAACAAGCAGTTTAGGGTAGATCTGCAAGGGACTCGACGAGTTCATAAGGGGACTCGGCGAGTCCGATCGAGGATCTCTGATGATGTTCATGAAACACAGCGAGTTGCCAAGGAACTCGACGAGTGGATCATCTTGTCCCTTTTCTGATTGTTCTAGGACTCGGCGAGTCTGAGGACGACTCGACGAGTTAGTTCGTCCAGCCGCGATGATGGGTAGCCTGGGAACTCGACGAGTCATAGGGTCACTCAGCGAGCCGAATCGTGATTTTAGGGTTTTTGAGTTCTAGAACTGGCCGAATCAATCGGCTGACTCGGCGAGTTAGGTCAACCTGGAAGATTGACTTTGACCAGGATATTGACTTTGACCAGGGGTAAAATGGTCATTTTACCCTAAGAAGGATTATCAGATTTTGATTAAGTGTTATTATGGAATTGATAGCCGGAGAGTCGCCAGAGCAGCAGACAGGGATTCCTCACTCGAGTTTTCAGCAGTCAGTCTTCCGAGGTGAGTTCCCTTTTAGTAGGAACGGGTTTAAAGCACCAAAGCTGGCCTACATATTTGATATGTTAGTAGCTGAGTGTGGGCAGGGCCCGAATCTTGTAGCAGTCTAGTGTGGGCGGGGCCCGAACCTCATAGTATTATTTGAGTATAGATATGTGATTGTTTGGTAGATATACTAGTTGTCTGTGTGATACTTGTATGCATGTTAGAAAACAGAGTGTGGGCGGGGCCCGAATCTCCTAGACAGCGGAGTGTGGGCGGGTCCCGAATCTCCTAAACAGCAGAGTGTGGGCGGGGCCCGAATCTCCTAGTTAGCGGAGTATGAGCGGGGCCCGAATCTCCATGAGAGTGGGCGGGGCCCGTATCTCCTAGTTGCATGATATTTGTATGGTATGTGGTAGTTTTGGGGAGCTCACTTAGCTTAATGCTTACGGTTTTCAGTTTTGGTTTCGTGTACTTCCACTAGCAAAGGGAAGGGCTCGGAACGATCGCATGGCCCACACCACAGTTTCAGCCTGGGATGTTTGTACTCTGATATTTTTGTCATATGCTTTTGTCACTGTATATGATATGATGGTTTGAGATACTGTTAGAACCTGAAAGTGAACCTCTAGCAATCATAAGTCCAAACGTCAATTCTGAAGTCAACAAGTGTTCCGAAGTGAAGAGTAGTCCGGAATTTGTCCGGACATGGAGAGTAAAAGATGAGAAGTTTGGAAGTGAAGATATTCCAGAATGGATGTTATGTCTGAAATGTGTGATGATCCGGAGTTACATTTCATAGGACTTAGTATGTTTTTCAACTTGGACAATCAACATGTAAGAATCATTCCTTTTATCAGGTCCTGTGTGTGTTTATTGGTTTGTACCATGCTTTACACACTCCTTTTTAAAGGAGATTTCAATGCAATGTTAAGAGACGATCTTTCAATTATTTTGGCATTTACTAAGTTACTTCAGTTCACTTTCAAACATTCTTCTTATTCTTTATTTATTCACTTTACTAGGATATTTTATTCTCATTCTTCATTTATGGCTTGATCATTTGTTGAATGCATTAACTCAGACTTGACTGGTCTATCCAGGCTTGACTAGAACATTTATTAGCAGGCAGACATTGATCTTAAGCATTCACTCAAAGTTTGAGTTATCAAACGTTTTCGCAGCGCATCAGATCTATTTGTTCTCTCAATTGGTATCAGAGCTTGAGTGGTTGTCCTTTGAATCCATAAGATCAGATTATAGTTGTTTGAAATTACCTTCGTAGTTCAACCATTTCTATGTTAAGGATAAAAGTTCTTCTATATACCACTTTTGCTTGGAGATATCTTAACTTCAATGGCTGCTTCTAATCCTCAACAAATGATTTCAATGCAAATCGCAAATAGTGTGGGTGGCCCTACACATGCCCCATTGCTAGTTGTGGAAGAATATGATCACTGGAGAGTTAGAATAGAAAGATTTTTACTTGCCAAAGAGAAAGGTGAACAAATTTGGAGATCCGTCAAAGAAGGTCCTCATGTTCCTGTAAGAACAGTTGTGAGAGATGCTGCTGCTCAGCTTATGGGTGAAGATGAAACTCGTCCAGCTCCTCTAACTGCAGATGATATTGAGAAGTTGCATGTTGTTCAAGTTGCTTTCTCAGAAATGGTGTTTAGTGTTCCTCCTTCACTCTTTGAGCACATCAAGTTCTGCAAATTAGCAAAAGAGATTTGGGACACTCTTCAATACCTGATTGAAGGTTCGGAAAATATGAAAGAAAAGCGCCTCACCTCAGTTGGAAATGACTTTGATACCTTCACTACCACTCCTGGTGAATCAATGGCCTTAGCCTCTAACCGTTACTGAATCGTGGTCAACAACATGAGTGCTCATGGGATTGTCCGAACTCCTTTGGAGTACAATATCAAATTCATAAACAGTCTCGGCAAAGGATGGGGAAATGTGAAATCTTGTCTCCAAAGTAATGGTTCTTTGAAAAAGTTAAAGATCTATCAACTTTTTTATCAACTTCAAGGACACGAGTCTAATGTTGCTCATACCGTAAGGGAACTCTCCGGAGGTCCTCTTGCTCTTGTCGGTTCATTTGAACCAACCATTCCGAACTCATCCACTTCGGACCTTTTCAAACCCATTGTTCCATATGTTTAATCATCCGTACCCATCTTACCCACACAAAACTATCATGTTCATGATTCCGAAGCCATGGACTCCAAACCTCGTTTCCAACAGGAGTTTGCTCTACTCTCCATGAAATACAAACGTCCTTTCAATCCTTCTTACAAACCATACCAAAACTGATTCCATGCTCCTCACCAAAACAATCATCAACCATATTCAGCTCCGAAACCTTAACCAACTTTGGAAAATCCTCCCGCATACAAACCAAACATCACTAAGCCAAACTCTACTCCGGAACCATCACAGAATCCTAAATCTGACAAACCGAAAATTGTGTGTCACAAGTGTGGACATGCAAACCACATTGCTAAAGATTGCCTGGCTGATGCTGCGCAAAAACCAAAGATCAAGGACTCTGCTTATTACGTCCGAAAAGCTCAGGAGATGGCAGAAAGTGAAAAAGCTTTCGTAACAACTATATCGAGGGATGTTGAAGGATATTGGTCATCCGGAGATGATGATGACATGGTAACTGGAAGAAACATGTGCTTGATGGCAAGACAAACCGTTGACTGTGATGAAGGGTATTGGTCATTTGGGGTCAGAAGATGAAGATGATGTTGCTGAACAACACTAGTGCTACATGGCCACCAACGATCCACCTAGTCGAAGCATCGTTCAGCAGGTAAAATCTATGACTACTGATAATAATTTTGATTTGTCTCCATGTGAACCTTATCTAACCCATATCCAAACAGATATGAGCACCATCTATAAAGCCTATCAGTCTGACATAGAAGCCAGTGAGAAGAAGGAGTGTGAAATAAATCGTCTTAGGTTACGTTTTGAGGATAAAAAATTGAAAATCGAGTCTTTAGAGCGTGAGCTTGTAATATCAAAAGATGAATGTTTCATTTTAAAAGACAAATGTGAAATCAACTATTCTGAAAGAAATGTCTTGATTTCTGATAACAAACGTCTCAATGCTAAGATAAATGCTTTGCATAATTCTATAGACATGCTCGAAGCAAACGAATGGATGACTCATAATTTTTGTCATCCATGGTCTAAAGCACCTGGTCTCGGAAGCGAGTTTCCGAAACCAATTGCTCGTCACTTGAAGGAATTGCAAAATTTGACATTCATGGGAGAGGTTCCGAACATCAAACATTCGGACACCCCTGTTTCTCCCTTGTCACCTCTTCATGAGACTACAGACCACCTTCCGTCCTTAATACCTGAGTTTCAACCAATTGTTGTCAAGTGTCCCGATTTCACGCCTCTTCCGCCTCTGATAAACCTGGACCTGAATCGGACCACAAAATTTCATCACAGTGTTTCAAATTGCGTAGATTACGTTCCTAAGCATAATCCTCCTAACAAATGTGTTGTTGAAGAAATCATTCCAGTGACAACTGAAACTGTTACCTCTGAGTTTGTATAGGTATCCTTAGATGATAAAGTTGAAAATTCAAGTTGTGCCTCCCCTATTTCTTGCGAATCGGATTCCTTAGTCATCTCAAAAACAAAATTGGTTCCCATTCACCCCGAGTTTAGTAATCCATCTGCAGGACAAACTTCAAATTCCTCATTTCATCCTTAGAGAAAACCAATGCTGAATAGGAAGGATATTGTAGATCCTAAAGTAGAAGCTCGAAATGCACATAAAAATGAAGTTAAGACTAGACAAAATTCCAGGTTCCTTGAAAACTCCAAAAAGAGTGTATCTCAGAATTCTCATTCATCAACCCATAGTCAAAACTCCTTCACACCCACTAAGATCCTCAAGAGACCTTCTGATTCTCTCAGTCCTATAGAACCCAAGAAACTCTTCAGTACTACTCAGCCTAAATCTCGTGTGAATGTCATGACTGTCCAAAACACTTCTCCTCAGACCGTTTCATCTGTTTTCATTACTAAATCTGATGGCACAATTTTTAAACCCAATCTTTCGAAAACCAATGTGTCATCAAGCAAATCAAGAACTGCTAAGAAAACATATTTTTCAAAATCTTCAAAGCAAAAACTTATGTGGAAAGTCAAATCTCACATTGATGAAACAACAGTTCCGGAGGTTACAACTGTTTCCAACGCTCCGGAAGTCAATGGTCCGAAGAAACTGTTCGCAACCCTCAAGTCATTAAATATGACTACTGGATAGATGAAAAGACACTAACCTTCTGTCTGTTTCCAAAGAACTGAAAAAATACCACTAGGAAACACAAAGTTGTTCCAAAGTCACAATCAAAGTCCAAAGCCCGTGCCTATGTCCCAACGCCTAACTCGGATCCTAAAAACTCCATCACTCACTAATTTTGCAGGCACTTTGTGCTTCGGAGTAAAAACAATATGGTATATTGATAGTGCTTGCTCCATGCATATGACGGGGCAGAAAGACTTTCTGCGAGATCTCAAGCTTTCTCCAAACGCTGGTTACGTGACATATGGCAACAACTCCAACTCTCAAATTCGTGGTTACGGAATTCTCACCAATGGAAACTTCTCTATCTAAAATGTGGCTTTTGTAGCTGATCTGAAACATAATTTGATAAGTGTAGCTCAAATCACTGATTCAAATCGACGTGTGGAATTTTGCAAGAAGTACAGCTATGTAATGACTGAAGACCGGAAACAGTGTTTAATCAAGTCACTTCGCAACAAGAACATGTACCCACTCGACATCAACATGATTATTGGAAAACCACAACTCTGCCTTTTCTCCAAAGTCGTTCCTGAAGTCAGTTGGTTATGGCACCGAAGGTTAGCTCATCTGAACTTTCGGTACATGAATGATCTCGTATCCGGTGAAATGGTGAGAGGTTTACCTCTTCTCAAATTTGAAAATCATCATTTATGTGCTTTGTGAGTGTGGAAAGCAATCAAAGAAGGGTCATGCTGTTATCATCAAAAAATCCATCTCGGAACCATTGGAGCTTCTACACATTGATCTTCGTGGACAATCCACTGTAGAAAGTCTTCATCATAAGAAATATATTCTTGTGATTGTTGATGACTTTACAAGGTTCACTTGGGTCTTCTTCCTAAGGCTGAATTCTGAAACAGCCTCTGAGCTCATCAATTTTATCAAAGGAATAGAAGTTCTCATCAAACTCCCAGTTAGGAGAATCCGAAGTGACAATGGCTCGAAATTCACTAATTCCACCATTGAGAAATTCCTTACCGAGAAAGGAATTGACCACAACTTCTTAGCTCCTTACACTCCACAACAGAACGGTGTAGTTGAAAGACGCAATAGAACTCTTGTTGAAGCTGCTAGATCCATGCTAAACTTCGCAAATCTACCACTCTACCTCTTGGCTGAATCCGTATCAACTGCCTCCTTCACTCAAAATCGGAGTATCATCAATCGACTCCTCAACATGACACCGTATGAAGCAATGAATGGTCGGAAACCAATAATCTCATTTCTTCACGTTTTTAGATGCAGATGCTTCATCAAGAACAACCATGATAAACTTACCAAGTTCCAACCTAAAGCTGATGAAGTCATCTTCCTTGGGTACTCTTCTAAATCAAAGGCTTACAGAGTTCTTAATCGGAGAACTCGTGTTCTGGAAGAAAGCTTTGATGTTATTTTCGATGACAACTTTGTTCGGAATACATGCCCAACCCATGTTACAACTCACATTATGGAGTCGGATGCTCCACCGCCAGGATGTCCGAACCCGCAAATAATTCTTGAAGTTGATTTTGAAACTCTCTTTGGACCTTCTGAAACAGCCCTTGATTCGGAATCTCGAACAAGGCCAATCTCCACTCCAATCTCTCATTCGGAAGCTCCTGTCTCTCAAAATGTGCTCCGTCCAATCCCAAGCCTTCCTCCATTCGATTCCGAACCGTTTCAACCTTCACAGGTTGAGGGGGAGAATGCTCATCGCTCTCTTGAATCAAATGTGGATGGTTTCCAAGATACAACTGCTGATTTCAACGACTCCAATCCTATCAACATTGATGAAAATGAAATTTCTTTGAGTTCCCTTCTGATGATGATGTCAACCTCTCTGATTCAGAAGTTCAGGGGGAGCATCATCCTCATATTCAAGCCATTCAGGGGGAGCAACTCAATCCTACTGTTAATATTGCATCGACTGTTGCACAAGAACTCCCAAGGTTACACGTATGGACAAAGGATCATCCTCGGAACCAACTAATCGGAAACCCTAATGCGGGTGTACATACTCGTTTTGCTGCAAGTGTTCAAAATGAATGTCATTTCTCGGCATTTATATCCATGTTTGAAACCAAATCCATCAAGTAAACATTAGAGCATGCTGACTGGATTACAACCATGCAAGAAGAATTGGCAGAATTCGATAGAAATGAAGTGTGGACTCTCGTGCATCCTCCTCAGAATCATCCGATTGTCGGTACGACATGGGTATTTCGCAACAACTTAGATGACGCATGAATTATTTTTTGAAATAAAACAAGATTGGTGGCAAAAGGATTTACACATATTGAAGGGCTCGACTACGATGAGACCTTTTCTCCTGTTGCACGTGTTGAAGCCATCAGAATCTTTCTTGCTTATGCTACTCACAAAGGCTTTAAAAGTTTACCAAATGGATGTTAAGAGTGCTTTTCTTAATGGTGAACTTGACACTGAAGTATATCTTCAACAGCCCCCCGGTTTTGTTAATCTCTCCTTCCCAAACTACTATTACAAACTCCGGAAGGCAGTCTACGGCCTCAACCAGGCTCCTCGTGCATGGTACGAGACCCTCACTGACTTTCTCAAGCGCTCCGGTTTCCAAAGAGGAAGTCTAGATCCTACCCTGCTCCGAAGATCGAATGGAAAGCATCTCATGCTAGTTCAAATCTATGTAGATGACATCAATTTTGGATCTACGGATTCATCTATGGTTGCTGACTTTGCTAAACTAATGATCAATCGACTCCAAATGAGCATGAATCGGGAGTTAAGCTTCTTTCTTGGTCTCCAAGTCAAACAGACTAACAAAGGAATTTTCATTCACCAAGAGAAGTACATTTCGGAACTCCTCAAGAAATACTCAATGGACAACTGTGCCTCAGCCAAGGTACCAATGGGCTTCGGACACAAGATCTTTGACGACCCTTCAGGTGTATCAGTTGATGAAAAGAAGTACATAGGAATGATTGGATCTCTGCTCTATCTCACAGCAAGTCATCCGAATATCATGTTTTCCACATGTTTGTGTGCCAGATTTCAAAACAACCCAAAGATGTCTCATCTCTTGGCTGTGAAACAAATTTTCCGATACCTCAAAGGTACAAAGAGTCTCGAAATCTGGTACCCAGAAAACGAGAGCTTCCTACTTCAAGCATATTCAGATTCAAACTATGGTGGTCTTCAATTTGATAGAAAAAGCACATCAGGTGGCTATCAATTCTTAGGTGTTCGTTTGGTCAGTTGGTCATCCAAGAAACAGAATTGCATTGCACTCTCTACCGCCGAAGCCAAATACATTGCTGCTGCCAGCTGTACGTCTCAGGTTCTATGGATGAAATCTCAACTTTTGGATTATGGTTACTGCTTTCAGCGCATTCCTATCTATTGTGATTCACAAAGTGCCATTGCGATTTCACACAATCCAATTCAACACTCCATGACTAAGCACATTGATATAAGGTACCATTTTATAAAAGATCATGTTTTAAATTGTAACATTGAACTCATTTTTGTTCCATCTGACGATGAGATTGATGATGTCTTTACTAAGGCATTAGATGAAACCAAGTTCAATGGTTTCATGAACAAGATGGGCATGATGATGCCAGATCCTCAGTTCTTTCAAGAGACCTGTTCTTTTTGATAGAAGTATTCGGAAGAAAATTGGTTCCGATCTCAAAAGAAATTTTCATCTCGGAACTATTCTTCCTCGGAATACATAGGATCATTTTACTTGTCTTTATTTTTGACCATCACTTGAGTTTAAGCTGTACAGTTCATTTTGATAATTTGTTGTTCTAAGTCCACATAGTCATCTTGATCACATTTTCAATCTCAGAATATACTTCATAATGGCATCCCAGAATTCCACTACGGAAAGGTATTGCATTCTACACTTCGGAACTTTGAAAATTCACTCCGAAAGTTTTCTCAAATCTTATTCCGGAATGTCTTACAAATCATTTTCCGGAAATTCTTTCAATCTTTTACTCCGGAACTTAAAATCATTATTTCGGAATTTTGCTCCGGAATCGCAAATTTTTGACTCCGGAATCACAAACAATTTTTGACTCCGGAATCGCAAACTCTTTTTAACTCTGAAATTTTAAGCTTGACTCCGGACCGATCATATTGCGGACCATTTATTAAACTTTTCATAATCCGGAACTCAACTTTTTACTCTCCGGATTTCAAACCATCCGGAATCGATCATTCAGAATCCAAGAGTCAATAAGATGAAAGGTTTTCTTTGTAAAGGTTACTTTGTGACGATCCTTATCCAATCTTCCTTGATTTTCGTGGCCCGACTGCACGTCTCCAAAAGTAACCATCTAATCACCGTTTGGGTTCTCTATTTCATGCTTCAAACAACCCTACCTTTTCCTTCCCAAGTCAACTCAACCCCCAAAAACGGTTACCCATTTAATGCAACCCGGTTCAAATTCGGATTCTCATCGTTACCATTTCTAAACCGACCCGTTTCCCTTACCTATATATACCCATCAAAACCCCCTTTTTCCTCTGTACGCGCTCAAACCCTCCAAAACTTCAAATTTTCTCTGTGTTCATCGTGTTCTTCAAGCATTCAACCCTCTGCAACAATGGCTTCCCAATCTTCTTCACCAAAAAATGCACCAACCGCCTCCACTCCCAATAAATCGATTGCCAAAAAGAAACCCTCCAAAGGATCATCATCATCGACATCACCTGAACCTTTTCTCAGGGATACAACCCAGTTGTTTTCGCTAAACCCTATGAATTACGATGAATCCATCAGATTCATGATCGAGTTCATAGCAAACCATCCCATCTCCATCCTTTTAACGAAATTCCCTGAACCACCTCTTCCACTTCAGCATCTTCACATTATCTTCACGAGAATCACAAACGAAGACGGTGTGTTGGAAACGAAAATCATTGGCGACAGAATAGTACCCATCTACAAATCCACATTCCTTAAGGCGATCGGTGTACAAGAAAACCCCAAGGGTTTCAAAGTTCAAGAAACAACTGCAGAAGAGTTCCAATTGTTCTTGAATCATATTGGGTACAACCAGGACTACAAGGCAAAGGACTTCAAGAAATCAGCCATTTCAGGACACTGGACCGTGCTGATGCACCTTATCATTCGAGGGCTATCCGAAAAGCACGGTGGTACGGATACTCTCAGAAAGGATTGGTTGTATGTGGTATACAACATCTATTCTAGACGCGACAATGCGGTTGACCTTCCGGAAGTGCTATGGCAAGACTTCTGCAAGTTTTCCATCAAGAGAAAGGAGAATGAGATTTCAAGCCCTAGGTTCTGGGCTCTAACTATTCAGCAACTCTTCAAGGAGCTTTCCGAACCTCTTCCTTTTTCTGCGATTCCTCCGGAGGTATGCATTGTTGGATTAGTGTGTAAGCCCGTAACTATATTTGGTATGTACTTGACCCGGTTGTGCATGGTCCTTTTGGGTTGCCTTCACCAAAGCAACTTGATATGATGATTTATGGAGAGAGAGAGAGAGAGAGGTTATTATGGTTTATTAATATATTATATGAATAATATATTAAAGGGTAAATCGTATTGTTTAATTAATATTAGTCAAGAGTTAATAAGAAATAATTTTGTGGCTGAAAGACATCAATTATATAAAGGGGACTAGAACTGTCAATTGTGTGATAGTTGAATATTGGGCTAATGGACTCCATAGAAGTTGGAGTGAACAAAATTAATGGGGAAACCCATTAGAATTCGTCCAAGGCTTCTAAGGAGGGAGTCAATGGGCTGCATAGGGCCTAAGCAGTCAGATTAGGGTTTCCTAGTTCAAAACCCTAATAGCCTCACTATATAAGGAACCCCTAAGGCTCCAAAAACGTGTGGAAGTAATCCCTAAGGGTTCTTAGTCGTTTTTGGTGCTCCTCCTCCCTCTCATAAGTCATTCTAGATCTGGTTTGTAAGCCATTAGAGGAGTGACATTTGTGACTCTAAGCTCCAAGACAAGAAAATTCAAGCCATTGTAGAAGAGGTAATCATCTAGATCTGGTTTCTTATGTTGATTTCGAAATATGTATGCTAGATCTAGGGTTTATAAGCCTTGGATGAAATGCATGTACAATAGAGAAACCTAGATCCAAGCTTTAAGGTTTGCATGAGCACATAGGATGTTCTTTTGTATAAAACCCATTAGTGGTATCAGAGCCTTGCTTGGTTTCTATTGTATTGATGCTTTTGTGTTTCATTCTTACTTAAAAATCGACTATTTGAGTCTTCTGCCTGACAGACTCGGCTTGTCCCAATGTGGACTCGACGAGTAGGATGAACTCGACGAGTCCATAAGGGGACTCGGCGAGTCGGATCGTCAGACAGCGGGATTTTCGGGATTTCTTGCTGTTTTGCTGAAGGATAATTACCAAAATCGTTTTTGACTAATAAAATCCGAATTTTATTGTTAATATATGATTATCCTTACCAAAACAAAAGATAATTACCATTTGATATAATAATAAATTCCTTATATGATAAATTTTTTATTATTTGAGTTATTTGGTGAATTATCTTGTGAATAAAATGAATATGTCAAATTTAGATAATCATTAAATTCAATGTTTAATTTAAATTATTTGCTATTCGATCCTATGTGTTTTGAAAAGTTTCAAAACTTGCCCTCAAGTTTTGGAATTTAAAATTTTAATTAAAAGTTCAATTTTGAAGTATTAAATTCTAAAACCCTAGTTTGTGAAAAGCTCAATTTACACCCTTATGGTTTTATTAAGTTAATTAAATGTATAATTAAAAGTGAGTTAATATCCATAATGATATGGTTTATATTTAATTAAATTAAAGGTAAAATACACCCTTATACTATATATAAAATTAAAAGTCTGATATTATATATGTATGAGTAAAGAGTCAGTCTTACCGTTAGTAGGCCTCATTCACGAAGCTGGTCTCTAAGGGTGTTTAAGGAAATTGCCTATAAAATGGCGATAGAATGGGTATCCACTCTTACCCACCGCACTCTTGACTAGTGGAGGGTCGTTAGCCGAACGGGTAGGATAGGGCAACCCTTTCCTCATTAAAAAGTATAATGAATTATTGAATTAACTTTACACTTTTATAAATTCCCAAATCTTAGTTACTTTAGGAAAAATGTGGAGTTGGTGCTATTCTATGAAATTACACTTTGTACCCTTGTTAAGACGTTAGTGGAGCGTGTGTGGTTAACCGGCATACTAATTGGGCTCTAAGCAAAGGTGACAAAGGGTGACTCGATGTTTGTCACAGATCGATGGAGCATGTGTGGTTAGCCGGCATGTCGATTAGGTGACTGTAACATTGGGGGCACCATGTATATTTGCATGGTTATCCACAACTTGTTTGTGATCCTCGGCATCCCAGTCACAAAGGAAGGGCACAATCAAGATTTAAAGATGCCATTGAAAATTTCAATGAATCTCAAAGGATCTAGGAGTTTTAATTCATTTAAAACTTAAATTCCCTTTTCGTTTTTTATTGTGAAAATTGGTAAATCGTCATTTACCCACTTTCAAATGTTCTGCAATTTGGATTACGGCATCCCTCTTCCAAAATTGTAGAATATTGGGTTGGGTCCTAGCCTTAATATCTCATTTGGGTGTTTTATTAAGGAATCAATCAACTACCTTGAATTTCTCCCGTTTTGTAGATGTCAAATTCTGACAACTATGGTCTTCCTGAATCCGTTGGAAAGCGTTTTCCACTTGAAGATGATGTTCCACGATTGGATTATGGAAATGAGA
The DNA here is from genome assembly GCF_052849685.1 of Lactuca virosa. Lineage (NCBI taxonomy): Eukaryota > Viridiplantae > Streptophyta > Magnoliopsida > Asterales > Asteraceae > Lactuca > Lactuca virosa. The sequence goes on along the minus strand of NC_136429.1, from coordinate 176,638,102 downwards.
ATCATGCTCCATTACCTCCACCTCCTCCAATAGTTCTCCCTGACCCACAAGTTCGAAAGCTTGAAAAGTTTAAGATCACTCAAGCCCTATTGGCAAAAAGACATGAAGATGGGAAGTCTGTGTGTGCACACGTCTTAGAGATGAAGTCACACATTGACAAGTTGAAAATGATGGGTACTGTTTTCCCAGGGAAGTTGACTGTTGACTGGGTTATTCAATTACTTCCCGAATCATATAGTGAGTTTGTAAGAGAGTATTATATGATGGATCACGACGTGAACCTCATTGAGTTGACTTATTTGCTTATTGCTTCAGAATCAGCAATGATTTGGCGTACTGGTCTAGCAAATGTGTCTAGTAAGTCAACCTCCCATGCTTCTATGGAGATTGATGGCAACATTGGAAGTCTAGAAAAGTTTTCGCTACGCAAGAGAAAGGCTGAGTCTGAGATTGTCCCGTGTACCATTGTAGAAGAGTCCATATGTTTCTACTGCCAAGAGAAGGGGTATTGGTTACGAAGCTGCCCAAATTATCTGAAGGATCGCGAAGATGGGAGAGTCAAGCTGTATGACTATGCTTCAGGTAAAATCCATTATCTAATTCTGTTAAGTTCCTATTTTTTGATTCTTAATACATGATGTGATAAGATTTCATTTTGATTTTTTGTAGGATCGAAAAAAAGTGACAAAGCTTAAATGAAGAAGCGTGTTGAATCTGATCGTGAAGAAATGGATTTTGATCACGTGGATTCGAAGATCGGATTTTTGATCTGGTACTTTAGAGCTAGGGTAGATTGCTAGGAAATGTAATATCATAGTTTTCACTTGAGTTGCGTTGTAAGGACAAATTTTTCTGCAATAAAATAAATTTTGATTTAGTCTTATTTATTTATCCTTGCAATGACATGTATAAAAAATTGATGTTTGTGTATTTCTATTATTAGCAATGTTGAAATGGATGTGATTCTTAGTAATGTTATTTATGGTAGATTCATAATTTTCTAAGTAAGGAAAGATTCCCATCGCCCAAGTTTCAATTGGACAGAAACTTGGAATCATACAACTTGTAATGTGTGATGTATGGACATCTTGGTACTTAGGTAATTAAGACTAATTCCTTGTTCACATAAGTATGTGAGTCAAGTGAAGGTCTACAGGGTCTAGTACACAATGTTGTGTACTGGTTAGGTCCACCATAAAAAAAAACTGAAAGCTATTCGTCATGTTTTACTAAATGATTAGTGAATATGGTTATGCTTATAAGATTAAGCGTAATTCTGAAACATTGGAAAAGTTTCAATGTTTGGCAGAACGAATAAGAAGAATCAATTAGGCAGAAAGATAAAAGTTTCTTCAATCTGAAAAGATGGGAGAGTACTTTAGTATCATATTTTATGATCGTCTCATTGATTATGAAACCATATCACAATTAATCCTCTTAGTAAATCTTAGTGCACTAGTATGGCTAACAAGAGGAATAAGGAATTGTTGAAGTAATCAAAAGGATGAGTCATACTTCGTTCCAAAATCAAGTCTTAGAGTTGTAATCTAAGATTGGGTATTGAGTGACATGTCTTAATTAAGTGACACATCTTAAGAAGATTTTAACACACTCATCAGATGTGGAGTAGAAAAATGTTTTTCTTACTCTTTCACGTTTGAAATTGGTAAGTTGTGATGTCTTGGATAAGATAAAGACCAACTAAGACCAATGTGTGTAGTGTTTGTCTTGATAAGAATCTGCACTAACTTCTTGAATATTTGGTTGTCAAGAAATGTTTCTTGACAAGAGAATCTTATATGTCAAGAGGTCAGTGGGAGTCTAAATGATCTTGAAAAAGGTTCAAGAACTAATCAAGAGTAAACTTATTAGACACTAGCTCACGACTTGAGGTTTGTAACTGTCACACCCCCAAACCAGAACGCCGGAAATGTTCGGGGGCGGAGGACTTCAGGTAAGTATCACAACACATGCAATATAGTAATCAAAGTACAAACAACCATTGCATTAATAAGTATAAGTTTTACATAAGTGTTTAAACATTACATATTAAAACACCAAAGTAGGTACAGTAGAAGACAAGAGTCGCGGTACGGTACTAGGTAGTCTTCTCAAAAGCTTCGGGAGTGTACCTGTCTACTGGATTCCTGAGAATACAAGTTATTTTGAAAGAGTAGATCAGCATTTAAGCTGGTGAGTTCATAAGTATTTTAGTTCTATAAAGTATACTCTAAGTTCTTGGAAAAGTTCGCTGGTTCCTCTAGAAAATCCTACGTTTCCTGAGGTGATAAACTGATAACCTCAATAGTTCCTCTACAATTACTTAGTTTATACTAGTTATATATAACCTAATATCGAATGGATAGTTAAATGGGTGTATCTGCCCTAAGCCCACAACCCAACAAGGAATAGGAAGTAATGCGGAAGTCACACATTTCACTGTCAATCAGATATTACTTATATATAATTTTGATGTAAAAACTAAGAAATTACATAATTAACCACTAAAGTTACTTTACGTTATACTGGTTTAAAGAGAGTGAATGACTAAGTTCCATCTGATAAGTAGCTTTAAATTCCCATCAAACCGTTTCTGAATAGTAGTTTTAAATCCTCATAAAACCGTTCCATTTGTAAAAGTAGTTTAATCCCATAAACCGTTTCATTTGTAAAAGTATTCTTAGTTATATCTGTTCTACAGTATAACATTGGTATTAATCCTGGAAAATAGGATGTAATTATCTTTTCTTACTGTTTTAAGAGAAGTATATTACTAAGTAATTTACTCGTTGTTTTATCCATGTGAGTTCTATTAACCATACTAATATGACTGATGTGCCTGATGCGACGTTCTTCTGGCGTTAGAAACGATATGGCATTTGACACCCTAGGCCTGCCGGCCAAACTGTAGCGAACAGTGAAGGTGCGGGATTGTCAGTCCCATATAGATCTATACACAAATTCACGCCCTCCCTACAGGAGATTCTAGTTAATCAGTCAAGACTTAAGGTCGTACTTAGATAAGTACACCATGAAGAGTCTCACAAATTTATTGTTTCAACGAGATTTACGATGTATTATTACCCCAAGATTAATAACCATGGTACTCTGTATTGTACCCTTGTTAATGCAAACCCGGTATGATGTATTATTACCCCGTGATTGCTAACCCTGGTACTCTGTATTGTACCCTTGTTAATGCAAACCCGGTATGATGTATTATTACACCCTGATTGCTAACCCTGGTACTCTATATTGTACCCTTGTTAATGCAAACCCGATATGATGTATTATTACCCCGTGATTGCTAACCCTGGTACTATGTATTGTACCCTTGTTAATGCAAACCCGGTATGATGTATTATTACCCCGTGATTGCTATCCCTGGTACTCTGTATTGTACCCTTGTTAATGCGAACCCGGTATGATGTATTATTACTTCCTTAATATATTATCCATATACTAAAAGTATTATACATATCCTGATATAGATAAATGAATTGTTGGTACTTTCCTTGGAATGTGAATCATACTTGTATATTTAGTTTTGAATCATAAATTATACCTATTATAATTTATATATTCTATCTGATTAGCATGATTTCTCATGGATGAACACCTTTGCTCAGCATGATACAAAGGTAATGATACCGAATCAAGTAACCTTTTATATTCATATATGTATAATATATATATATATATATATATATATATATATATATATATAATTATATATATATATATATATATATATATATATATATATATATATATATATATATATATATATATATATATAATTAAGAAGGAAACGACCTTCGGACAAATAACACCACCTTAATTCCACGTCCAAACAAGGAAAAGGAAATAAGATAATTCATTAGTCCTAAGCCCTTCAAATCTTATATATATATATATATATATATATATATATATATATATATATATATATATATATAAAACATGATTATGGCATTTATAATTTGGAATAGTTTATAAAACCTTTTTCAAAAAATTTAACAGAGTTTACATGACTTTTAACATTTAACATGGCTTTAAGTCATTTTGGAAATATTTGGTAATCCTTAAAAGCATAAGGAAACCCTTTGTGTGATTATTATCACATACAATTATTAACACAATTTATATTGTGTTGAACTTGTATTCCCCTCCTAAAAAGCATTTAAAAACCATTAAAAAGGTAGATTATAGGGGTATGAACTCACTTTATAAGTGGTGAATTGGGCAGCGTTTCGTTTCTATAGATGATCTTTCTCGAAGAAACCGCGAGTTTTTGAGTAAAAACTAGGCTTTATGCGGGCAGCACTTCGACTGGAAAGAGGTTATCTTCTCGAGAATTCCGGGGCTTCGGGGCTCTCTTCGGGTATTAGATAGGATACCGGGGCCTTGGGGAGTCGTAAGAAAGTTTAAGGGGTGAAATATGTGAAAAAGGGTGAAATTTGGCTGAAATCCATCAAAAATCCGAGAAGTCTCGCATCCTTTATATAGGGGTGCGAGGGTTCGGCTGAGGGATGAGTCATCGGACAGGTGGCGAGGGTTCGGACAGCTGGAAAGGGCGAAGGCGAGTCAGCAGACACGCGTCAGAAGGAGAAGCGAGGAGGGTGGCAGTCTCGGATGCGTGTCGGACTAGGAGAGGACCGGACTTCGGTCCAATCAGGAGGCGCCTATGACGACTTCAGACCAATCAGCGGGTAACACGCGTATTGCGGTCCAATCAGCAGCGAACACGTGTCTGACACGTGGAAGCCTCACATGCGAGGGTGACGTGGCCGAAGGGTGGCCATGCGATTTTTCCCGGTTTTCTAGATTTTTCGATTTTCGTGCCAAAAACTTGCGAAATTCATAACTTTCGCATATGAGCTCCGCTTTTGGCGTTCTTTATATGCACGCGTAGGTAAAATTATACTCTACGACTTTCGTTTAGACTTCGTCGGCTAATTTTGAACTTCTTCATCCGACGTCCGTTTTCGTCTGTCTTTTTACCGTTGTACTACTTTTGACGAGACCTTCGATTCTCGTTTAAATTGTGTCGGCTAAATATCGATCGATTTATATTTCGAATTTTTAACTGTCTACTGCTAAACCGAACCTTATAAAAATCAGAACTTCCTCATACGAACTCAGATTTTTACGTTCTTTTTATGAACGTTCTCGGTTTAACATATTCTACAACTTTCATTTAGATTGTTAAGGCTAAAAATCCTTTTATCAAAAAGTCACTTTTTACAGTGAACAGCGTTTTGCCGGTTTTGTCGCGAATTTTCGATTGGTCATAACTTCTTCGTTATAACTCGGATTTCAGTGTTCTTTATATTTTTGGAAAGCTTGTTACAATCTCTACCACTTTGTTCATCCCAATTACGATTATTGATCAATTTATTTTTTACCTAAATTTGACTGGTGTCACATTATCCCCCCGTTAGAGGTAATTTCGTCCCGAAATTAAGTCTAAAGTGATACTCATGGACTAGGGGAAAGATGTGGATACTTTCGTTTTATCTAATCTTCCCTTTTCCCAAGTGAATTCAGGTCCTCGGTTTGTAATCTAGAGAACCTTCACTAACAGGATAAGACTTTTCTTGGTTCTTTTGATTTCCCCATCCATGGTTTTCTTTTATTGGTTCTTTTACAGAGTGTAGACTTTTATTTAACTTGATTTCATCGAGTGAGATAACAAGTGTTTCATCGGATAGACACCTCTTTAGATTAGATATGTGAAAGGTGGGATGAATGTTATTAAGTTTTAGTGGTAGTCTAAGTTTATAAGCTACAAGACCGATTCCGGTAAGAATATCGAATGGTCCTATGTACCTTGAATATAGTATTCCACGCTTTCTCAAGCGTATCTTGTCCTTCCGGGGTGAGACCTTCATATGAAAAGGTCATCCACCTGGAATTCCAACGGTTTTCTTTTATCGAAGTCGTAGCTTCTCTGATTAACTCTAGAAGCTTTATGTGGCTTCCTGATTAGTATTTTATTTTTTGGTAGTTTCTCGGATGAATTCCAGATCAGCGAAGCTTTATGTGGCTTCCTGATTAGTATTTTATAAGGACTCTTATAGATATGGAATGGGCCAAGTTCATTTAGGTTGGGCTAATCTTTCATGGATGGTCCATGGGGCTTTTAACCCATGGATCCTATGTAAATGAAAGGTTATGGGTATTAGGGTTTAGATGGATGTAACCCTAATCCTCCATAATATATAAAGGGGTCCTTGGCTCACAAAATTGGAACAAGTGAGTGAAAATAAGAGTGGGCCGATTTTAGTGTGCATACATATTCTCTCAAGTTCTTCCAAGGTGTTTTGGTGATTTGTGATTCCATTTGAGGCTTCCACACTATTGGGGCTAAGCTCTTAAAGCTTGAAGACATCAAGCTACATCAAAAGGTATGTCATCTAACTAGAACTTTGTAGTATAGGTGCTTTATAATATGCTAGTTAGGATGAAACCTTGGAATAGTTAATATTTGCATGTATAATAGAGAAAACATAGATCCAAGGTTTATAGGGTTGCATGTACACCATAGGAGTGTTAGAATGCTCAAAACCCAACAGTGGTATCAGAGCCAGTTTGTTTTCTGTTATATTGATGCAAATGTTTTATTTTCAAGTTGAAAAAAAAGGAAGAAAAACATGACGTTTGTCAAATTTTAAGATAATTACTTGTTTTGTGAAAAACGAATTATTTGTAAAATTTGAATCATTTGTTATATGAGTTGAATTAGGTCAAATTTAGTAAAAGATAAAATCATATGATTATTTTATTAGTTTTAAAAGTTTGATCTAAATGTTTTAAGGAGTTACATATTTTGTCATAAAATTTTGGAGCTCAAAAGTTTTTTTTTAAAGTTGTGGATATGAAAGTTTTTTTTAAAAAAAAAATAAAAATTTTGTGTTAATGTTTTAAAGAATTTCATAACTTGTTCTTAAGTTATGGAACATGGAAAGTTTCATCATAAAACACCATTAATTCCATAAGTTATGGAATCCAAAGGTTTTCAAGAATTACAAAACTTGCCCTCAAGTTTTGGAATTTGAGAAAAAGTTTTTTATGAAAAAAAAGAATTGAATTCTAAAACTCTTGGTTTCATGACTTAAACAATTAATTAAATGATTTTAATTTTGAGTTTAATAATTGGAAATATGATGTTTTGATTAGTTCAAATTAACTCTTATGGACTTTATTAATAGTTAATTAAAGAGTTTAATTAAAAGAGTATTATTAATCCATAAATATATGGTTTGAGTTTAATTAATTAAAAGTCTAGTTTAATTAATAGATTAAACCACCGAGTATTTTAAATGTCTAAAATACACCCTTATACTATTAGTAGGCCTCATTCACGAAGCCGGTCTATAAGGGGGGTATAAGGTTACTGCCTATAAAATGGCAGTTTAATGGGTGTCCACTCTCACTCACCGCTTCCTTGACCGGTGGAGCATCGTTAGCCGAACAGGTAGGACAAGGACTATAATTCTCCCTTAATTATAAGTATAATGATAAATACTAAGTAACTAAACACTTATAAATTCCGAATCTTAGTTACTTAGGAAAATGTGAATAAGGTGCTAATCCATGAAATTACACTTTGCACTTTGTTTAAGCTGTTAGTGGAGCGTGTGTGGTTAACCGGCAGACTAACCTGGACTTAACAAGGTAGGCAAAGGGTAACTTAATGTTTATCATAGTATCGTTGGAGCGTGTGTGGTTAACCGGCACATCGATTGAGGGGTAAATATTAAGGGTACCAAGTATATTTGCATGATTACTTCACACCTTGTTTTGTGATCCTCGGCATCCCAGTCACAAAACCTGAAGGGTACACTCGAGATTGAAACATGCCATTGAAAAGTTCAATGAATCTCAAAAGAATCTAGGAGTTTTAAAACCAATTAAAACCTAATAATACATTTCGTTTATCTTGGTGGAAATTGGTGAATCGTCATTCACCTACCTTCAAATATTTTATAGCTTGGATTACGGCATCCCTCTTCCAAGTTATAAAATAGTTTGTTGGGTCCTAGCCTTAATATATCATATTGGGTGTTATATTAAGGACTTAAATCAACTTTACGTGAATTTCTCCCATTGTTGATGTCTGGTTTAGACAACAATGATCTTCCCAAACCAAGCTTTCCTAATGAATATGACTTCCCGAGTTTGGCTCATGGAAGTCATACTTCTCTTCCTCCACCTCCTCCAATTATTCTCCCTAACCCACAAGTTCAAGGTCACTCAAGCCCTAATGGCAAGCAAGGTCTATGTGTGATCACATCTTAGAGATGAAGTCACATATTGACAAGCCGGGAGAGTTGGGTGTCAAAGTCTTGAGAAAGTTGGATGTTCAATCACTTTCTAAGTCACATAGTGAGTTCCTTTGGGACTACTATGAAACAGACTATGACATGAACCTTAATGATCATATCTATTTGCATGGTGCTGCTGAATCAGCAATGATTTGGAACGATAGTAAAGCAAATTTGAGTAGAAGATCAACTTCCCAAAAACTTTATGGACAGTGACAATGGTGACACTAGAAATCCAGAAAAAACATTCCCTTCCCAATGGAAAGGGATTGGCCATAGTCAACCCGGTTGACCAAATGGTAAAGAGAAAGGCTAAGTCTGAGATAGTCCCATTACCAAAGGGTCCGTATGTTTATTTTGCCAAAGGAAGGGGCGTTGATTGCAAAGCTGCCAAATTTACCTAAGGATGTTAAAGTCAATAAGTTTGACTCTACATCAGGTAGAGCCCATTATCTAACTCTGTTAAGTTCTATTCTGAGATCCTCATTACATGATGTGACTGGGTCACATGTTGATGTTTTAAGAATCAAAGAATAGAGAGAAATCTTAAAGGAAGTATATGATGATTCTGATCGCGAAGGTGGATTTCGATCGCATCAGAATTTTGAGCAGTTGCTTAAGAAGTTATGATATATTGCTAAGGAATAGATAACAACAATTTTCCATGTGGATTGTAAGGATAAGTTTTTCCGCAAAGTTTTAAAATAAAAGAAAATTGTTTAATTTTATTTATTTGAAGTATCCTTACAATGGCATTTGTGGAAAATTGTTGCTTATATGATTCCACTGATAGCAATATTGGAAAATGGATTTGATTCTTTCATTTGTGGTAGTGTCTAAATTTACCAAATCAGGAAAGTTCCTCATCACCCAAGTTTCAATTGGACCGAAACTTGGAATCATGCAAGTAGAATACTATGATGAATGAGAACTTTCAAGCATTGGAAAATCAAGACTAATTACTTGTTCACATGGATGTGTGACTCAAGTGAAGGACTAAAGGGATCGAGTACACATTCTTGTGCATTGGTCATGTCCACCACAAAGCTTGTTAAGACTATTTGATTTACTAAAGTTTAGTAAATATGGTTATACTTACAAGTTTAAGTATAATTCTGAAACATTGGAAAAGTCTCAATGTATGGCAGAACGAATGGGAAGAATCAAATTAGGCAGAAAGATAAAAGTTTCTCAAATCTGAAAAGATGGGAGAGTACTTTAGTATCATGTTTGTGATCATCTTAATGATTTAGAAATCATATCACAATTAGTCCTCTAAAGGTCATCTTAGTGCATTCTTATAACTAAGAAGAGGAGTCATGAATTGTTGAAATGGTTAGATCAGGAAGATGAGTCATACTTCGTTCCAAACCAATTCTTAGAGTAATACTCCAAGATTGTAACTTGAGTGACATATCTTAAAGAAAGGTTTAAAACACTTGTCAAATGTAAGAGTAAAAGTGTCCTATTCTTGTACATATGAAATTGGTAAGTTGTGATGTTTTGGATAAAACAAAGACCAACTAAGGCCAATTGTGTGAAGTGTTTGTCTTGATAAAGAATCCGCACTATCTCTTGAATATTTGGCAAGATAGTCTTATATGTCAAGAGGATAGTGGGAGTCTTAAAGATCCTAAAAAGAATTTCAAGAACTAATCAAGAATAAAACCTGAGGTTCTTCACTAACACACGATTTGAGGTTTATAACCTATCGTGTTGACATATTCTGTGCCCATTCCAGTTAAAGTTGGCTTTGCATATGAGTTCTGAAAGTTCTCAATTGGGTGCATAACAACTTGGAAGCAATGGCAGGCCCTGTACTGCCAGGTGGCAAGAAGTTAAGATTGTATAAGTTCAGTCCATATGAGTTTGGATTTGTCATTATCCTTGTCTTATGACTATGGTTTTGACGATTCACATGGATAAGAACACATACACCATAAAATCTAAGGGTCATAAGGTTTCTCTCCGGTTCATGAAAATGATGGTGGGGAAACACTTCCACCAAGTAGATTTGAAGCAGATGGCAAAAGGTCTAAACAACTGAGACTATGATTATGGAATCCCTTTTCATAGTTCATAAATTGTTTAGCCACACATGCATGCTATCTAAGGAAAGGTGTATGATTTTGATAAAGTTTTATCAAAGCATCTCGTATCAGAAATCTGAACTTTGGTAAGAAAGTTAATAAAGTATTGATTTCTAGAAGTCCAGCTGATTTCTGAGTACATGTCAAAGCTAGTGGGAGCATAAGTGTTATGCTAATAATCATCATGTTAGTGGGAGCATGATAATTATTGTTAGTGTTGCAAGTTAGCAATGTTAATTATAGAAAACAAAAGTTTCAACTCGTGAGGCTGCAAGGATTGAAAAAGTTGTTTTGCTAGAATTAAGGGAGAGGATGTACTTCATTTCAGTTCTAAAGGCTTAGATTGAGACCTTAATCATCTTTAGTCAAGAATATATATATGAATTTCATGTTGGATTGGTTCAACTTAAGGAAATTCTATATATTGCATTCTCAAAATTCGATTATGATTACGACATCCCTCTTCATAGTCAAATTTTGAAAACATGGCAAATAAAAATATTGTAGCAAAAGACTGGTCTAGAATCATGTCTTTATGTGAGACATCATGAATCGTGCACCATTTGCTTTGGGTACAGGATCGATTGCATGTGCTATAATATTTGTCATTTCTAAATTTTTCCAAATGCCCAGAGGTATTAAGAAGGGAAAAGGTCTAGAATTGGATATGACTAAAATGATTAAGCAATTATCGAGGACAATCTGAGGTTTACCAAAGATTGGTTGCTTAGGGACAGTTGGAAGTATAGTGCTAATTTTGGAAGGACCATATTGACATATTCTGAAAAGAGGCATCTCTTATTCAGAAGTGATAGTCAAAATGAGAATATGGAGTTGTCTCCATAGGTGGAAGTTATCTGTGTAAGATTAGAAAACTTAATGCAAGAAGCATGTCCAAAGCAATGTACTTTGAATATGAGACTTAGTTTCCATGGAGTTGATCTCCATTGGAATACCTTATAATGACTGTTGACAAGTCTTTGTGACTTTGTACATATTCATTACAGGAGGGTCAGTGCATATAAGTTTAAAATCTAAACAGATTTCGATAAATGATAGGAATTTGAAATTCTCACATTTTTCGATAAGGATTTGGGAGTGTGAAATTAGAATCATTGAAATTATGTTCAATTGGTTTATTTCACAAAGTAAGGATCATAGACAAACATAGAGTGCATACTTGGTGTATGGAAAAGCTATTGTTTAAGAAAAACATAGTGTACATGCTTGGAGCATGGGACAACTAGCGTTTTTAATTCAAGTATAAAGTTGATAAAACCGAAACAATGAATAATGAGTAATCAGTATGGTGATAAATAAAAGTGTTTATTTATATTCATAGGGTTTGATACCGTATTTGATTCATTTATTCTTGTGTTTCACTTTGCATGTTTTGACTTCCAGAATAACTAAGTCGCTCTTCCTGAATGATTAAGTTATTCAAACCATCCACAGTCGGTCATATGTTGGAAGTAGATATGAATCAAGACTGTCATGGGTTGGTTTGTAGAGGTCCAAGTTGGTGGACAAAGTGGTGCTACAACACTCATGAGTGCTCATAAGTTCTGAGTATTGGATTCAACCCACGCCCATTTGAATCACTTCATGGATTTTATCACGAGTGATCATGAGACGATAATATCTTATATTCTTAAAACCTAAGTAGTAGAACAAGCCATATGAGTCGAAGTTTATATTCTTAAACCTAAGTAGTAGTAACAACTCACGAGAGATATGAGTTGTTACTATGAGTTGGTTATACATTGATTGCACGAAAACGCATTGGTAACTCGATGTTATAAAACGTGCCTTTGTGTATGATTCAACAAGTAGTAGAACAAGCCATATGAGTCGAAGTTTATCCATTCCTTTTACCTTCGGGATAAAAGCGATATCTGTGGGCCCCTCGATTATTTAGCGATGACACATGTGAGTGCTTGGCCAAGCCAGGACTGATTTGATTTGTTCAATCAGTCAGTCATCATAAATCGAAAATCGGGAAACAACAAATGGACAGAGAGAATGATTATAATCCATGTCTCAGTCCATATGATATCTAGAATGGAGGAATATATAATCCCTTATCTAATGGACAAGTCATTGACAAGGTCAGAGTTCGACAGCGGCTTTAAGAGCTACGATTGCCAGTTAGGTTTTGAAGTCATACTCAATAATAGTTTTAGACTTATCCAAGTGGGAGACTGTTGGATTAATGTCTAAGTCCATAACTATATTTGGTATGTACTTGACCCGACCCGGCATGGTCCATTTGGGTTGCACTTCACCGTCACAATTTATATGGATAGTCTTTTGAGAATAGTATATTTATGATTTATATTAATATATTATAAGTTCTAATATATTAATATGGAATCATATTATTTAATTAGTATTGATCAAGAATTAATTTAGAATTAATTAAGTGATCAAAAAGAACTAATTAAATATGGACTCTTATATATATGGAATGGGCCAAGTTCATTTAGGTTGGGCTAATCTTTCATGGATGGTCCATGGAGCTTTTAACCCATGGATCCTATGCAAATGAAAGGTCATGGGTATTAGGGTTTACATGGATGTAACCCTAATCCTCCATAATATATAAAGGGGTCCTTGGCTCACAAAATTGGAACAAGTGAGTGAAAATAAGAGTGGGCCGATTTTAGTGTGCATACATATTCTCTCAAGTTTTTCCAAGGTGTTTTGGTGATTTGTGATTCCATTTGAGGCTTCCAAACTATTAGGGCTAAGCTCTTAAAGCTTGAAGACATCAAGCTACATCAAAAGGTATGTCATCTAACTAGAACTTTGTAGTATAGGTGCTTCATAATATGCTAGTTAGGATGAAACCTTGGAATAATTAATATTTGCATGTATAATAGAGAAAACATAGATCCAAGGTTTATAGGGTTGCATGTACACCATAGGAGTGTTAGAATGCTCAAAACCCAACAGTCGAATGAGGATGTCAGAATTTTCTCGACGAAATAGATATTAAGTCGTTCTGGGAGGAATGATTAGTAGGATGGTATCCTATGTACCTAAGTTTTCAGCGCTTCCGGTTTTATTTTGTTATTACTGTTACGAATCCCCTTTTTGATTTGAAATTGGCGGGTACTACCAATACGAGGGTTCTGATAATTTGAAATTATGAACTTTCATAAAAGGATCCTTACTAGGTCTCTCTATAATCTCTTGGTGTATACAAGTCATGTATAATTAAGATTCGTAAGACCTTTGACTGAGCAACCCTGCCCTAAATCCACAACCAAACAAGGAACATGAAATAAGGCGGGATTAGTCACTCTAAGTCTACAAATCTTAATTATAAATGACCCTTATGTATACACTAAGTCATCATTGCTTACCTGTTAGGGTTTCAAATTTTATATAGATGCTGTGACTTAATTTGAACGGGAGAGTAATCATAATTATAAATAATTATTGAGGTTTGGAAGCGTACCAAAAATATAGCAGGGTTCTTTGATGCCTTCCCATGTATTGGGGTCAAACCCCTCCTGCTCCCCCGTCGTTCTTCTCTGTTGGACAGTCCCTCTTGTAATATCCTATTTCACTACAAAGGTGACATATGGGATGGTTCCAACATTGGCAGTTGAAGTGATGAACTCAACCGGAGTTTTACAAATGCGGGCGGTGTGCCCCTTTAGGTTGCATCTATTGCAATGCAGCTCTCGGCAAACTCCATGATGATGGTAGTTGCACTTGTTGCAGTGTGGGAGGTTTCCTAAGTACGATGTGGTCGGTGCTATAATAACAGGCCTGATGGGGGTATTGACTGCCCCAGTTCGTTGCCCTCTATTAGGTTCTTGAGTTGAACAACTCCCTTTCCTGTTTTTGAACTTTCGTTTCAGGATATTAGGCTTAAGGTTCGAAGTGTCCTTACAAATAGGTACTAGTTGTTGTACTTGGTCATCACCACGATCGGGGTTACCGATGGCATTACTACTAACATTTGCCTTGTTAGCATTAAGGTGTGCCATGACAGCTGCTACAGCTGTTGTGACTGTAGCTTGAAACGTAGCCGCATCTATTTGAAGGATTGGTGTTTTGCTGGTGGGTTGGTTACGTTTCCTCGGAGGCATGATTCTGTTACATGATAAGAAAATGTGCTCGTGAGCAACGGTAGTTGTCTCTAGATTTATTCTAACCATTTGTATCTATGTATAAATCTTTCGTTTTGTTATATTGTTCTTAATGATTCGACCTGCATCCCTATGATGCAGTCCTGGTAAAGAGCAGAAATAAGTTTCTAGAATGGTTATGAACCGAGTATCATCCGAACTAAGTTACCTTCTATTAGTGAATATCGTTTTCCAACTTTCGAAATAATTTGAAAACGAGTCATAATAAAGTCTACATAAAATAGACTTATGAATTTGAGAAGTGATCACTATCAATTGAGATTTCGTGATCCGATTTATTGTTATTAGCCGTGAAAGGAAAAGAGGATAAGCTCAAAACCCAATGTGAGTAATGTAATCACTAACTCACTACTTTGAATCGATTTACTAGTTATTACTTAGATGAAAAGGCGCTCAAACACTTCACATGAATCACACATGGTTTTCCTTTGTTTTCGGTTCTATTCTGGGTGGTACCGATTTGTTCTCTCCTAGTATCTATACGGTGTCCTTTTCCTCCGTAGGTATATTGAATTCCTGAGTTGTCTTACTTCCGATTCTGAAACTGATCCCCATTACTTCGTAATGAAGATTTTGAATCTCGGAAGTTCATGTGAATCTCTCCTTGGTGACCTTAATAGGGTAAGGGCACTAAATGATTTCTATAGTTTATTTACTTATCATCTGTTTCTTTCTCAGAATTCTCCTAATGAAATTCTATTGGATCCTCCTTGACTCTTCTATTGATTGCTGAAGTAACTACATCTATCTAAGGGGTTTATACGAGAATGGGAATGTCTAAAGAATCTATGAGAAAATTTAAATTTTTACGAAGGTGATCCTTTCTGGTCCTTCTATAATAACATGGTGTGTATCGATTATATATAATCCAGATCAAATAGACCTTTGAATAAGTAATCCTACTCTAAAACCACATCCAAACAAGGAAAAGAATGTAGAGTGAAAATCACATATTCTAAGTCTATAAAATCTCAACTATTTATAACCTTACCATATTCATTTAGTAATTATAGTCTTATCAGAAAAGATCTTTTTAACATTTCCCCAAGGTTATTTATGGTATCTAAAATACCTCCATTGTATTTTAATTATAAGTTTGATTCTTAGACTTCTAGATATAAGAAGTTGATAAGTTTTCAGTTTTCTTGTTATAGCATCCTAAAATACTCCTATAGTATTTTAACCTTTATGTTTGGTTCTAGAATTCTTCGGGTACGTAGGTAAGTTTTAGACTTCTAGTATATATATTCTGCATGTACGTATACTTTTATAAAATATTGTTATATTTTTAAAGTATAACTCTTGGTCATAGTGTTTTTATCCCAATGGGTTTATAGTTGTATATCTTTTATGACTGATATACTGAGTTCACTATAAACAATGCTCTGATACCAATCTGTCACACCCCCAAAACCAGAACGGCGGAAACGTTCGGGGGCGGAGGACTTCAGGTAAGTATCACAACACATGGAATATAGTAATCAAAGTACAAATAACCATTGCATTAATAAGTATAAGTTTTACATAAGTTTTTAAACATTACATATTCAAACACCAAAGTAGGTACAGTAGAAGACAAGAGTCGCGGTACGGTACTAGGTAGTCTTCTCAAAAGATTCGGGAGTGTACCTGTCTAATGGATTCCTGAGAATACAAGTTATTTGAAAAGAGTAGATCAGCATTTAAGCTGGTGAGTTCATAAGTATTTTAGTTCTATAAAGTATACTCTAAGTTGTTGGAAAAGTTCGCTGGTTCCTCCAGAAAATCCTATATTTCCTGAGGTGATAAACTGATAACCTCAATAGTTCCCTCTACAATTACTTAGTTTATACTAGTTATATATAACCTAATATCGAATAGATAGTTAAATTGGTGTATCTGCCCTAAGCCCACAACCAAACAAGGAACAGGAAGTAAGGCGGAAGTCACACATTTCACTGTCAATCAGATATTACTTATGTTGGATAAGGTGTGTAAGTCCATAACTTATTTGGTATATACTTGACCCGACCCGGCATGGTCCATTTGGGTTGCACTTCACCCAAACTGTTTATGGATAATTTTATGAGAATTGTTTACTAATGATTTATTAATATATTATAAGTTATAATATATTAATATAAAGTCATGTTATTTAATTAGTTTTAATCTTGAACTAATTATGAATTGATTTAGTGATTAAAAGGAAGACCAATTAAATCATGGGCTATTGTATTTATATGGTGTGGGCTAATGCTCATTTGTTAATGGGCTAAGCTTATATGGAAGTCCATGGATGATCCATGGAGCTTTTAAGCCATGGATCCTTGGAAGAGGAAAAGACATGGGTTATTAGGGTTTCACCCTAACCATGCACACTATATACACAAGCTTATGTTGCATGAAAAAGACACGAATGTGTGTGTAAGTGTGGTGGCAAAAAATCAAGAGTTAGTATACTCTCTCATACATTTTCCAAGTTTGTGGTGATTTGTGATTTCCATTTGAGGCATTCACATTATTGGTGCTTGGCTCTCAAACTCCAAAGAATCAACAATCAACAAAAGGTATGTAACTCATCTAGTTCTTTTATGTTTAAAAGTACCCCATGCCATGCTAGATAGGTTATAAACCTTGGAAAATAATATTTTGCATGTATCTTAGACAAACATAGATCGAAGGTTTAATAGGGTTGCATGTACACTTAGGAAGTGTTAGAATGCTCAAAACCCAACAGTGGTATCAGAGCCTAGGCTTGTTTGTTTGATACTTGATGCAAAATAGTGATAAAAAGTCGATTTTTTGCTGTCTGACTGATGAACTCGCCGAGACCATGGGGGGACTCGCCGAGTTCATGTGTAAACTCATCCTACTCGCCGAGTAGGTTCGTGCACTCGGCGAGTAGGAGCCTCAGAATGCAGATTTTCGACTTTTGCTGCTGGAAATGGACTAGAAACATTACCCTAAACTGTTTTGGTGTTTTAAAACTTGTTTTAGTTGGTGTAATGGTTGTTCTAATCCATTTACAATAGCTTATATCAAAATTTCATGCTTTGTATGTGTTCATATAATTCTTGAAACTTTGATGATCATGTTCATGTTCTTATGAATTTAGAAGATGATAGGAATTATTTGCTGAATTGTTTAGGATTAATTCTTGATCATTTATGTGTTTTAATGGAGTCCATAATTTGTCCTCAAGTTATGGATATCCAAAGGTCACTTCTTTTAAACACACACTTAAAACACATAAGTTACATGGAAATGAAGAGTCTTCATTTTTATAAACCTTTAATTCATAAGTTATGAAATGAAAAGTTTTGAATAGTTTCAAAACTTGTCCTCAAGTTTTGGAATTTGTAAAGTTACACACACTTTAATATACTTTAATTCCAAACCCTTAGAGTTTTAAAAGTTAAAATTCAACCCTTATACTATTTATAACATTAATGATTAATTATTATATATATGTATAAGATCAAGTCGTTTTACCGTTAGTAGGCCTCATTCATGAAGCCGGTCTATAAGGGGGGTATAAGGTTGTTGCCTATAAAATGGCAACTTAATGGGTGTCCATTCTCACCCACCGCTTCCTTGATCGGTGGAGGGTCGTTAGCCGAACAGGTAGGACAATGACTTTAAATTCTCATTAAAAGTATAATGAATATTTTAAAGTAACTAAACCTTTTATAAATTCCCAATCTTAGTTACTTTAGGAAAATGTGAATATGGTGCTAACCCATGAAATTCACACTTTGTACCTTACCAAGTCGTTGGTGGAGCGTGTGTGGTTAACCGGCACACTAACTTGGACTAGTAAGGATCACGAAGGGTGACTTAATGTTTATCATA
The DNA here is from genome assembly GCF_052849685.1 of Lactuca virosa. Lineage (NCBI taxonomy): Eukaryota > Viridiplantae > Streptophyta > Magnoliopsida > Asterales > Asteraceae > Lactuca > Lactuca virosa. The sequence goes on along the minus strand of NC_136429.1, from coordinate 176,619,688 downwards.
GATCGGTGGAGCGTGTGTGGTTAACCGGCACATCGATTAGGTGATAATATTAAGGGTACCAAGTGAGTTTGCATGGTTATTCACACCTTGTTTTGTGATCCTCGGCATCCCAGTCACAAAACCTGAAGGGCACAATCGAGATTGAAACATGCCATTGAAAAGTTCAATGAATCTCAAAAGATCTAGGAGTTTCAAATCCAATTAAAACCTAATAAATTATTTCGTTTTTCATGGTGGAAATTGGTGAATCGTCATTCACCTACCTTCAAATATTTTATAGCTTGGATTACGGCATCCCTCTTCCAAGTTATAAAATATTGTGTTGGGTCCTAGCCTTAATATTTCATATTGGGTGTTATATTAAGGACTTGAATCAACTAACTTGATTTTCTCCCATTGTAGATGTCTGGTTCAGACAACTATGATCTTCCCAAATCGCTTGAAACAAGCTTTCCTCCTGAAGATGATGTCTCTTAACATCATGCTTCACTCCCCCACCTCCTCCATTTATTCTCCCTGACCCACAAGCCCGAAGACTTGAAAGGTTCAAGGTCACTCAAGCTCTACTAGAAATGAAACATAAAGATGGAAGACCTGTGTGCTCTCATGTCTTAGGAATGAAGTCACACATAGACAGGTTGAGAATGTTAGGTGTTGTTATTTCAAGGAAGTTCGCTGTTGACTGGGTTCTTCAGTCGCTTCCTGAGTCGTATGGTGAGTTTATTAAAGAATACCATATGACAGATCCTGACATAACCCTAATAGATCTTTCTTATTTGCTTGTTGCTGCTGAATCAGCAATGATTTGGCACAATGGTCAAGCAAATATTGATGGAAGGTCTAATTCTGAAACTTCCATGGACATGGACAATGGTAACATTGGAAGTCCAGAAAAGCTTTCTCGTCCCAATAGAAGGGGATCGGCCTTGGTCAACCCGATTGACCAAAAGGTAAAGGGAAAGGCTAAGTCTGTGATTGTCTCGTGTACCATTCCCAAAGAGTCTATATGTTTTTATTGTCATGAGAAGGGACATTGGAAGCGAAGCTACCCTGAATACCTGAAATATTTGAAAGCAAGTAGAGACAAAATGTTTGACTCGGCTTCAGGTAAGTCCACTATCTAACTTTATTAAAATTCCTAATTGTTGATTCTTATTACATGATGTGACTAGGTTGCATCTTGATGTTTAGCAGGATCGAGCAAAAGGAAGGTTAAAATAAGAGTGTGTTGAATCTGATCACGAAGATGGATTTCTATCGCATCGTTCGAGGATCGGATTTTTGAGCTACTTAGAAGTTATGATAGATTGCTATGAAATATGTAATATCATAGTTTTCATTTGAAGATGCATTGTAAGGAATATTTTTCCGCATTTTATAAAGAAATAAAAGCTTTGTTTAGTTTATTTTATATTATATCCCCTTACAATGGCATTTATGGAAAATTGATGTATGTATGTTTCTAGCAATAATGGAAATATGAGTTTGATTCTCTCATTTGTGGTAGTGTCTGAATTTTCCAAATGAGGAAAGGTTCTCATCACCCAAGCTTCAGTTAGACAGAAACTTGGAATCATACAAGTTGTATTGTATGATGAATGAGAATTTTCATCTTTGTAAAATTGAGACTAATTCATTGATCACATGCATATGTGAGTCAATTGAAGGACTAAGGAATTAGGTACACTGGGTGTGTGCTGGTCAAGGTCCACCACAAAAGATCGATTCGTCATGATTTACTATAGATTAGTAAATATGGTTATACTTATAAGGTTAAGTATAATTCTGTAACATTGGAAAAGTTTCAATGTATGGCAGAACGGATGAGAAGAATCAAATTTGGCAGAAAGATAAAAGTTTCTCAAATCTGAAAAGATGGGAGAGTACTTTAGTATCATTTTTTATGATCATCTTAATGATTATGAAACCATATCACAAATTCATACTCTAAGGACATCTTAGTGCATTGTTATGACTAAGATGAGGGGTCATGAATTGTTGGAATGGTTAAAATCAAGAAGATGGATCATACATGTTTTTATGATCATCTTAATGATTATGAAACCATATCACAAATTCATACTCTAAGGACATCTTAGTGCATTGTTATGACTAAGATGAGGGGTCATGAATTGTTGGAATGGTTAAAATCAAGAAGATGGATCATACTTCGTTCCAAAACAAATCTCAGAGTCATAATCCAAGATTGTAACGTTGAGTGACACAAGTAAGATTTAAAACACTTATCAAATGTAGTGTAAAATGTTTTCTACTCCTGTACATTTGAAATTGGTAAGTTGTGATGTCTTGGATAAGACAAAGACCAACTAAGACCAATTGTGTGAAGTGTTTATCTTGATAAGAATCTGCACTATCCCTTGAATATTTGTTTTGTCAAGGAATGGTTCTTGACTAGGGAAACTTATATGTCAAGAGGACAGTGGGAGTCTTAAAGATCCTGAAAGGATTTCAAGATTTAAATCAAGAGTAAAACCTGAGTTTTATCACTAGCACACGACTTAAGGTTTGAAACCTATTAAGTTGACATAATTCTTGTTTTTGTGTCTGTTCCTATTAAGTTGACTATGCATATGAGTTATGTTAGTTCTAAACTGTGTGCATAACAGCTTGGAAGCATTGGTGGGCCTTGTGCTACCAGATGACAAGAAATTAAGATTGAACAAGTTCAATCCATGTAAGGCTGAATTTGTTACTAACCTTGTCTTGTGATTATGGTTTTGACAAATTCACATGGATAGGAACTCATACACCATAAAATCTAGGTGTCATAAGGTTTCTCTCCGATTCATGAAAATGATGGTGAGGAAATGCTTTCACTAAGAAGATTTTAAGTAGATAGCAATTGTGATGTTTGCATTCTCAAAGTCGTTAGTGGAGCGTGTGTGGTTAACCGGCACACTAACTTGGACTTGTGAGAAATGGCAAAGGTCTAAACAATTAAGACTATGATTACGGCATCCCTTTTCATAGTTCTGGAAATTGTTTAGACACACATGTGAGCTATCTAAGAAAGGGTGTACGAATCTAAATTTCAGAAGTCCAGCTGATTTCTGGAAATATGTCAGAGCTAGTGGGAGCATAAGTGTTATGTTGATAATCATCATGTTAGTGGGAGCATGATTATTATGTTTAGTGTTGCAAGTTAGCCATGTTAATTATAGAAAACCAAAAGTTTCAATTCGTAAAGTTGTAGGGGTTGAAAAGTTGTTTTGCTATAATTAAGGGAGAGGAAATTATACTTCATTTCAATTCTAAAAGCTTAGATTGAGTTTTAATCATCTTTAGTCAAGGATATATATATGAATTTTATGTTGGAATGGTTCAACATAAGGAAATTCTATATATATTACGTTCTCAAATTCGATTATGATCACGACATCCCTCTTCATAGTCGATTTTTTAAAACATGGAAAATAAAAAAATATTGTAGCAAAAGACTGATCCAGTATCAGGTCTTTATGTGAGACATCGTGAATCGTGTCCCATATGCTTCGGGTATAGGATCGGTCACATGTGCTATAATATTCATCCTTTCTAAATTTTCCAAATGCTCAGAGCATTAAGAAGGGAAAAGTCTAGAATTGGATAAGACTAAAATGATTAAGCAATTGTCGAGGACTATCTAAGGCTCACCAAAGATTGGTTGCTCAGGGACAGTTGGAAGTATAGTGTTAAATTTTGGAAGGACCATATGGATATATTCTGAAAAGAGGTAGCTCTTGTTCAGATATGATAATCAAAATAGGAATATGGAAATTTTCCATATTGGGAGTTGGATATTAAGAATCTATGAGAAAGTTAGAAACTTTTATGCAAGAAGGATGTTCAAAGCAATGTACTTTGAATATGAGAGTTCGTTTCCATAGAGTTGATCTCCTTTGGAATCCTCTGTAATGACTGATGACAAGGTTTTGGTGACCTTGTGCATAATCATTACGAGAGGATCAGTGCATATAAGTTTAAAATCTAACAGTTTTTTTGGTAAATGGTAGGAATTAGGAATTCTTACATTTACAATAAGGATTTGGGATTGTGAAATTAGCATCATTGAAATCATGTTCAATTGATCTATTTCACAAAGTAAAGATCATAGACAAACATAGTGTGCATACTTGGAGTATGGCATAACTATTGTTTAGAAAAACAAAGTGTACATGCTAGGAGCATGGGACGACTGTTGTTTTTGTTCAAGTATTAAGTTGATTATTTGAAACATTATACAATGAATAATGTGTAATCAATATGGTGATAAATAAAAGGTGGTTTTATTTATATTCAAAAGGGTTCTGAGACCATATTGGATTCGATTATTATTGTGTTTCACTTTGCATGTTTTGACTTCCAGAATAGCTAGGTTATTCTTTCCGAATGTCTAAATTATTTAAACACTCCACAGTCGTTCATATGTTGGAAGTAGGTATGAATTAAGACTGTCATGAATCGAGTTTGTATATGGCTAAATGTGTTTAGTCATGGCAATGGTTGCTACAACATTCATGAGTACTCATAAGTTATGAGTATTGGAATTCAACCCACGCTCACTTGCATCACTTCATGGAATTTATCTCGAGTGATCGTGAGACGGTAATATCATATAAGTCTTCAAACCTAGAGATATGAGTTGTTACCTATGAGTTGGTTGTGCATTGATTGCACGTAAACGCATCAGTAACTTGATGTTATAAAACGTGCATTTGTGTATAATTCAACAAGTAGTAGAAACAAGTATATGAGTCGAAGTTTATCTGTTCCTTCTAGTCCTTGGAGGATTAGAAGCGATATCTGGGCCCCTCGATGATTTTGTTTTGACCTATGTACCGGGCCCGGTCAGAACCTAATTGATGTGTTCAATTTAGTTCTTTGTCAAACAAATCAGAAATCGGGAAACAAACTGCTGGACAATAAGTACGACGTTGTTCCATGTATTTGTCCGGCTGATATCATGAGAACAGAGGATTATATGATCACTTATCTAAAATGGCGCTTCATAGTTCAACAGAGTTTTCGAGAGCTACGATTGCTGGTTGGTTCCTGAAGTAACATACGCAAATACAGTTATTAGACTTATCCAAGTGGGAGACTGTTGGATAAGGTGTCTAAGTCCATAACTTATTTGGTATATACTTGACCCGACCCGGCATGGTCCATTTGGGTTGCACTTCACCCAAACTGTTTATGGATAATTTTATGAGAATTGTATACTTACGATTTATTAATATATTATAAGTTATAATATATTAATATAAAGTCATGTTATTTAATTAGTTTTAAACTTGAATTAATTATGAATTGATTTAGTGATTAAAAGGAAGACTAATTAAATCATGGGCTATTGTATTTATATGGTGTGGGCTAATGGTCATTTGTTAATGGGCTAAGCTTATATGGAAGTCCATGGATGATCCATGGAGCTTTTAAGCCATGGATCCTTGGAAGAGGAAAAGACATGGGTTATTAGGGTTTCACCCTAACCATGCACACTATATAAACAAGCTTATGTTGCATGAAAAAGACACGAATGTGTGTGTAAGTGTGGTGGCAAAAAATCAAGAGTTAGTATACTCTCTCATACATTTTCCAAGTTTGTGGTGATTTGTGATTTCCATTTGAGGCATTCACATTATTGGTGCTTGGCTCTCAAACTCCAAGGAATCAACAATCAACAAAAGGTATGTAACTCATCTAGTTCTTTTATGTTTAAAAGTACCCCATGCCATGCTAGATAGGTTATAAACCTTGGAAAATAATATTTTGCATGTATCTTAGACAAACATAGATCCAAGGTTTAATAGGGTTGCATGTACACTTAGGAAGTGTTAGAATGCTCAAAACCCAACAACTTATATATAATTCTGATGTAAAAACTAAGAAATTACAGAATTAACCACTAATGGTCCTTTATGTTATACTAGTTTAAAGAGAGTGAATGACTAAGTTCCATCTGATAAGTAGATTTAAATTCCCATAAAACCGTTTCTGAATAGTAGTTTTAAATCCTCATAAAACCGTTCCATTTGTAAAAGTAGTTTAATCCCATAAACCGTTTCATTTGTAAAAGTATTCTTAGTTATATCTGTTCTACAGTATAACATTGGTATTAATCCTGGAAAATAGGATGTAATTATCTTTTCTTACTGTTTTAAGAGAAGTATATTACTAAGTAATTTACTCGTTGTTTTATCCATGTGAGTTCTATTAACCACGCTAATATGACTGATGTGCCTGATGCGACGTTCTTTAGGCGTCAGAAACGATATGACATTTGACACCTAGGCCTGCCGACCAAACTGTAGCGAACAGTGAAGGTGCGGGATTGTCAGTCCCATATAGATCTATACACAAATTCACGCCCTCCCTACAGGAGATTCTGGTTAATAAGTCATGACTTAAGGTCGTACTTAGATAAGTACACCATGAAGAGTCTCACAAATTTGTTGTTTCAACGAGATTTACGATGTATTATTACCCCGAGATTAATAACCCTGGTACTCTGTATTGTACCCTTGTTAATGTAAACCCGGTATGATGTATTATTACCCCGTGATTGCAAACCCTGGTACTCTGTATTGTACCCTTGTTAATGCAAACCCGGTATGATGTATTATTACCCCGTGATTGCTAACCCTGGTACTCTGTATTGTACCCTTGTTAATGCAAACCCGGTATGATGTATTATTGCCCCGTGATTGCTAACCCTGGTATTCTGTATTGTAGCCTTGTTAATGCAAACCCGGTATGATGTATTATTACTTCCTTAATATATTATCCATATACTAAAAGTATTATACATATCCTTATATAGGTAAAAGAATTGTTGGTACTTCCCTTGGAATGTGAATCATACTTGTATATTTAGTTTTGAATCATAAATTATACATATTATAATTTATATGTTCTATCTGATTAGCATGATTTCTCATGGATGAACACCTTTGCTCAGCATGATACAAAGGTAATGATACCGAGTGAAGTAACGTTTTATATTCATATATGTATAATATATATATATATATATATATATATATATATATATATATATATATATATATATATATATATATATATATATAAGAAGGACATGACCTTCGGACAAATAACACCACCTTAATTCCACATCCAAACAAGGAAAAGAAATAAGATAATTCATTAGTCCTAAGCCCTTCAAATCTTATATATATATATATATATATATATATATATATATATATATATATATATATATATATATATATATATATATATATATAAACATGATTATGGCAATTATAATTTGAAATAGTTTATAAAACTTTTTTCAAAGAATTTAACGGAGTTTACATGACTTTAAAGATTTAACATGGCTTTAAGTCATTATGGAAATATTTGGTAATCCTTAAAAGCATAAGGAAACCCTTTGTCTGATTATTATCACATACAATTATTAACATAATTTATATTGTGTTCAACTTGTATTCCCCCCCTAAAAAGCATTTAAAAACCATTAAAAAGGTAGATTATAGGGGTATGAACTCACTTGATAAGTGGTAAATTGGGCAGCGTTTCGTTTCTATAGATGATCTTTCTCGAAGAAACCACGAGTTTTTGAGTAAAAACTGGGCTTTATGTGGGCAGCACTTCGACTGGAAAGAGGTTATCTTCTCGAGAATTTCGGGGCTTTAGGTCTTTCTTCAGGTTTTAGATACGATATCGGGGCCTTGGGGGCTCGTAAGAAAGTTTAGGGGGTGAAATATGTGAAAAAGGGTGAAATTTGGGTGAAATCCATCAAAAGTCCGAGAAGTCTCGCACCCTTTATATAGGGTGCGAGGGTTCGGCCAAGGGGTGAGTCATCGGACAGGTGGCAAGGGTTCGGACAGATGACGAGGGCGAAGGCGAGTCAACAGACACGCGTCAGAAGGAGAAGCGAGGAGGGTGGCAGTCTCGTATGCGTATTGGACCAGGAGAGGACCGGACTTCGGTCCAATCAGGAGGCGCCTATGACGACGTCGGACCAATCAGCGGGTTACATGCGTACTGCGGTCCAATCAGCAGCGAACACGTGTCCGACACGTGGAAGCCTAGCATGCGAGGGTGACGTGGCTAAAGGGTGGCCATGCGATTTTTCCCGGTTTTCTAGATTTTTCAATTTCGTGCCAAAAACTTGTGAAATTCATAACTTTCGCATACGAGCTCTGTTTTTGGCATTCTTTATATGCACGCGTAGGTAAAATTATACTCTACGACTTTCGTTTAGACTTTGTCGGATAATTTTGAATTTATTTTTAATATTCTTATTTTTAACAGCCCAGGACAGGAAATGCGTTAAAAATTCATAATTTCTTCATCCGACGTCCGTTTTCGTCTGTCTTTTTACTGTTGTACTACTTTTGACGAGACCTTCGATTCTCGTTTAAGTTGTGTCGGCTAAATATCGATCGATTTATATTTCGAATTTTTAGCTGTCTACTGCTAAACCGAAACTTAGAAAAATTACAACTTCCTCATAAGAAGTCATATTTCTACGTTCTTTTTATGAACGTTCTCGGTTTAATATATTCTACAACTTTCATTTAGATTGTTAAGGCTAAAAAGCCGTTTATCGAAAATTCACTTTTTACACTGAACAGCGTTTTGCTGGTTTTGTCGCAGATTTTCAATTCGTCATAACTTCTTCGTTATAACTCGAATTTCAGTGTTCTTTATATTTTTAGAAACCTTGTTACAATCTCTACCACATTGTTCATCCCAATTACGATTATTGATCAATTTATTTTTGACCTAAATTTGACTGGTGTCACAGTAACCTATCGTGTTAAAATATTCTTGTTTCTATGCCATTCCAGTTAACTTAGCTATGCATGTGAGTTCTATGAGTTCTCAACAGATTGCATAAGGAAAAACACCTTGTTCAATAAAAGTACATTGACTGGTATAGGTGAGTTGTTAAATAACTTTAAAGCAAGGGTAGGACCCTTGATGGCAAGAAATGAAGAATAAACAAGTTCTGTCCATAAGACTTTGGATTTGTCACAAACATTGTCTTATGATTATGGTTATGACAAATTCACATGGATAGAAACACGTACGCCATAAAATCTAAGTGTCATAAGGTTTCTCTCCGCTTCAAGAAAGTGATTGTGAGGAACGCTTTCACTAAGAGAGATTTTAAGAAGATAGCGATTGTGTAAATTGCATTTTCAAATTCGATTATGATTACGGAATCCCTCTTCATAGTTCGAATTGTGAGATTTGGCAATTAGTTTGAACATTCGAGACTTATTGCTATAAGTTCTAGAATTGTTTTAGACACACATGTGAGCTATCTAAGGAAAGGTGTATGAGTTTGAGAAGCCTAGATAAAGGCTTATCGAAGCATATCGTATTAGAAATATGAATTTTGGAAGTCAATAAGTATTGCTTTCTAGAAGTCCAATGGTTTTTTGAATACGTGTCAAAGCTAGTGGGAGCATAAATGTTATGCTGGCATGGATATAATTATCATGTTAGTGGGAGCATCATTATTATTTTAAGTATTGCAAGTTAGCAATATTAATTATAGAAAACAAAAGGTTCACTTTGCAAAGTTGCAGGGGTTGAAAAGTTGTTTTGCTATAATTAAGGGAGAGAATATTATACTTCTTTTCGAAATCTAAAATCTTAGATTGAGAAATTTTAATTCAACTTAGTTGAAGGACATATATGGATGTTATGTTGAAAAGATTCAACATAAAGGAATTCTATATATGGCAATATTATAGTAAGAAACTGGTAAAGTATCACATTTTTTTCATTATGAATCGTGTTCCATACGCTTCGGGTATAGGATCGATTGCATATGTTGTAATATTCGACCGTTCTAAATTATTTTCCAAATGCCTAGGGCATTAGAAGGGAAAAAGGGACTAGAACCGGATTGACTAAAATAATTAAACAACTATCAACGACAATCTAAGGTTCGCTAAGGATTGGTCGCTTGTGAGCAATTGTAAGTATAGTAATGAATGGGTCATATCGACATTATTATGAATAGATAAGAATATATTCACAATAAGTTGTCATATGGAAAATATGGAAATGTTTCCATATTGGGAGTTGGACGTTAAGAATTTATGTCTAGATGAGAAACTTTTATGCAAGAAGGATGTTCAAAGGAATGTAATTTGAATGTGAGACTTCGCATATGTGGAATTGCCTTGTAGCAATCTCTAATAGAGCACTTTGTAATTTCATTGGCAAAGTCTTGGTGACTTTTGTGCAATAAGATTACAAAAGGATCATTGCATAAAATGTTACCATCTAACACATTCTATTAGTGGGAAGAATTTGGTATTCTTACACTAATGATAAGGATTAGGGGTTGAGAAATAATGAGTATCATTGGAAATGAGTTCAAATGATTTATTTCACAAAGTATGGACCATAGGTAAACATAGTGTGAATGCTTGGAGCATGGGACAACTGTTGTTATAATTCAAGTAATAAGTTGATTATCTGAAACATTATACAATGAATAATGTGTAATCAATATGGTGACTAAATAAAAGGAGTTTTATTTATACTCAAAAGTTTGGGGCCATATTGGATTCGATTGTTCTTGTGTTTAACTTTGCAGGTTTTGACTTCCCGAATAATAAGATTATTCGAACGTTCCACAATCGCTCATTCTTTGGAAGTAGGTATGAAAGAAGATTGTCATGAATTGGTTTGTAGATTGTCTAAAGTGTATTAGACATAGCAAAAGTTTGTTGCAACGTTCATGAGTGCTCATGAATAAGATTTGAGCATTGGATTAAACCCACGCTCACTTGAATCACTTGATGGATTTTATCACGGGTGATTAGTGAGACGATAATATCTTATATTCTTGAAACCGAGATGTGTGTGTTGTATTCTGCAAAGTCGGTTGCACATTGATAATATGTAAACGCACCAGTAACTTGGTGTTATAAAACAAATTGTTGTGTGTGATTTGATGAGTAGGTACAAGCGAGCATTTAGTCAAAGTTTATCCGTTACTTTTACCCAAAGTGGGATAGAAGGGATATCTGTGGGCCCCTCGATGATTTAGTGATGACAACCTAAGCGCTTGGCCAAGCCGGGACTAAGTTGATGTGTTCAATTGTTGTCTGTTGTCAGTCGTCATAAATCGGTAAATCGGGAAACAACACATAGACTGAGAGAATGATTATAGTCCATCCCTCATGTCTATACGATATCTTGAATGGAGGAATATATGATCCCTTATCTAAAGGACAGATTACTGATAAGATCAGAGTTCGACAGCGTCTTTGAGAGCTGCAATTGCTAATCGGATTGTACTTGCATTATAGTTACTAGACTTATCCAAGTGGGAAACTGTTGGATTAGTGTCTAAGCCCGTAACTATATTTGGTATGTACTTGACCCGGTTGTGCATGGTCCTTTTGGGTTGCCTTCACCAAAGCAACTTGATAGGATGATTTATGGAGAGAGAGAGAGAGGTTATTATGGTTTATTAATATATTATATGAATAATATATTAAAGGGGAAATCATATTGTTTAATTAATATTAGTCAAGAATTGATAAGAATTAATTTTGTGGCTAAAAGACATTAATTAAGTAAAGGGGATTAAACCTGTCAATTGTGTGATAGTTGAATATCGGGCAAATGGACTCCATAGAAGTTGGAGTGGACGAAATCTATGGGGAAACATATTAGAATTCGTCCAAGGCTTCTAAGGAGGGAGTCCATGGGCTGCTTAGGGCCTAAGCAGTCAGATTAGGGTTTCCTAGTTCAAAACCCTAATAGCCTCACTATATAAGGAACCCCTAAGGCCCCAAAAACGTGTGGAAGTAATCCTTAAGGATTCTTAGTCGTTTTTGGTGCTCCTCCTCCCTCTCATAAGTCATTCTCTTGCTTGTGGTGTTGGTAATCCATTAGAGGAGTGACATTTGTGACTCTAAGCTCCAAGAGAAGAAGATTCAAGCCATTGTAGAAGACGTAATCATATAGATCTGATTTCTTACGTTGATTTCGAAATATGTATGCTAGATCTAGTGTTTATACGTCTTGGATGAATTGCATTTACAATAGAGAAACCTAGATCCAAGCTTTAGGGTTTGCATGAGCACATAGGATGTTCTTTTGTATAAAACCCATCATGCATTTCTTTCAAGGCTGTTAAATCATATAGAATTCCAGACCAATCTTCTTTTGGTCCTGTCTGGACGTTACCTCAACATATGTTGGACCTCATCCCTCCGATTCTGTTCATTTGCAAAATCATTTGGAGACTTCGATTGTGTTCGACCCAACACAGTCGACCCAAGTCCCCATTGAGCCCATTCCGGAAGTGGCCAAGCCAACATCTTCCGGACCAAGGAAGACCAAGAAGTCCGCCAAGCGGAAAACTTCTCCTACTAAGTCAAAGCCACAAAAGAGAACCAAAGTCGGCTCCTCCTCTCCACAGGAAGATGCTCATGACATTCCGGCTGACTTTTGTCGTCCGAACACCCCTCCTGCCCACTCATCTGAGGTACCCCTCAGTGTTTCAAAATCACAGGCACACACACACACGGGGAGTCTCCACATAATCCACCCTCACCTTCTCAAAAAGGTGATGCGGGTGTTGATCATAGTTCCTTGCCCCCTGGAACACACCCAGGTGTCACTTTTAATATCTCTGTTGTTTCTACACACACACACTCCGGAACCCCTGTTCCTGACCCCAAGCATTCCGAGGTTGGAGTTGTCCCTCCTACCTCCAGTGCCACAACTAGTCTGATACTCGGAAAGGGTACAGGATGACCAGGCATTAACGATCCTTTGTGGGAAGATTATGTGAACATGGCACACACTCGGCATCCGGAGCTCACCAGATCGCAAGTGGAATCAACCCTTATTTCCATGAAGAAGAGAGCCATGCAAAACAACTTGCCCTAGGTCTCTCCTAATGATGAGCTAATTGATCTAGAGTTCACATCCAGAGAAACTCCAAAGCCTCCTCGTCAAGCTTCCAATACTCCAGCTTCGGATGATGAGATTTCCAAAGAAGTTCTACTGACCACCGATGTTGCACATGTTGCTGATGCCAACATGGTTTCCTCAGTTCAACTTCACTTAAATCCATCTTCATCAAAGTCAGCATTTGATTTCAGATCCTCCTGTACTTAACATGAATCCGAATCAACACAAAAGCTTCATGATGATGTTGCAACTCATCCCATTCCTTCTAAAAATCCCACGGCTCACAAGGAAAATCCTTTACATTCAAATTCTGACACCGGATCCTCAGCTGGTGATTATATCGATCTGTTTGCTCTCCTTGAGATTCAAACAAACGTGTCCGATACCATGAATAAAGTCTCCTCAATCGAAACTTCCGTAACAGAGCTCAACACCAAAATGGATCAAAAGGTTTTCGGACTGGATTCCAAGCTCGATGCCATCATTCAGTCCTTATCCAATCAGTCCGGACCTTCAATTGCTGAAAGAGAAGCTCAGTTAGATCTGTTGGATAAGGTGTCTAAGTCCATAACTTATTTGGTATATACTTGACCCGACCCGGCATGGTCCATTTGGGTTGCACTTCACCCGAACTATTTATATGGATAACATTATGAGAAGAGTATATTTGCGGCTTATTAATATATTATAAGTTATAATATATTAATATGAAATTGTATTATTTAATTAGTATTCGTCTTAAATTAATTATGAATTAATTTAGTGATCAAATGGTGACTAATTAAACATGGGCTATTATATTTATATAGTGTGGGCTAACACTCATTATGGTAATGGGCTAAGCTTATATGGGAGTCCATGGATGATCCATGGAGCTCTTAACCCATGGATCCTTGGAAAGGAAAAGACATGGGTTATTAGGGTTTACCCTAATCATGTGCACTATATAAACAAGCTTGTGATGCATGAAATGACACCCTAGTGTGTGTGAAGAAAGGTGGCCGATTTCTAGAGCATAGATATACTCTCTCATAAGTTTTCCAAGTTTGTGGTGATTTGTGATTTCCATTTGAGGCATTCACATTATTGGTGCTTGGGTCTCAAACTCCTAAGGAATCAATTCACAAACAAAGGTATGTAATTGATCTAGTTCTTTTATGTTTAAAAGTTCCCCATGCCATGCTAGATAAGTTATAAACCTTGGAAAACAATTTTTGCATGTATTTTAGACAAACATAGATCCAAGGTTTATTAGGGTTGCATGTACACTTAGGAAGTGTTAGAATGCTCAAAACCCAACAATGGTATCAGATCCTAGGCTTGTTTGTTGATACTTGATGCAAATATGTGTTAAAAATCGAAATTTTTTGCTGTCTGGACAGTGGACTCGCCGAGTCCATGGGGGGACTCGACGAGTCCAAGTGAAAATTCATCCTACTCGTCGAGTAGGTTCGTGCACTCGACGAGTAGAATGAACTGACAGCATATTTTCGACTTTTGTTGCTGCAAATGGACTAGAAACATTACCCTAAACTTTTTTGGTGTTTTAAAACCTGTTTTAGATGGTGTAATGTTTATGCTAATCCATTTACAATGGCTTATATCAAAATTCCATGATTTTATGTGCTCATATAATTCTTGAAATCTTGATGACCATGTTTATGTTCTTATGAGTTTAGAAAGATGATAGGAATTATTTGCTGAATTGTTTATCATTAATTCTTGATCATTTATGTGTTTTGATGGAGTCCATAATTTGTCCTCAAGTTATGGATATCCAAATGTTACTTTCTTTTAAACACACATATAAACACATAAGTTACATAAAAATGAAGAGTCTTCATTTTTATGAACCATTAACTCATAAGTTATGAAATGAAAAGTTTCAAAACTTGCCCTCATTTTGGATTTTGTAAAGTTACACACACTTTAATATACTTTGATTCCAACCCTTAGAGTTTTAAAAGTTAAAATTGAACCCTTATACTATTTATAACATTAATGGTTAATTATTATATATATGTATAAGATCAATTCGTTTTACTGTTAGTAGGCCTCATTCACGAAGTCGGTCTATAAGGGGGGTATAAGGTTGTTGCCTATAAAATGACAACTTAATGGGTGTCCATTCTCACCCACCGCTTCCTTGATCGGTGGAGGGTCGTTAGCCGAACGGGTAGGATAATGACTTTAAATTCTCATTAAAAGTATAATGAATATTATAAAGTAACTAAACCTTTTATAAATTCCCAATCTTAGTTACTTTAGGAAAATGTGAATATGGTGCTAACCCATGAAATTCACACTTTGTACATTACCAAGTCGTTGATGGAGCGTGTGTGGTTAACCAGCACACTAACTTGGACTAGTAAGGATCACGAAGGGTGACTTAATGTTTATCATAGATCGGTGGAGCATGTGTGGTTAACCGGCACATCGATTAGGTGATAATATTAAGGGTACCAAGTGAGTTTGCATGGTTATTCACACCTTGTTTTGTGATCCTCTGCATCCCAGTCACAAAACCTGAAGGGCACAATCGAGATTGAAACATGCCATTGAAAGTTCAATTAATCTCAAAAGATCTAGGAGTTTCAAATCCAATTAAAACTTAATAATTTATTTCGTTTTTCATGGTGGAAATTGGTGAATCGTCATTCACCTACCTTCAAATATCTTATAGATTGGATGACGGCATCCCTATTCCAACTTATAAAATATTGTGTTGGGTCCTAGCCTTAATATTTCATATTGGGTGTTATATTAAGGACTTAAAATCAACTAACTTGAATATCTCCCATTGTAGATGTCTGGTTTTGACAACTGTGATCTTCCCAAATCTCATGGAAATCATACTTCTCTACCTCCACCTCCTCCATTTATTTTCCCTGACCCACAAGCTCGAAGACTAGAAAAATTCAAGGTCACTCAAGCCCTACAGGCAATGAAATATAAAGATGGAAGACCTGTGTGCACTCATGTCTTAGGAATGAAGTCACACTTTGACAGGTTGAGAATGTTGGGTGTCGTTGTCCCAAGGAAGTTGGCTATTGACTGAGTTCTTCAGTCACTTCCAGATTTATATAGTGAGTTCATTAAGAACTACTGTGTGATAGATCACGACATGACCCTAATAGATCTATCTTATTTGCTTGTTGCTGCTGAGTCAGAAATGATGTGGCGCAATGGTCAAGCAAAGATGGGTGGAAGGTCTATTTCTCAAACTTCCATGGACATGGACAATGGTAACATTGGAAGTCCAGAAAAGCCTTTTCTTTCCAATGGAAAGGGATCGGCCTTGGTCGACCTTGTTGACCAAAAGGCAAAGGGAAAGGCTAAGTCTGTGATAATCTCGTGTACCATTCCCAAAGAGTCTATATGTTTTTATTGTCATGAGAAGGGTCATTGGAAGCGAAGCTACCCTGAATACCTAAAAGATCTGAAAGCAAGTAGAAACAAAAGGTTTGACTCTGCTTCAGGTAAGTCCACTATCTAACTCTGTTAAGTTCCTTATTGATGATTCTTAATACAAAATGTGACTCGGTTACATTTTGGTGTCTAGCAGGATCAAGCAAAGGGAAGGACACTTAATAAAAGGAGTATGCTGAATCTGATAGCGAATATGGATGGTTCGAAGATCGGATTCTTGAGCTGCTACATAAGAGTTATGATAGATTGCTAGAAGATATGTAATAGCATAGTTTTCATTTAAAGTTGCATTGTAAGGAAAAAGTTTTTCCGCATTTATAAATAAATAAAATTTTGTTTTATTTTATTATATCTCCTTGCAATGGCATTTTATGAAAAATTGATGTTTGTATGGTTCTAGCAATAATGGAAATGTGCATTTGATTCTTTCATTAGTGGTAGTGTATAAATTTATCAAATAAGGAAAGATTCTCATCACCCAATGTTTCAATTGGACTGAAACTTGGAATCATGCAGGTTATATTGCATGATGAATGAGAATTTTCATTTTTGGAAAGTTAAGACTAATTCCCTGACCACATGTATATGTGAGACAGGTGAAAGACTAAAGGATCAGGTACACTGGGTGTGTGCAGGCCAAAGTCCATCACAACGATCGATAAGACTATTCATCATGATTTACCAAAGTTTAGTAAATATGGTTGTACCTACAAGTTGAAGTACAATTCTGAAATATTGGAAAAGTTTCAATGTATGGCAGGACGAATGGGAAGAATCAAATTGGGCAGAAAGATAAAAGTTTCTCAAATCTGAAAAGATGGGAGAGTACTTTAGTATCTTGTTTTATGATCATCTTAATGATTAAGAAACCATGTCACAATTCATCCTCTAAGGACATCTTAGTGAATTTTATGGCTAAGAAGAGGATTCATGAATTGTTGGAATGGTTAAAATCAAGAAGATGAATCATACTTCGTTCCAAAACAAGTCTTAGAGTCATACTCCAAGATTGTAACTTGAGTGACACATCTTAAAGAAGGTTTATAACGCTTGTCAAATGTAAGAGTAAAATGTTTTCTACTCTTGCACATTTGAGATTGGTAAGTTGTGATGTCTTGGATAAAGCAAAGACCAACTGACACCAATTATGTGAAGTGTTTATCTTGATAAGAATCCGTACGGACTCTTGAACGTTTGTTTGGTTGTCAAGGAATGATTCTTGACAAAGAGAAACTTGCATGTCAAAAGGACAGTGGGAGTCTTAAAGGTCTTCAGAGTTTCAAGAGCTAATCAAGGATAAAACCTATAGTTTATCGCTAGCACACGACTTGAGGTTTGTAACCTATCGTGTTGACATAATTCTTGTTTCTGTGCCTATTCCGGTAAAGTTGACTATGTATGTAAGTTATGTGAGTTCTCAATTGTGTACATAACAACTTGGAAGCAATG
The DNA here is from genome assembly GCF_052849685.1 of Lactuca virosa. Lineage (NCBI taxonomy): Eukaryota > Viridiplantae > Streptophyta > Magnoliopsida > Asterales > Asteraceae > Lactuca > Lactuca virosa. The sequence goes on along the minus strand of NC_136429.1, from coordinate 176,601,865 downwards.
GTAGGCCCTTGGGCTACCAAGAAGCAAGAAATCAAGATTGAACAAGTTCAATCCATATGTTTTGAGTTTGTCACTAACCTTGTCTTTTGATTACGGTTTTGACAAATTCATATGGATAGGAACACATACATCATAAAATCTAAGTGTCATAAGGTTTTTTCCGATTCATGAAAATGATGGTGAGGAAATGCTTTCACTAAGTAGATTTTAAGTAGATAGCCATTGTGTTGTTTGCATTATCAAAGTCGTTAGTGGAGCGTGTGTGGTTAACCGGCACACTAACATGGACTTGTGAGAAATGGCAAACAGGTCTAAACATTATGATTACGGCATCCTTCTTCATAATTGTTTAGACACACATGTGAGCTATCTAAAGAAAGATGTATGAGTCTGAGAAGCATAGATAAAGTGTTTTCGAAGCATCTCGTATCAGAAGTCTGAACTTTGTTGATGAAAGTCAATAAAGTATTGATTTCTAGAAGTCGATTTCGGAGTACATGTCAAAGCTAGTGGGAGCATAATTGTTGTGCTAAATAATTATTATGCTAGTGGGAGCATAATCAATTATGATGAGTATTGTTAATTATAGAAAACAAGAGTTTCACTTGGAAAAGGTTGTTTTGCTATAATTAAGGGAGAGGAGATTATACTTCATTTCAATCCTAAAAAGTTTGGATTGAGATTTTAATCATCATTAGTCAAGGACATATATATGGATTTTATGTTGGAATGGTTCAACATAAGGAAATTCTATATATATTGCGTTCTCAAATTCGATTATGATTACGACATCCCTCTTCATAGTCGTTTTTTGAAAACATGGCAAATAAAAAAATATTGTAGCAAAAGACTGATCTAGTATCAGGTCTTTGTGTGAGACATCATGAATCATGTCCCATATGCTTCGGGTATAGGATCGGTCACATGTGCTATAATATTTATCCGTTCTAAATTTTTCAAAATGCTTAGAGCATTAAGAAGGAAAAGTCTAGAATTGGATAAGACTAAAATGATTAAGCAATTGCCGAGGACAATCTAAGGTTCACCAAAGATTGGTTGCTCAGGGACAGTTGGAAGTATAATGTTAAATTTTGGAAGGAGCATATGGATATATTCTGAAAAGAGGTAGCTCTTGTTCAGATATGATAATCAAAATGGGAATATGGAAATTTTCCATACTGGGAGTTGGATATTAAGAATCTATGAGAAAGTTAGAAACTTTTATGCAAGAAGGATGTTCAAAGCAATGTACTTTGAATATGAGACTTCGTTTCCATGGAATTGATCTCCTTTGGAATACTCTGTAATGACCGTTGACAAGTTTTGTGACTTTTGTGCATAGTCATTGCAAGAGGATCAATGCATATAAGTTTGGAATCTAACAGATTACAGTAAATGACAAGAATTTGGTATTCTTTCATTTACGGTAAGGATTTGGGACTGTGAAATGAGCATCATTGGAATCATGTTCAATCGATCTACTTCACAAAGTAAAGATCATAGACAAACATAGTATGCATACTTGGTGTATGGCATGACTATTGTTTAGAAAACATAGTGTACATGCTTGGAGCATGGGACAACTATTGTTTTAATTCAAGTGTTAAGTTGATAAATCGAAACAGAATAATGTGGAATCAATATGGTGATGAATAAAAGGTGTTTTATTTATATTCGTAAGGGTTGAGACCATATTGGATTCAATTATTCTTGTGTTTCACTTTGCATGTTTTAACTTCCATAATAATTAGGTTATTCTTTCCGAATGATTAAGTTATTCAAACCATCCACAGTCGTTCATATGTTGGAAGTAGATATGAATCAAGACTGTAATGACTTGGTTGTAGAGGTCTAAGATGTTGGACATGGCTACAACACTCATGAGTGCTCATAAGTTATGAGTATTGGATTTAACCCACGCTCACTTGCATCACTTCATGGAATTCATCTCGAGTGATCGTGAGACGGTAATATCATATAAGTCTTCAAACCTAGAGATATGAGTTGTTACCTATGAGTTGGTTGTACATTGATTGCACGAAAACGCATCAGTAACTTGATGTTATAAAACGTGCCTTTGTGTATAATTCAACAAGTAGTAGAAACAAGTATATGAGTCGAAGTTTATCTGTTCCTTCTAGTCCTTGGAGGATTAGAAGCGATATCTGGGCCCCTCGATGATTTTGTTTTGACCTATGTTCTGGGCCCAGTCAGAACTAAATTGATGTGTTCGATTAAGTTCTTTGTCAAACAAATCGGAAATCAGCAAACAAACTGCTGGACAATAAGTAAGACATTGTTCCATGTATTTTTCCGGCTGATATCATGAGAGTAGAGGATTATATGATCACTTATCTAAAATGGCGCTTCATAGTTCAACAGAGTTTTCGAGAGCTACGATTGTCGGTTGGTTCCTGAAGTCATATAGGCAAATATAGTTATTAGACTTATCCAAGTTGGAGACTGTTGGATAAGGTGTCTAAGTCCATAACTTATTTGGTATATACTTGACCCGACCCGGCATGGTCCATTTGGGTTGCACTTCACCCGAACTATTTATATGGATAACATTATGAGAAGAGTATATTTGCGGCTTATTAATATATTATAAGTTATAATATACTAATATGAAATTGTATTATTTAATTAGTATTCGTCTTAAATTAATTATGAATTAATTTAGTGATCAAATGGTGACTAATTAAACATGGGCTATTATATTTATATAGTGTGGGCTAACACTCATTATGGTAATGGGCTAAGCTTATATGGGAGTCCATGGAAAGGAAAAGACATGGGTTATTAGGGTTTACCCTAATCATCTGCACTATATAAACAAGCTTGGGATGCATGAAATGACACCCTAGTGTGTGTGAAGAAAGGTGGCCGATTTCTAGAGCATAGATATACTCTCTCATAAGTTTTCCAAGTTTGTGGTGATTTGTGATTTCCATTTGAGGCATTCACATTATTGGTGCTTGGCTCTCAAACTCCTAAGGAATCAATTCACAAACAAAGGTACGTAATTCATCTAGTTCTTTTATTTAAAAGTTCCCCATGCCATGCCAGATAAGTTATAAACCTTGGAAAACAAATTTTGCATGTATTTTAGACAAACATAGATACAAGGTTTATTAGGGTTGCATGTACACTTAGGAAGTGTTAGAATGCTCAAAACCCAACAAGATCAACTAATCTCACTCCGACTCAAGCACTCTATAGAAGAAGTGGAAGCTAACTATGATGCCTCGGTTGATCACTATCTTGATACGATCACCACAATGCTCAAGGTCCATGATGACTTGGTTACTTCTACCAATGATCTTATTAAGCAGGCCCATGTTCGTCATGAGAAACAAATTCAAAGACTGGAGAAGGAAATCAAGAAGAATGATGAGATTAATCTCATATTTGAACAAGTCCTCATCAAACTCCTTCGATCCACTTAGAACATTGTTGACGTTCTGAATCGAAAGTTTGATGAGATGTTAGCCGTCCTTAGACACCTGTTCGATCATCTCGCTACTCAAGCGCCCACTTCCGAAGCATATGATGCTCTCACTCTACAACTCAACACCGGACTTCAAAAGGTGTTTGAAAATTTTGATGGTTTAAAGGACTCTCTATTGCTTGCACCGGTTCCGCGATTCACCGATGCAAGAGGGGGCGAAGGCTCAAGTCGAGCATGGAAATCAGCCTCAGAGTTCTCACTCCGGGATGAAAATGATTCTAATTATGATGAGCTGAAAATTCTTTCCAACTCCCCTCCCAAGATCAATGATGAAGAAGACAGTGATGAAGAGAAGTATGTTACGAATGGAGTTCTTGGTCTCGAGGCTCCAAACAAGCCTTTTCCAAAGGTGATGACAGAGGAAGAAAAGAGAATATAGTCCGTAGTCTCTTGTCCATCCTCTTTTCCAGACGCTCTCCGAAGGGCAATTCAAATGGCCAAGGCGAAATCAATTCTCACAACCCAAGCTTTCCGAGCCACTCCTTCAATGCCTCCTCCTATTCCGGCTCCAAAGGTCGCTCCTTTAGACCAGGTTTCTCCACTCCGGATCCCTGATGAATGTCCGGAAGAACCTCTTCCGAACCCTACTCCAGAATTTGTTGTTGATGAGAACATGCAGTTCATCATGTCTGCATTAAACAATGACAAAGGCAAAAAGCCTATGACAGCCGAACAACAAGCCTTCCACTCCGGACCACCTCTAAAGCAAAAACAAGGATGGTCTCAGGAGGAAATTAACAAGGCATTAGAGGACAACATCCAGATCCAAGCTCTCAAGGATAATCCTAACCCGATGCGTGAAATATCTCCTCTATGCCGTGAAGGCATTCTCCGTGATCATGAAATCATTCCTTTCATGTATTAGGATGTTCCGAAAAATGACTCTGAACAACTTGATCTTCCTCTTTCTCCATACATCAAATACTACATCAAATTCCCTCTTCACCTCAATGACGATCCGGAAGTGTTCCTCCGGACTGAGCGTGAAAGACTTGAAACAGTCTACTCCAAGAATGCACAACCTCTTAAGGAAGTTTGGACGAGGAAAAGAATTACCAAAGTCCATGGATTTGCAAGAAAAATCATAGTGATGTTCGAGCCTAACTACCCATTATTTCGATTCCACATCTTCCAGAACAAACCAACTTACCAGACCATCACTGATGCTGATTTCCCTTCGATGAATCTGAATGACATTCTTACATTTGCTGCTCACTACCGAGGAATTCAAAACAATGATATCAGCATGGGTGCTTAGCATGCTGCTCTAAGTTTCCTCAAGGATTATGTCGCGGAGTTTTGCAGATGCGACTATGAGCTAGCCCACTTATACGGAACTGAACAACTTTATTGCGAAAATCGACTTTGTTCTTCCGGAAGCTGAATTGCTAGCAGATGGTCCAATCGATCACCTGGTTCTAGGGTTTGTCTACACAACCAGGAAGACAAACAAGAAGAACTTTTTCCGAGTCCTTGACAAACACCTAGTTCCTACCAAAGCCCTTCGGAAGTTCATTTCTCGTGCATCCAAGTCTAAAGCTCCGAAATAGGTCAAAGCAAAGTTTGTAAGTCAACTGACCTGGTAAATTGAAGTCAGAGAATGGTTGTTCAGAGCCTACACCTTCATCATGGAAGAATCCATATAAGCTGATTGGATTGCAAAGTTCACTTAGGGGGAGATTGTTGGAACCTGATAGTGAACCTCTAGCAATCATACATCCAAACGTCAATTCCGAAGTCAGCAAGTGTTCCAAAGTGAAGACTAGTCCGGAATCTGTCCGGACTTGGAGAGTAGAAGATGAGAAGTTTAGAAGTGAATACATTCTGGAATGGACATTATTTCCGGAATGTGTGATGATCCAGAGTCACCGTTCTTGTCTGTTATTGTATTAATTACTTTTGTCTCTTTGCATGATTAGACATTTCATAGGACATAGTATGTTTGTCAACTTGGACAATCAGCATGTAAGAATCATTCCTTTTATCCGGTCCTATGTATGTTTACTGGTTTGTACCATGCTTCAAACACTCCTTTTTAAAGGAGCTTTTGTCACACCCCCAAACCAGACAGCGGAAACGTCCGGGGGTGGAGGACTTCATTTGTAGTATCACAACATATGCATTATAGTAATCAGAGTACAAACAACCACTGTATTTAAAAAGTATAAGTATTTACATGTGTTTCATCATAGTATACTGAAACCAAAATTTATACAAAAGAAGAAGACAAGAGATAAATTGCTCCATCTTCTCAAAAGCTCGGGGAGTACCTGTCTACTAGTTCCCTGAGAATACAAGTAATTTGAAAAGAGACTATCAACATAAAGTTGAGTGAGTGCATAAGTATTTATGGTTGAAAGAATGTTTTCTGTTTCTTGAATATGTAAACTGTTCTAGAAAATCCTATATTTTCTGCTGTATATGAAAAGTAGTTTTAGTTACATAAAACTGTTCTATTTGTAAACCAATGTTTTGTGCTTGTAATCCTTTTGTAAACTTGTGTCTGAGAGTGTGTCTGATTTCATCAACTGTTATTGTAAACTGTAATGTAATACTATAAACTATATCTTGTAAACTAGTACTTTGAAAATGTACTTAGGTTTAGTTAATTATACACTAACGTATTGTTAATATCTTTTATATGAGTTATTATAACCATACTGACTGGATGGCCTGATCCAACGCTATGAATGCGCTGAAAACTATTGATAACAATTATCACTCACAGACGTGTATGCCTGACTGTAGCTAGCAGTCCGAGTGCGGGTTTGTTAATCCCAATATAGATCTATACACACATTGTTTTGATCCCGTGTTGGAGATTCTGGTTATAATGTCAGGACTTTACTATATTGTTTAAATGAATTAAACAACTTGTACCACTTGACTCATAAAAATCATATAAACATTACATGTATAATAGTTAAGAAAAACCCAATCGTTCTGAAATAAATGACAGATTGTATGTTCTTCAATTGGTATGCTTAACATGTATCTGAAAGATGTATACTATTGATTAGTTTTGAATCAAACCTTTATTCTTATAAGACAATGTAATTTAGTATACTTGAATAGTGAATTAATGTTCTATGAATCATAATCTATACCTATTATAATTTATATGTACTTTCTGAACTGATACTGAGTATTTATGAATGCAACCCCTTGCCCAACATGTTACAAAGGGTAATTGAACTTATTGAACTAACTTTTATACTTGTATACATATACAAATATATATAAGTAAAATTTAAATGGCACTCGGACAAACAACTGATACTTGTAATCCCACATCCAAACAAGGAAAAGGAACCAAAGTGGGTTATCAGTCCTAAGCCTTTTCAATCTTATTTATATAAATATATATATATGTATATATATATATATATATATATATATATATATATATGTATATATATACTAGTATGATTCTTGGGAGATATATAAGTTTATAAAAACATTTAAAAGAAGTTTGATATTTTGAAATTCATTTTAGTGACTTGATGTCATTTTGATATAATAATTGAAAAACCATTTGATTTGACGATAAATGAAATCCATTTTGATAAGATATTTGAAACCATTTGTTTATAACACAAAATCTTTGTGTTAGACTTGTATTCCCCCCCCCCCCAATTAAAACAGTAAAAACTATGAAAATACGGGGGTATGAACTCACCTGTAGTGAGTGATTCGAGTGAAAGGTTGAGGTAGGATGCTAAGTGTCAAGTGAAGTCTTGATACGTATATGGATATAATTAGTGTATATAACAACTAATTATGATAGGAAACCACTCTAGGGACTAGAAAACACTTGAATGGAAGTGTTACAATCACATGTGATTGAATAAGGGAGGTTCATGGCCACACTAAGGTGTGTACGACCATGGGGTTCACGGCCCCTGACTGTACGGCCGTACACTCATGAAGAAGTATTAAAATGAGGTGTTTTAAGGTCATATCTAGCATCAAGGAAGTGTTCTTGGTCCCATGCTTAGCTTTAAGGAAAGTTTAAGGCCAACTGTCAACATCAACAAGTGTTTACAGCCCTATGAGGTGTGTACGGCCGTATAAGGGTCTACGGCCGTACACCCTTCATGTTCTTGCTAAGATGGTCGATTTTAAGATGAATAACAAGTGTTTCTAGTAGATAACAAGCATAGGAAGCAGTTACTCACAATTTGGAAGCTTGATGAGGGTTCACGGCCACCAAGAACTAGTGTGTTCTTGGTGAAAGATGAAGATCTAACCAAAGATGAAATTCATGGAATGAAAACATGGATTCTTCACTAGTTAAAGCAATGAAGCAACTAATCGAGGTAGGAAACACTTACATCTTTGAAGATCTAAGTGAGAAACTGGATGATAGTTGAGAGAGAATCCGAATTCTTAAGGTGAAAGTGTGAAAGATTGTGAAGAAATGAAGGAAAAGTATATATATATGTTTGGATTCATAGCCACCATGGGTGTACGGCCGTACATTCATGTGTACGGTCATACACTCATGTTTACGGTCGTGTACATGTGTACGGCCGTACACTCCTCTAAATGGAGTGTTTGGCCCGAATGCAATACGATGAACTTAAGTTAACTCATCCCTAAACCCAAACCTTGAATGTACTAGACTTAGAACATTCAAACAGACCCTGAACAATGCTAAAAGATAGCAAAAACGAGTCTGACTGTGATTGAATTTGAAAGACTGTACAAGATAGAAATTTCGGGTTGTCACATTATCCCCCCGTTAGAGAGAATTTCGTCCCGAAATTAGGGTTTAAGCAATTAAGCAATTACAAATAATTAAGCAAAAAGATGAGGATATTTCAATTTCATTTGATCCTCGCGCTCCCAAGTGAATTCAGGTCCCCGCTTGGCATTCCAGCGAACCTTCACTATAGGAAGACAGCTTTGCTTAGTTTGTTTGACCTCTCGGTCCATGATTTCTACTGGTTCTTCCACGAAGTTGAGGCTCTCATCTATCTCGATTTCGTTGAGTGGAATTACAAAAGTCTCGTCGGACAGACACTTTTTCAAGTTCGAGACGTGGAAAACAGGATGTATGTTACTTAATTCTTGAGGTAGTCTGAGTTTGTAAGCTACTTGACCGATTCTAGCAAGAATATCAAATGGTCCTATGTACCTTGGATTCAGCTTGTCACGCTTTCTAAAGCGTATCATGCCTTTCCAGGGTGAGACCTTTAACATGACGCGGTCACCAACCTGGAATTCCAAAGGTATTCTTCTTTTGTCAGCGTAGCTTTTCTGTCTATCTCTGCAAGTTTTAAGTCGCTCCCGAATTTGTACGATCTTCTCCGTGGTTTCGCGAATGATTTCCGGAACAGTGAGAGCACCGTCAGGAACTTGACTTCTAGCTAGCTGTGTGTCACCCACTTCAACCCAACACAGAGGTGATATGCACTTACGGCCATAGAGAGCTTCGAAAGGAGTAGCCTTTATGCTTGAGTGATAACTATTGTTGTAAGAAAATTCGACAAAGGGTAAACGAGTATCCCATGCCTTACCAAAGTCTATCACGCAAGCTCACAACACATCTTCTAAAGTTTGAATCGTCCTCTCACTTTGTCCGTCAGTTTGTGGATGGTAGGCGGTACTAATGACCAACCTAGTTCCCAAATAGTTTTGTAAAGACTGCCACAAACGAGAAGTGAATCTACTATCTCGGTCAGAAATAATAGATATTGGCACACCATGCAGTCTAACGATTTCTTTGAGGTAAGTTCTTGTTAGCTTCTCCATCTTGTCGGTCTCTTTGATTGGTAAAAAGTGTGCGGATTTGGTTAATCTATCGACAATTACCCAAATAGTATCATAACTACCCGATGTCTTGGGTAACTGGGTTATGAAATCCATTGTAATCCGCTCCCACTTCCATTCAGGGATTTCAGGTTGTTGTAATAAACCTGAAGGTTTCTGGTATTCTATATTGACTTTGGCACAACTAAGGCACTTGCCCACAAAGGTAGCAATTTTGGCGTTCATGTTAGGCCACCAGTATAGTTTCTTGAGGTCCAGATACATCTTGTCCGAACCTCGATGAATGGAGTATTGGGTTTTGTGTGCTTCATTCATAACCACTTCTGTGTAACCACCGAACTTTGGTGTCCAGATCCGGTTCATGAAACAATAGACTCCATCCTCCCTGACTTTGAAGTTTTTATCCATTCCTCTCAAAGTTTCAACTGCGACGTTTTCAGGTTTTAAGGCCTCGAGTTGAGCCTCTATGATCTATGTGGACAGATGTGAATGGATTGTCATGGTCAACGACTTTACTCGGCGTCCCGAGTATTCTTTTCTACTAAGGTCATCAGCTACTATGTTAGCTTTACCAGGGTGATAAAGAATCTCACAATCGTAGTCGTTCAGTAGCTCCACCCACCGTCGTTGTCTCATGTTTAGCTCTTTTTGATTGAAGATATGCTGGAGACTTTTATGGTCCATGAATACTGTGCATTTTGTGCCATATAAATAATGTCTCCATATCTTCAGAGCAAATACCATTGCTCCTAGTTCAAGGTCATGTGTTGTATATTTGACTTCATGTGTTTTTAGCTGTCTTGAGGAATAGCATATAAACTTTCCTCTTTGCATAAGAACACATCCAATCCCTTGATTAGAAGCATCACAGTACACTACGAAATCCTCTGTTCCTTCAGGAAGATACAGGATCGGTGCACTACACAAAGCTCGTTTCAGCATTTGGAACGTTGTTTCTTGCTTTTCTCCCCAGCTAAAAGTTACACCCTTTTGCGTCAGGGTGGTAAGAGACTTAGCTATTCGAGAGAAATTCTGGATGAATCTGCGATAATAGCCAGCAAGACCTAAGAATTGACGGATTTCTGTAGGTGTTTTTGGTGCTGACCAGTTTTCAATTGCCTTTATTTTGGAATGGTCGACGTGTATTCCTTCTGAATTGATCACGTGACCTAGGAAATCAACCTTCCTGATCCAAAATTCACACTTTGAAAACTTCGTATAGAGTTTCTCTGATCTAAGAGTTTGCAATACTTGACGAAGATGTTGGCCATGTTCCTCTTCACTTCTTGAGTAGATAATGATGTCGTCAATGAAGACTATGACGAATTTGTCCAGGAATGGACGACACACTCTGGTCATTAGGTCTATGAACACAGCATGTGCATTCGTCAATCCGAATAGCATCACTACAAACTCATAATGACCATAACGAGTTGTGAACGCGGTTTTGGGAATGTCATCCTCCAAAATCCGTAACTGGTGATACCCGGATCTTAAGTCTATTTTTGAGAAGTAGCTCGCACATTGAAGTTGGTCGAACAGATCTTCAATGCGAGGCAGAGGGTATGGTAAGTTTATTCAGCTCGCGGTAGTCTATGCACATACGGAATGATCCATCCTTCTTCTTCACGAACAAGACCGGTGCTCCCCAGGGTCAGAAGCTTGGTCTTATGAAACCTTTGCCAAGGAGTTCATTAAGCTGGCTGGATAATTCCTGCATTTCAGAAGGTGCAAGACGATAGAGGGATTTGGCTACAGGGGTAGCTCCAGGGATTAAGTCAATTTTGAATTCGACTTGTCGTTCGGGAGGCACTCTTGGAAGATCATCGGGAAAAATGTCGGGAAAGTTGCAGACCTCAGTAATGCTCGCGATGTCTTTCACTTCTTGCTTTTTGTCTACCACGTGAGCTAAGAAAGCACAGTACTATTTGCGAAGGTACATATGTGCCTTGATGCAAGAAATGATCTGTAGGTTCGTTCCGGGTTTGTCGCCGTAAATAACAAGAGTTTCGTTAGTTGGCAAGTTCAAACGAATGGCTCTTTCATAGCATAGAATGTCAACATGGTTAAGGCACAACCAATCCATACCTATTATGACGTCGAAACTTTTGATAGAGACTGGCATAAGGTCTATTGGGAACGAAAAGTTATTCATGGTAAGAATACATCCTATGTATATATCGTTGGTGGATTCGGATTTCCCGTTAGCCATTTCGACTGTGAATGTTTCTTTTAGTGGTTGGGAGTTTTGATTTAGCAAGTGTTTGAAATTATGGCCCACAAAGCTCTTCTCAGCACCACAATCAAATAGAATGCAGGCAAAAGTGTTGTTGAGAAGGAACGTACCCGTGACTACTGTGGGGTCTGCTACCACTTCTTCGTGACCCAAGGCTAAAATTCTCCCAACTCCACCGGCATTTCCAGCTTTAGGACAATCTTTCTTGAAATGCCCCACATCACCACATTGGTAGCATGCTTGAACTACTCCAGCAGCAGGTACTTGGTTAAGTGGTTGAGGTGGTGCTCTACAGAATCGGGCAGTATGCCATTTTCTGTTGCAGTTACAACACTGCATTTCCCGGTAATTTCCATTATGGTGATAATTGCCCTTGTTGCACTTGGGGATGTTACCATCATAAGTCTTAGCTGGTGCAGAGTTAATAGGAACAGCAACAAGTACAGTAGCAGCGTTAACTACAAATAGTTGTTGCTTCTTTGAGGATTCTTGTGAAAACTTGCCCTTCCTCTTGTTCTGACCCTTGTTGTTGTTGTTGTTGTTGTTGTTGTTGTTGTTGTTGTTGTTGTTGTTGTTGTTGTTGTTGTTATTGTTGTTGTTTCCCTTCAGTTGTTCTGGTGCAGCAACCACTGATTTTTTACGGGCTCCATGGTCAATAAGAGATTGTGCCAGCTCTTTGGCACTGTCAAAGGTTACAGGCTTCGAAGCTAAAACACTTGACTGAATTTGGGGCGACAGTCCCCAAATATATCTCTCAATCTTTTTGCTCTCCAGAGCAACCATATCCGGGCAAAGAATTGCCAGATCACAGAATCTACTAGTATAGGTTGATATATCAGAACCAACCATTGTAAGACTCTAGAGCTCTTGCTCGAGTTTCTGAATTTCCCCTCGCGGACAGTATTCCCGCATTAGCATGGCTTTTAAGTTCTCCCAGCTTATCGAGTTATCCACTACCAGAGTAAGTGACTTAACGTGGCCATTCCACCACGTTAAAGCTATATCCAACAAGGTACAAGCAGCAAATTTGACTTTGCAGCTCTCTGGACAGGAGCAGATTTCGAAAATTGCTTCTGTCTTCTCTATCCACTGTCTTAATGCAATAACTCCTCCAGTCCCATTAAAGGTCATGGGTTTGGCATTTGAAAAATCTTTATAAGTGCACTCTCACGAATGCCCATGACTCTCGCCATGGTTAGAAGGATGTGCACCAACTCCAGACCCACTAGCATTAGGAGTATTGATATGAGACATGGCAGCAGCTATAGCCGCCGTGAGCACCGCTTGGAACATAGCAGCGTCGAACTGAGGGGGTGGTGGTGGAGGTGGCACCGGTGCTTCATTAACAGTGTTACGTCTTGGATTTCTACGAGGAGGCATCTTTCTCTATAAAAGTTAAAAGATACAAAGATGGTAAGATATCAAGAGTGAATATGAATTTTGATACCTCTTAACTAAAACATATAGTTCAACATGAATTTTGTAATGAATTGGAAATAGAAGTCTACGACAAGTACAACTTGTAACTGAATGATATGAAATTGAATGGTTATTTTTCAAAGAGTACGAAAATGTATGTCGATTAAATTGGGATATTGAATACATAAAGTCTGGAAAACTTAACCCTAAACAGGTCTGCAATATACCAAATTCTGGGAAAAACATCGACATCATACTGACTTACTGAAAATAAAATTTTCGCGGTCTTACTGAAAAACATGAAAAATAATGCTAGAACCTATCTGTAGACTTAAACTATAACGAAAAGAGTGAACAGAGAATGAGTAGAGCATCTCCTATTGGGGACGGGTATCACTTTGACGAAACCTCAACTCAGCCAGTTGACGCTCCACATCAAGCAGATGTCTTTCATATACTGTTAGACGTGCTCAGAGCTCTATGACTTCAGCTCGAGTTACAACTAAATCTTGCAGTAAGGCTTCATTGTCTCTCATTGCTCTGTCACGAGCATCTTCAAGATGACAAATGTGGAATGTATTAACTCCTGCATTGACATCAACTTCCATGATTCGGTTGATGGCTGTCCTACCCTGTATTTCATTTCGAGCAACCCTACATACCAGAATTGGCAGGACTCTGTCTGCTGAGCCTCCTTCGCTCAGGTTGTAGAAGCTTCTGTCTCCATTGAATGGCATAGGTTGACCCTTCTATTGACTCCATGTTTCCAAGATTTCCGCCCACAGAGGTGTCGGGCCTTGAAAAGTAATCGACGAGGGTTAGGATTTTGGGCAACTGGTGGTGGATTATAGGCTTCTAATTCGGAATCATTATCTTCAGGAAAATTTTATGCAAAATCATCATCTAATGGAATTTCATGATTTTCTTCTGGCTCTGCATCTTGTCCTTGATCGGGGAAGTACGGGTCTCCACGTAAGTGAAATCCAGCCATTGTTATCTAAGCGAGAATAGGGATAAGAGATATAGAATATAGTTAGTAACGATAGATTAAGGATACAAGTTTCTACGAGGGAGACCTACAGTTAACAAGTAATGTATTCTGTATGATTTGTTCTAGGTAGTACTATAACTATAAAGTGTATACTAATTATATATAACTTGGGTATATTCGACCTTTGATTAAATGACCCGGCTCTAAATCCACCACCAAACAAGGAACAGGAAATGAAGCTAGATCACTTATTCTAAGTCTATATAACTTTAATTATGTAGAACTGTGATATAAACTTAATATTTATAGTTCTACCCTCAATTGTTCTATTGTTTTCACATGTTTGTTATAAGTATATAGTGCCTAAAATACCCCTATAGTATTTTAATCTTTATGTTATGTTCTAGAGTTCTTCTGAATATGTATAGTTGGTAAGTTTTAGACATGTCGCAACACCACTATCACTCCCAAACACATGTTAGTCATATCTCAAATCAATATAGTTGATCAGGCTATATTAATCCCAGATATGATTACATAACTGTCCAGGTTTAATTGTAATGTCCAACATCCAAATACTTTTAAGTTCGTATGACTCTGATATTGTACTTGTAGGTATGAGTGTTAGTATACTTCTTGTAAAACTACTTAAATTTTTAAAAAGTATACTTGTAGTCAGAGCTCTCAGCCCCAAATGTATTTATAGTTTGTATATCTTTTATGGATTGATATACTAAGTTCACTATAAACAATGCTCTGATACCAATCTGTCACACGCCCAAACCAGACGGCGGAAATGTCCGGGGGTGGAGGACTTCATTTGTAGTATCACCACACATGCATTAAAGTAATCAGAGTACAAACAACCAATGTATTTAAAAAGTGTAAGTATTTACATGTGTTTCATCATAGTATACTGAAACCAAATATTTATACAAAAGAAGAAGACAAGACATAAATAGCTCCATCTTCTCAAAAGCTCGGGGAGTACCTGTCTACTAGTTCCCTGAGAATACAAGTAATTTGAAAAGAGAGCATCAACATAAAGTTGTGTGAGTGCATAAGTATTTATGTTTGAAAGAATGTTTTCTGTTTCTTGAATATGTAAACTGTTCCAGAAAATCCTATATTTTCTATTGTATATGAAAAGTAGTTTTAGTTACATAAAACTGTTCTATTTGTAAACCAATGTTTTGTATTTGTAGTCCTTTTGTAAACTTGTGTCTGAGAGTGTTTCTGATTTCATCAACTATTATTCTAAATTGTAATGTAATACTGTAAACTATATCTTGTAAACTAGTACTTTGAAAATGTACTTAGGTTTAGTTAATTATAGACTAACGTATTTTTAGTATCTTTTATATGCATTATTATAACCATACTGACTGGATGGCGTGATCCAGCGCTATGAATGCGCTGAAAACTGTTGATAACAATTGTCACTCACAGGCGTGTATGCCTGACTGTAGCTAGCAGTCCGAGTGCGGGATTGCCAATCCCAATATAGATCCCCTGCTGGAGATTCTGGTTATAATGTCAAGACTTTACTATATTGTTTAAATGAATTAAACAACCTATACCACTTGACTCATAAAAAGCATATAAACGTTACATGTATAATAGTTAAGAAAAATCCAATCGTTCTGAAATAAATGACAGACTGTATGTTCTTGAATATTTATGCTTAACATGTATCTGAAAGATGTATACTCTTCATTAGTTTTGAATCAAACCTTTATTCTTATAAGACAATGTACTTTAGTATACTTGAATAGTGAATATTCATGAATGCAACCCCTTGCTCAACATGTTACAAAGGGTAATTAAACTTAATGAACTAACTTTTATACTTGTATATATATACAAATATATATAAGTAAAATTTAAATGACACTCGGACAAACAACTAATACTTGTAATCCCACATCCAAACAAGGAAAAGGAACCAAAGTGGGATATTAGTCCTAAGAATTTTAAATCTTATTTATATAAATATATATATATATATATATATACTAGTAAAATTTTTGGAGAAATATAAGTTTATAAAAACATTTAAAAGAAGTTTGATATTTTGAAATTCATTTTAGTGACTTGATGTCATTTTGATATAATCATTGAAAAACCATTTGATTTGATGATAACTGAAATCCATTTTGATAAGATATTTGAAACCAGTTGTTTATAACACAAAATCTTTGTGTTAGACTTGTATTCCCCCCCCCCCCCCCACCCCCTTAAAACAGTAAAAACTATGAAAATACGGGGGTATGAACTCACCTGTAGTAAGTGATTCGAGTGAAAGGTCGAGGTAGGATGCTAAGTGTCAAGTGAAGTCTTGAACACAACGGATCCTTTTAAGCATATACTGATACATATATGGATATAATTAGTGTATATAACAACTAATTATAATAGGAAACCACTATAGGGACTAGAAAACACTTGAATTGAAGTGTTACAATCACATGTGATTGAATAAGGGAGGTTCATGGCCACACTAAGGTGTGTACGGCCATGGGGTTCACGGCCAATGAGTGTACGGCCGTACACTCATGAAGAAGTATGCAAATGAGGTGTTTTAAGGTCATGTCAAGCCTCAAGGAAGTGTTCTTGGTCCCATGCTTATCTTTAAGGATAGTTTAAGGCCAACTATCAACATCAACAAGTGTTTACGACCCTATGAGGTGTGTACGGCCGTACACCCTTCATGTTCTTGCTAAGATGGTCGATTTTAAGATGAATAACAAGTGTTTCTAGTAGATAACAAGCATAGGAAGCAGTTACTCACAATTTGGAAGCTTGATGAGGGTTCACGACCACCAAGAACTAATGTGTGTTCTTGGCGTTCTTGGTGAAAGATGAAGATCTAACCAAAGATGAAATTAATGGAATGAAAACATGGATTCTTCACTAGTTAAAGAAATAAAGCAACTAATCAAGGTAGGAAACACTTCCATCTTTGAAGATCTAATTGAGATACTGGATGATAGTTGAGAGAGAATCCAAATTCTTGAGGTGAAAGTGTGAAAGAGTGTGAAGAAATGAAGGAAAAGTATATATATATATATATATATATATATATATATATATATATATATATATATATATATATATATATATATATATATATATGTTTAACCACCTTGGGTGTACGGCCGTACACTCCTCTAAATGGAGTGTTTGGCCCGAATGCAATACGATGAACTTAAGTTAACTCATCCCTAAACCCAAACCTTGAATGTACTAGACTTAGAACACTCAAACAGACCCTCAACAATGCTAAAAGATAGCAGAAACGAGTCTGACTGTGATTGAATTTGAAAGACTGTACAAGATAGAAATTTCGGGTTGTCACAGCTTTCAACGCAATGTTAAGAGATATTTCACTTATTTTGACATTTACTAAGTTACTTCAATTCACTTTCAAACATTCTTCTTGTTCTACATTTATTAACGTTATTTTGATCTTTTATTCTCATTCTTCATTTATGGCTTGATCATTTGTTGAATGCATTAACTCAGACTTGACTGGTATATCATGGCTTGACTAGAACATTTATTAGCAGGCATACATTGATCTTAAGCATTCACCCAAGGTTTGAGTTTTCAAACCTTGTCCCTGCGCATCAGATCTATTTGTTCTCTCAGATACATGATACATGGTTTTCTTTATGATTATGGATGATTAATAGTTTTATATTAAGTTTCAAAATGAAAATTTTGGACCGTATTTTTGGGATGTTTCAAGATGGTATCAAAGCCTTGGTTTGAGGGATTCAGGCACACTTTCGAGTGTGTCTGAACTCAAACTAAGGAATTGGTATGAAAATTTTCAAAAGAAAATCATTTTTATAAAAGAAACTTTGAGAAAAAGAAAATAATTTTAGAAAAGTGGAAAGGATTTTGAAAGAGGAAGAGGGTGTGGTGCATGCAATTAGCCGATCTCAAGTAAGTACTCCCAAATTACCCATACAAGTATATGTTATGATATGATTATCAGCTTTATGAGAAGTGCATGCTAGATTAGGACTAAGGATCTAGTAAGGATGCCTTATGTGCCTGTTATATGTATTGGGTTTTGTGCATTCTAACACTCCTAAGTGTACATGCAACCCTAAATACCTTGGATCTATGTTTTCTCTATTATACATGTAATTATGAACTTTCCAAGGTATTACCCTATCTAGCATACAATACTTGATACTTGGGTAATCAAATGGATAGAATACATACCTTTGTTTGATGTAGCTTGTCTCCATGAAGCTTGAGTGCCTAGTGCCCCAAGTGTGACACCTCAAATGGTTCACACAACACCAAATGCACATGGAATGACTTGAGAGAAATGGAACACTCCTTGAAATCGTCTAGCCCTCATATTCACACATTAGTGCACGATTTCTTGAGCCATGGGATTCTTTTATATGGTGGCTATTACGGTTACACCATGTAACTCATAACTTTACCCATTCCTTATGCTCCATGGATTTTAACCTCCATGGAGTATCCATGGGTCATCCCATGGACTTAGTCCAACATAAGGAATCTTGGATCACAAGCCCACATATATAAGAATGAATGATTTACACAATCAACCCATATATTTAATTAGTCTCCTTTTGATCACTTAATTAATTCCAAATTAATTCTTGATCAATACTAATTAAATAACCTTATTAATATATTAGAACTTATAATATATTAACCAACCTTAAGTGTTATTTCTCTCATTATAGTCTATCCAAATGCATGATGCCTTGCAACCCAAATGGAGCATGTCGGGTCGGGTCAAGTCTTACCAATTATAGTTATGGACTTAGACATTAATTCAACAGTCTCCCACTTGGATAAGTCTAAAACTATTATTGCGTATGACTTCAGGAACCGATCAGCAATCGTAGCTCTCAAAAGCTTCTGTCGAACTCTGACCTTGTCGATGAACTCTGACCTTTGTCAATGACTTGTCCATTAGATAAGGGGTCATATATTCCTCCATTCTAGATATCATATGGACTGAGACATGGATTATCAATCATTCTCTCTGTCCATTTGTTGTTTCCCGATTTCCGATTCATGATGACTGACTGATTGAACAAATCAAATCAGTCCTGGCTTGGCCAAGCACTCACATGTATTATCTTTAAATCATCGAGGGGCCCACAGATATCGCTTTTATCCCGAAGGTAAAAGGAATGGATAAACTTCGACTCATATGGCTTGTTCTACTACTTGTTGAATCATACACAAAGGCACGTTTTATAACATCGAGTTAGCAATGCGTTTTCGTGAAATCAATGTATAACCAACTCATAGTAACAACTCATATCTCTAGGTTTGAAGAATATAAGATATTATCGTCTCATGATCACTCGTGATAAAATCCATGAAGTGATTCAAATGAGCGTGGGTTGAATCCAATACTCAGAACTTATGAGCATTCATGAGTGTTGTAGCACCACTTTGTCCACCAACTTGGACCTCTACAAACCAACCCATGACAGTCTTGATTCATATCTACTTCCAACATATGACCGACTGTGGATGGTTTGAATAACTTAATCATTCAGGAAGAGCGACTTAGTTATTCTGGAAGTCAAAACATGCAAAGTGAAACACAAGAATAAATGAATCAAATATGGTATCAAACCCTATGAATATAAATAAACACTTTTATTTATCACCATACTGATTACTCATTATTCATTGTTTCGGTTTTATGAACTTTATACTTGAATTAAAAACACTAGTTGTCCCATGCTCCAAGCATGTACACTATGTTTTTCTTAAACAATAGCTTTGCCATACACCAAGTATGCACTCTATGTTTGTCTATGATCCTTACTTTGTGAAATAAACCAATTGAACATAATTTCAATGATTCTAATTTCACACTCCCAAATCCTTATCGAGAAATGTGAGAATTTCAAATTCCTATCATTTATCGAAATCTGTTTAGATTTTAAACTTATATGCACTGACCCTCCTGTAATGAATATGTACAAAGTCACAAAGACTTGTCAATAGTCATTATAAGGTATTCCAATGGAGATCAACTCCATGGAAACTAAGTCTCATATTCAAAGTACATTGCTTTGGACATGCTTCTTGCATTAAGTTTTCTAATCTTACACAGATAACTTCCACCTATGGAGACAACTCCATATTCTCATTTTGACTATCACTTCTGAATAAGAGATGCCTCTTTTCAGAATATGTCAATATGGTCCTTCCAAAATTAGCACTATACTACCAACTGTCCCTGAGCAACCAATCTTTGGTAAACCTCATATTGTCCTCGACAATTGCTTAATCATTTTAGTCATGTCTAATTCTAGACCTTTTCCCTTCTTAATGCCTCTGGGCATTTGGAAAAATTTAGAAATGACAAATACTATAGCACATGCAATCGATCCTGTACCCAAAGCAAATGGTACACGATTCATGATGTCTCACATAAAGACATGATTCTAGACTAGTCTTTTGCTACAATATTTTTATTTGCCATGTTTTCAAAATTTGACTATGAAGAGGGATGCCGTAATCGTAATCGAATTTTGAGAACGCAATATATAGAATTTCCTTAAGTTGAACCAATCCAACATGAAATTCATATATATATTCTTGACTAAAGATGATTAAGGTCTCAATCTAAGCCTTTAGAACTGAAATGAAGTATATCCTCTCCCTTAATTATAGCAAAACAACTTTTTCAATCCCTGCAGCCTCACGAATTGAAACTTTTGTTTTCTATAATTAACATTGCTAACTTGAAACACTAACAATAATTATCATGCTCCCACTTACATGATGATTATTAGCATAACACTTATGCTCCCACTAGCTTTGACATGTACTCATAAATCAGCTGGACTTCTAGAAATCAATACTTTATTGACTTTCTTACCAAAGTTCAGATTTCTGAGACGAGATGCTTTGATAAAACTTTATCAAAATCATACACCTTTCCTTAGATAGCATGCATGTGTGTCTAAACAATTTCAGAACTATAAAAAGGGATGCCGTAATCATAGTCTCAATTGTTTAGACCTTTTGCCATCTGCTTCAAATCTACTTGGTGGAAGTGTTTCCTCACCATCATTTTCATGAATCGGAGAGAAACCTTATGACCCTTAGATTTTATGGTGTATGTGTTCTTATCCATGTGAATCGTCAAAACCATAGTCGTAAGACAAGGATAATGACAAATCCAAACTTATATGGACCGAACTTATGCAATCTTAACTTCTTGCCACCTGGCAGTATAGGGCCTGCCATTGCTTCCAAGTTGTTATGCAAACAATTGAGAACTTTCAGAACTCCTATGCAAAGCCAACTTTAACTGGAATGGGCACAAAATATGTCAACACGATAGGTTATAAACCTCAAGTCGTGTGCTAGTGAAGAACCTCAGGTTTTATTCTTGATTAGTTCTTGAAATTCTTTTTAGGATCTTTAAGACTCCCACTGTCCTCTTGACATATAAGACTATCTTGCCAAATATTCAAGAGATAGTGCGGATTCTTTATCAAGACAAACACTTCACACAATTGGCCTTAGTTGGTCTTTGTTTAATCCAAAACATCACAACTTACCAACTTCAAATGTACAAGAGTAGGACACTTTTACTCTTACTTTTGACAAGTGTTATAAACCTTTCTTTAAGATATGTCACTCAACTTATACTCTAAGACTTGTTTTGAAACGAAGTATGACTCATCTTCTTGATTTAACCATTTCAACAATTCATGACTCCTCTTTTTAGTCATAAGAATGCACTAAGATGTCCTTAGAAGATCAATTGTGATGTGGTTCTTTAATCATTAAGATGATCACAAAACATGATACTAAAGTACTCTCCCATCTTTTCAGATTTGAGAAACTTTTATCTGTCTGCCTAATTTGATTCTTCCCATTCGTTCTGCCATACATTGAGACTTTTCCAATGTTTCAGAATTATACTTAAACTTGTAAGTATAACCATATTTACTAAAATTTAGTAAATCATGAAGAATAGTCTTAACGAGCTTTGTGGTGGACTTGACCAGTGCACAAGAATGTGTACTCGATCCCTTTAGTCCTTAACTTGACTCACACATCCATGTGAACAAGTCTTAATTTTCCAATGCTTAAAAGTTCTCATTCATCATACTATTCAACTTGCATGATTCCAAGTTTCTATCCAACTGAAGCCTTGGGAATGAGAATCTTTCCTTATTTGGTAAATTATGACACTACCACAAACGAAAGAATCAAGTCCATTTTTTTTCAAATATTGCTATCAATGGAATCATATAAACAACCATTTTTCACAAATGCCACTTGTAAGGATATTTAAAATAAATATAAAATTAAAAACTTTTATTTTATTTCAAAACTTTGCGGAAAAAACTTATCCTTATAGTGCAAATGCATACGGAAAACTTGTTGTTATCTATTCCTAAGCAATATATCATAACTCCTAAGTAACAACTTCAAAATTCTGATGCGATCGAAATCCACCTACGCGATCAGAATCAGCATATACTTCCTTTAAGCTTTCTCTCTATTCTTTGATTCTTAAAACATCAACATGTGACCCAGTCACATCATGTAATGAGGATCTTAGAATAGAAATTTAACAGAGTTAGATAATGGGCTCTACCTGAAGTAGAGTCAGACTTATTGACTTTAACATCCTTAGGTAAACTTGGCAGCTTTGCAATCAACGCCCCTTCCTTTGGCAAAATAAACATATGGACCCTTTGGTAATGGGACTATCTCAGACTTAGCCTTTCTCCTTACCATTTGGTCAATCGGGTTGACTATGGCCATTCCCTTTCCATTGGGAAGAGAATGCTTTTTCTGGATTTACAGTGTCACCATTGTCACTGTCCATAAAGTTTTTGGGAAGTTGATCTTCTAATCAAATTTGCTTTACTATCGTTCTAAATCATTGTTGATTCAGCAGCACCAAGCAAATAGATATGATCATTAAGGTTCATGTCATAGTCTGTTTCATAGTAGTCCCAAAGGAACTCACTATGTGAGTTAGAAAGTGATTGAACATCCAACTTTCTCAAGACTTTGACACCCAACTCTCCCAGCTTGTCAATATGTGACTTCATCTCTAAGATGTGATCACACATAGACCTTGCTTGCCATTAGGGCTTGAGTGACCTTGAACTTGTGGGTTAGGGAGAATAATTGGAGGAGGTGGAGGAAGTAAAGTTCCAAGAGATTTGGGAAGATCATAGATGTCTGAACTAGACATCTTTTGGGAGATATTCAAGATAGTTGATCTAAAGTCCTTAATATAACACCCAATATGAAATATTAAGGCTAGGATCCAACAACCTATTTATAACTGGAAGAGGGATGCCGTAATCCGAGTTATAAAATAGTTGAAGGTAGGTAAATGACGATTTACTAATTTCCACCATGAAAACGAAATAATGTAATTAGGTTTTTAATTGGATTTGAAACTCCTAGATCTTTTGAGATTCATTGAACTTTTCAATGGCATGTGTCAATCTCGAGTGTGCCCTTCAGGTTTTGTGACCGGGATGCCAAGGATCACAAAACAAGGTGTGTAGTAACCATGCAAATATACTTGGTACCCTTAATATTTACCCCTCAATCGATGTGTCGGTTAACCACACGAGCTCCACCGATACTATGATAAATATTAAGTTACCCTTTGCCTACTTTGTTAAATCCAGGTTAGTGTGCCGGTTAACCACACAAGCTCCACTAACGGCTTAAACAAAGTGCAAAGTGTAATTTCATGGATTAGCACCTTATTCACATTTTCCTAAGTAACTAAGATTGGGAATTTTATAAGTGTTTAGTTACTTAGTATTTATCATTAATACTTTTAATGAAGGGAGAATTATAGTCCTTGTCTTACCCGTTCGGCTAACGACCCTCCACCAGTCAAGGAAGCGGTGGGTGAGAGTGGACACCCATTAAACTGCCATTTTATAGGCAGTAACCTTATAACCCCCTTATAGACCGGCTTCGTGAATGAGGCCTACTAACGGTAAGACTGACTTGCTCTTATACATATATTTATTATTAACTTATAATACTATAAAGTATAAGGGTTGAATTTTAACTTTTAAAATTCTAAGGGCTAACTTGGAATTAAGGTATTCATGGGGAAAACTTTACAAATTCCAAAACTTGAGGGCAAGTTTTGAAAATATTCAAAACTAATTAATTCCATAACTTTTGTGTTTAAAGTAGTTTTAATTAAAAAAAACTCTTCAAGTTCCATAACTTGAGGACAAGTTATGGAAAACTTTAAACTAATAAATGAATGTAACTTTTCTTTATTTTTGTAACTTATGGAACTAATTAAGGTTACACATTTTATCATTTAATGAAGTGACTCTTGAACCTCCATAACTTGAGGACAAGTTATGGAGTCATAAAACCATTTAATGAGGACAAGTCTCTTCATTTTTGTAACCATTGCCAACTTTTTATCAGTTTTATGAAACTTAAATGTGACTTTTCATATAACTTGAGGACAAGTTACAAAAACACATTTTAGAATCAACTCTTAGATTAAAATGGATTGAAAACACATAATAAATTAACTTTTCTATTAATCTAATAAACTCATATGAACAAAGATAATTCACATCAAATTTTTTTTCAAGTAATTAGCATAACTTTTAAACTAATACAATTCGATTTTTTCAGCTAATTTTGCAAGTATAACAAGAAAACAAACCAGGCTCTGATACCACTATTGGGTTTTGCGCATTCTAACACTCCTAAGTGTACATGCAACTCTAAATACCTTGGATCTATGTTTTCTCTATTATACATGCAATTATGAACTTTCTAAGGTATTACCTTATCTAGCATACAATACTTGATACTTGGGTAATCAAATGGATAGAATACATACCTTTGTTTGATGTAGCTTGTCTCCATGAAGCTTGAGTGCCTAGTGCCCCAAGTGTGACACCTCAAATGGTTCACACAACACCAAATGCACATGGAATGACTTGAGAGAAATGGAACACTCCTTGAAATCATCTAGCCCTCATATTCACACATTAGTGCACGATTTCTTGAGCCATGGGATTCTTTTATATGGTGGCTATTAGGGTTACACCATGTAACTCATAACTTTACCCATTCCTTATGCTCCATGGATTTTAACCTCCATGGAGTATCCATGGGTCATCCCATGGACTTAGTCCAACATAAGGAATCTTGGATCACAAGCCCACATATATAAGAATGAATGATTTACACAATCAACCCATATATTTAATTAGTCTCCTTTTGATCACTTAATTAATTCCAAATTAATTCTTGATCAATACTAATTAAATAACCTTATTAATATATTACAACTTATAATATATTAACCAACCTTAAGTGTTATTTCTCTCATTATAGTCTATCCAAATGCATGATGCCATGCAACCCAAATGGACCATGCCGGGTCGGGTCAAGTCTTACCAATTATAGTTATGGACTTAGACATTAATACAACAATATGTGTATCTGCTCTATGAGAACTGCATGCTAGTACAAATTAGACAGTATGATAGTCGAGTAGTGTATGCTTGATAATGTGTACTCAATGCTTGAATGCTGCTTGCTTTGTGCTTTTAGGAGTTCTGGCTATCATTTACTAACTATTGAATGAAAAGGTTAAGTTACATATCGCAAGGACTAAAAAATTTCAGAAGGTTAGGTTTAGCCTTTTTTCGCAGCTCTCGTTTGAGTCTAACCGTTGTAGGGTAGAGCTTCTCATTCGAAAAATTATCTAGTTTGTATGATACGTAATAGTATTCGCGAGCTAGTTAGGGGAAGATAACAGGGACTTCTTATGTAGCTGATGGCAGAGAGTGGGATGGTGATTACCCTAGGGAAAGCCTAGGATGAGACTAGAAGAGAGCGGTAACAGTAGAAGGGACTTGGTGGAGTCAAGGCAGTTATTGAGGAAAGTACGGATAGATGTGTAAGGTAGTATGGGCCTGTACTACTGAAAGCAGAGGATCCGTACTCGATTCAAAGAAGGGTGAAATGAATCCACGAAACTTCTAGTGTGTGAGATCCCTCGTGTTATGCTTAGCGTTCTAACGTTTGTTATGATATATTTTTCAGAATGGTGGTTTTACGCCCTTGACTAGTAGTCGGCAGTTTAGATGCTAGTGAGGGATCAGGCTCAGGCTCTGGAGTTGACCAGCTAGATGAGCAGACTACGGAGGTCATCTCCTCAGAGATCACGCGCAGTATTCTTGAACAGACTCCTGTGATCTTCTGTTTGATCAAGGAGGGTATCCTGGAGCTTATTGATGAGAGATTTAGTGCTTTTCGTACTGAGGTGGCCACTATGATGGGGTCGCGCACACTCACCTTCCGGGAGTTCAGGGCATGTGGAGCTCCCTAATATCATGGGTCTCGGGACCCCATTGCCAGTACTGGATGGTTGGCTGATGTCGCCAATGCATTCCGCACCAGCAGATGTCCCGAGGGGGACAAGGTCAGACTAGTGTCTTGCCTCCTAAAGGATAAGGCACATGATTGGTGGGAGGAGGTCGGACGAGCCATTGGTGATGATACAATGTTGGATATGATGACCTGGGGTGATTTCACGATCAGGTTCAGGGCCGAGTTCATACCTGTTTTTGAGGTGCAACAGCTTGCTAGAGAGTTTCAGGACCTCCAGCAGATTATAGAGACAGTGGCGGAGATGACCGCCAAATTTAGGGAGAGAGCCCTTCTCGTTCCGCAGTATGTGGCGGACGAGGAGATGAAAAAGGCCCGATACCATGAGATGCTAAGGAGTGATATCAGACAGTTTGTGAGCCGGTCCAGCTGCAAGACGTTGGAGGATAGGCTAGCGAGGGCTCGTGAGAGGGAGATTGATTTAGAGACGGAGAGGAAGAGGAAGTCAGAGGCAGTGTCTGGCACGGAGGGCTCGGGAAAACAGGCCAAGCCAGATTCCCGAGGGAAGGGCGAGCAGGACCGAGGCCGCTGTGGCAAGTGCGGAAGGGGGCATGAGGGACCGTGTAGGGCGGGTAGTTTGGGTTGCTTCAAGTGCGGCCGAAGTGGACATGTCAATAGGGATTGTACTGCTACTACCACGACTGTTATAGTATCTGATCTGATTTGCTTTCAGTGCAATCATAGGTGACACAAGAAGTCCTAGTGTCCGAGTCTAGCATCAGCGGGACAGCTGTGGCACCTGCTCCTACCACTTTGAGGATTACAGACGACCGTCAGGGTCGGGCTGAGGCGCCAATGGCGAAGAGCAGAGCTTTCGAGTTGACAGTAGAGGAGGCACGAGCATCTCCTGATGTGGTTATGGGTATGTATCTTCTCTATTATCTCTTATTTATTTTTTATTATTACTCATGTTTGTGTGCTAGTTTATAGGGTCGTTCTTATTGAACGACATATCAGCCATAGTACTATTTGATTCGGGTGCTACCCGATCCTTTGTGTCGCTAGCACTTAGCAAGCAATTTAGTAGAGCTCTGGGGGAGCTGGATTGCCCACATGATTTAGAGATAGCAGATGATAGGACCGCCAGGGTCGCGAGGGTTCATAGAGGATGTACGCTACAGTTATTCGATCAGCAGTTTTCATTGGATCTGGTTCCTATTCCACTACGAGGGAATAAGGTTATAGTGGGTATGGATTGGTTGAGTCCCAATGGGGCAGTGATTGACTGCGAGCAGCAACTACGGAGGGTTCATACTCCTAGTGTGGCAGAGTTAGTGATTCAGGGCGAGAAGTCACAACGCGAACCGATTCTCTGTTCAGCAGCGAGGGCGAGGCGCCACCTTCAGCAGGGTTGTGCCGAATACGTCTCCTATGTCATGGATACCCGGGATAAGGGTAAGGCGACAGTTGATTATGTACCGGTAGTGCGAGAGTACCCAGACGTATTCCTATACGATTTACCTGGGATACCTCCGGAGAGACAGGTTGAGTTTAAGATTGACCTGGTTCCTGGTGCAGCTCCGATAGCCAAGGCATCATATCCGTTTGCTCTTCCCAAGATGCAGGAGTTGTCTACACAGCTGCAAGAGCTGCTAGACAAGGGTTTCATCAGGCCGAGCAGTTCACCATGGGGAGCCCCAATCCTATTTGTGAAGAAGAAGGACGGGTCACATTGTATGTGCATAGACTACCGGGACCTGAACAAGGTAATGGTGAAGAACCGTTACCCACTTCCGAGGATAGATGATTTGTTTGACCAGCTGCAAGGAGCATCTTGGTTCTCCAAGATTGATCTATGGTCAGGATATCACCAGATGCGAGTCAGTAATGATGATGTGCGGAAGACAACTTTTAGGACTCGCTATGGTCATTATGAGTTTGTGGTGATGCCGTTTGGGCTCATAAAAATGCTCTAGCCGCGTTCATGGACCTCATGAACCGCGTGTGGAGACCAATGCTGGATCGGTATGTAATAGTCTTCATTGATGTCATCTTGGTTTACTCCAAGACTCAGGAGCAGCATGAGAAGCACCTGAGGGAAGTGCTGGAGACACTGAGGAGGGAGAGAATTTTTGCAAAGTTCTCCAAGTGTGAGTTCTGGTTGCGCGAGGTGCAGTTCCTTGGGCATCTTGTCAACCAGAAGGGTATTGTAGTCGATCTGGCAAAGATAGAGGCAGTGATGCAGTGGGAGATTCCGAGGTCTCCAACTGAGACTCAAAGTTTTCTGGGTCTGGCAGGGTATTATAGGAGATTTATTCAGGAGTTCTCCAAGATTGCAGTTCCGTTGACCCGATTGACCAAGAAGTCAGTAGTTTTTTGCTATGGACCTGAGCAGCAGGCAGCCTTTGAGACGCTCAGGCAACGATTGTGACCCTGCCAGAGGGTATATATGATTTCGTATTTTACTGTGATGCTTGATCACAGGCTTGGGACCAGTATTGATGCAGCGAGGTCATGTGAGAGCTTATGCCTCGAGACAGTTGAAGCCTCATGAGGCTAACTATTCGACACACGATTTAGAGTTGGGGGCTGTGGTGTTCGCCCTCAAGATATGGAGGCATTACCTCTATGGGGCCCGTAGTACCATTTACACGAATCACAAGAGTTTGAGATACCTTATGGGTCAGCCAAATCTGAACATGAGGCAGCGTCGATGGTTATATGTGGTTAAGGATTATGATTGTGGGATCGTTTAAAACCCGGGAAAGGCCGACGTAGTGGTCGACGCACTGAGCCGCAAGGCGGTGGCAGCCCCGATCTGAGACATCTGTCTGAGGACGACAGTGATGACTCCATTACTGGAGCTGATCCGAGAGCGCGCGGGTTGAGGTCCTGAAGGAGAAGCGCCAGAAGTGCGAGAGGATTGTAGGCCGAGTGGCGTCATTTGATTATGACATCAGAGGGTTGTTGACCCAATACGTGAGGGTTTGGGTTCCGTACTGGGGCAGAGTACAGCAGGTTCTGATGGATGAGTCCTATAAGTCGAGGTTCTCCTTCTATCCCGGGGTGACGAAGATGTATCGAGACCATCGCCCTGATTATTGGTGGCCCTGCACGAAGCGGGATGTAGCATGGTATATGGAGAGATGCTTGACCTGCAAGAAGGTCAAAGTCGAGCACCAAAGACCGTACGTCAAGATGCAGCCGTTAGACATTCCCATGTGGAAATGGGAGGATATCCCCATGGATTTCATTACCAACCTTCCCAGGACTGCACGTGGAGTCGATTCGATATGGGTCATCGAGGATCGGTTGACCAAGAGCGCCCATTTCATACCGATCCAGGAGAGCATATCGGTCGAGAAGTTGGCCAACATTTATGTTCGAGAGATTGTGGCATGACATGGGGTGCCTGTCACGGTGGTGTCAGACCGAGATGTCCGTTTCACATCCAGATTTTGGAAGCAGTTTTCACGAGGAGCTGGGTACTCGTCTCCACTTCAGCACCGCTTTCTACCCACAGACAGACGGACAAAGCGAGAGGACGATATAGACTCTCAAGGACATGCTACGTGCATGCGTGTTAGATTTTCGTATAACAACAGTTATCATGCCAGCATAGATCGACCTCCCTTTGAGATGCTATACGGGAGGAAGTGTACAACCCTAATCTGTTGGGGTGAGTTCGGTCAGAGGGTCATGAGGAGTACGAAGGTAGTACTCAAGACCATGGAGCGAATCTAGCAGGTCTAGAGCAGGCTCCAGACTGCTCAGAGTTGGTAGAAGAGTTACGCCGACAAGAGGCGTTCGGATTTGGAGTTTTAGGTGGGCGGCATGGTCCTCCTGAAAGTGTCACCCTGGAAGGGTGTTATCAGGTTTTGAAAACGGGTCAAGCTTGGCCCAGGTTCATTGGTATGTTTAGGATTTTGGCTCGGGTGGGTCGGGTTGCTTACCGGTTAGATCTTCCAGCAGAGCTCAGCCAGATCCACATCACATTGCATGTTTCCCAGCTACGGAAGTGCTTGGTGGATGATTCAGCAGTGGTACCTTTTGAGGATATTCAGGTTGATGACAGCCTAAACTACATCGAGAGACCAGTGGTGATTCTAGACCGCAAGAGGAAGGAGTCGAGGAACAAGAGGGTTGAGTTAGTTAAGGTGCAGTGGCAGCACCGCAAGGGTTCGGAGTGGACATGGGAGCCTGCGGAGGAAATGATAACCTGAGTTTTTTTCAGACGCAGCAGGCATCGAGGACGAAGTCTAAGAAAAGTGGGGGGAGAATTGTAACGCCATGTTCCCTGGTATGCATTTAATTAAGTATTTATTAATTTTAAAAAGAGGACTCGACGAGTTGGTAGCCCTGACTCGTCGAGTAGATGGCAGTTTGTGCCCGGGGTTTAAGTGAACTACTCGCCGAGTCGCACCCCTGACTCAACGAGTAGGACAGGCTAGATGAAACCCTAATCTTTAGGGTTTGCACCCTATTGAAGCATCATTGTTGAGGTTTTGGGTGTGTTTTTGTGATATAGAAGAGAGTTGGAAGAGCTTGGAGCCATCAAGGTTGTAGAGAAGATCAAGATCCAGGATTTCATCCATTTTTGGCAACCTTCTGAGGTAAAAAGCTCTTAGCTTGATAACCCATAGCTTAGATCTCCTTTAGTTTTGATTTATGGGTCTTTTTGACCCCTTTGAAAAGGATAAGTTACTCTCCAATGATCACAAGCCAAGCAATCCCTTCTTCCTGTGATATTTAGCCTCTAGAACCATAAAAGAGGTCTTGAACCCGTTTTTGTCCAAGCAGTGGTCATGTTCATGGAAGTAGGTTGCTATAACTTGAGCTTGGGTCCATTTGAGGTGTGCAAAGCCATCAAGTCTCCAACTTTGTAGAAATGGACCATGGAAATGATCTGGATCTGTATTTTGGAGCCTTAGAAATGTGAAACCAGCTGTTTAGGGTAGATCTGCAAGGGACTCGACGGGTTCATAAGGGGACTCGGCGAGTCCGATCGAGGATCTCTGATGATGTTCATGAATCTCGGCGAGTTGCCAAGGACCTCGATGAGTGGATCATCTTGTCCCTTTTCTGATTGTTCTAGGACTCGGCGAGTCTGAGGACGACTCGACGAGTTAGTTCATCCAGTCCCGATGATGGGTAGCCTAGGAACTCGACGAGTCATAGGGTGAATCGGCGAGCCGAATCACGATTTTAGGGTTTCTGAGTTCTAGAACTCGGCGAGTCAATAGGTTGACTCGGCGAGTTAGGTCAACCTGGAAGGTTGACTTTGACCAGGGGTAGAATGGTCATTTTACCCTAAGAAGGATTATAAGATTTGAATTAAGTGTTATTTTGGAATTGATAGTCGGAGAGTCACCGGAGCAGCAGATAGGGAATCCTCACTCGAGTTTTCAGCAGTTAGTCTCGCGAGGTGAGTTCCCTTTCAATAGGAACGGGTCTAACGCACAAGGAAAGCCCATATATTTGATATGTTAGTAGCTGAGTGTGGGCGGAGCCCGAATCTCGTAGCAGTCTAGTGTGGGCGAGGCCCGAACCTCATATTATTATTTGAGTATAGATATGTGATTATTTCGTATATATACGTGTTGTCTGTGTGATACTTGTATGCATGTTAGACAGCGAAGTGTGGGCGGGGCCCAAATCTCCTAGACAGCGTAGTGTGGGCGGGTCCCGAATCTCCTAGACAGAGGAGTGTTGGCGGGGCCCGAATCTCCTAGTTAGCGAAGTGTGGGCGGGGTCCGAATCTCCATGAGAGTGGGCGGGGCCCATATCTCCTAGTTTCATGATATTTGTATGGTGTTTTGTAGTTTGGGGGAGCTCACTAAGTTTCGTGCTTAAAATTTTCAGTTTTGGTTTCAGGTACTTCCAGTAGCAAAGGGAAGGGCTCGGGATGATCGCATGGCACACACCCCAGTTTCAGCCTGGGATGTTTATACTCTGATATTTTTGTCATATGGTTGTGTCACAGTATTTGATATGATGATTTGAGATATATGATTCATGGTTTTCTTTATGATTATGGATGATTTATCGTTTTATATTAAGTTTCAAAACGAAATATTTGGACCGTATTTTTGCGATGTTTCAGAATATCAACATGTTTTGAAGTGGCTTAAGGGTCAAACATATGCAAGACTTCTAGGAATGAACCAAGAAGGTGAATGGAGATTCTTTCAAGAATGACAATATTTTTTTGCAACAGATTTCAATAATGACAGAATACACTCGGTTAGAATTTAAAATGATAATTGCACTTAAGGTTTAATGCACTTTAGGTTTACAACATTATGCTAGAATGGAATCTCGAATTCCAGTTCTATCATAATAGAATATTGAATTCCAAGTCAACTTAAGCAGTGAATTACCAAACACACCACATAATGGAATAATGTAACTAATTCTGTCAGAATAGAATTGGTCTCCATTCTATCAGAACTTATTATTTTATTCTATTTGAATGCACTAACATTTTTTACATTTGTAAGTGGATTATATTTTCTTTATGGATTTCGGTTTTTAAGAGGCTGTCATTGATGTGAAAGGAAGAAAATATGGAGAACAAGTGTTTATTATAGCAGAATGTATTCTGCTAGTATGTATAAAGTGATTCTTAGAAATAATATGCTTTCAGAATTGATTAGTGTTTTTGATTTTTTTTTTCCTTTTTAATCCTTTTTATTTTAACCTTCTAGAATAAATGTAATTCGTAACCATTATTAGTCATATATATATTTTTTAAAATGAATGTAATTATTGTTTATGGTCTTGTTCTATAAGAATTAATGGAATTATTAATTCTTAAAGAATAAAATATGTTTCATATACAATCGAGTTTTTTAGAAAATGTTATTCTTGATAATATATGTTGTATAAATCTTTAAGAATGTTAATTATCAAAAATATGTTGAATGAAATTCTGTAAAAATGAAATTGGTAATATCTTCACTAGTTTATGTTTGACATTTGGTCATTCTGAAAGAATAAATTCGATTATTATTCGAAATTATGTTGAAATTAAAATTAAAGTAATTAAAAAAATTAAGATTTTTAAAATTAATATAATTAATGATCCATTAAAATATGAAATTCTCCTTTTTTTAAATAGAGCTAATTGTCCAAAATACCCTTATGATGAAATTTGCGTGATTATATGATACATGTTATCCTATAATAATATCATAGACCCTCGAATCATGACCATTAATTATATTCATCCATTGGTCCAGAATTATCTTTATGGGCACATAATAGATGTAAGGAATACAATAACCTAGCCCTATATATATATATATATATATATATATATATATATATATATATATATATATATATATATATATATATATATAGGTCAACATGTACATAGTGATTTACAATATTAATGAAACATGCAATGATGTTACAATAAAACAACATATATATATATATATATATATATATATATATATATATATATATATATATATATATATGACAACATGTACATAGTGATTTACAATATTAATGAAACATGCAACGATGTTACAATAAAACAACATATATACTGAACATTGTACAATTAAAGTGTAGGTAAGTAAATCTAATCATCCCAACTTGGACATATCCACATTTGTTTTGTTGTATCAAGTTTGGCATATCAATAACAAGATGTTTTCTCAACTTGGACATGCTTATAGTGTTCTTAAGTGTAGCCTAAACCTGGTGATACAAAATATTTAGTATAGTACTTATTTGGCCTTACTTTCTCCCATCTGGAGCTTAGTAATATTATGGGATAATGACTTAAAAGGGTAATATGCTTTTCGTTTTGTAAACATTTGGTCATTGAGTTTTTTTCGTCCATATTTACCCTTTAACTTGTTTAAGCTGTAGACATTCAGTCCTTGCTACTCGGGGTAAGCCGAAAAAAATAACTTAATAGGTTCATATATTTCTCACTTTTACACATTTAGTCCTTAATAATTTTTTGCACTTTTAATCCTTAATATATTTTTGTTGCCAAATAAGTCTTCGATGGTTTTGCACACATCCAGTACTTATGACCGGTTTCTTTAGGTTTCACACAGCATACTACGTGGAACAATCATTAGTAAGTTGTTCGGGGATGTTGACGATTATGACCACCGCAACCTGGGCTTCTTGGTTGCTTATGTCTTTTCTTCTGAACGTCGTAACTTCTTCCTATCATCATGGATTTTAACGATTTTTATATCCACACATTTGTATTTGAGTCTACAACAATTTCGTTTAGATTACTCTCGTTAGAAAGTAATATATTTTACTTACGATTTTATAAATAAACCTTCATACATACATTGATAAAGAACGTATTGATATAAAGATAATAAGTAAAAATATGTTAGTTTTTAACGGGAGTAATTTAATTGAAAGTTAAATTAGACTCAAATACAAACGCATGGATATAAAGACCTAAGCCAAACCATAAGACCTCAGCAATCGAGCAGTCGAGGCCGCAAAGCCCATAAACATCAACAACTCTGACCACCTTATTAATGATAGCCCCAAGTATGATGTCATAAGAAAAACTTAAAGAAATCGATAATAAGTATTGAATGTATACAAAAACTGTTGGGTATTTTATGTTGCGTCATGGGATTAGTTTTGTATATCCGGACTGGGCCTGTCCATCCGTGATTATTAAGTAGGGTTAAGCTATAAATAGTGCATGCATGTATGCCTTAGATACGGTTGTGATTATTATTATTATGGCTTTGTAACCCTAAACACCTCTACAATCGAAGTTCTTAATCGAGCTCTTCTGAGGTGTCAAAGCTTAATCATTCGACATCATTTAAACCATTCTTGTGTTCTTCATTACGTTATTTATTGTTTTTCTGCTTAGAATCTATCGACCCTACTAGAACTTTATTCTAACAATTGGTATCAGAGCAGGAGACTGTGTGATCAATACACATTCCTTCTGTGTGAAGAATTCTTTAGGGTTTCCGCTTTTATCGAATATAAAGAAGTCGTCTTCTTCCTGTCGATGGTAACTCGTGTGTTTGATAAAACCCTAATCTCAAGTTTACAGGTCTGATTCTAGCAGTTCTAAGGAAAGGCTCACCATGTCTCACGAAGATTCTCAAACTAACCCCATCAACATCTCCAACAGCATTGGATCCACTAAGAGGGTTCCCATTCTTTATACTCAAGACTATGAAGTGTGGGCGCATCACTTTGAAGATTACGTAGTTGGATCTGAAGATAATGGTTATCTTATCTGGGAAGCTATCACGCTTGGGCCGTTTGTTCACTCTGGAACGAACAGGACAGTGAAGACCCAAAAAGAATATAATCAGCTTGTGGCGGACGTAGATAAGATGCTACAGGATGAAAAGGACAAGGTGCTATGTAATGTGAAAGCCATGAGAATGATCAGATTCGCACTGCAATCTGACAGTTTTCGGTTACTTGGTTCATGCACGACGGCTAAAGAAATTTGGGATAGGTTGAAAGAACTCTACTCAACTGATGAGGATCTAGAACACTCAATTCAAACCTTGTTGCTCTCAGAATTTGAAGTTTTCGAACAGAAACCAGAAGAGAAAGTGATACAAACCTTCGATCACTTCAATCATCTCCTTAGCAAGATGATCAAGCATGGTATTGAAAGAAAATTGATCGAGAAAAAGGTAAACTTCATGAATGGTTTAAGACCAGAATGGATGGCAGTGGTTTCAATAGTGAAAGCTCACAAACAATTTAAATCATACTCACTAGCAAAACTGGTGGGTATACTTAAATCCCATGAGAATGTGGTAACCAAGGAGGCGAAGATAGTTTCGGGTGTGGGATTGCTGGCCTTTGTCTCAAAAGGCAAAAGTGTTGAAAAAGAAGAGGAGGATTCAAATATGTCTGAGTGTGAGCTTACAGGCCAAGAATATGCAATGATGGTCACCAACCCAAAGAAGTTTGCACCAAAGAAGTTCCCTGTCAATAAAAACAGAAACTGGCAAGGAAGTTACAGTTCTGAGAAGGTGAAAGAAGAAACAAAGAATACTTCTCAAAAGGATGACGACAAGAAGGAAAGCAAGCTTGCAGGAGACTCTGGATTCGACTGCAATTACTATCATGGCAAGAACCACTTTGCCAAAGATTGCATGTTGAGGAAGATGGCTGAGAAAAGGGACGGTGAAGATGATGAGGCGTATTACATGCGAAAGTTGGAAGAAATCAAGAAAAAGAAGGCAACTAATAGTTCTATGAATGCCTTGATTGTGTAGGAAAATGTGGATGAAGATGAGTTCGGTGGCATTGAAGTATGGTCAACCGATTCTGAGGATGAAGAAGTGAGAAAACCCACACATGGAAAAGCTTATGTGGCGAAAGAGACTGGTTCGGCTGGAAAATGTTTGATGGTTACAACTGGAAGACCAACCGAAGGTGATGACAAATGCTTTGCAGCCAAGTCCGTGAGTGGGAAGATCAACGACTGTGATCGGCTGATCAAAAAGGTACAATCCATCCTTGAATCACTTAAAGTTCCGGTAACGAATTATGAGGAAGAATTAAATGAACTAAAATTTAAATTTTTCTAACTTAAGTGGTAGTCTCATGCAAAATCGCTTAGCGAACTCTAACCTAACTGACGAACTCAGCAGGGTGTCTTCGAAGAGTGAGGAGAGAAGAATGTCGATTGAGCTGAAGGAGACGGAGTTAAATAGGACTAGGGATGAGATTATTTATTTGCAACGAGACAATTTAAAGTTTTTGAAACAACGGAATGTTTTTTGCTTAATTGCTAAACGCTTATATACGAATATTACTCAGTTGCATTGAAATTGTGAAATAGGGAAAAAGATACACAAGATGATCTTACCCTTCCTTGAATTTAAGGAGGATGAGGTCATCGCTGAGTGTGAATCCATAATGTCCTCAGAAGAAACATCCATCACTTATAAAATTGGACTAGACAAGATATAGACCTTTATTAACTCTAAGGAACATAAGTGTATGCTCAAAAATCTTTTAGATGAAAATGATAGGTTGAAAACTAAGTCCGAGACCATTCAATCATTTGACTCGTCGAACGCCAAATTAATTTCAGAACATAAAATGAATATAGAAAACACGTCTGAATTTGATGAAGAAAGTGAGATGAGCAAAATCTCGGTGGAAGATGTGGTTGATTGCTTTGAATTTATGAAGAGCGAAACCGAGAATGAAAAACCCCTCATATCTGAGAACTCGGTTGAATATGCTCGCCTGTCAAAGGACAAGCCGCAGAAACTCAAAGAGAAAGCGATGGTATATCAGAAAGTTCAAACTGTGCCAAATCAGGTGTATGCTGTTACAGGGGTCACTGAAAAACAAACAACAGAATTGAAAATCTTGATCGACACAAACAATGCTGAAGGGTGCGACGATTACTTTTGGTCAGCCCCTATTGATAATGCATACGAAACCATCGGCTTATCGGAGCGAACCTCGTGGAGGGTAAAAGGAAGATACGTTGCTGAACCTATCAACAAACCCTCGAGTTTTGATAATCCAAGCATGAGTGGAACAAAAGAGATACCAGAAGAACCAAAGAAAACACCAAATGTTCCTTCCAAGACAACCGAAACTAAAAAGGAGAAGCCAAAATCAAGCTTCAATATTCATTAATCTCAAAAGCAGTTAGCTGAACAGAAGCGCCAAAGAAATCAGAGATATATGAAGAATCTGAATGAGCGAAAACGGTATTGGCAGTCTCAGAACCCTAATTACGTTCCTTCCAAGAAAGAGTCAATCGTCAAGAAAAATGATGAGCCAAACCGAAAGGAAAGTTTTAGTCCAAACTCCTATTATTCCAAAGCTCAGAACCGAACATCTAGTTTCGGTTCCAACTCCAAAGCTCAGAACCGAACATCCAGTTTCGGTTCCAACACCAGACCACAGAACCGAACATCCAGTTTCGGTTCCAATTCCAAAGCTCAGAACCGAACATCCAATTCCAGAGCTCAGAACCGAACATCCAGTTTCGGTCACGACATCAAAGCTAACAACCGAAAGTCTAGTTTCGGTCCTTCATGCTACCAACAAAAGCCAAATTCAATGAAGGAAATCAAAGGAAAGGGAAAGCTTGATTCGAATACTGATATCAACAATAAGAAAAAGTCATCTAACCCTAGGATTCAAAAGAATATTCCAAAACTATCTAACAACACACCATCTGATACACCACAATTTAAACAAGATAAAAACAAAATCAAGGTGTATACCATCAGAAGAAAAGAGAAAACCACTCTAATAAAAAGAACTTATTTGGTTGATATTTCTGCTGCCATTCCTTTTTCTATAAAAGACTCACTAGGGCCCAAGAGACTTTGGGTTCCTAAATCTGCTTGAATTTGCAGGTTATAAGTGACAAGCAGTTCGATGACGAATGGTACATACACAGTGGCTGCTCGCGTCACATGACAGGAAGGAGGGAAGAGCTAAGGGAGTTTCGGTCCCTTAAGGATGGAGGATGTGTGAAGTATGGAAATAACTCATTTGGCACAATCAAAGGATATGGAATGATAACCAATGGAGACTTAACGATTCGAAAAATGGCTTACATGGAAGGGTTGCAGCACAACCTCATCAGTGTATCTCAATTGGTTGTGGGAACTGGTTTGAAGGTTTCATTCAATGATGAGGGATCAGAAATAATTGAGAAGCAATCCAAAAGAGTTTTGTTGAAATCTGAACGCAAGGGAGAGATGTATCCTTTAAATCTGAACCTAATTCGAGGAAAACCAGCAATATGCCTGCTATCAAAGGCAAACACTGATGAAAGCTGGTTATGGCATCGACGCCTATCGCACCTGAACTTCAAAGACATTAATAAGTTGGTGCTTGGTGATCATGTTCGAGGCCTTCCTCTTCTCAAGTTTGATAAGGAACACCTATGTGCAGCATGCGAGATGGGCAAACAAAGCAGAAAGAGCCATCCTACACGTATCAATACAAAGATTGTTGAAGCTCTTGAACTTCTGCATATTGACTAATGTGGACCTTCGGCTATCGAAAGCTTCGGTGGTAGTAAGTTCATTCTTGTCATAGTAGATGATTTTTCACGCTTCACCTGGGCTTTCTTTCTTAAATAGAAATCAGACGCGACTCCCAAGTTGAAGACGTTTATCAAGCAAGTGGAAGTGCAGCTGCGAAAGCTGGTGAGGAATATTAGAAGCGACAATGGGCTTGAATTCAAGAATAAAGATTTCGAGGATTTTCTGGCTGAAAAGGGGATATCTCACAACTTCTCGACCCCTATACACCACAACAGAATGGAATTGTTGAAATACGAAACCGTTCTTTATGTAAGGCAGCCTGAACCATGCTAAGCTTCGCTTCTCTTCCACTATACTTTTGGGCCGATGCAGTTGCAACCACGTGCTATACTCAGAACCGATTCTTACTTAACAAATGATTCTCCATCACTCCGTATGAGATTCTGAACAATCGAAAACCCAACGTTAAGTTTTTCCACGTGTTCGGTTCAAGGTGCTTCATTTTCAATTCCAAAGAGAACCGAAACAAGTTTGACGTCAAAGCCGATGAGGGAATTTTTCTTGGCTATTCACTCACTTCAAAGGCATACAGTGTTTTGAACAAACGCTCCAAACGTATTGAAGAAACATACTATGTAACCTTTGATGACAACTACATGAAGAAAGTTCAAAGAAGCAAAAGTGTCGTGGGGGAAATATTTCCTGAATCAGGACAAGTCTCGGTTCCGATTTCCAACTTGTTTGAAGAGTACATAAGGCTATTTGATGAACCAGAGAAGGCTGTACACTCAGTGGCGAAAGCAGCAGACAACAAAATCGACAATCTGAAGAAGATCATTGATGAAGCTGCAAAAGAAATGGAAAATTAACCTCCTAAACCGACTGGTGGTCAACCCTCAACTGACCCTCCAAACAACAGCTCAACGTTCAAGGGGGAGGGTTCATTTGTACCAAAAACAACTGATAGTCCAGTCGAGGGGGAGAATCCAACTCCAATCGCAACCAATAATAGTCCAATCGAGGGGGAGAATCCAACTCCAACAGAGGAGGAGAATCCTGAACCTGACAAGGGATACGCTTTGCCATTTGAGGGGGAGAATGAGAATACAAATGACGAAGGTGATCAATCAGAACTTGAAGAAGAGGTAAATGCAGAGTTGGATCCTGCCTATGACCCTAATTACCCTCCTTTAACGAAATGGACTAAGGATCATCCCAAAGCACAAATTATTGGTGAATCATCTGAGCGAGTTCTCACACGTTCTCAATTGAAAGTGAAACAAACTGCATTATTCTCTAATGTTGAATTCTGTATGATTAATTCGTTTGTCTCCAAAATCGAACCGAAGACGGATAATGCTGCACTTCATCACGCTGATTGGGTACAAGCAATGCAAGATGAACTCCATGAGTTTGAACGTAATCGAGTTTGGAGGCTGATTCCCACTCCAAAGGATGCTTCAGTGGTCGGCTTAAAATTGGTCTTCAGGAATAAGTTGGATAAAGAGGGCAACGTCATACGCAATAAGGCTCGGTTGGTGGTGAAGGGATATTGCCAAGAAGAAGGGATAGACTATGAGGAAACCTTCTCTCCTGTAGCAAGGATGGAATTAGTTAGAATCTTTCTGGCATATGCTGCTCATAAAAACTTCGAAGTTTTCCAAATGGACGTGAAATGTGCTTTCCTAAATGGAGAACTAGAAGAAACGGTGTATGTTGAGCAACCACCTGGGTCCGTGAACGAGAAATACCCTGACCACTGCTATGTATTGGATAAAGTTGTATATGGTCTGAAGCAAGCACCAAGGGCCTGGTATAAAACATTAACTCGCTTTCTTAAAATGTCGAAATTCAAGCAACGTTCGGTTGACCCAACCTTCTTCCGAAAGAAAGAAGGCGAACATCTAATAATAGTTCAGATTTATGTCGATGACATCATCTTCGGCTCCACGAATCCTAGCTTAACGGCTGAATTCAAGAAGTTGATGGAGACTAAATTTGAAATGAGCGCAATGGGTCCAATTAACTTTTTCCTTGGATTAAATATAAGACAGGGACCAGTAGGTATTTTTATCAACCAGGAGGCCTACACGAAGAACTTGCTTGCGAAATTCGGTATAACCGGAGATTCGAAGGTGAAGGTTCCCATGGCGTTTGGCACAAAGTTAACACCATCTCTAGAAGAACCTGTCGTTGACGTAACACTCTATCGTCAAATGATAGGGTCTCTTATGTATCTAACAGCTAGTAGACTAGACATTATGTTTTCTGTTTGGTATTGTGCCAGGTTTCAAGCAAATCCAAGAGAACCACACATGGTGGCAGTGAAAAATATTTTCCGTTATCTGAAGGGAACCTCTTCTCTCGGTCTCTGGTACCCTGCTAGATCCGGATTCTTTTTTCAAGCCTTTTCTGACGCCGATCTTGGAGGATGCGGTCTGGACTGAAAGAGCACAACTGGGGGATGCCAATTTCTTGACGGTAAACTTGTAAGCTGGCAGTCCAAGAAGCAAACATGTGTGTCTCTTTCAACAGCCGAAGCTGAGTACATAGCTGCAGCATCCTGTACCTCACAAGTGATATGGATACAAAGCCAACTAAGATACTACGGACTGAGTATAAAGAAAATACCTCTCTATTGTGACTCAGAAAGCGCGATAAGAATATGTCACAATCCAGTGCAACACTCAAAGAAAAAGCATATTACACTAAGATACCATTTCATCAAGGACCATGTAGAAGATGGGAACGTGGAAGTACATTTCGTTCGGTCCTCTAATCAACTGGCTGACATCTTCACTAAAGCCTTACCAGAAGCTAGCTTCAATAAAATTTTACAAGGTTTGGGAATGATGGAAGCAGAGTCGGTACCGAACCCTCAAACCTCACTCTAAAAATTAGACAAGCGAAATAGAGCGAAGGCTCGGTCTATTTCGGTTTCGGATTTCTCGGGTACCGAAATTAACAGAACGCTCGGTCTATTTCGGCTCCATAATTTTCGGGAACCGAAATGAACCGAACGCTCGGTCTATTTCGGCTCCGGAATTTTAGGGAACTGAAATGAACCGAACGCTCGGCTTATTTCGCTTCATTCTTTTAAGGTTTGGTTTCGGTTGTATAGTTTGTAAACTCTCTTTTAAATCTTTTTCTTACTCTATTTTCTCTTCCATTTTTATTTCAAGAATGTTTAGTATTAATTTCATTTTATTTATTTTTTTTGTTTTTATTATTTTTCAGAAACTTCAAAAATTCAAAAATAAGTTTCTGTTTTTATTATTTTTCAGAAACTTCAAAAATCCAAAAATAATTTTTCTGTTTTTATTATTTATCAGAAACTTCAAAAATTCAAAAATATTTTTCCAAAAGATTTTATTTTTTATTTTTCCTCTTAATTGTTTTGTTTGTTTTGTTTGTGTGGTTTGTTTGTTTGCTTATTCTGTCTACTAGGTACCAAGTACATCATTGCTACATAAATTGGAGCTAGGGCAGGTGTGATTATTTTAATATGAACTAGTGAAGTGTCCCTAGAAGCATGCTGATGCATGTAGATCGAAGCCTCTAAGACTAGGAGCAAGGCCTTAATGATTCGATCTATACCTATCGTTTCTTCCCAATCAGGCTGATAAATCCACTTAAGTCATGAGCTACATTACTCTTCTCAAATGAGTTAAGAGTTTACTGCTTTTTCATGTTTATATAGAAGAGGTACTTTCGGTTCTTAAACCACCTCCTTTACATTCTCCATCTACTTTCGTTTCAACACGGTAACCCTTGAGACTCTCAGATATTACCACTGAGGTTTATGGTTGCACAAAATCTGTGTTTATGATCTTAGATGCGTACACCACGTGCTAAGTGAGACCCAAAATCCAACACCAACAATGAATTGAAGGTGCATATTTATATTCAAGATCTCACTTGTTACCTAACGAAATCTCATTTTATTTTTTGAATGGTCTTTTATGAAATTGTCTAACACCAAGGCATTTCATCCCAAAAAGTTCCAGTTTGTTTTTCTTTTTGTGATTTTTATAACATCTTTAGTCACAACAAATTATATCCAACCTACTTGTTCAACAGACCACATCGGTCTCACAAGTACTTCATCCAACGTTCGGTCTTATGTTAAGAATCGATGTTCGGTTGAAGATAAGCCACCCTTTAGACTACTATTTAAAAGAAGCCTCTCGGTGTTTCTTTACAAACACTCGATCGTATTTTATCGGGGAACCACACAAGCACATCAAGTTTATCTTAACTTTGGAGGAAGAGATTCTTGCCCGGAATCATCTGCTTTATGTCTTATTAAAGACATCACTCACATCCTATACACATTTTTCTTTATTTCTTTATTTTTGGCACACTCTTACATGAAAATACTTTGTGATTTTCCAAAATTCTGGTTGATGTTCCTTATGGCTCGTTTAAAGTTTCTTTTAGGCGCGAAAATGGTTCTTATAACATTTGGAGCGAAACTGAATTTGAAAAGAAGATATGTGGATAAGTTTTGAGCGCGTGAATTTGAACAGTTCCTAAACCCACGCTTGATGACGTCTATCTGGGGTAACCAACCTGTCACATCGCGCTTTTTCAGACGACGTTTTAGTGATCGTATCATCATCACGAAGATACTTTCTCTCTCCTAGCAACGGTATATAAAGGGTTTCTCACACCAATTGTACCTTTCTTACCTTCTTCAAACTCTCTCAAATACACAAGGTGATCTGCAACTGTTCATCTTCTTTCTTACATTAACAATGGCGGAATCATCATTTGTTCAAGATCAAACTGCTTCATCATCACTGCTTGTGATCAAACCTAATCAGAACTTGATCATTCAACTGAACCCCTTTTTCTATGATTCGTACATGCTCCACGTTGTTGAATGTCTCAAGTACTCTCCTCTGGTTATCGCACTCACGCAGATGGAATCTGTTCCAATGTCTATACTATCCCAAGTCTATTCTACTGCATCCTATGACAAGAACAAGGAGAGGATCTTTTTTCAAATCTTCTCTCACAAGGCATCGATTTCGAAAGGGCGATTTTGTTCCCTGTTAAAGCTTGTCGTCGATGCTTCTGTTATCTCTCCTGATTTCGTCACCACTACCCAGCTGTTTACAATGATTTATGAGATGGGGTACATTGATGTTCTTACCACGGTGACGAAGTTTAAGAAATTGTGTTTGTCGCCGCAATGGAATGTGTTACTTACTCTTATCAACAAGGGTTTAGCGGAAAGGGTTGTTGGGTCAGATGGTACCAGTAAGGGTTTTCTGACCATTCTCTATGGTCTCTACAATGGCATTAACCTCGATTATGGGTCGATTATTTGGTCGCAACTGGTGCAAAGTCTCAACACATCGACGATACATTCAAAGATTTCTTGTGGTCGTTTCTGGACCATCGTCACTCGAAGGGCAATTGACACTTTACAGATTCCAGTCATGAAGGATGCATTGGTCTCCTCTGTGGCTACTTTTCATACGAAAAAAATCATCTTCTCCTATGCCACCAAGTTCTCTCACAATGGTTCAATACCTGAAACGATGTACAGGTGTGTGTCAAACGAAAGTAAAGTGATGGCTGACTACCGAAAGCTTCCTCCCAAAGGACCAAGAGAACTGACTCCTGAACAACAAGTTGCT
Source organism: Lactuca virosa (assembly GCF_052849685.1). Taxonomy (NCBI): domain Eukaryota; kingdom Viridiplantae; phylum Streptophyta; class Magnoliopsida; order Asterales; family Asteraceae; genus Lactuca; species Lactuca virosa. Next base: position 176,556,876 of record NC_136429.1, on the reverse strand, counting down.
TTAGATGTTGTGGAGAAGTCAGCCAACCCAGGAAAAAGGGCAAATACCAAGAAAGTGGCAACCGAAGGTCCTTCGTCTAAGCCTGTCAAGTCTAAAAAGCGAAAGGCTGAAAAGGTTGATTCTTCGGCTCCAAATAAAGTTAAGAAGATGGCAAGGAAATCCAAAAGTCCCTCTCTTTCAAGCTCAAAACATGATGAGGAGCGATCGGCAGATGAGGAAGAAGAAGTTCAGCATCATGGTTCACCAAGAGGTAATACACCTCCTCGTTCTCCATCTCCTACTAAACAACTTCATGACAAGATTCCAACTCCTCCTCCATCTCCACCGAAAACTATTGTTCCAGTTTCGGTTGCTCCCATGCCACCACCTCCTGCATCTCAAACCACCACTTATGCACCACCACCACCACCAGTTAGTACCATACCAATCTCTACCTCTCCTTTACCACCACCAATCTTTTCACAAGCAACAACCACCACTACAACCGAACCTCCTGTTACATCCAAACCTCTTTCACCCTCACTGTGACAACCCGAAATTTATTCCGTCACTGTAACCCTTTCCGTTAATAAAATTTATTTTATTAATAAAATTGTCCATTAACTTTTAAGTTAAATAATTCATCTAGGGTTATCGTCATAATTTCCTACGTGTAGGAAATCAATAAAATCACAAATAATACCCTCGATAATCCTTTGGGAAAATTTTCTAGTTTACGACTAAGTCGGGTTACGGTCATTTAATCGGGTAAAATCTTAAACTCCGTTTAATGTCGGGATTGGGTGTGTCCCCACCTGGCCACTAACTCAAGGCCTATATAAAGGTTGAGTGGCCACCATTTGAGTCATTTCCCACCTTAGAACTTTCTCTCTCTACACTCTCACTCTAAAAATCGGATTTTTGCTCAAGAATCACTCATTCAAGCTCCAAAATCGTAAGTAATCCTTCCTAGATTGTTGTTTAATTTAACATGCATGCAAATCTGTGGGTTAAACTCTCCAAAGGACCCAAAAACTTGTGTTTACGGTTTGGGAACACCTCCCAAAACCATAAACTCCCAAAAGGGGGTTTCGAAGCCCCAAAACCCTTCCAAAGCTTAAGTAATGCACTAAGGACATACATGCATGAACTAGGAACCCCAAAAACGTGTAAGGATGAGGCAAACATGAATTTACGGTTTGGGAAGGCCTCCCAAAACCGTAAACACCTTCTAAGAATGTTTAAGTGCCTTAAAAACCTTCCTATGCTTGTGTAAGTGACTAGAACCTTGCATGCATAGCCTAGAACCACCAAAGCACAAGAGAAATGAACCAACATGAGTTTACGACCGTAAAATCATGTGTTTACGGCCGTAAACTCCCAAGGGAGTGGTCTAAGGACCGTAAACTCCAAGAAGTGTCCATTTCTAGCCCCAATCACTTCCTAAGCCATGGATTCGAGTCTAGCATAATTCCTTGAGTAGTTTAAGACCTTTGAACACCCAACGGCACCATTACCATGAGTTTACGGCCGTAAACTCATGGGGACAATGGTCCAGAAACCGTAAACACACTTAAGTGTAACCAATTGAAGTGTAAACTCCATAGTGAGGCCATACACTCCTTAGATGCAACCTTTAGCACTCCTTGCACTTGAAACAAAGTGTCTTCATGCATTAGAGTGTCTTTACTTACCTAATTAGTGATTAAATAACTAATTAAATACATTTATGTATCACTACATGTTACATAGGATCCGTGTGTGTGTTCAAGTCCTCACTTGACACCTAGCATCCTACCCGACACTTCCATCCACTTCACTCATTGCAGGTGAGTTCATACCCCTTAATCAACCTTTTAAATGTTTTATATGCTTTTATGGGGGGGAATACAAGTTGAACCAATCAAGTTATAGTATCAATCACATGTGATTTATAACTTGCAACCAAAAGGATTTTCATAGTTATAACTGCTTTACCAACAAAACTGCTTTAAGTGTTTATCAAACTCATTTTCATGTTAAATTGTTATAAAAAAAATATATTTCTAAACTCTTTTAAACTCCTTCTGTTCCCAAACCATATCTACACCAATATATTTATATAAGTAAGACTTGAAGGACTTAGGACTGATAGCTCACCTTACTTCCTGTTCTTGTTTGATTGTGGACTTAGGGTATATTGTTATCTGTCCGACTGTCGTTGAATTCTTAGTTGTATATTATATATATTCGTGTTGAATATTAAAGTCTTCACTTCAGTTCAATACCTTTGTGTATCAAAGGAATGCAACCAACCTTACTATTTAACTATAATAGGTATAGTTAAGGATTTCTACTCGTGTATACTATTACAATGGTACCTACCAGAGTCCGAACAGTTATGAGTCAATACATGTTAAACACTATAAAAAGAGAATACTATATACTATACAAGAGAACACTCTATGCACTATACCAGAAAGTACATTATACACTATACAAAGAGAACATACTACAACAGAATGTGACATACTATCTCTCGATACGACACTTCACTGTGTTATTACCGTATAACCAGAGTCTCCTGGAGGGAGAGCGGGCATTATGTGTATAGATCTATACGGGACAGACACTCCCACATCCCGACTGCTAGCTACAGTCCGAGCCGACTAGGCCCAGGGGTGACAAAATGTCACATTTCCACAGATGACTCGGAGGGTCATCAGGGATTCGATCGTCAATCAGCATGGTTACATACAAGTTCACATTTCGACCTTTAATTAATACATTAAGAATTAAAGGCAAAACAAACTCCCCGAGGTGTATTGTACATTTAATACTACCTGGAGTCTGCATTTTCATTTCATTAGCTGGCAGTGATACTGCTGGGGTAAAACACTATTTTCCCAATTACTTTACATGAATGAAGTCTAAAACTATATTTTCCTACTAATAGTTTCTCTGGGAAAACTTTTACATTTTCAAAGGATCAAACACACATACAACCGGGTCTTGGTAGAAGACCACTTTTACTGGAAAACATAGGGTTTTCCTAGGGAGCATACTATTTTCCAACCTTGAGATCAATTAATATACTACATGGTTGTAATCATTTTTATACAAGCAATGACACTAAATACTCATGAACTCACCAGCTTTATGCTGATACTCGCTTTCAAAATAACTTGTATTCTCAGGTCATCAGTAGACAGGTACAGATGCAGCTTTTGAGAAGATGGAGCACATACAAGACTCCTCTTTATTTTGATTATACTTTTGGTGTCTAACAAACTGTACAGAACACACTTGTATTACAATTATTATATTAATGCAATGGATGTTGTTGCTTGTCTTTACTATTATGCATTGTTATGATACTGTACATGAAGTCCTCCACCCCACAACGTATTCCGCCGTTCTCGGTTTTGGGGTGTGACACTCACCCTCAATAGATTCTGGTGATACTCTCGGGGGTGCCAATCTTGAGTTTGACTCAAACTATTACAGTCCTTATCGGAGCACAGATTGGTATCAGAGCATTGTTTATAGGGAATCAAGTATATCAACCCATAAAAGATATACGAACTATAAAATAAGAAAATATTTAACTAAGTATATATATACAACCATTCACACTAAGGGTCAGTATCATACTAGAACAGAACAAAAGTATTAAGATTGTTGAACAACACAATTAAGCTTAGAGACATATAGTCAAATCTGGGAGGATGTAGCCTGATCAACTACATTTACCTAGGAGTGACTAGCCTGTGCCTAAGAATGGTTGTGGTGTTGCAACAAGTCTAAAAACTTACCAACACTACTATAAGAACATTTGAACAAGAATACTATAGGAGTATTCTGCATTTCCTGTAATTTACATATGTGAGAACTAAAAAGGTCGTTACTAGTAGGGCAATAGTTGCTAAGTGGATACACTACAGTCACATGCGACTAAGACGCTATAGACTTAGAATCTGTGATCTTTGCTTTACTTCCTGTTCCTTGTTTGGTTGTGGATTTAGAGTTAGGGTCACTTATTCAAAGGTCTATCCTATCTCGATTACATGTAATTGGTATGCATTATGCAAGTATTGGGTCGACCAATAACGATCATCTTATAAGTATCTTAGGATTAGTACGTCTACTAACTATCTTCTCTCCATTCTCGCATAGATACAATGGCTGATTCAAGGGTAACCCAGAGAGGGGTGCCCGTCGCCAGCAGAAGATTATCTACTCATCCTCTCTCTTCCTAAGAAGAATAGCCTTCCTCTTCAATACCTCCGTCTCACCTGTCTGTAAAACATTCCCGACTTTGAAAGTATTATAACTAGCCCTCTAAACTGTCAACATTCTCCTTATGGTTTGATGTAAGACCAATTGTTAGGTCGTTTTTCCTGAACTCATTTTACATCAGTAATACCAGTAATATTGGCAATTGTCTAATCTATTTGGAAGTTCATGCTCTTGTGTTTTCTTACTCTATTGATATGCATCTATCAAATTGTTGGACTATGGCGATTTATTCCATGAGACACTCTCATCATACTTACAGTTGATTCTCACTATTGTCATCATCTTTTAAAATTTTCAGTAAAAGATGCCTCCCCGCAAGCGTCCGACCAGACGCACGCCTGTAGATCAAACACCACCACCACCTCCCCCACCGCAGTTCGACCCGGTGATGTTTCAGGCAGCTGTGACTACAACTGTGACCGCCGCGCTGGCGCAAGTCAACTCTGGTAGTGTTAGTGGAACGGGATCTGGCACAAACTCCAGCCATGGTGAAATCCACCCACGTGCACAAGAGTGCACCTATAAGGATTTCATCAGCTGCAAACCCACTTACTTCAATGGAACCCGAGGGATCCTTGCACTGTCCTAATGGATTGAGAGAACCGAAGCGATCTTCGAAATGTGCTCGTGCCCCGAAGGAAGCAAGATAAAATTTGCTGCTTGCACGTTTACCCAAAGGGCCTTGACGTGATGGAATGGCCATGTCAAATCACTCTCCCTGGTCGCAGCCAACGCCATGGGCTGGGACACACTGAAGGACCTCATGACGAGGGAGTACTGCCCGAGGGGCGAAATTCAGAAACTTGAGGAGGAACTCTGGAACCTCAAAATGCAGGGTTCCGACATCGTAGCCTATACGGCCAGGTACTGCGACTTGGTGGCTCTATGCCCTAACATGGTGCCCACCGAAAACAAGAAAATCGAACGATACATCTGGGGATTAGTACCCCCATATCGAGGGAATGTTCTAGCATCACAACCTGCGACCTTTGACAGTGCCAAGGAATTGGCCCAAAGGTTGATTGATCATGAAGTTCCCTCCACTCCATCAGCTACTACAACCACCACTTCTGCCCCAACCCACACCTCCAACAACAAAAGAAAGCGGTGGGATCGAACGAAAGGAAAATCAGCCAAATCCTCTTCCAATAACCAACAAACAGTGGCTGTCCACGCTGCCACTACTCCTACTGCCCCTGTGCCCGCCAAAACATATGCGGGGAATCTACCCAAGTGCGATAAGTGCTCTTTCCATCATAACGGCCCCTGCCGTGAGATGCACTGCACCAATTGCGACCGGAAGGGCCATACCGTCCGGTTTTGCAGAACACCACACAAACCTATTTCCCAAATCCCCAGTTCGGGAGCAAGCCATGCCTGTTACGTCTGTGGCGGAATAGGGCATTTCAAAAGAAACTGTCCGAAGGCTGGGAACGCAGGAGGAACTGGCAGACTACTTGCTATTGGCCACAATGAAGCAGTGGCAGACCCCACCGTAGTCACGGGTATGTTGCTTCTCGATAACTCTTATGCTTGTATTCTATTCGATAGTGGGGCAGAAAGAAGTTTCGTAAATCAAAACTTTAAACACTTACTCAAACAAACACCGCGATCACTAAAAGAAACATTCGTCGTAGAAATGGCTAACGGCAAGACGGAAAGTTCTAACGAAATCTACATAGGTTGTACCCTGACGCTAGATAATCATTCGTTTCCTATCGACCTCATACCAGTAGCGATCAAAAGCTTCGATGTCATCATAGGCATGGACTGGTTGAGTCTTCATCGTACCGATATCTTGTGCTTCGACAAGGCCATCCGTCTGAATCTACCCAACAATGAAACCATGATGATCTACGGAGACAAACCCAGTACGAGCCTTCGTATCATCTCGAGCATTCAAGCCTAGAAGTACCTGCGCAAGGAATATCGTGCATTCCTGGCGCATGTTGTAGATACGAGCCAGAAAACGAAAGACCTAAAAGACTTCCCCGTAGTACGCGATTTTCCCGACGTCTTTCCAGAAGAGCTACCAGGTTTACCTCCGCAACGTCAGGTCGAGTTCCGAATCGACTTACTCCCCGAAGCTACCCCCGTAGCAAAATCGCCTTATCGCCTAGCACCTGCTGAGATGCAAGAACTGTCCGGTCAACTTAACGAACTGCTCAGCAAGGGCTTTATAAGACCAAGCTTCTCACCCTGGGGAGCACCGATCTTGTTCGTGAAGAAAAAAGACGGATCGTTCCGTATGTGCATCGATTATAGGGAACTCAACAAACTGACGGTCAAGAATCGTTACCCTCTTCCTCGCATAGACGATTTATTTGACCAACTGCAAGGGGCGGGCTATTTTTCCAAGATTGATCTAAGGTCTGGGTATCATCAGTTACGAGTGCTCGAGCAGGATGTTCCGAAAACAGCCTTCCGAACTCGCTACGGACACTACGAGTTCGTAGTGATGCCGTTCGGACTAACCAATGCGCCCGCAGTCTTCATGGACTTGATGAATAGAGTATGCTGTCCTTACTTGGATCAGTTCGTCATCGTCTTCATTGATGATATACTTATCTACTCTAGAAGTAAGAAAGAGCATAGCGATCATCTGCGACAGGTCCTGGAAACCCTACGATCAGAGAAGCTTTACGTAAAGTTCTCTAAGTGCGAATTTTGGATCCGAAGAGTCGAATTCTTAGGACACGTGGTTAGCAAAGAAGGAATCCACGTGGACCCATCCAAGATTAAAGATATTAAGAACTGGTCAACACCGAAGACGCCTACAGAAATTTGCCAATTTCTAGGCCTCGCTGGCTACTACCGAAGGTTCATTCAAAATTTCTCTCGGATTGCGAAGCCTCTTACGACATTGACCCAGAAAGGCGTGGCCTTTGACTGGGTAGAGAAACAAGAGAAGGCATTCCAAACCCTAAAACGAGCCTTGTGCACCGCACCGATACTGTCCCTCCCCGAAGGGATAGAAGACTTTGTAGTATATTGCGATGCCTCCAATAAGGGTTTCGGCTGTGTTCTGATGCAACGAGGTAAGGTCATCGCCTACGCCTCAAGACAGCTGAAGACACACGAGGTCAACTACACCACGCATGACCTCGAACTAGGAGCGGTTGTGTTCGCCCTAAAGTTCTGGAGACACTATCTATATGGTACAAAGAGCATCATCTATACCGACCACAAAAGCCTCCAACACATCTTCAACCAGAAAGAACTCAACATGAGACAACAACGGTGGGTCGAGCTACTCAATGACTACGAATGTGAAATTCGTTATCATCCGGGTAAAGCCAACGTAGTAGCAGACGCTCTAAGTCGGAAAGATTATTCTTGTCGAAGAGTCAAGTCATTAACAATGACTATCCATTCGCGTCTCTCTGCACAAATAAAGGAGACTCAGTTCGAAGCCTTGAAACCTGAAAATATAGCAGGAGAATCCCTGCGAGGAATGGATAAGAACCTACAGGTCAAGGGTAACAGAACCTTATATCTCATGGACCGGATCTGGACCCCGAGACACGGTGGCTTCAGAGACTTGGTCATCAAGGAGGCGTACAACACTCGATATTCCGTCCACCCGGGTTCAGATAAAATGTATCTGGATCTCAAGAAATTATACTGGTGGCCTAATATGAAAGCGGAGATCGCTACCTTCGTATGTAAATGCCTTACTTGCGCCAAGGTCAAGGTCGAATACCAGAAACCATCAGGTCTACTCCAACAACCGGAGATACCTGAATGGAAGTGGGAGCGGATCACTATGGACTTCATAACCAAGCTACCCAAGACAACGGGTGGGCTTGATACCATATGGGTCATCGTCGATAGATTGACCAAGTCCGCACACTTCCTACCCATCAAAGAAACTGACAAGATGGAGAAACTCACAAGAACATACATCAGGGAGATCGTACGGCTGCATGGTGTTCTTATATCTATTATCTCCGATAGGGATAGCAGATTCACTTCGAGGTTCTGGCAGTCCCTATAAAGCTCCCTGGGAACGAGGCTGGACATGAGTACAGCCTACCATCCTCAGACTGACGGACAAAGTGAGAGAACCATCCAAACTCTGGAAGATATGCTGCGAGCCTGTGTGATCGACTTTGGTAAGGCTTGGGATACCCACTTACCCCTCGTCGAATTTTCCTACAACAACAGTTATCACACGAGCATCAAAGCTTCTCCATTCGAAGCCCTCTACGGCCGAAAGTGTAGGTCCCCTCTGTGCTGGACTGAGGTGGGTGACACTCAATTAGCTAAAGGACGAGTTCCTGAAAGCACTCTCACAGGTCCAGAGATCATTCGGGAAACAGAAATATCCGCATCTCTTTCCAAATCCATGATTGGTATCTTAAATTTCGGGACGAAATTCCCTCTAACGGGGGGATGATGTGACAACCCGAAATTTATTCCGTCACTGTAACCCTTTCCGTTAATAAAATTTATTTTATTAATAAAATTGTCCATTAACTTTTAAGTTAAATAATTCATCTAGGGTTATTGTCATAATTTCCTACGTGTAGGAAATCAATAAAATCACAAATAATACCCTCGATAATCCTTTGGAAAAATTTTCTAGTTTACGACTAAGTCGGGTTACGGTCATTTAATCGGGTAAAATCTTAAACTCCGTTTAATGTCGGGATTGGGTGTGTCCCCACCTGGCCACTAACTCAAGGCCTATATAAAGGTTGAGTGGCCACCATTTGAGTCTTTTCCCACCTTAGAACTTTCTCTCTCTACACTCTCTCTCTAAAAATCGGATTTTTGCTCAAGAATCACTTATTCAAGCTCCAAAATCGTAAGTAATCCTTCCTAGATTGTTGTTTAACTTAACATGCATGCAAATCTGTGGGTTAAACTCTCCAAAGGACCCAAAAACTTGTGTTTACGGTTTGGGAACACCTCCCAAAACCGTAAACTCCCAAAAGGGGGTTTCGAAGCCCCAAAACCCTTCCAAAGCTTGATTAATGCACTAAGGACTTACATGCATGAACTAGGAACCCCAAAAACGTGTAAGGATGAGGCAAACATGAGTTTACGGTTTGGGAAGGCCTCCCAAAACCGTAAACACCTTCTAAGAATGTGTAAGTGCCTTAAAAACCTTCCTATGCTTGTGTAAGTGACTAGAACCTTGCATGCATAGCCTAGAACCACCAAAGCACAAGAGAAATGAAACAACATGAGTTTACGACCGTAAACTCATGTGTTTACGGCCGTAAACTCCCAAGGGAGTGGTCCAAGGACCGTAAACTCCAAGAAGTGTCCATTTCTAGCCCCAATCACTTCCTAAGCCATGGATTCGAGTCTAGCATAATTCCTTGAGTAGTTTAAGACCTTTGAACACCCAATGGCACCATTAACATGAGTTTACGGCCGTCAACTCATGGGGACAATGGTCCAGAAACCGTAAACACACTTAAGTGTAACCAATTGAAGTGTAAACTCCATTGTGAGGCCATACACTCCTTAGATGCAACCTTTAGCACTCCTTGCACTTGAAACAAAGTGTCTTCATGCATTAGAGTGTCTTTAATTACCTAATTAGTGATTAAATAACTAATTAAATACATTTATGTATCACTACATGTTACATAGGATCCGTGTGTGTGTTCAAGTCCTCACTTGACATCTAGCATCCTACCCAACACTTCCATCCACTTCACTCATTGCAGGTCAGTTCATACCCCTTAATCAACCTTTTAAATGTTTTTAAATGCTTTTATGGGGGGGAATACAAGTTGAACCAATCAAGTTATAGTATCAATCACATGTGATTTATAACTTGCAACCAAAAGGATTTTCATACTTTTAACTGCTTTACCAACAAAACTGCTTTAAGTGTTTATCAAACTCATTTTCATGTTAAATTGTTATAAAAAAAATATATTTCTAAACTCTTTTAAACTCCTTCTGTTCCCAAACCATATCTACACCAATATATTTATATAAGTAAGACTTGAAGGACTTAGGACTGATAGCTCACCTTACTTCCTGTTCTTGTTTGATTGTGGACTTAGGGTATATTGTTATCTGTCCGACTGTCGTTGAATTCTTAGTTGTATATTATATATATTCGTGTTGAATATTAAAGTCTTCACTTCAGTTCAATACCTTTGTGTATCAAAGGCATGCAACCAACCTTACTATTTAACTATAATAGGTATAGTTAAGGATTTCTACTCGTGTATACTATTACAATGGTACCTACCAGAGTCCGAACAGTTATGAGTCAATACATGTTAAACACTATAAAAAGCGAATACTATATACTATTCAAGAGAACACTCTATACACTATACCAGAAAGTACATTATACACTATACAAAGAGAACATACTACAACAGAATGTGACATACTATCTCTCGATACGACACTTCACTGTGCTATCACCGTGTAACCAGAGTCTCCTGGAGGGAGAGCGGGCATTATGTGTATAGATCTATACGGGACAGACACTCCCACATCCCGACTGCTAGCTACAGTCCGAGCCGACTAGGCCCAGGGGTGACAAAATGTCACATTTCCACAGATGACTCGGAGGGTCATCAGGGATTCGATCGTCAATCAGCATGGTTACATACAAGTTCACATTTCGACCTTTAATTAATACATTAAGAATTAAAGGCAAAACAGACTCCCCGAGGTGTATTGTACATTTAATACTACCTGGAGTCTGCATTTTCATTTCATTAGCTGGCAGTGATACTGCTGGGGTAAAACACTATTTTCCCAATTACTTTACATGAATGAAGTCTAAAACTATATTTTCCTACTAATAGTTTCTCTGGGAAAACTTTTACATTTTCAAAGGATCAAACACACATACAACCGGGTCTTGGTAGAAGACCACTTTTACTGGAAAACATAGGGTTTTCCTAGGGAGCATACTATTTTCCAACCTTGAGATCAATTATTATACTACATGGTTGTAATCATTTTTATACAAGCAATGACACTAAATACTCATGAACTCACCAGCTTTATGCTGATACTCGCTTTCAAAATAACTTGTATTCTCAGGTCATCAGTAGACAGGTACAGATGCAGCTTTTGAGAAGATGGAGCACATACAAGACTCCTCTTTATTTTGATTATACTTTTGGTGTCTAACAAACTGTACAGAACACACTTGTATTACAATTATTATATTAATGCAATGGATGTTGTTGCTTGTCTTTACTATTATGCATTGTTATGATACTGTACATGACGTCCTCCACCCCACAACGTATTCCGCCGTTCTCGGTTTTGGGGTGTGACACTCACCCTCAATAGATTCTGGTGATACTCTCGGGGGTGCCAATCTTGAGTTTGACTCAAACTATTACAGTCGTTATCGGAGCACAGATTGGTATCAGAGCATTGTTTATAGGGAATCAAGTATATCAACCCATAAAAGATATACGAACTATAAACACATCGGGATTAAAACACTCTGAGCAAGAATATGTACTATTAAATAAGAAAATATTTAACTAAGTATATATATACAACCATTCACACTAAGGGTCAGTATCATACTAGAACAAAACAAAAGTATTAAGATTGTTTAACAACACAATTAATCTTAGAGACATATAGTCAAATCTGGGAGGATGTAGCCTGATCAACTACATTTACCTAGGAGTGACTAGCCTGTGCCTAAGAATGGTTGTGGTGTTGCAACAAGTCTAAAAACTTACCAACACTACTAAAAGAACATTTGAACAAGAATACTATAGGAGTATTATGCATTTCCTGTAATTTACATATGTGAGAACTAAAAAGGTCGTTACTAGTAGGGCAATAGTTGCTAAGTGGATACACTACAGTCACATGCGACTAAGACGCTATAGACTTAGAATCTGTGATCTTTGCTTTACTTCCTGTTCCTTGTTTGGTTGTGGATTTAGAGTTAGGGTCACTTATTCGAAGGTCTATCCTGTCTCGATTACATGTAATTGGTATGCATTATGCAAGTATTGGGTCGACTAATAACGATCATCTTATAAGTATCTTAGGATTAGTACGTCTACTAACTATCTTCTCTCCATTCTCGCATAGATACAATGGCTGATTCAAGGGTAACCCAGAGAGGGGTGCCCGTCGCCAGCAGAAGATTATCTACTCATCCTCTCTCTTCCTAAGAAGAATAGCCTTCCTCTTCAATACCTCCGTCTCACCTGTCTGTAAAACATTCCCGACTTTGAAAGTACTATAACTAGCCCTCTAAACTGTCAACATTCTCCTTATGGTTTGATGTAAGACCAATTGTTAGGTCGTTTTTCCTGAACTCATTTTACATCAGTAATACCTGTAATATTGGCAGTTGTCTAATCTATTTGGAAGTTCATGCTCTTGTGTTGATTCCATGAGACACTCTCATCATACTTACAGTTGATTCTCACTGCTGTCATCATCTTTTAAAAATTTTCAGTAAAAGATGCCTCCCCGCAAGCGTCCGAGCAGACGCACGCCTGTGGATCAAACACCACCACCACCTCCCCCACCGCAGTTCGACCCGGTGATGTTTCAGGCAGCTGTGACTGCAGCTATGACCGCCGCGCTGGCGCAAGTCAACTCTGGTAGTGTTAGTGGAACGGGAACTGGCACAAACTCCAGCCATGGTGAAATCCACCCACGTGCACAAGAGTGCACCTATAAGGATTTCATCAGCTGCAAACCCACTTACTTCAATGGAACTGGAGGGATCCTTGCACTGTCCCAATGGATTGAGAGAACCGAAGCGATCTTCGAAATGTGCTCATGCCCCGAAGGAAGCAAGATAAAATTTGTTTCTTGCACCTTTACCCAAAGGGCCTTGACGTGGTGGAATGGCCATGTCAAATCACTCTCCCTGGTCGCAGCCAACGCCATGGGCTGGGACACACTGAAGGACCTCATGACGAGGGAGTACTGCCCGAGGGGCGAAATTCAGAAAATTGAGGAGGAACTCTGGAACCTTAAAATGCAGGGTTCCGACATCGTAGCCTATACGGCCAGGTACTGTGACTTGGTGGCTCTATGCCCTAACATGGTGCCCACCGAAAACAAGAAAATCGAACGATACATATGGGGATTAGTACCCCCATATCGAGGGAATGTTCTAGCATCACAACCTGCGACCTTTGACAGTGCCAAGGAATTGGCCCAGAGGTTGATTGATCATGAAGTTCCCTCCACTCCATTAGCTACTACAACCACCACTTCTGCCCCAACCCACACCTCCAACAACAAAAGAAAGCGGTGGGATCGAACGAAAGGAAAATCAGCCAAATCCTCTTCCAATAACCAACAAACAGTGGTTGTCCACGCTGCCACTACTCCTACTGCCCCTGTGCCCGCCAAAACATATGCGGGGAATCTACCCAAGTGCGATAAGTGCTCTTTCCATCATAACGGCCCCTGCCGTGAGATGCACTGCACCAATTGCGACCGGAAGGGCCATACCGTTCGGTTTTGCAGAACACCACCCAAACCTATTTCCCAAATCCCCAGTTCGGGAGCAAGCCAGGCCTGTTACGGCTGTGGCGGAAGAGGGCATTTCAAAAGAAACTGTCCGAAGGCTGGGAACGCAGGAGGAACTGGCAGACTACTTGCTATTGGTCACAATGAAGCAGTGGCAGACCCCACCGTAGTCACGGGTATGTTCCTTCTCGATAACTCTTATGATTGTATTCTATTCGATAGTGGGGCAGAAAGAAGTTTCGTAAATCAAAACTTTAAACACTTACTCAAACAAACACCGCGATCACTAAAAGAAACATTCGTCGTAGAAATGGCTAACGGCAAGACGGAAAGTTCTAACGAAATCTACATAGGTTGTACCCTCACGCTAGATAATCATTCGTTTCCTATCGACCTCATACCAGTAGCGATCAAAAGCTTCGATGTCATCATAGGCATGGACTGGTTGAGTCTTCATCGTACCGATATCTTGTGCTTCGACAAGGCCATCCGTCTGAATCTACCCAGCAATGAAACCATGATGATCTACGGAGACAAACCCAGTACGAGCCTTCGTATCATCTCGAGCATTCAAGCCCAGAAGTACCTGCGCAAGGAATATCGTGCATTCCTGGCGCATGTTGTAGATACGAGCCAGAAAACGAAAGACCTAAAAGACTTCCCCGTAGTACGCGATTTTCCCGACGTCTTTCCAGAAGAGCTACCAGGTTTACCTCCGCAACGTCAGGTCGAGTTCCGAATCGACTTACTCCCCGAAGCTACCCCCGTAGCAAAATCGCCTTATCGCCTAGCACCTGCTGAGATGCAAGAACTGTCCGGTCAACTTAACGAACTGCTCAGCAAGGGCTTTATAAGACCAAGCTTCTCACCCTGGGGAGCACCAATCTTGTTCGTGAAGAAGAAAGACGGATCGTTTCGTATGTGCATCGATTATAGGGAACTCAACAAACTAACGGTCAAGAATCGTTACCCTCTTCCTCGCATAGACGATTTATTTGACCAACTGCAAGGGGCGAGCTACTTTTCCAAGATTAATCTAAGGTCCGGGTATCATTAGTTACGAGTGCTCGAGCAGGATGTTCCGAAAACAGCCTTCCGAACTCGCTACGGACACTACGAGTTCGTAGTGATGCCGTTCGGACTAACCAATGCGCCCGCAGTCTTCATGGACTTGATGAATAGAGTATGACGTCCTTACTTGGATCAGTTCGTCATCGTCTTCATTGATGATATACTTATCTACTCTAGAAGTAAGAAAGAGCATAGCGATCATCTGCGACAGGTCCTGGAAACCCTACGATCGGAGAAGCTTTACGCAAAGTTCTCTAAGTGCGAATTTTGGATCCGAAGAGTCGAATTCTTAGGACACGTGGTTAGCAAAGAAGGAATCCACGTGGACCCATCCAAGATTAAAGATATTGAGAACTGGTCAACACCGAAGACGCCTACAGAAATTTGCCAATTTCTAGGCCTCGCTGGCTACTACCGAAGGTTCATTCAAAATTTCTCTCGGATTGCGAAGCCTCTTACGACATTGACCCAGAAAGGCGTGGCCTTTGACTGGGTAGAGAAACAAGAGAAGGCATTCCAACCCCTAAAACGAGCCTTGTGCACCGCACCGATACTGTCCCTCCCCGAAGGGATAGAAGACTTTGTAGTATATTGCGATGCCTCCAATCAGGGGCTCGGCTGTGTTCTGATGCAACGAGGTAAGGTCATCGCCTACGCCTCAAGACAGCTGAAGACACACGAGGTCAACTACACCACGCACGACCTCGAACTAGGAGCGGTTGTGTTCGCCCTAAAGATCTGGAGACACTATCTGTATGGTACAAAGAGCATCATCTATACCGACCACAAAAGCCTCCAACACATCTTCAACCAGAAAGAACTCAACATGAGACAACGACGGTGGGTCGAGCTACTCAATGACTACGAATGTGAAATTCGTTATCATCCGGGTAAAGCCAACGTAGTAGCAAACGCTCTAACTCGGAAAGATTATTCTTGTCAAAGAGTCAAGTCATTAACAATGACTATCCATTCGCGTCTCTCTGCACAAATGAAGGAGACTCAGTTTGAAGCCTTGAAACCTGAAAATATAGCAGGAGAATCCCTGCGAGGAATGGATAAGAACCTACAGGTCAAGGGTAACGGAACCTTATATCTCATGGACCAGATCTGGACCCCGAGACACGGTGGCTTCAGAGACTTGGTCATGAAGGAGGCGCACAACACTCGATATTCCGTCCACCCGGGTTCAGATAAAATGTATCTGGATCTCAAGAAATTATACTCGTGGCCTAATATGAAAGCGGAGATCGCTACCTTCGTAAGTAAATGCCTTACTTGCACCAAGGTCAAGGTCGAATACCAGAAACCATCAGGTCTACTCCAACAACCGGAGATACCTGAATGGAAGTGGGGGCGGATCACTATGGACTTCATAACCAAGCTACCCAAGACAACGGGTGGGCTTGATACCATATGGGTCATCGTCGATAGATTGACCAAGTCCGCACACTTCCTACCCATCAAAGAAACTGACAAGATAGAGAAACTCACAAGAACATACATCAGGGAGATCGTACGGCTGCATGGTGTTCCTATATCTATTATCTCTGATAGGGATAGCAGATTCACTTCGAGGTTCTGGTAGTCCCTACAAAGCTCCCTGGGAACGAGGCTAGACATGAGTACAGCCTACCATCCTCAGACTGACGGACAAAGTGAGAGAACCATCCAAACTCTGGAAGATATGCTGCGAGCCTGTGTGATCGACTTTGGTAAGGCTTGGGATACCCACTTACCCCTCGTCGAATTTTCCTACAACAACAGTTATCACACGAGCATCAAAGCTGCTCCATTCGAAGCCCTCTACGGCCGAAAGTGTAGGTCCCCTCTGTGCTGGGCTGAGGTGGGTGACACTCAATTAGCTAAAGGACGAGTTCTTGAAAGCACTCTCACAGGTCCAGAGATCATTCGGGAAACAACGGAGAAGATCGTTCAGATCCGTGAACGATTGAAAGCCTCCAGAGACCGACAGAAAAGCTACGCAGACAAACGAAGGAAACCTTTGGAATTCCAGGTGGGAGACCGGGTCCTTTTGAAAGTCTCACCCTGGAAAGGCTTGATACGCTTCGAAAAGCGTGGAAAGCTGAATCCAAGATACATAGGACCCTTCGAGATCCTCGCTAGGATCGGTCCCGTAGCCTACAAACTCCGATTACCTCATGAACTTAGCAATATCCATCCTGTCTTCCACGTCTCTAATCTTAAAAAGTGTCTTTCCGATGAGACCCTTGTGATCCCTCTTGATGAGATCAAGATCAACGAAAATCTGAACTTTGTGGAAGAACCAATCGAAATCATGGATCGAGAAATCAAACGAACGAAACAAAGCCGCATCCCGATAGTGAAGGTTCGCTGGAATGCCAAGCGGGGACCCGAATTCACTTGGGAGCGCGAAGACTCGATGAAACAGAAATATCCGCATCTCTTTCTAAATCCATGATTGGTATCTTAAATTTCGGGACGAAATTCCCTCCAACGGGGGGATGATGTGACAACCCGAAATTTATTCCGTCACTGTAACCCTTTCCGTTAATAAAATTTATTTTATTAATAAAATTATCCATTAACTTTTAAGTTAAATAATTCATCTAGGGTTATTGTCATAATTTCCTACGTGTAGGAAATCAATAAAATCACAAATAATACCCTCGATAATCCTTTGGAAAAATTTTCTATTTTACGACTAAGTCGGGTTACGGTCATTTAATCGGGTAAAATCTTAAACTCCGTTTAATGTCGGGATTGGGTGTGTCCCCACCTGGCCACTAACTCAAGGCCTATATAAAGGTTGAGTGGCCACCATTTGAGTCTTTTCCCATCTTAGAACTTTCTCTCTTCACACTATCTCTCTAAAAATCGGATTTTTGCTCAAGAATCACTCATTCAAGCTCCAAAATCGTAAGTAATCCTTCCTAGATTGTTGTTTAACTTAACATGCATGCAAATCTGTGGGTTAAACTCTCCAAAGGACCCAAAAACTTGTGTTTACGGTTTGGGAACACCTCCCAAAACCGTAAACTCCCAAAAGGGGGTTTCGAAGCCCCAAAACCCTTCCAAAGCTTGAGTAATGCACTAAGGACTTACATGCATGAACTAGGAACCCCAAAAACGTGTAAGGATGAGGCAAACATGAGTTTACGGTTTGGGAAGGCCTCCCAAAACCGTAAACACCTTCTAAGAATGTTTAAGTGCCTTAAAAACCTTCCTATGCTTGTGTAAGTGACTAGAACCTTGCATGCATAGCCTAGAACCACAAAAGCACAAGAGAAATGAACCAACATGAGTTTACGACCGTAAACTCATGTGTTTATGGCCGTAAACTCCCAAGGGAGTGGTCCAAGGACCGTAAACTCCAAGAAGTGTCCATTTCTAGCCCCAATCACTTCCTAAGCCATGGATCCGAGTCTAGCATAATTCCTTGAGTAGTTTAAGACCTTTGAACACCCAATGGCACCATTACCATGAGTTTACGGCCATAAACTCATGGGGACAATGGTCCATAAACCGTAAACACACTTAGGTGTAACCAATTGAAGTGTAAACTCCATAGTGAGGCCATACACTCCTTAGATGCAACCTTTAGCACTCCTTGCACTTGAAACAAAGTGTCTTCATGCATTAGAGTGTCTTTACTTACCTAATTAGTGATTAAATAACTAATTAAATACATTTATGTATCACTACATGTTACATAGGATCTGTGTGTGTTCAAGTCCTCACTTGACACCTAGCATCCTACCCGACACTTCCATCCACTTCACTCATTGCAGGTGAGTTCATACCCCTTAATCAACCTTTTAAATGTTTTTAAATGCTTTTATAGGGGGGAATACAAGTTGAACCAATCAAGTTATAGTATCAATCACATGTGATTTATAACTTGCAACCAAAAGGATTTTCATACTTTTAACTGCTTTACCAACAAAACTGCTTTAAGTGTTTATCAAACTCATTTTCATGTTAAATTGTTATAAAAAAATATATTTCTAAACTCTTTTAAACTCCTTCTGTTCCCAAACCATATCTACACCAATATATTTATATAAGTAAGACTTAAAGGACTTAGGACTGATAGCTCACCTTACTTCCTATTCTTGTTTGATTGTGGACTTAGGGTATATTGTTATCTGTCCGACTGTCGTTGAATTCTTAGTTGTATATTATATATATTTGTGTTGAATATTAAAGTCTTCACTTCAGTTCAATACCTTTGTGTATCAAAGGCATGCAACCAACTTTACTATTTAACTATAATAGGTATAGTTCAGGATTTCTACTCGTGTATACTATTACAATGGTACCTACCAGAGTCCGAACAGTTATGAGTCAATACATGTTAATCACTAAAAAAAGAGAATACTATATACTATACAAGAGAAAACTCTATACACTATACCAGAAAGTACATTATACACTATACAAAGAGAACATACTACAACATAATGTGACATACTATCTCTCGATACGACACTTCACTGTGCTATCACCGTGTAACCAGAGTCTCCTGGAGGGAGAGCGGGCATTATGTGTATTGATCTATACGGGACAGACACTCCCACATCCCGACTGCTAGCTACAGTCCGAGCCGACTAGGCCCAGGGGTGACAAAATGTCACATTTCCACAGATGACTCGGAGGGTCATCAGGGATTCGATCGTCAATCAGCATGGTTACATACAAGTTCGCATTTCAACCTTTAATTAATACATTAAGAATTAAAGGCAAAACAGACTCCCCGAGGTGTATTGTACATTTAATACTACCTGGAGTCTGCATTTTCATTTCATTAGCTGGCAGTGATACTGCTGGGGTAAAACACTATTTTCCCAATTACTTTACATGAATGAAGTCTAAAACTATATTTTCCTACTAATAGTTTCTCTGGGAAAACTTTTACATTTTCAAAGGATCAAACACACATACAACCGGGTCTTGGTAGAAGACCACTTTTACTGGAAAACATAGGGTTTTCCTAGGGAGCATACTATTTTCCAACCTTGAGATCAATTATTATACTACATGGTTGTAATCATTTTTATACAAGCAATGACACTAAATACTCATGAACTCACCAGCTTTATGCTGATACTCGCTTTCAAAATAACTTGTATTCTCAGGTCATCAGTAGACAGGTACAGATGCAGCTTTTGAGAAGATGGAGCACATACAAGACTCCTTTTTATTTCGATTATACTTTTGGTGTCTAACAAACTGTACAGAACACACTTGTATTACAATTATTATATTAATGCAATGGATGTTGTTGCTTGTCTTTACTATTATGCATTGTTATGATACTGTACATGACGTCCTCCACCCCAGAACGTATTCCGCCGTTCTCGGTTTTGGGGTGTGACACTCACCCTCAATAGATTCTGGTGATACTCTCGGGGGTGCCAATCTTGAGTTTGACTCAAACTATTACAGTCCTTATCGGCTTCCCACTGATGAAGATGAAGATGCTCCCGTCACCAGACAACAAGTGCAGAGTCTTGATGAAAAGCTTGATCAATTGCTTGCCTCTACTAAGACGTATAACGATGTGGTGCTCAAGGCTTTTTTGGAAACCGCTTTTGAGCAGTATACAGGGGCCATTGACAAATCAACGAAGGCAGTTGAAGATTCAACCTCTTCTTGCCAGAAGGCTACAACTGAAGTTGCAGAACTTATTCACAGTTCCAAGATTTTTCTTGAATCCCTCAAGAGTCATGCTGATAAGAATGCAGCTAAAGTGAACGCTTCAGTTGACTCTTTATCAAAGTCACTTCAAGAGGAGCAAGCCAAATTCGAGAATGTTCGTTCTTCAATTCAAGCTGAGAACACTTCTCTTCTAAGCTCAGGGAATTCTCTCCTTGAAACACTCGATGCTGATTTAGCAAAGGAGAGCGCATTAAGGGAGGATCTTGCCCGTCAAACCTCTACCATTGAAGTTCAGAAGGTTCAATTGGCTCAAGCTGAAAGGGAGATTTCATTGTTGAAGACTGAGCGTACTGTTTTCCGGAGTTGTGCTGGTGATGTTCAGAATATGCTAAACAATGTTCTAAGTGCTCATGATCTGATTCTTACGCTGACCATCCGGACTCACCTGACTTCCAAGCTTCTTCCTGCCCTTGCACTTTTACATGAAATGAAGGGTGTTTCGGAGCGATTCGTACCTCCAAAACAAGGGGGAGAAGGTGTTCAGACAACTCAACCGAAAGTCACTGTCAAAACAGAACTGAAGGGTAATGAAGCTTCGGGTTCTGGAAATCAATATAAGAAGAAGGGACTTGCTGATGATAGTGATGAAGAAGAAACAATTGCCGAAGCCCTCAAACAGAAGAAAAGGGATAAGGAGTTGGATGAAACCCTTCGAGTTGCAAAGGAAGCAGAAGAGAGGGAGCGAAAGAACAAGGAAGAGCAAGATGCCTTAGTTTGCAAAAAGGCCTTGTTTCATCCTTGGACTAGGGAAACGCTCATCAAAGAAGCGATAGAGTTTCCTAGCGTGTACTGGCTGGAACCTGTAGCTTCGTTTGATTGTGAGAATTCAAGGGACTCACAATTTGATATGCCTATAACATGAAAGGCATTTACTTTTCACTGCTTTGATTCGACTGTTCAAGTTCCCTCACCTCACCCTCAGGTTGATCGTGAACATATCGATTTTTATCTCAAGTTCGGTCAACCTCAGTACCTGACTTGGAGTGCTCAAAAGATTAAAACTGTCAAGGTGCTGAAACCTTCGCCTGCAGGGAAGTTTATTAATGTCAATTTCAAAATAACCCGAGGTTCAGACAACTCGGTTTCTGTTATTTCCCTGGCAGATCTTCCTAACTTGAATCCTCATTATTGGATCTTGTTGTTCAACATATTGCTTACAAATGCGAAGGAGTATGAGCCGATCCTTGATCATCTGAAGAGGATGTTGGCTTCCTATATCCATGAAGCTGGTGCAATGGATCAGGAGATTGCTCAAGTTTTGAAGAAGAAACCAACTGTAAAGCCAACTGCAAAACCTGGAGATGTGAACAAGATGATGATGGGTCAAATTGATTCTAAACATCTCACAGTGATGTTCACAAGAGGCGAAGCTAACAGATTTCTTTTCGTTCTTGTTGATAAACGTATGTTCTCAACGGACTGCTTGGAGCACATAATTAATATCATCCATCGATGCAAGCAGAACACTGAGGCAGACAAGAAGAACTTCACGAACATGCTTCGGTGGTATATTACTTTTCGTCATACTCTACTGGCCATTATACCGAAGGTGTTCAAGACTGTCAAGAAGTCTTCTATAGCTCAACCGAACTGAGCTCTCGGCTCCATTGACGCAAAGGGGGAGATTGTTGGGTATTTTATGTTGCGTCATGGGCTTAGTTTTTTATATCCGGATTGGGCGTGTTCATCCGTGATTATTAAGTAGGGTTAAGCTATAAATAGTGCATGCATGTATGCCTTAGATACGGTTGTGATTATTATTATTATTGCTTTGTAACCCTAAACACCTCTATAGTCGAAGTTCTTAATCAAGCTCTTCTGAGGTGTCAAAGCTTAATCATTCGACATCATTTAAATCATTCTTGTGTTCTTCATTACGTCATTTATTGTTTTTCTGCTTAGAATCTATCGATCCTACTAGAACTTTGTTCTAACAAAAACAACAAGGACTTATTTTGCAACAAAAAAAATATTAAGCACTAAACATGCAAAAAATATTTAGGACTAAATGTGTATAAAGTGAGAAATATATTACCCTATTAAGTCGTTTTTTATGGCTTATTTGGAATAATCGGTCATAATGGCTGAATGTGTATAGTTTAAACAATTTAAAAAATATATTACCCTTTTAAGTCATTAGCCAAATATTATATATAGTAAACCCTTAATTTAATAAATTATACGTGTGCTTAAGGCTCCTTCCGTCCGTGGCCACAACTATCATATAATGCAAGGCTTGGAAGCAAAGCTACTAAGGCCTATTAGCGGGAACTAGGCTTAGCTTGGTTTTTAGTGCCAACCCTTCCTATCTCGCCTGCCTGCTGACCCATGAATTCTTCAAAACGTACCCGTAGTCCGGGGGTACAGGAAGTAATCAACATATAATGAAGGGTTGATTAGCTGAAGCATAGAAAATATGACCACAAAACAATTAAATAACCTACAATGCAGTGAAGGATCCCTTAAGGGGCCAGGATTCCATGGCCGCCCGGTTTTTAGCCTTGTAATGTTGAAAATTCTATAAAGTAGTCCTCTCTAATAAATGAAGGTTTTTTTTGCCACATGTCACATTCTCATTTAATTTGCCAAATGTCATTTTTTGGTTATTTTGAATTAATTTTTTTCCACATGCCATTTTATAGGTTTTTTTATTTTATTAAATTTCACATAATATTTTAATGTAATAATTACAATAAATATAGTAAGAAATATATATCAATTTCATTAATACACTTACTTTCTAATTTCAAAATTCTCAAGTTAAAGCTTATTAATTTCTTTTGTTTATTTATTTAAATTTAAAATATAAAAAAAACATTTCAATTTTAATAATTCATTATTTTTCTTATTTTCTTATAAATTTAAAGTTCTCAATTATTCAGACTTACATATATATATATATATATATATATATATATATATATATATATATATATATATATATTAAATTAACTCATTGAATACATGAGTCTGACAACTAATATGTTGTGTTATAAAAAAGATAATTAATACATTGGCCTCCCTGAATTTCGAAATAGATCACAGTTTAAGATTAAAGAATCCAATCCATTATTATGAGAAAATAAAGTTAAATAAATCAAACAGGAGAAAAGAGATAACGCATCCATAACCGAAGAACTCGTTATTCCATATAATTCTCACTTCAAATGGATCTCGTCGATCGCATACCCTTCACTCTTTGCTCACTCCATCGTTCGCCTTCATCGATCTTACTTGCCGCCTCCCCAGTTGCCTGGTTCTATTTTGCAATCTGGTAATGAGGATGACTGTAACGAAGGTGCTACTTTTGTAGTTCTAGTTTTCTTTGTTTTTTTTCCCTCTCATATTAGTTTTGCTTTTAACTTGTTACTTAATTGTATCTGAGGTTGCTTATATGAAAACTTGCCAGCCAGTCACAGAGGAGCTATTTTTTTAATTATTTCTCCAAGACTTCTAGTGTTGCCTTTTTCTCTTCTAAGGGATTGTTAATAGTACGGTGAGTGTTTGACTATTATCTTTTTGTGTTTATTTTAATTAGTTTTAAATAAACACCTCTATCAAGTATGTAATATTTAATTTAATTGTAACCTAATCTTTAATTTGTAACCTGAAATATAATATTAGGTTATGAGAATGATGAATTCTTTTCTGCCTGATGGGGAAAGAGACTGACTTGCATATACTAACATTTGGGGTAAAAGTGTTCAAAATCGTAACATAAAACAATGTGGTTTTATACTTATTATTGCAGCTCATACACAAATATATATCTGCATATTCATGAAATTTCAAAGCAAATTAATACCTGAAAATGGAGAGACTGAGTTGCAGATTCTTAACAACTTGAGACCCTGTGATGTATATGGCAACGTTCCTTTACTTCTTCTTCCTTGCAATACACAATTAACAATCGCAACATAAAAATCCTATTATTTAACGTTGGGAATGGAGAGGGTCAGAATCGGCCATGTTGGGGGTGGAGATGACCTGAATCGACCACGATGAAATTTGGCCAGCAGCCGGTTAAAAATAGGTTAAGATAGTGGATTTTATAAAGTCCCATCGATTTTGAAAGGCATAAGACCGTCTGGTATGGGCCCATGAAGCGTTGTTACCGTCGGCATGGCAACTCCTTCACGACCTCATGATACAAGAACACCGCCCCCACCTAGCCGATAAGGCCGTTATGTG
The DNA here is from genome assembly GCF_052849685.1 of Lactuca virosa. Taxonomy (NCBI): domain Eukaryota; kingdom Viridiplantae; phylum Streptophyta; class Magnoliopsida; order Asterales; family Asteraceae; genus Lactuca; species Lactuca virosa. The sequence continues at coordinate 176,532,195 of NC_136429.1, read as the reverse complement.
GTCGTCCGTGATGGTGATAACAAATGGAAGCAAGAGTTTTTCAAATCAACTGTCAAATGACCGAAAGAGTGGAAATTGCATAGCATGTGGACCTCCATTTAGTTATTTATTTCTCTCACGAAAATGGATGGTTGGACAGAGGTACGACGCAGGAAAGCACCGGCGAAGTCTGGATTGGACGAAACTAGCTTCTTCGTGTCGAATATACCCACAGGGGCTACAAAGGAGGAGTTCAGGAAGATTTTCAAACCATTTGGTGATGAGCTAACAGACATCTACTTCGGAGGATGAAAAGGGAAGAATGGTAAAAACTTTGGCTTCATCCGATTTAATGGAGTCACTAATGCGAGAACACTCGAGGCAAGCTTGAATGGAACGTTATGTCGGAACAATAAGCTTGAGATCAACATTGCAAAGCACACATGTGTGTCTAAACAATTTCTGAAATGGCAGAGCAACCACACAAGTCAGAGTCGAACTATGCCACCTCTGAGGCGGATGGAGAGGACGATGATGAAGATGAAGAAGGTATATCTGATACCTGGGTGGACGAGGTTGAAGATGGAGAAATAGTTGAGGGCGGGAGATATGACGGCGTCGGAGATGGTGGATGTACCGGCAACCATGTGGCATTTGAAACAAGTCCATTTCAAAAGTCGCGGTCAACCTTGGAACCACCACAGGTAGATGCATGTTCTGTTAATGGGGAAGTGGAAACGACTCATGGGGAAAATAATGAATTAAATATGAAAGACGCCCTAATTGAAACTATTGACGGGAATACTATAGTAACTGGGCGGGTCATGGACAGTCCAACTAAGTCCCATATTCCCAACCTGGACCACTCGTCGATGGGCTCCCCCAAGCCCAGTTCTTTCCCCACATATCCTGCGCAGTCCGGTTGCTTTGGCCCATTCCCATCCAAGGTGATTACTCCCTCGGTCACTGAACAACCTTTTGATAAACAGGCAAGCGGAGTGGGGCGTTCGGGAAAAAAAGGCGTCGCTCTCTTGGTAAATCTTCGACAAAGAAATTATCAGAGTTCCCAGTCCACATATTGTTTGGTGATGGTGACAGAAATTCCTGAGAGGCTGGCCCTTATCGTTCGAACTCATCATCTCCCAAACCCATTGATGCTAACATATCTCCGAAGATCAGTGAAATTGAGGCCACAACTGAAGTTGGAGCTATGGTTGGGTTTGAAATCGATGCTTCCAACAAGCTGCTGGCAGAAATTCTTGGAGTAAATGGCAAGTACATCGTGCCTCAATGAATTTTCTATCGATCAATATCAGGGGAATTGGTGAAAGATATAAGGTGGATTGGGTTAGGAGGCTAAAAGCGAAACATAAGGTCTCATTCTTAGCAATTCAAGAGACACAGTTAGTAGAGGCAGAGAACATAGATGTGTGGGTGTGTTGGGGTGATGATACTTTTGGATCGAGCAGGGTTAACTCATCAGGAAGGTCGGGCGGCCTCTTGAACGTATGGGACTGCAGCTTGTTCCAGTCCATTGAGGTTATTTCGGCTAAACATTTTCTAATAAACATTGGTTATTGGAATGGTGTAAGTGAAGTGTTGATCTTTGTAAACGTTTACGGACCTTAGTCAAGCACAGATAAAGCCACCCTCTGAGGGAGTTATTGGAAATTAAAAACTCCAAACCAGGTATATGATTCATAATGGGGGATTTCAATGTTGTGAGAAGGAAAGAGGAGAGATTTAATTCAACTTTTTGAACAAAAACTGCAAATGACTTCAATAACTTCATACATGAGATAGGCCTCATTAATATGAAAATGGGTGGTCATCGGTTTACGTGCTTCCACAACTCAGACCTTAAACTAAGAAAACTTGATCGTTTCCTGGTGTGCCCAACTTTCCTTAACATTCTCCCTCATGCTGCAGTGACTGCTCTCCCTAGAGAAATATCTGACCACTGCCCCATCCTATTGTCCACATCACATAAAGACTATGGCCCAACCCCATTCAGGTTCTTTAATTCATGGATGTGTAGGGATGGGTTTGAGAAAGCCTTCATATCCACTTGGAACAACTTTGTTGGGTATGGCACACCTGATTTGTATCTTGCTGTCAAGTTAAAGCATGTAAAGAAGGGTTTGAAAAATTAGCGTGCCAAGGAACATCCCAGGGAAGAGGGGGAATTATCAAGGCTTAAGAAAAGGGTGCATCAGCTAGATATTGATGTTGAGTCAAGGCAGCTGACTGAGCAGGAGATTATGGAGAGGACCTCAGGGTATAAGTCAATCATTGAGTTGGAAAAGATCAGAAGTATGGACCTCAGACAGAAGTCTAGGATAAAGTGGGCAATTGACGGGGATGAAAACACTAGTTTTTTTCATGGGTTTATTAGTAAAAATAACCGGAAAAATAGGATTGATGGCCTAGTAGGCCGAAACTTGTGAATCGACATTTCAAGAAAATCCCCGTTGGTGACTTGGAAACTTTAGAGGCACCTATCACACTCACGGAGATTAATAATGCGGTATGGGCGTGTGGCAATGAGAAGGCCCCTGGGCCTGATGGATTTACTTTTAAGTTCATCAAGAAATACTGGGAGGTGCTTCTTGGTGACATAGTTGCGGTTGTCAAATACTTTGAGCAACATGGTAAAATTGATTCTTCTTGCAATTCCTCCTTCATCTCGCTGGTTCCCAAAATCAAGGATCCTTTACTGATTAGTGATTATAGACCAATCAGCCTCATTGGATGCAATCAGTTTATGTTGAGGGAAGAAACATTCTTGATAGACCTTTGGTGGTGAATGAGATTTACTCGTGGGCGAAAAAGACCAATAAGAAAATCCTATTGTTCAATGTGGACTTCGAAAAGGCTTTCGACTCCTTAAACTGGAATTTCCTAGATGCGAACCCGATGCAAATGGGATTTGGAAATAAATTTAGAGAGTGGCTAAGAGGATGTCTTGGATCTTCAAGATCCTCTGTTCTTGTCAATGGAAGCCCGACTGAGATATTTCCATTATCTAAAGGCGTCAGGCAGGGTGATCCGCTATCTCTGTTCCTTTTTATAGCAGCTATGGAGGGTCTTAGTGATGCGATGTGATCGACATGCGAACTGGGAATATTCCAAGGTGTTAAACTTCCAAATGGGGGACCTTTAATTTCTCATCTGCTATATGCAGATGATGCATTATTTCTTGGGGAGTGGTCCAGGAATAACATCAATAATCTTGCTCGAATTCTCCACTGTTTCCATGTCGCATCAGGATTAAAAGTAAACTTTCACAAATGTAGAGTATTTGGAGTTGTATCAGAAATGCAGGAAGTATCAAGTTTGGCTAGTGCTCTTGGATGTGAACCCTCTTCCCTTCATTTCTCATACCTAGGAGTTCCGGTTGGAGCCAACATGAATTTAAAGAAGAACTGGAAACCGATTGTCGATAGATTTCAAGCCAAACTTTCAAAATGGAAATCAAAAACCCTATCCTTTGGCCACAGATTGACTCTCATACAATCAGTACTTGGCAACCTACCAACATATTACATGTCACTGTTCGTAGCACCTGATGGTGTAATCCAAGTTCTGGAGAAACTGAGGAGTAGACTTTTATGGGGTGCTTCGGAGGAAAGCAGGAAAATACACTGGATTTCTTGGGATATGGTGGTTGCACCCAAGGAATCGGGAGGTCTAGGTGTTGATACAATAAAAAGCCTCAACATATCCCTATTGATGAAATGGTGGTGGAAGTTGAGAAAGGAACCTCACCACCTTTGGGCAGAGGTCATTTCAAGCTTGCACAACCTCAGGACAAAACCAGATGATGTATATTCAAAGAGATCGCTATCGGGAGTATGGAATAACATTGCTGGGATAAGAAAGGCCATTGTTAAAAAGGATATTCCTGTTACGTTTGTGATATCTAAAACCCCCATATCCCATCGTGCAAGCTGGAGATGTGGACTTACTCCGGATGGAACATACACCGTCCGTGATCTTAGGCAGAAATGGGACTATCGGCCTCACAACAGCGACAAAAAATTATGTTGGCTTAATGTAATTCCCTTGAAAATCAATTGTTTTATTTGGCGGGCGACAATGGGCAGAACCCCAGTAGCTTTAGAGCTAGCAAAGAGAGGGGTATTTATGGAAACAACGACTTGTCTTATGTGTAATGAATGTGAGGAAAGCATTGACCACATCCTAGTGGACTGTCCTTATGCTAGGAAGGTTTTTGAAGGAGTATCCAGCTGGTGTAATCTGAACATGGAGCCTTTCCATTTGGTGAAGGAAGTTGTGGATTCTGCTTCTCGGTGGGGTAAGTGCCAAAAAAGAGAGCGCTCCTCTTGGCAATCTACTATGGAACAATGTGGAGCATTTGGAAATCAAGGAATGAAAGAGCTTTTAACAAAAACCGGCTGCCACTGGACAAAGTCATTGATATTATAAAATCAGTGACATATCTCTGGGTGAAAAAACAGGGGTAAAATTAACCGGGTGGATTGGGCAACATGGTCTCAATGCCCATTGTCTTATTGACTATCTCTATTTCAGTTTATCTTCTCAATATTTTCCTTTTTATGATGTACTATTATATGGCACTAATTGTGGCTGGATATTTTTATTGTGTTTTTTAATATATATCCCATTGGCCGGTTCCAAAAAATACTGTCAAATGACCATTCCCAACGGTTATATATATATATATATATATATATATATATATATATATATATATATATATATATATATATATATATATATATATATATTAGGGTTAGGTTCATGTGAGACGACATAATTTTGTGATACCATGAGACGCAATGCTAGTCACTCATTTACTAGATAAAAAAAAATTAATGCAAAATAATTGAAAATTTTCGAAACTTTCTTTTTCAAATATTATTTTCGGAATTCAAATTTTCCAAAAAAAGAGTACCAAAAAAATGAAAAAATAAATAAATAAATTCATTTTTTTACATATTCTAGTAAAATATTAGAATATTCTACATATCTAACAAATCTAGTAGAATATACTAATATTCTAAAAATCACATTAAAATATTTACATTGTAATATTCTATTAGAATATTTCACGTATTTTCCAAAAAAATGGTAATTCTTTTTATTTATTTATTTATTTTAGGTAACTAAAGTTCCTAAAATAATAATTAAAAAAAGAATTTTTGGAATTTTCCTTTTATTTTTCATTTTAAAATTCTTTTTAGATTTGGTCTCACGGTCTTACAAAATTAGCATGGTCTCAAATTGACCTGAACATATATATATATATATATATATATATATATATATATATATATATATATATATCAACCTACTGAACACTCAAAAAATATCCCAAATACCATTTCAAGGAAATGTCTTTAATCATGCCTCACCCCAATGCAATTTCCTACATCACCTACATGCAACAAAACCTAAACCTTCAAGAAAACCTCTTAATACTTTCGCTTCCATATAAAAAATAACCACACAACCAACGCATGAAACCGATCACGAATCTCAAGCGAGAGGTAGTTGGAAAGCTAGAGGGAAAGCGGAAATGAAATGGAAAGTAATAGCAGAAAGTGAAGAAGAAGTTTCGCTATGGTGGACACCGGAGGAGAAGTACAACTTGGCGGTGGCGTGGTAGGAGAATTCAAAAATCCAACTATAGGAAATGATACAAGGATAGTTGGATTTTGGGAAACCGTGCTCGGAAAGTTTCACGCGCTTATGAAGAGACCACCATATCGCAATGTCAATATGCTTACTGGCAAATATATTCCAATTAGTCATAGGTGCACCAAGTTTAATGTGATCTACAACAAACTTTCTTCGCAAAATCATAGTGGTGCGAATGATTTCGACGTGTTCAAAGCCATGACTGTGCAATATCATATCAGGTGAAAATGGGTCATGTTTTCGAGTGTGAAAAAATATGGGAGATTCTGAGACTCGATCCAAAATGGATTAAAACTCCAACATTGTCGGAGATACAATCAAACAGGACTCGCAATTCTATATTGTTTGATGTTTCCGATGAAGGAACTAACAACGACCTCAACGCCGATACATATGACATCCGCAACATCATCGAAGAGATCTCCCCCACGTCAATCGATCGGGTGCGACAAAGCGAAGCGTGTCAACGACATGCGGACGAAGCTGAGAGAAGGGCCCAAGAGTTGGTGGCAGAAAATGAAAGAAAAGTTGGAACAACACAATCTAATCACACAACAAAAGGTTGAAGTGCAACGTGAGCACTTAGAGTTACTTCGAAAGAAAGTAGAGGAAGATAAAATTATGAAGGATTTAGAAATTCTTCAGAGTAGCTAACAAAATATTGGACCATGACAAGTGCAAGTGCTCCGAAAGATAAAATAGAGGATCGAGAAGAAATATTTGGATTACTAGTGTATCATTTTTATGTGTTTAAATTAGGACTATGGTTTTTCTTGCGTTTAGTGTTTTTTTTTAATGTTATGGTAATTTTGAATTTAATTAAATTCCATTCCTTATTTTTTAATATAAATAATATAATGTGAATAAAAAAAAGTCAAATTGGAAAAGTAGAAAATAAATAAATCGAAAAAAATAGATTGAAAAACAAAATAAATGCAAAAAAATAATGAAATGGAAAATAATGGGTGTTATGTTGTCTATTTTCTCAATTAGTATTATAACATCATATATGACATGATATGTGAGGTGACATTTTTTTAGTTTGGTAACATGCCTAAACATGTTGGCCACACCCACTACTTTTAGTCTAAATGAAGGTGTCGTTTTGGGAGGGAAGGAATCCCGGGATGGAATAACTTGGAGGGACGGAATTCGGGGCATGAAATAATTGGGAGGGAATGAATTCTTGAACGACATAATCTCCTCACTTGCTCTCTAATCTCTCGCTAATCACATATATGATGATAAATGATTACATTTGAGGATTTATGTAATGTCGGTTGTTGATCCCTCGTATATCCTTAAGCTGATTGGCGATGGATTATTTTTGGTGACTTTAAAACCCACGTTTCTACTAGTACTACTAGGATCATCAGTTTGAAGAAAATCCATCCATTACAAGATTCCCCTTCCTTTTTGACAAGAATCTAGAATATGTAAAGTGCAAGGAGATGAGAGATTTAATGAAAAAAACCTTTGATGATTGATGTATACCAATAGAAGGTTACTAAATATTGTTTATAAGCCTTAGAATTGACCAATCTTGGTTGGGAACTATCAAATCTAATTCTTTATTGTAATTGGACCGAAAAAACCTATGTGAAAAAGTCACAAATTAATTTTTCTTCGAAGCGTACTGCTCGGATCACAAAAAATATACACTTTTTTTTGTTTTTTTTCCATAGCTTTCTCATACGATGCCCAAATAGTTACTCTTTTTGCGTTAACTTTCTTTAAACCTAAGTTACAAACCCAACTATATATAATAACTAACATTTTTATCAAATTAGGAATTGTATAATAAGTCCTAGTAGTACATAATTAACAATACCTATATCATCCTACTTTGAACACCTTCTGAACATGAATTGTATATCATCATTAAAATTATACTAAGATTACATAGATTAAACATCAACATTACCAAACTTCTCTTTCCATCTTGACATTAGCTCGTGATTGATGTACAACCTTAGAGTTAACTAGAACTTAGGAACACCTTGTCTAAGGATCAAATTATCAACATATTACACAAAAAGAAACGCGATCATTAGCTACGACAGGTGTCGCTACTAAAAAGTAGGTTTGCTGCCGCAAAAGCTTTTAGCGGCGACCTGCCGCCGCAAAAAGGTCGCTCTGTTCGGATCACACAAATTATTGGACCTTCATTGTAATCTAATCCTTCATTGTAATTGGACCGAGCAAACCTATGTGAAAAAGCCACAAATTATTTTTTCTTCGGAGCATACTGCTCAGATTGCACAAAATATACACTTTTGTTGTTTTTTTTTTCCATAGCTTTCTCATACAATGCCCAAATAGTCCAACTCTTTCTGCTTTAACTTTCTTTATGCCTAAGTTACAGACCCAACTATATATAATAACTAACATTTTTATCAAATTAGGAGTTGTATAATAAGTCCTAGTAGTACGTAATTTACAATATGTATATCATCCTACCTTGAATACCTTCTGAACATGAATTATATATCAACGTTAAAATTATACTAAGATTACATAGATTAACCTTCAACATTACCAAACATCTCTTTCCATCTTAAGATTAGCTAGTGATTGATGTACACCCTTAGAATTAATTAGAACTTAGGAACACCATGTCTAAGCATCATATTATCAACATATTACACTACAAGAAACGCGGTCATTAGCGGTGATATGCATCGCCCGCTAAAGCTTTTAGTGGCGACTTGCCACCGCAAAAGTTCGCGTGTGTTCGGATCACACAAATTATTGGAGCTTCATTGTAATCTAATCCTTCATTGTAATTGGACCAAGCAAACCTATGTGAAAAAGTCACAAATTATTTTTTCTTCGGAGCATACTGCTCGAATTGCACAAAATATACACTTTTGTTGTTTTTTTCCATAGCTTTCTCTTACGGTGCCCAAATAATCCGACTCTTTCTGCGTTAACTTTCTCTAAACCTAAGTTACAGAACCAACTATATAAAATAACTAACATTTTTATCAAATTAGGAAGTGTATAATAAGTCCTAGTAATACATAATTTACAGTACCTATATCATCCTACTTTGAATACCTTCTGAACATGAATTATATATCATCATTAAAATTATACTAAGATTACATAGATTAAACTTCAACATTACCAAACATCTCTTTCCATCTTAACATTAGCTCGTGATTGTTGTACGTACACCCGTAGAATTAATTAGAACTTAGGAACACCTTGTCTAAGCATCATATTATCAACAGATTACACGACAAGAAACACTATCATTAGCGGCGACAGGCTTTTATTAGTAGGTTTGTCGCCGCTAAAGATTTTAGCGGCTACCTGTCGCCGCTAAAAGATCACCGCTAAAAGATCACCGTTGATGCCTCGCTGAAAATGCTCCATATCACCACGAATGCTCTTTGTCGCGTCAAATGCTATGTCGCCACTAATGCTTACTGCCTCCGGCGACAGGCTTTTATATACAACATATATGAAAACTGCTAAAAACATAATTTTACAGAAAGATAGAAACATTAACCACACTTAATACTATATGCAATCCAAAGTATTAACATAGACACCCTGTCCAAAATATTCATCCAAACAGAGTGCAATATATCTAAAATACTTACCCAAACAAAACATTGTATAAATCCTAACAAAGTAGCTACTCTTCCAGATCACTCCCCTCAGTTCCTTCGTTTTCATTTCGTGTGTAACATCTCAAAAATCACAATAGATTTAAAATTTTTAAAACAACCCATTTACTGAAAATAAGTGTTTACATAATCATTATTTTCAAAATATTATTCAAAAACAGAATCTCTTAAGATCCAATCAATCATAAACCAAGGAAGTGTACGGCCATACATTCGCCTTCCCACGGTCCTCTGAAGTACCTGAAACAAAACTAAAGCTATAAGACAACGCTAAGTGAGTTCCCACAAAGTACCACCACATAAACATAACAAACCACAACATTCAAAAACCCGATGTTTATTGGCGATAGAAACTCGCAGTGGACACTCCAACTCGCTAAGGGGCATACCAAAATCCTTATTAAAAGATCGAGACACAAAGGACCGAATCTCGTCTGAGTCAAATAACACAAGAGCAGGCAAAGAGTTCACTAAGAATGTACCTATTAGAAACATAAACATAAGCATACCATAAAATAATCGACAGAACAATAAATAGAAACATACCGTTCACGATGTCTATCACTCCTCTGGCCTCCTCGGCAGTGAGATGAAAAGCACTGCCCCGAGCCCTCGGGTGCTCTGCCCTCCCCTGGCGCCCATCAGCAATCAGTGGATGGGTGACCTTCACATGGCAACCTGATCACAATGGTAGCAAATTGGTGCTCGGTATTGGGGCTGGATGGTGATAATCCCTCGCAAAGTGCCCCTCATGGCCACATGTGTGTCATCCAAAAGTTAATCGACAAGGACCCTCATGAACCTTGCCACACTTGCCACAAGTGCGACCCTCTGACTCCCAGATATTACATCAGCAGCCCTGAACTGCTTTGCCAAAGGCTGTAACTGCACAGGGACCTGCCTCATTTCCCTCATCTGGAGCTCCATCTCAATCTCACGCCGCATTGTGGCCTCCTACAACTAAATTAGTGACCCATAGCGCTGAGTAGACACAAACTGGCGGATATCCGTCATGAGCATGCTCAAGTACCGGGTTATCTGAGCATGCTCAGAAACAGTAAACTCAGGGCAGAACAATGCTCTCTTAGTGAAAATCTTAGTGATATTATTCACGACTCCATGCCTTCCCTCTGGTCCAGATACTCCTGGGCTAATCTCCCACTCTCTCCACCAAAAGGACGTATCTTGAACGGAAAATCTCAGAGAATTGCTCCCAAGATACACCAGGCTCCACCAATCCTTCACTCCAGACCAAAGAAGGTTTAGAGCACACTTGACATTCTGGTCAGCTGGGCAGGAACACGTAAAGAAACATCCCTCCACATCGAACAGCCACCTCATGGCTATGATCGGATCCTATTCTCCATCAAACACTGGTGGCTTCGTATTGTCGAAGTCCCAATACTGGAAGACTCTCCCCACACCAATCCCCGCAACAGCGACGGCCGTAGTGGCTGCAACAGCATCAACCTCGGAATGTTCAGTGTACTGGTCATCAAAGAACTCCATTATACCGGTCTTGATGACCCAAACACCTCCAGTATCTACCCCCGGATAATAGAAACAACCTCATCATGAATCAAATCCCTAACCCAGTCCTCAGTCAATCGTGGCCCATCCTGGCCACCTGCTCCAGCTCCTGATCTAAGCCCTGATTCAAATCGCCTCATAACCACCATACTAAAAAAAAAACAAAAAAAAAACACTAGATGAGGCGCATATCAAACCATATTAACGATTCCACAATAAAACCCTAGGGTTTGTGACTTCCCTGCTATGCATATGAGTCTTGTGCTTCTAGTACTACGGCCCATAATACCATCCGCACCTACTCGTATTTGTCTCAGAAGATCATCACAACAACTGTAACAACACACACTAGAATACATGTACCTTCCTTAACTGGTCAGCTGACCCCACATAACTCATCCATGAAACTTCCACCAACCCTGCAACACTCGTGTATGCTAATCATACATAACACAGTCGAATACTTGATTCTACCCTAAGCCCACAACCAGACAAGGAACAGGAAAAAAGGCCAAATCAAACATAAACAGGCTATAAAATCCTTGTTATGTACAATTTTGATGCATATACTAAGGAACTACATTAATAATGCCAATTTCATATAAGGAAGAAACCCTAGGCTACCAGACATCATATAATCAGACAACTCAATCAAGAAAATCTTGAAGATCCTTAGCCTATCACTAGCATGTTGTTCTAACAAAACATAATATCAAATAACAGTGTGGGAATATAGGATATACTGTTGGGTTTTGAGCATTCTAACACTTCCTAAGTGTACATGCAACCCTATTAAACCTTGGATCTATGTTTGTCTAAGATACATGCAAAATATTATTTTCCAAGGTTTATAACCTATTTAGCATGGCATGGGGTACTTTTAAACATAAAAGAACTAGATGAGTTACATACCTTTTGTTGATTGTTGATTCCTTGGAGTTTGAGAGCCAAGCACCAATAATGTGAATGCCTCAAATGGAAATCACAAATCACCACAAACTTGGAAAATGTATGAGAGAGTATACTAACTCTTGATTTTTTGCCACCACACTTACACACACATTCGTGTCTTTTTCATGCAACATAAGCTTGTTTATATAGTGTGCATGGTTAGGGTGAAACCCTAATAACCCATGTCTTTTCCTCTTCCAAGGATCCATGGGTTAAAAGCTCCATGGATCATCCATGGACTTCCATATAAGCTTAGCCCATTAACAAATGAGCATTAGCCCGCACCATATAAATACAATAGCCCATGATTTAATTAGTCTTCCTTTTAATCACTAAATCAATTCATAATTAATTCAAGATTAAAACTAATTAAATAACATGACTTTATATTAATATATTATAACTTATAATATATTAATAAATCGTAAGTATACAATTCTCATAAAATTATCCATAAACAGTTTGGGTGAAGTGCAACCCAAATGGACCATGCCGGGTCGGGTCAAGTATATACCAAATAAGTTATGGACTTAGACACCTTATCCAACAGTCTCCCACTTGGATAAGTCTAATAACTGTATTTGCGTATGTTACTTCAGGAACCAACCAGCAATCGTAGCTCTCGAAAACTCTGTTGAACTATGAAGCGCCATTTTAGATAAGTGATCATATAATCCTCTGTTCTCATGATATCAGCCGGACAAATACATGGAACAACGTCGTACTTATTGTCCAGCAGTTTGTTTCCCGATTTCTGATTTGTTTGACAAAGAACTAAATTGAACACATCAATTAGGTTCTGACCGGGCCCGGTACATAGGTCAAAACAAAATCATCGAGGGGCCCAGATATCGCTTCTAATCCTCCAAGGACTAGAAGGAACAGATAAACTTCGACTCATATACTTGTTTCTACTACTTGTCGAATTATACACAAAGGCATGTTTTATAACATCAAGTTACTGATGCGTTTACGTGTAATCAATGCACAACCAACTCATAGGTAACAACTCATATCTCTAGGTTTGAAGACTTATATGATATTACCGTCTCACGATCACTCGAGATAAATTCCATGAAGTGATGCAAGTGAGCGTGGGTTGAATTCCAATACTCATAACTTATGAGTACTTATGAATGTTGTAGCAACCATTGCCATGACTAAACACATTTAGCCATCTACAAACTCGATTCATGACAGTCTTAATTCATACCTACTTCCAACATATGAACGATTGTGGAGTGTTTAAATAACTTAGTCATTCGGAAAGAATAACCTAGCTATTCTGGAAGTCAAAACATGCAAAGTGAAACACAATAATAATCGAATCCAATATGGTCTCAGAACCCTTTTGAATATAAATAAAACCACCTTTTATTTATCACCATATTGATTACACATTATTCATTGTATAATGTTTCAAATAATCAACTTAATACTTGAACAAAAACAACAGTCGTCCCATGCTCCTAGCATGTACACTTTGTTTTTCTAAACAATAGTTATGCCATACTCCAAGTATGCACACTATGTTTGTCTATGATCTTTACTTTGTGAAATAGATCAATTGAACATGATTTCAATGATGCTCATTTCACAATCCCAAATCCTTATTGTAAATGTAAGAATTCCTAATTCCTACCATTTACCAAAAAAACTGTTAGATTTTAAACTTATATGCACTGATCCTCTCGTAATGATTATGCACAAGGTCACCAAAACCTTGTCATCAGTCATTACAGAGGATTCCAAAGGAGATCAACTCTATGGAAACGAACTCTCATATTCAAAGTACATTGCTTTGAACATCCTTCTTGCATAAAAGTTTCTAACTTTCTCATAGATTCTTAATATCCAACTCCCAATATGGAAAATTTCCATATTCCTATTTTGATTATCATATCTGAACAAGAGCTACCTCTTTTCAGAATATATCCATATGGTCCTTCCAAAATTTAACACTATACTTCCAACTGTCCCTGAGCAACCAATCTTTGGTGAGCCTTAGATAGTCCTCGACAATTGCTTAATCATTTTAGTCTTATCCAATTATAGACTTTTCCCTTCTTAATGCTCTGAGCATTTGGAAAATTTAGAAATGATGAATATTATAGCACATGTGACCGATCCTATACCCGAAGCATATGGGACACGATTCACGATGTCTCACATAAAGACCTGATACTGGATCAGTCTTTTGCTACAATATTTTTTTATTTTCCATGTTTTCAAAAATCGACTATGAAGAGGGATGTCGTGATCATAATCGAATTTGAGAAGGTAATATATATAGAATTTCCTTATGTTGAACCATTCCAACATAAAATTCATATATATATCCTTGACTAAAGATGATTAAAACTCAATCTAAGCTTTTAGAATTGAAATGAAGTATAATTTCCTCTCCCTTAATTATAGCAAAACAACTTTTCAACCCCTACAACTTTACGAATTGAAACTTTTGGTTTTCTATAATTAACATTGCTAACTTGCAACACTAAACATAATAATCATGCTCCCACTAACATGATGATTATCAGCATAACACTTATGCTCCCACTAGCTCTGACATATTTCCAGAAATCAGCTAGACTTCTGAAATTTAGATTCGTACACCCTTTCTTAGATAGCTCACATGTGTGTCTAAACAATTTCCAGAACTATGAAAAGGGATGTCGTAATCATAGTCTTAATTGTTTAGACCTTTGCCATTTCTCACAAGTCCAAGTTAGTGTGCCGGTTAACCACACACGCTCCACTAATGACTTTGAGAATGCAAACATCACAATTGCTATCTACTTAAAATCTTCTTAGTGAAAGCATTTCCTCACCATCATTTTCATGAATCGGAGAGAAACCTTATGACACTTAGATTTTATGGTATATGAGTTCCTATCCATGTGAATTTGTCAAAACCATAATCACAAGACAAGGTTAGTAACAAATTCAGCCTTACATGGATTGAACTTGTTCAATCTTAATTTCTTGTCATCTGGTAGCACAAGGTCCACCAATGGTTCCAAGCTGTTATGCACATAGTTTAGAACTAACAGAACTCATATGTATAGTCAACTTAATAGGAACAGACACAGAAACAAGAATTATGTCAACTTAATAGGTTTCAAACCTTAAGTCGTGTGCTAGTGATAAAACTCAGGTTTTACTCTTGATTTAAATCTTGAAATCCTTTCAGGATCTTTAAGACTCCCACTGTCCTCTTGACATATAAGTTTCCCTAGTCAAGAACCATTCCTTGACAAAACAAATATTCAAGGGATAGTGCAGATTCTTATCAAGATAAACACTTCACACAATTGGTCTTAGTTGGTCTTTGTCTTATCCAAGACATCACAACTTACCAATTTCAAATGTACAGGAGTAGAAAACATTTTACACTACATTTGATAAGTGTTTTAAATCTTACTTGTGTCACTCAACGTTACAATCTTGGATTATGACTCTGAGAGTTGTTTTGGAACGAAGTATGATCCATCTTCTTGATTTTAACCATTCCAACAATTCATGACCCGTCATCTTAGTCATAACAATGCACTAAGATGTCCTTAGAGTATGAATTTATGATATGGTTTCATAATCATTAAGATGGTCATAAAAAACATGATACTAAAGTACTCTCCCATCTTTTCAGATTTGAGAAACTTTTATCTTTCTGCCAAATTTGATTCTTCTCATCCGTTCTGCCATACATTAAAACTTTTCCAATGTTACAGAATTATATTTAACCTTATAAGTATAACCATATTTACTAATCTGTAGTAAATCATGACGAATCGATCTTTGTGGTGGACCTTGACCAGCACACACCCAGTGTACCTAATTCCTTAGTCCTTCAATTGACTCACATATGCATGTGATCAATGAATTAGTCTCAATTTTACAAAGATGAAAATTCTCATTCATCATACAATACAACTTGTATGATTCCAAGTTTCTGTCTAACTGAAGCTTGGGTGATGAGAACCTTTCCTCATTTGGAAAATTCAGACACTACCACAAATGAGAGAATCAAACTCATATTTCCATTATTGCTAGAAACATACATACATCAATTTTCCATAAATGACATAGTAAGGGGATATAATATAAAATAAACTAAACAAAGCTTTTATTTCTTTATAAAATGCGGAAAAATATTCCTTACAATGCATCTTCAAATGAAAACTATGATATTACATATTTCCTAGCAATCTATCATAACTTCTAAGTAGCTCAAAAATCCGATCCTCGAACCATGCGATAGAAATCCATCTTCGTGATCAGATTCAGCACACTCTTATTTTAACCTTCCTTTTGCTCGATCCTGCTAAACATCAAGATGCAACCTAGTCACATCATGTAATAAGAATCAACAATTAGGAATTTTAACAAAGTTAGATAGTGGACTTACCTGAAGCCGAGTCAAACATTTTTTCTCTACTTGCTTTCAAATATTTCAGGTATTCAGGGCAGCTTCGCTTCCAATGTCCCTTCTCATGACAATAAAAACATATAGACTCTTTGAGAATGGTACACGAGACAATCACAGACTTAGCCTTTCCCTTTACCTTTTGGTCAACCGGGTTGACCAAGGCCGATCCCCTTCTATTGGGACGAGAAAGCTTTTCTGGACTTCCAATGTTACCATTGTCCATGTCCATGGAAGTTTGAGAATTAGACCTTCCATCAATATTTGCTTGACCATTGCGCCAAATCATTGCTGATTCAGCAGCAACAAGCAAATAAGAAAGATCTATTAGGGTTATGTCAGGATCTGTCATATGGTATTATTTAATAAACTCACCATACGACTCAGGAAGCGACTGAAGAACCCAGTCAACAGCGAACTTCCTTTAAATAACAGCACCCAACATTCTCAACCTGTCTATGTGTGACTTCATTCCTAAGACATGAGAGCACACAGGTCTTCCATCTTTATGTTTCATTTCTAGTAGAGCTTGAGTGACCTTGAACCTTTCAAGTCTTCGGGCTTGTGGGTCAGGGAGAATAAATGGAGGAGGTGGGGGGAGTGAAGCATGATGTTGAGGGACATCATCTTCAGGAGGAAAGCTTGTTTCAAGCGATTTGGGAAGATCATAGTTGTCTGAACCAGACATCTATAATGGGAGAAAATCAAGTTAGTTGATTCACGTCCTTAATATAACACCCAATATGAAATATTAAGGCTAGGACCCAACACAATATTTTATAACTTGGAAGAGGGATGTCGTAATCCAAGCTATAAAATATTTGAAGGTAGGTGAATGACGATTCACCAATTTCCACCATGAAAAACGAAATAATTTATTAGGTTTTAATTGGATTTGAAACTCCTAGATCTTTTGAGATTCATTGAACTTTTCAATGGCATGTTTCAATCTCGATTGTGCCCTTCAGGTTTTGTGACTGGGATGCCGAGGATCACAAAACAAGGTGTGAATAACCATGCAAACTCACTTGGTACCCTTAATATTATCACCTAATCGATGTGCCGGTTAACCACACACGCTCCACCGATCTATGATAAACATTAAGTCACCCTTCGTGATCCTTACTAGTCCAAGTTAGTGTGCCGGTTAACCACACACGCTCCACCAACGACTTGGTAAGGTACAAAGTGTGAATTTCATGGGTTAGCACCATATTCACATTTTCCTAAAGTAACTAAGATTGGGAATTTATAAAAGGTTTAGTTACTTTATAATATTCATTATACTTTTAATGAGAATTTAAAGTCATTGTCCGACCCGTTCGGCTAACGACCCTCCACCGATCAAGGAAGCGGTGGGTGAGAATGGACACCCATTAAGTTGCCATTTTATAGGCAACAACCTTATACCCCCCTTATAGACCGGCTTCGTGAATGAGGCCTACTAACGGTAAAACGACTTGATCTTATACATATATATAATAATTAATCTTTAATGTTATAAATAGTATAAGGGTTGAATTTTAACTTTTAAAACTCTAAGGGTTTGGAATTAAAGTATATTAAAGTGTGTGTAACTTTACAAATTCCAAAACTTGAGGACAAGTTTTGAAACTATTCAAAACTTTTCATTTCATAACTTATGAATTAAAGGTTCATAAAAATGAAGACTCTTCATTTCCATGTAACTAATGTGTTTTAAGTGTGTGTTTAAAAGAAGTGACCTTTGGATATCCATAACTTGAGGACAAATTATGGACTCCATTAAAACACATAAATGATCAAGAATTAATCCTAAACAATTCAGCAAATAATTCCTATCATCTTCTAAATTCATAAGAACATGAACATGATCATCAAAGTTTCAAGAATTATATGAACACATACAAAGCATGAAATTTTGATATAAGCTATTGTAAATGGATTAGAGCAACCATTACACCAACTAAAACAAGTTTTAAAACACCAAAACAGTTTAGGGTAATGTTTCTAGTCCATTTCCAGCAGCAAAAGTCGAAAATCTGCATTCTGAGGCTCCTACTCGCCGAGTTCACGAACCTACTCGGCGAGTAGGATGAGTTTACACATGAACTCGGCGAGTCCCCCCATGGACTCGGCGAGTTCATCAGTCAGACAGCAAAAAATCGACTTTTTATCACTATTTTGCATCAAGTATCAAACAAACAAGCCTAGGCTCTGATACCACTGTTGGGTTTTGAGCATTCTAACACTTCCTAAGTGTACATGCAACCCTATTAAACCTTGGATCTATGTTTGTCTAAGATACATGCAAAATATTATTTTCCAAGGTTTATAACCTATCTAGCATGGCATGGGGTACTTTTAAACATAAAAGAACTAGATGAGTTACATACCTTTTGTTGATTGTTGATTCCTTGGAGTTTGAGAGCCAAGCACCAATAATGTGAATGCCTCAAATGGAAATCACAAATCACCACAAACTTGGAAAATGTATGAGAGAGTATACTAACTCTTGATTTTTTGCCACCACACTTACACACACATTCGTGTCTTTTTCATGCAACATAAGCTTGTTTATATAGTGTGCATGGTTAGGGTGAAACCCTAATAACCCATGTCTTTTCCTCTTCCAAGGATCCATGGGTTAAAAGCTCCATGGACTTCCATATAAGCTTAGCCCATTAACAAATGAGCATTAGCCTACACCATATAAATACAATAGCCCATGATTTAATTAGTCTTCCTTTTAATCACTAAATCAATTCATAATTAATTCAAGATTAAAACTAATTAAATAACATGACTTTATATTAATATATTATAACTTATAATATATTAATAAATCGTAAGTATACAATTCTCATAAAATTATCCATAAACAGTTTGGGTGAAGTGCAACCCAAATGGACCATGCCGGGTCGGGTCAAGTATATACCAAATAAGTTATGGACTTAGACACCTTATCCAACATATACTTACTGGCTCCGGTTGACCGTACACATCACATCCTTTCTTGATTATTTTTTAAAACAATTTTGCAAATCATTTTTAAAACTTTTGTAGTTCCTTAGTTTGAGACTGGATTCACACTGATGTTCCTCTAATTCGCTCAAACCAAGGCTCTCTGATACTAACTATTAACATCTCAAAAATCACAATAAATCTAAACTTTTTAATACAACCCATTTACTTAAAATAAGTGTTTACATAATCATTTTTTTCAAAACATTATTCAGAAACAGAGTCTCCCAAGATCCAATCAAATATAAACCAAGGATGTGGACGGTCACACCTTCACCTTGCCACAGTCGTAACACTCACCTTAACTTGTGGTTGATGATTTGTTTCGAGTATTTGACGCGAGTAACGGAGAAGTGTCGCTTTGATAATGAAGCGTCGAGTTTTATTTAGTTTCCTATGAAAATTTAACATAAATAAATATGTGGAGGGTTTTTTAGTAATTCAACAAAAGCATAGGGTTCGTTTACTAATTTGAATAAATCAAATGGGACTAAGTTTGTCAACACTTTTGAAATAAGGGACTAAAATGATTTATTTAAATTCTAAGTTTAAGTTTTGGATTTATTTTGTAAATAAATGACAAGGAGGGGTGTAATGACTTAGGACCAGATTTGTAACTCTTTCTCATATGAGGGTTAAAATAGTTAATTCAAATCAAGGGAATGGCTAAGGTCATACAAGTTTCAAATTTGGGGGGGGTAAACATATTATGTTGGATTAATCGGTTGTTTAAGGGTAATTTGGGTCCGGAATTTTCTATATGCACGATTTGAAAAAGGAAATGTAGGATAAGGTTAATTAACTAATTTTTAATGGGCACATTGGGTTTAAGAATATGGGTCAATCCTTGAATCGGTTCTTTAGGTAGCAATGGCTTAGTAGATAGTATTTTATTACTTGTTTTATGTTGCCACGATTGCTTATATGTTGCTAGTTTGTAAGCCTATATAACGCATATCTTTGATTCAATTAAAGTAACCCCAAGAAAAGCACCTTTAGTGCACATCATGAGTTTGGAGTAGTGTGTGTTGTGTGTGTTTTCAAGGTCCTGTACCAACAATTAGTATCAAAGCTTAGGGATCGTGAAGAGGAACAAGGCCGGTTTGAGAGTCGACTTTAGAATAAGAGGAGCCTTCGGGTGCGGGGGTGCCATTACAATGGAAGTCGGGTGGTTGGCAGTGACCTTTTTGTTGCGGGGAGCAGGAAATTGAATGTTTTATCGCACAAGAAGGTTCGAGACAGTAGAGATTGTGAAAGTGTTGTTGTTCGTCAATAGTTAATTAATGGCGGAGAAGATGTTTCAGCTGGTGGTTTTCCTTGCATGCTGTCTTTTGTTTTTGGTTGTGTCCGTCAAGGTGATGCTTCCGGCGGTAGGTTGTGGGTATGTCACTGGAAAATGGAGAGAGTTACCGGAGATACGTGAGAAAACGAACAGAAAAGATTCGTCAAAGCAGGTGGCTTTGGGTTTGTTTTGTTTTGCAGATGAAAGAAGACATGAAAAGTAGGTTGCTTTGTTTTCTTGATTAGTGGAAGAAGGCTCCCGTTTCACAGAAATGTAAGGTGAAAAGGGATTCTGTGTGGTGACAAACAACAGTCAGATATGGAGTACTTTGGACGAGACCGAGGTGGAGGTCGGGTGTCCCGGAAAAGTCAGGATTAGGTGATGACTTTGGACGTGACTGAGGTGGAGGTCGGGTGTCCGGGAAAGGTCCAGAATCAAGATAAAAAAAGGGCGATTAAAGGCCGTTTTGAACAAATGGTGTGAACAACCGATTAAGGGGTGATTGTTGGATTAATCGGTTGATTAAGGGTAATTTGGGTCCATAATTTTCTTTATGCACAATTTGAATAAGGAAATGTAGGATAAGGTTAACTGACTAATTCTTAATGGGCACATTGGGTTTAAGAATATGGGTCAATCCTTGTACCGTTTCTTTAGGTAGCAATTGCTTAGTAGATATTATTTTATTGCTTGTTTATGTTGCCACAATTAAACTAACCCCAAGAAAAGCACCTTCAGTGCGCATCGTGAGTTTTGAGTAGTGTGTCTTGTGTGTGTTTTCAAGGTCCTGTACCAACATATTAAACTAGCAAACAAGTTTTGTTTTTATTTGGTTCATAACAGGAGGTGATACACCTCCTGTTTTCGCTGCATGCACCAAAAGAGAAAAAAATCCAAACGAATGGTCTGGTGATTCTGCTGTTGATCGACGGAGGAATTTAATTTGTAAGATAGTTTGAAATGAGGGTAAAAGAAATTAATATGAAATGGATGTTTGGGTGATCAGGAGGTTTAAAACCTCATGATCTCGTTTTCCTTTTGTTGACAAACACATGCACACACACATTCGTTTGGTCCTTGTGGTTGCTACGATCGACGAAATGCCATGAACCAAAATTGAAAATTGTAAAGGAGGTGGAGGGCTAGACTTATAGTCAAAGAGGGTGGTAAATAGCGGTGGCATGCAGCGGCAAGAGAGCTCCAAAGATGGTGGCAGGATTAGTTCTGAGGAGTTTCATCTTCGGTTCTTCTTCATTTTTTGAGTTGGAAATTGACAAGGGAAGGGTACTGAGCTGATGGTGATGTTTAAGGGGAGTTATAAGTGTGTGTTGAGTGGGTTTAGTGTGATGGAATGGCGTTTTGTGGTGGTGTGTAGGTGTATGAAATCAAGAGAGCCAGAGAGAGTCTTAAAAAGGACTGATACTTAGAGAGAGAGAGAGAGAGAGAGATATGGAGGGAGAGCGAAATCAAGAATGGAGAGGAGAGTTGGGTTTTATGAAGAAGTTGAGAGTCCAAGGCTCTCTTTTAAAGCCCAAGATGCATACACACATGCTAGTTATGCCTTACTTCTAATGTTAGATGAACACTCTTTCATGCATCATGCTTGTACTAAGAGACGGAGTGTACTCTAAAGGGTATGGTCAAAGAAAGCAAAACATGGGCAAGGAGCCTAATTTGGCTGGTCACTCAAAGTGAGGCCCATCAAAGGTCACATACTCATTAAATGCTCAAAAAAAACACACGTAATTGGGTGTATCGGGATCCAAATGTCGAGAATTTTTTTCGAACGTGCCGATAGATAGAGTTTAATTCAAGAATTCCAAAAACTTAGAAGTATTAATTTTTCGTGTTACAGAACTCTGTGAAATTGCATTTAAAGTTTTGTGTCTAAACGACTCGCGGTGTCCGTTTTCACGACTTTTGTAAATATTTTTGCTAAAAATATTTTGAATATGAAATTAAAAAATAGACTATAGTCTAGTTCCAAAAATGTACTCGGAAATCCCGTCGGCAATGTGTAAGTGTCTCAACAGACCGATTAAGTTTTACGCGATTTAAGAAAAAAAATGTTTTGTTGTCTGTTTTCTTAAAACTGTTGTATCTTTTGCATATGAGCTCCGTTTTGGACGTTCTTTATATTTTTGGAAATAGGGGAACGCGTACCGTTTGTGCTATTTGATTCGTTTGAGATTTTATACATTTGGAAGTTTGATATCATCAGGTATCATATAATAGTTGATATGAACTATTTTATTTTACTTAAGATGCACTAAAACTCAATAAGTCTAGATACAATGTGATTCGCGGTGAATTGGTCGTCTACAATATTAGCCCTAAACTTCGGGATGTCACCCATTGAACCTTGACGAAGCTCACTATGTTATTCCTCAAGGTCTTCACCTTCCTATCCAGAATTTCCACTGGCCTCCCAATGTAATTCAGGCGGCCATTGACCTGAATGTCCTCCAAATGAACTATAGTCGTCTCATTGGCTATGTACTTTTTCAACTGGGAAACATGGAAGGTGTCATGAATCTGAATCAACTCCTCAAGTAGCGTTAACCGGTATGCCACCATGCCCACTCGGGCGATCAATCTAAAAAGGCCAATAAACCTGAACATTTGTATAGATTGGATACACTTCAAGTATAATAAAAAAAGATGTCTTTCACCATGAAAGGAGTTGTTTTCACCAAGAAAACAGATTCTCACAAAGACGGTCACCAAGAAGATTACATTATGGTTTCACCCTAATGTTAGATAGATACTAAACTATATTAGTATATCCCTACAATCGATGGATTATATCTAATACATACTAAGAACCGAGCCTTATCACAAAGATATCGGGTCTGCTATATATTCTATACATATCCATATAATTTTCTAATATACAAATATTACATTAGATTACGATTGACACACTGACATTGATAAGGTTTTGAGGCATTGACGCTGGTGCTGATGTTGGCACTAACGTTGGTGGTCAACATATAGAGTGTTTGAATCACCATGTCATAAGGTAAGACATTACAATCTCCCATATCTTATGATGTCAAAACTAATCTTCTTCAGATGAGTCATCAAAAGAACCATTGTAGATTTATCAGCTTTTTTCAAAATTTTCAGGATTTACCCACCTGAATTCATCAATTTGAAGTTCTTCCAATATATTTCTAAGCTCAAGAGAAATCAGCAGACAATTCCTCTTTCAAGTTCTATATGACGAAGCCCTTCCATGCGAAGATGAAATAAATGCTCAGTCGGGTACGGGAAGACCATCAGTGCGTTGAAAACACATGTGATTTTGACTATCAAGATAGAAAATACCATGTTTAGGTTATTGAATGAACATGTGCTGAACTGGTTCAGCACCCACTCGCAGTTCAATTTTGGTGTAGCGAGTGCCATATGGAAGAAGAAACTTGGTATACTTAGACCTTCTGGGATTGTGTGTTCTTCCTGAAGTGCATGGTCTAGATAGACTAGCTGATAGCACAAGATTCAGCTTCTTGACATTGTTAAGAAGTTATTGAATTACTAATTTCACTTCTTGAGCATGAATACTTTTAGGTTGGATAATAATCTCCTGAATTTGTATCCACTCTTTGTATCTAAATTTGACTAGCTCACAAGCAAGTATAACCTCAATGTATTCATACTCAGACTTCTTCCTGACCAAGTGAAACATAAATGACTCGTTCTTTGGTTTAGTCCACTTTACCCTGATGACTAGATCATGCTATGATCTAAGAGCCAGAACATCTCCAAACATCTTTCTGTCGATCCAGCCATTCAACTCTGAAAACCTATGTTGTTTTTTCACATATTTGTTGAACAACTGAATATTCTTGTTGAATGTTTGTATTGATAGGATACACTTCAAGTATTAATAGGAATTGTAAAGTAATCTAAGCCAAATAATCAACATAAATTAAATAACACATAAGTTCTCCAAATTGCTCCTTTCACCAAGAAAAGAGGTTTTGTCTTCACCAAGAAGACGGGTTTGTCACAAAACGATTGCAAAAAGCCACAATCACAACAATAGGGTTTTCCATAATGTTGTATATATATTAATCTATACATGTATATCCCTTTTGATTGAATGGATTGCATCTAATCTATACTAAAGATCAGATCCTTATCCCAAAGATTACGGATCTGATATCTATTCCATATTTTTCATTAATAAATATCTAATATACAAAAGATTAGAATCAAATAACTATACTAAGTGTTGACACTATTGAACTTGAGACGTTGGCGATGCTCACTTATATAAGCCGAAGCTGATAGATCAGCATGTAGTGTGTTTGACTCATCAGATCATAAGGTGTGACCTTATAATCTTCCCCTATCTGATGATGTAAAACTAAACTTCTTCTTTAGAGTCATCGGAAGAGCTATTGTAAAACTTGTCAGCTTCTTTCAAGAATCCAGACTTCATTCATCTGAACTGATCAAGCTTGAGTTCGTCCAATCTTGTACTAATCTCTAGTGATATCAGTACACGATATCCTCTTTCTAGTTCATGATGACCTAGTCCTTCCAAACGAAGATGAAACAAATGTTCAGTAGGAGCTGAAGGAAGGTCTTCAGTGCGTTGAAAGTACATCTGATTTAGATTGATGAGATAGAAGATCTTGTGCTCTAGTTCTGGAATAAACATGAACTGAAGAATTTCAAAACTAGTTGGTAATTCATTATTAATGTATCTGATTCCATTAGGAAGAAAAACTTAGTATTCTTGGACTGTCGCGGAGCGCATGTTCTTCTAGGTGAGCTTGATCTAGATGAACTCGTTGATGGATCAACAGATGGCACCATGTTTAGTTTTTTTTACCTTGTTGAGAAGATACTAGATTTCCAACTTCATTTCTTGGGCGTGAACACTTTTATGTTTGTTAATGATTTCTACAATCTGCATCCACTCGTTATAGCCAAATTTGACTAGCTCACGAGCAAAACAACCTCA
Source organism: Lactuca virosa (assembly GCF_052849685.1). Taxonomy (NCBI): domain Eukaryota; kingdom Viridiplantae; phylum Streptophyta; class Magnoliopsida; order Asterales; family Asteraceae; genus Lactuca; species Lactuca virosa. The sequence goes on along the minus strand of NC_136429.1, from coordinate 176,506,723 downwards.
ATGTATTCAAATTTCTCCTTCTTTCTGACCAAATGAAGATTTAGTGACTAATTCTTTGGGTTGGTGCATCTTACCGTTATGATGGGATCAGGCTTTATTCGACGAGTCAAAACGTCTCCAAACTACTTTCTCTCGATCTGATCATTTAGTTCTGAAAGAATGTGTTGCTTTCCCACACTGTTATTCAAGATCTTCTTGACCTGATTATCAATGCTTTGAACATCAGCAATCTTATCAGCGGAAACAAGGTCTTGAATAAGTTTGGCAGACAAGCGTTCTTGTTTTCTAGATTCTTTCTTTTGTCGAAAAACAGTATTGTATTCTAGCATGATCTATTTAACTTCCTCGATACGTAAGCTCCATGTTTTTGCTAACTCATTCAGATAAAAAATGAGCTTGCTTTACTTTTGAGGAGGTGATGAAGTCTCACCAGCTATAGAGGAACTTCCAACTTCAGTGTTAAGAGCTCCCCCTAAGAAGAAAGGCTTCCTTTTTCGAGGATTGAGTTGGACACCATCATCAGAATCAATTACCCTATTTGTTCTTTGTGGAACCTCTTGAGAAATATCCCCCTCAAAACAAGAACCAGGATAGCCGAGATTTAATGGAAAAACATAAACAACAGTTTGTCGCATGAAACCAAGATCCTGAAACCCTTCATAGTCATCAGTTTCTGATTGGTCACCAGTGTCTAGAATGTGTTGATCAGTTGTAGCATCAACAACTAGAATATCAGCAACATCAATCTGCTTTAGATGATTATCTTCAGCTTCACCCCTTTCAGTCATCTCAGACTGAGATGCAATCACCACCTGCATTTGCATTAGCTAAGGACCCTCTTGATAATTCTCCCCTTTTTTAGCAGCATCAAATTGGGGAGGAGAGTTACGAGGAGGAGAAGAAGGTCTTGGAGGAGGATGATATGGTGGAGGAGGTGGTGGAGGAAGATATGTTGATGGAGGTGGAGGTGGAGGAGGGTTATCACCTGGAGAATTTAGTGGAGTGTCATCAACAATCGTATCCTCATCACCATCATCCGAAGCCATAAGTCTTTTCATTGTAGCCACATCCATGTCAAATTTAGTTAACCTTTTATCCATTAAATGGGATAACAGAACAAATAAGGAGAGTTGGGAAAGCACAATAATTTCAAAGTTGGAGCTGGATTCTCCCTGATTACCCTGATGAAGAGCAACAGTAGTAATGGGTGATGATGAATGGAAAATCTTTTTAGGTTGATGAACAATATCATCTTGAGGAGGAGGAGATGATGTTGGAGAAGATTCATCTTGGATCATTGGCTCTATAGTATCTCCAACAGGAGGGGTTGATCCACGATGTTCAGTGTCATCAACAGAGGAAGAGGATGAAGTAGTTGAAAAACATATGTGCTTATTCAACGTTGGAGGAGAGTTCATTTTGTTAGCGAACACATCCCCATTGTCAGCTACTGAGTCTTTTTCATTTTTTATAAGTTTCTTCTCCCTCATCAGCCCCTTCTTTATTACCAGCTTCTGAATCATCATCATCCTTATCTTCTTCATCACCAGCATCAACATTATTATTATCCTCTTTAGAATCTGAGGATTCAACCACATAGGGATTTTGAATCCACTTTTGCATCCTTGCAGTAATGGGCAAATAACCTTCTTCACGATGAGCTATAGAGCCAACGATCATTGGCTCTATAGTATCTCCAACAGGGATTTTCAATTCACTTTTGGATCATCATTGATAATTTTTTTGAAAAGGGCAGGAATTGGAATGATGATCCCATCACTTTCAACATAACCTTCTTCACGAGATAAAATCAACCCAAGCCAACGCGGGTAAGGAACGTGCACTGGTCTCTTGTTCCCAGAAACACATTTAATTATCTGATCAAGAAATATTTGAGAAAAATCCAGTTTTTGGTTGTAAACTATGTAGTATAAGTTCCTTTTCTCAAAGCGGTTTAGTTGATCCAAACTTACAATCCTGTGACGTAGACATTTTCCAATCACACCTGTTAAGAACTACCACCCTACATTAAAACATTGAGGAAGAATGTTTCTATATGGATCACGAGTGAGGAATAGAAGTTTGAAGGTATACCATAATTTTTCACGAATATTTTACAACTTTCTTCAGAAGGAGCTTTAAAGTAACATTCAAATCGAGGAAAACGAAGAGCAGTTCGAAGGGTGTCCACATCAATAGTGATCCTATATTGACCATCTCCAATGGTTGCAAAGATGGTTTGAGCAACAATATCAACATAGCATGTGTATTAGAACTCATATACTTGTTTACGGTAGAAAGGGTCTAGAAAGTTACAGAATGCATACCGAAGTGATCGCTTTTGACAATTTCGAAAAAGGCCTTCCACCTATCCACGAACGGCTTTGGGATTTAATCTGAGAAGTCCACATTCATTGGTTGAATGGTGATGGTAGAGTCATAGGCATGAGGACCTTTGATGATGTTAGCGTTGGGAGCAAACTCGTACAAGGGATTTGACATGGTGAATGCTTTGAGGAATATAACGATTTAGAGTCTTTTTCAGAGAGAGAGCTTGATTTCTTGAATTGCTTGTAAAACAAACCTAGAATGACGAATCCCTATTTTATACTAAAAAAGTTTCTTCCTTTTTTACGTAATCATGAGTGACGATATATGCGCCGTAAAAATCTCGTATCCTAATATAATGAAGAATCTTTTTAGAAGTTGTCCAAAAAGTTACCATTGAGACAGGTAAGTTACTTCAGTGAGACAAGTCGTTAGTGGTAATCAGCATCGGCTAAAGCGATCAGCGAATGACATTATGATGATCATATAGTTAGCTTGTGATGTCTCCTATTAGTGTGGGCTTAAACTATCATTCACTGACATAATATTTCGATATCTCATCAACGTGTGGTGTCATACACTGAACCATAAGTCTATTTTATTAGAAGAAATATGGAAAGATTACATGGGTGCATGTAATATATCACGGACAATGATATACCCGTCGGCACATATTTTTCAAGCTCTCATAAATGTATGGTACATTACGTTGAATCATAAACCTATAAAGAAGAATGTAATGGTAAGAATGGATTGATGTATTTGATAGCCTACGGTACATAGACTAACCATCGGCACAAACTTTCGAACTTTTATTAGTGTGTGGTTGTACACAATGAATCATCAAGCTCTGCTAAGAACATAAAGGAGAGAATGGATTGTTTCGGTCATGTTGAGGTGAAATCAATGTGAATCATTAACACTTTAACTCATCAACAAGATGTGGTTTAAACTTCCGTATCATAGACTAAGTTGTAATCTAGAATCAAAGATTCACTGTTAATTCATAATGATACCATGTCATACCTCAAGATAGGAGGTCAGGGACACAAATAACCCTCTGTTATTTAAGGACCAATTTGTCACACCCCCAAACTACGATGGCGGAAATGTCCGGGGGCGGATGACGTCATGTACAATATCATAACATTCGATTAATAGTAAAGAAAGCAAACATTACCATCATAAATATAACTGAAAGTGTTACATCATTGTAAGTTTTACATGTTTCAAAAGTCAATTATGATATGATGACAAAAGATTTGTTTGATGCCTTAGCTTCCCATCCTCAAAAGTAGGTGGTTACCTGTTTTAATGATTCCATGAGAATACAAGTTGTTTGAAAAAGTGTAAACAATTAAGTTGGTGAGTTCATAAGCCTTTTGTATGAGAAAATGTGTTGTTTTTCTGGGTGAAGTGATAGAATGTATTTTCTAGAAAATCCGATATTTTCCTCTAAGATGAGTTGTAGTCTTAGAACCCTCGAGACTGATCTGTATAAGTTTTCTATGCTTAAAGTTTGTAGTACAGAGTTTTAATTTACATAAAACCATTTAAATATATGTTCTTGAAATGCTCGTTGTATTGTACTATGAAATAGCGTAATGTAGTTATATATATATATATATATATATATATATATATATATATATATATATATAACCATTTAGATGTTTGTTAGCCCCGTAAACCAAAATATATTCTTAATACCCCATGTGAGTTACTATAACCATGCTAGGGACTTGTTAGCCTGTGACAACATTCTTCAAACGTCGGAATGTTATCATATTTGTCACTCCAGACGTGTCGGTCTAATTGTAGCTAACAGTTTAGGTGTGGGATTGTTAGTCCCGTATAGATCTATACACAAGTATCACACTCTCCCTACAAGAGACTCTAGTTATAATACATGACTTAAGTTATGTACTTAAAAGTACGGTGAAGCCAAATGTCTCACAAAATTTGTATCAACCGGTTTACGTATAATGAAAATCCTTTTTCCTGTAAATGTGTGTATTACCCTTTCACAGTGTTTACATAGTATAAAATAATTATATTTTTATATAATCATTTCTTGTCCCGAAAGGGTAAAATAGCGTGAATGTCGCACAAACTATACTTGTTATAGTTTATAAATGTATGTTCCGTTGAAATGAAAACCTTTCCGTTTTAACCACTTTTGTATGTAAATATTTATAAAGTTGATAGTAACGTTATTCAACGTATTTAGCAATTTCACGTAAAATGTACATAAAATATGAGAAATCATAAGTAGCGGTTTGTATATGAACACAAGTTTCCATGTGTTTTACTTGTATTCCCCCCCTAAAATATAAAAAATCTTGAAAAGAGTAGGGGCTTAAACTCACCTTATATGAATTTGTGGTTTGATAACGAGGTAAAAGTGATGATCTTTAAGTTAGAACACTTGAAGGTAGTCGTATCCTAATCGTTTTTAACACATAATAATGTTTAAATTTGATGAACTAACATGAAATGTATTTGTAAGAACACTAGATTAGATGAGAAATACATACAACAATCTTTGAGTTAGCTTGGAAGATGGTCAAGCTTTTCAGAGAAAAGAAGAATTTGAAGAACGGGTTTGAAGACTTGAGGGAATATGAGGTAAAGTTGTTTAACTGTGAATGAAGAATGGAGAAAGAGTTCCTAATTGTGGTTTATGTATGGGATAAGAGTGAAATTAAGTGACAATGAATTGATGTTTACATTGGTATGTGTACTTATCACGCTGGGAAGGTAATTTCAACCAATCGAGTGGCACCATTTGACCACCATTTGGTGATTTCTGCCAAAAAGGGGGTGATTTCGGTCAAGGCATGACCGAAATCCCCTTTTACACTCTTCAAAAATGTTGATTTCGGTCATGGCATCATCCAAGAAAGGGTTTTCGGTCCATCTGAAGAGATTTCGGTCCTAGTGGGCCTTAAAATAGGTGCTTTCGGTCTTGTGGTGTTTCCATGAGGGGTGATTTCGGTCCAAGGCTTGGGATTTTAATCCATAACAAACGAAATTTCATGCCATTTGATTCCTAAAACCGAAATCCCTAAAGCATTGTAATTCATTTGACTTTTGTTGACTTGAGTTGTCTTGCGTTGTTTTATATTGTCTTTTGTGGTCTTATGTTGACTTACATTGACTTTCAAAGGTTTATTACCACATGGTTTTCAAAGTATATATTTATATATATTAACTTATATAAACATGCCCTTTTGGCTTTCAAAGTTCTATTGCATCAAAGTTACGTTGCGAATTCCTTTATACACGGTTAAAGTTTAGACATTGTTTCTTCTAGAAATTTTCCAGTTGTCACATCATCCCCCCGTTAGAGGGAATTTCATCATGAAATTAGATCTAGAGTGGTTACTCATGATCTAGGGAAGAGATGTGGCTACTTTTGTTTCATATGGTCTTCTCGTTCCCAAGTGAATTTAGGTCCTCGCTTGGCGTTCCAATGGACCTTTACTATTGGTATGTGGGTTTGTTTCGTCCTTTTTATCTCCCTATCCATGATTTCCACAGGTTCTTCTACAGAGTGTAGACTCTCGTTTATCTCGATTTCATCGAGGGGGATTACAATAGTTTCGTCGGACATACATTTCTTTAGATTGGACTCGTGGAAAGTAGGGTGTACGTTACTAAGTTCTTGTGGTTGTCGAAGTTTATAAGCTACTAGACCAATCCTTGCGAGGATCTCAAACAGACCGATATATCTTGAATTCAGTTTCCCATGCTTTGAAAAACGTATCATTCCCTTCCAGGGTGAGACTTTTAACAGTATGCGGTCAGCAACCTGGAATTCCAAGGGTTTGTGTCGCTTATCTGCATAGCTCTTTTGTCGATCTCGAGATGCTTTCAGTCTTTCTTGAATTTGGACGATCTTCTTTGTTGTCTCCCTTATGATCTGAGGGCCGGTGAGAGTGTTTTCAGGAACTTGCCCCTTTACTAGTTGAGTGTCACCCACTTTAGCCCAACACAGAGGTGATCTGCACTTACGACCATAGAGGGCTTCGAATGGAGCAACTTAGATGCTAGTGTGATAGCTATTGTTGTATGAGAACTCGACGAGTGGTAAATGGGTATCCCAAGCTTTACCAAAGTCTATCACGCAAGCTCCCAACATATCCTCCAATGTTTGGATAATTCTTTCGCTCTGCCCATTGGTCTGTGGGTGGTAGGCTGTACTCATGTCGAGTTTAGTTCCCAAGAATTTTTGTAGTGACTGGCAAAACCGTGAGGTAAATCTATTGTCCCTGTCGGAGATGATGGATATTGGCACACCATGTAGTCGTACGATCTCTTTAATGTATGTTCTTGTTAGCTTCTCCATCTTGTCCCTCTCTTTTATTGGTAGGAAATGTGAGGATTTGGTCAACTTGTCTACGATCACCCATATGGTGTCAAGTCCACCCGTCGTCTTCGGTAACTTGGTTATGAAGTCCACGGTTTTCCGCTCCCACTTCCACTCGGGTATCTCCGGTTGTTGCAGCAAACCCGAGGGCTTCTGATATTCTACCTTGACCTTGGCGCAAGTCAGGCACTTGCCCATATAGGTAGCGATTTTGACTTTCATGTTCGCCCCCCAATAAAGTTTCTTGACGTCCAGGTATATCTTGTTTGCGTTGGGGTGAACAGAGTATCAGGTCTTGTGAGCCTCATTCATGACAACGTCTCTGTACCCACCAAACTTCGGTGTCCAGATCTGATTCATGAGATAACGAACTCCGTCGCCCTTGAATTTGAGGTTCTTATCCATTCCTCTTAAGGCTTCAACTGTCACATTCTCGGGTTTTAAGGCTTCCAGCTGATCCTCTTTGATCTGTGTGGACAGGTGCGAATGGATGGTCATGGTCAATTATTTTACTCGGCGACCGGAGTATTTCTTTCTGCTGAGGGCATCTGCTACTACATTGGCCTTCCGGGATGATAACGAATCTCGAATTCATAGTCATTTAGTAGTTCTACCCATCGTCGCTACCTCATGTTGAGCTATTGTTGGTCGAGGATGTGTTGGAGACTCTTATGGTCTGTGAAGATTGTGCATTTCGTACCATAAAGGTAGTGCCTCCAGATCTTCATGCGTGGTGTAGTTAACTTCATGAGTCTTAAGTTGTCTCGAGGCATAGGCAATGACCTTTCCTCGTTGCATGAGCACACACCCTAGGCCCTGGTTTGATGTATCACAATAAACCACAAAGTCTTATGTTCCTTCTGGAAGCGACAATATCGGAGCACTGCATAGAGCTTGTTTCAGTGTTTGGAAAGTAGCCTCTTGTTTATTCCCCCAGGTGAAGATCACTCCTTTATGAGTTAAGGTGGTGAGTGGTTTAGTGATCTTGGAGAAGTTTTGTATGAACCTTTGGTAGTATCCGGCAAGGCCTAGGAATTGACGGATTTCCGTTGGTGTTCTTAGTGCGTACCAGTTCTCAATTGCCTTGATTTTGGAGGGGTCCACATGTATCCCATCTTTACTAACCACGTGTCCCAGGAAGTCCACTTCCCAGATCGAAAATTTGCATTTTGAGAACTTTGCGTATAATTTCTCCGCCCTTAATGTTTCCAAGACTAGTCGTAGGTGCTGACTGTGTTCTTCCTTGCTTCGTGAGTAAACTAGTATGTCATCAATAAATACAATCATGAATTTGTCGAAGTAAGGGCGGCATACACGGTTCATTAAATTCAAGAACACCTCTGGCGCATTTGTTAATCCGAAGGGCATCACTAAAAACTTATAGTGACCATAACGAGTTCCGAATGCAGTCTTTAAAACATCTTCCTCCTGGACTCGTAGTTGGTGGTACCCCGACCTCAGATCGATTTTTGAAAAATACCATGCTCCCTGAAGTTGGTCGAATAGTTCGTCAATTCGTGGTAGGGGATATTTGTTCTTGATGATGAGTTTATTTAGTTCACGGTAGTCGATACAAATTCGGAATGATCCATCCTTCTTATTTACAAAAAGGACTGGTGCTGCCCAATGTGAGAAGCTTGGTCTGATGAATCCTTTGCTTATTAGTTCGTTCAGCTGGTTGTACAGCTCATGTATTTCTGTCAGTGCTAGACAATATGGGGATTTGGCTACGGGGGTGGCTCCTGGATTTAGGTCGACTCGGAATTCGACTTGTCGCGCAGGTGGTACTCATGGAAGGTCTTCTGGGAATACATCAAGAAAGTTACAGACTTTGGGAATATCGTTGATGCCGTTTACCTCCTGCTTCTATCTACCACGTGAGCTAGAAGGGCGTCGTATTCCTTGTGTAGATACTTTTGGGCCTTGATGCAAGATATGATTTGTAGATTTGCGTCGGGTTTGCCGCCATAAATGATGAGGGTTTCGTTACTTGGTAGGTTAAGGCGAACGGCCTTTTCGTAACACATGATATCGGCGCGGTAAAGGCTTAACCAATCTATGCCAATAATGACATCAAAGCTTCTTATTCTTATTGGCATTAGATCGATTTTGAAGAAGTGTTCATTTAGGGTTAGAGTGCATCCTATGTACATATCTTTAGTGCTTTCTGTTTACCATTTGCCATTTCTACTGTCAACATTTCATTGAGTGATTGTGGTTTTTGATTGTGTATTTGTTTAAATTTGTGGCTTGCGAAAGTCCTCTCTGCTCCACTATCGAAAAGTATGCATGCATATGAGTTGTTAAGGAGAAACGTACCGGTAACCAATGTGGGGTCTTCGACTGCTTCCTCGTGCCTTATGGCTAACACTCTCCCCACACCGCCAATATTAGTGTTTCTTGCCTTTAGGCACTCTCTTTGAAATGACCGGTCTCCCCACAGCCGTAGCAGGCTTGGCTTACCTCGACATTGATGGCCTGGGTAATTTGTTGGGTTGGTGCCTTACAGAAACGAGTTGTATGCCCTTTGTTGTTGCAATTGTTGCAGTGCATTTCCCGACAAGCGCCTGTGTGGTGAAAGTTTCACTTCTTGCATTTGTGTAGGTTCCCAGCATATTGTCTCAATGGCGTTGGAGCGGCAGGGGTAGTGACAGCGTGAACAACAACAATTTGTTGTTTCTTGGTGGGGTCTTATGCCGGCTGGTTCTTCTTTTTGTTCCATAACTTTCTTCTATTGTCTCCCCCTTTCATTTGCTCGGAGATGTGGGCCATGATGCCTTGGCAGACTCCATGATCGATGTGTCTCTGGGCCAAGCATTTGGCACTGTGAAAAGTAATCGGGTTTGAAGCTAAGACGTTCCTTGGAATCTGGGGGGATAGTCCCTGGATGTATCTATCCACCTTTTACTCTCCAGGGTGACCATCCCGGGACATAATACTTCTAGATCACTGAATTTGGCAGTATAGGTTGTGACTTCAGAGCCTGTCATTTTGAGGGTCCACAGCTCCTGTTCCAGCTTTTTCACTTCGCCCCTTGGGCAATACTCCCCCAGCATTAAAATCTTCAAGTACTCCCAGCTAATCGAATTAGCCACTAGGAGGGTCAATGACTTGACATGGTCATTCCACCAGGTAAGGGCCTTGTTAGAGAAAGTGCAAGAGTCAAATTTGACTTTGCTTGCTTTGGGGCATGCACAGATTTCAAAGACTGATTAAGTTTTCTCGAATTATTGCATTAGAGTGATGAGACCTCCGCTTCCATTGAAGGATTTGGGTTTGCCATTAACGAAGTCTTTGTAGGAACATTCCATTGAGCGTCCCTGATTGTATCCTTAGTTAGAATTTGTAGTACCATTTCCTGCCCCACTGGTACCATTGGTGCTGATTTGTGACATGGCGGCCGCCACAGCGGCTGTTACAACAGCCTGGAAAACGGCAGGGTCGAATTGTGGAGGTGGTGGCGGTGGTGGTGCTGCTGCTGTGGTGTTCTTGAAACGCCTGTTAGATTTGTGAGGTGGCATTTTTCTGCCATAAGGTTAAAGACGAAATGAAGTAAGTCTTCAGTAGTGGTTATAAGTTGGATGTCATTGAACTAGATTATATCGGTTCTATATGTATTGTGTTTCGAATTTAAAGTATTTGCAAGAAATTCATAATAGAAGTCTATGAAAATAAACTTATGAATTTTAATAGTGAAGCCTCAATTGAAAATCTATGACTTGATCCTTACCAGGTCCTTCTAAAATCACTTGGTGTATATAAGTTATATATAATTAAGATTGAATAGACCGTCGGATAAGTGGTTCTACCCTAAGTCCATAACAAAACAATGAACACGACTTAAAATGGACTCACAAATCCTAAGTCTATAGGATCTTAATTATATATGACTCAGACGTATACACTAAGCAATCATAGATTTACCACGAGTAACCAATTTCTAAAAACAAGGTTATGAAATTAGTGGTAACATTCCTAATGAAATAAAATGCATGCCAATTTCATTGATATAATTTAGTACATAGTGTATGGAAAATCTGACCTCGATGTAGGTCTATATTACATCAATGTAAGGGAAAATTTTGACAGCATCACGAAGCCTTGAATAGTGTAGTCACTTAATCGCATGATCGAATCTATATGTAGAAAAGAGTAGCACAAACGCCTACTCGTAAACCTAGTCTATATCAAAATGTGAGTAGTGCATGCACTACTCGCGGCTGGTGTTGCTCTTAGGGCCATGAAATGAAGATATGAGAGTCTTCATTGCCTTAGTCTCTACTCTGGCTTCTGTCACTTGACGTTTTGCTTCTATCACACATCCTTCTAATGCGACTTGACGTTCCTAAAACTCTCTAACCTCGGCTCGAGCTGCGGTCACTTCCTCCTGAAGAGCCTCGGTGTGGTTCCTGGTCTGATCATGGTCTTCGTCCAGGCGACAAAGGCGAACTGCGGTGACCTCAGTGGTGGCGCCAACCTCCATGATCTGATTGATGGACGCCCTTGCTTGATCACCATGGCGAGCGATGCGGCGTACTATGACAGGTAGAGCTCTGTCAAGTGAACTCCCTTTGTCAAGGCTGTAGAAGCCTCGTTCCATACCGTACAGAAGGCACTGGTGGACAGGAGGTGGATTGTAGACCTCTGGTTCCGAGTCGGTGTCTTCCTGATCCTTCTCCTCGTGTTCTTCCTCCTTTGAATCGTCTTCGGGGTCTTCCTCCATCATTTCCTCGAGATCCTCTTCGGGATCCTCTTCGATCCAACCAGCATTTCCCTGGTTAGGGAAATAGAGGTCTCCGGGTATATGAAATTCTGCCATTGCGTCTGTTCAAGAATAGGGATACGAGAAATATATGAAAAACTTAAGTATATAATTCTGTAATATTTTTGAGGGATAATAAATTTTTAATAGAAATATTTTTAATGAAATTTTTGTGATGTGACCCATACCGGGTCCTCCTATAATTACTTTGTGTATACACGGTTTATATAATCAAGATCGAATAGACTGTCAGATAAGTAGCTCCACCCTAAGCCCACAACCAAACAAGGAACAAGATTTAAAGCGGAATCACAAATCCTAAGTCTATAGAATCTTAATTATATATAACCTTAACGTATACACTTTGCAATTATAGATCTACCAGTAACGGCCCTTAGTTTTTATGTGAAGGGTTTGATTTATTTTGGTGAGAAGGTCCTTTACGACTACTAGTTTTAATAAATATCGAGGCCTAAAAGTTGTTGTTACGGTTCTTATAGTATTATAAAATATTCCTATAGTATTTTAAACTTTTGTGTTTGGTTCTAGAGTTTCTTGGTACGTGGGGTTGGTATGTTTTAGACTTGTTGCCCACCACAACTATTCCCAGGCATATGCTAGTCATCTTTCGGACAAATATAGTTGATCAGGCTACATTCATTCCAGACCTGATTACATATCCCAAGGCATACTCGTAGTGTTCAGCTCATCCTTTTACTTTTTTGTTGTCCTAGCTATGACACGATACTGGCATGTGTGCATGTACTTATACTTTTCATAAAAATATCATTTTATTTTAAAAGTATCGTTGCGTGAAAAATGTTAAGTCAAAGAGTTTTAGTCCTATTGTATTTATAGTTTGTATATCTTATATGTTTCGATATACTTAGTTCACTATTAACAATGCTCTGATACCAATCTGTCACACCCCCAAACTAGGATGGAGGAAACGTCCGGGGGCGGATGACGTCATGTACAATATCAAAACAATTGAGTAATTGTAAAGAAACAAACATAACCATCATAAATATAAATGAAAGTGTTAAATAATTGTAAGTTTTACGTGTTTCAAAAGTCAATTACAATATGATTACAAAAAATTTGTTTGACGTCTTAGCTTCCCATCCGCAAAAGCTGGTGGTTACCTTTTTAATGATTCCCTGAGAATACAAGTTGTTTGAAAAAGTGTCAAAAATTAAGTTGGTGAGTTCATAAGCATTTTGTATGAGAAAAGGTGTCGTTTTTCCTGGTGAAGTGATAGAGTGTATTTTCAGAAAATACGATATTTTCCTTTAAGATGAGTTGTAGTCTTAGAAGCCTCGAGACCGATATGTATAAGTTTTACGTGCTTAAAGTTTGTAGTATGCAGTTTTAATTTACATAAAACCATTTAAATATATGTTCTTGAAATGCTCGTTGTATTGTACTAGGAAATAGCGTAATGTATATATATATATATATATATATATATATATATATATATATATATATATATATATATATATATATATATATATATGAAACCATTTAGATGTTTGTTAGCCCCATAAACCAAAATATATTTTTAATAGCCCTTGTGACTTATTATAACCATGCTAGCGACTAGTTGGCGTGTGAAGACGTTCTTCAGACATCCGAATGATATGACATTTGTCACCCCAGACTTGCGAGTCTAACTGTAGCTAACAGTTTAGGTGCGGGATTGTCAGTCTGGTATAGATTTATACACAAGTATCACGCTCTCCCTACAAGAGACTCTCGTTATAATACAAGACTTAAGTTATGTACTTAAAAGTACGATGAAGCCAAATGTCTCACAAAATTTGTATCAACCGGTTTACGTATAATGAAAATTCTTTTTCTTGTAAATGTGTGTATTACCCTTTCACAGTGTTTACATAGTATAAAATAATTATATTTTTATATAATAATTTCTCGTCCCAAAATGGTAAAATAGCGTGAATGTTCCACAAAGTATACATATTATAGTTTATAAATGTGTGTTCCGTTCAAATGAAAACCTTTGCGTTTTAAACACTTTTGTATGTAAATATTTATAAAGTTGATAGCAACGTTATTCAACATATTTACCAATTTCACGTAAAATGTACATAAAATATGGGAAATCATAAGTAGTGGAGTGTATATTAACACAAGCTTCCTTGTGTTTTACTTGTGTCCCCCCCCCCCTAAAATTTAGAAAATCTTGAAAAGAGTAGGGATATGAACTCACCTTATATGAATTTGCGGTTTGATAACGAGGTGACAATGATGATCTTTAAGTTAGAACACTTGAAGGTAGTCGTATCCTAATCGTTTTTAACACATAATAATGTGTAAATTTGATGAACCAACATGAAATGTATTTGTAAGAACACTAGATTAACTGTGAAAGAAGAATGGTGAAAGAGTTCCTAATTGTCGTTTATATATGGGAAAAGAATGAAATGAAGGGACAGTGAGTTGATGTTTACATTGGTATGTGTACTTATCACGATGGGAAGGTAATTTCAACCAATCAAGTGGCACCATTTGACTACCATTTGGTGATTTCGGCTAAAATGGCGGCGATTTCGGTCAAGGCATGACCAAAATCCACTTGTACACTCATCAAAATTTTGATTTCGGTCATGGCATCGTCCAAGAAAGAGTTTTCGGTCGATGTAAATAGATTTCGGTCCTAGTGGGCCTTAAAATAGGTGTTTTCGGTCTTGTGGTGTTTCCATGAGGGGTGATTTCGGTCCAAGGCTTGGGATTTGAATCCATAACAAACGAAATTTCATGCCATTTGACCCCCAAAACTGAAATCCCTAAAGCATTGTAATTCATTTAACTTTTGTTGACTTGATTTGTCTTGCGTTGTCTTATATTGTCTTTTGTCGTCTTATGTTGACTTATATTGACTTTCAAAGGTTTATTAGCACATGGTTTTCGAAGTATATATTTATATATTAACTTATATAAACATGCCGTTTTGGCTTTCAAAGTTCTATTGCATCAAAGTTACGTTGCGAATTCACTTGTACATGGTTAAAGTTTAGAGCATGTTTGTTCTAGAAATTTACCAGTTCTCACACTTGACAAGTATCTCTTATGCTGATGACTATGCAATCAGGGTAAGCCATTGGGTTTTGCTCAATGTTTCAGCAGAACATGAGACTTGATGCATACAGAAATCATGCTTCCGAGGACAAGGTCAGGTAAACAAGATTAATTTAAAAATACACCCCAGCCTTTCTATAAATGAGTTTTTATTTGGACTAGGAGATCTCACTTTGAGAGTTGAGGCAATGCTTGACAATCAGCATGAGAGGGTGACTCAATGGTCTCAGCAGATGGTCTCGCTGGTGAGAGACTTAGAGAGAATTTGTCACATACATCAGCATGCTTCTAGGGACAATGAAGTGTCAAGAGTTGCATACTAGGCTTAGAATTGCCACCATCGGATTCCATCACAAAATGGTACAAACGCATAAACAAATATAAGAATACAAACAAAAGAATTAGTCAAATAAGGAAATAGTTTAAACAGAGAACTATGTGCAGCTTTTTCAGAATGGGTATTAAGACTTGATTCATCAAATCTTTGGAATTTGAATGGTCTTTAATGCATTTGCATTTTTTCGAGATATCTACCACTTGAAATTTCAGCTATAAAAGAGAACAAGCAAGATCAACCATACCACATAATAGAAAAAAATTATAGTAAACAAAGAGAGAGAATGTCTAAAAATCATTTAGATTCTGCAAATTGATTCCAAGCTTCATCTTCAAGAAGAACAAAAGAAAACATGAACCAGTCTTTGTAACCAACGAGTTAGAAGGATCCAATCTTTATAACCTTCAAGTAATGAGAGTCACCAAGAAAAAACTCGAAGGTTCCATTCATTGAGATCCATGATGGAAAAGAAGGTGGGATCACTGTATTGTTAAAGAAACCTTTGAATCTTTGAGGGGATCAAGTTGCTAGATCACCTAACTTCATTTCATCCCACTAAAACAAAAATATGTTGTTTAAGAAATAGGAGATATGTTCCCAGAAGAACATCCTTTGGCACAATTATCCCCCATCTAGTCTCAACAGCTTGAAGCAACATGTCAATCAGCGTGTGCATCAGTATCAGTGAGAGGGCAGTTGGTGCTAAAGAAAAGATACAAACATGGCATCAACTGTGTCTTACAAGGAAGGTAATGCATTCAAGAAGAAACATGATGATTGCTTCAAAGTAGAGCAGTTAGATAATGTCACTATTGATAGAGAAGATCATGTAGGAAGTGTTAGTAGAAAAAGAAAGTGTATTCACAATGTATACTTCTTTGGTAAAGAATAAAAGAAATTTTTAATAAAAACAAGCCAAAAATAAATTTAAAGTATATTAGGATATGTTAAAAATTTTAAAAGTAGCAAAGCATAAAAAAAATAAAGTATCAACGTCAAAATGAACAAATCAAACCATATAAATATCGTTCTCTCTAAGAGTAAAAAGCACGATTTTGTTTTCAGAATCAAACACTTTTCCCTCATGACGGTTAAAAAGAACTTTGTAACCTGTGTCACAAAGTTGACTGATGGAGATGAAGTTTCCTTTTTGACCTTCTACTTAAAACATTTCCTCCAACTTAATCGTTCTGCATTCAGACATTCCAACACCTAAAACAACTCTTCCACTATTGTCAGCAAAGGTTACCATTGCACCATCCTTCTCTGTAAAATTTGTTAAGAGGGACTTGTAACCGGTTAAGTGTCTAGAGCTTCCAATGTCTAGGTACCAAGTTTGAACTAGATTTGCACTTGATCCTTCATCAACGTACGAACCATCAGCATCACAAATGCATCAGCGGAATCATTCACAAGAGCCATGAGACCCTTAACATTCAGCGCCTCATCCTAAGATGTCTCTTCATCATCCACCCATTCTTCATGGTCCTCTTGTTTTGTAATGAAAGATTTTGGTAGAGCGATGTTTTCATTCTTCTTAGGAGCCGTCATCTTCTTGTACAAAATTTCATAGTTCTCAGGACTTTGGGCTTATTTCTTCTCCTTGCAATCCTTGGCAAAATGGTAAAGGCTCCCACAATTAAAGCAATTACATAAGATTTTCTTCTCTGAAGTGGATCTTTTCGTTGAGTTGCTTCCCTTGAATTGAGCTCTTCTAACCTCGTTTGCTCTATTTTCTTCATACCGCTTGACGATAAGTGCAGCGCTACCAACAAGCTCATCGGTAATATCTTCATCATTTTGTTCTCCCTGTTTTGAATTTTTTAAGTTGCTGATGGTCTTCTTTGTTTCCTTTCAAGACATCAGAGAAACAGATTTTTCCTTGCTCGAGTCCTTCATGATTTCCTTACGAAGAGCTTTGGTCTCTTCATAATTTCATAGATTACGGAACAATGAATTCAAATCCATAGGATCGATCTTTTCACCGTTCTTAAGAACATCAGCATGATGTTCCAGGCTTTTCCCAAGAGAATCAAGAAACTTCAGAACCATCTATGATGAGTGCTTAATGACTCCCAACCTGCGCATATCATTAACCAAACAATTAAACCTATTGAAGGTTTGAGTAAGATACTCACCTTGTGGAGCAAAAAAATGCTCGTATTTTCGATTAAGATTATTGATGGTCATACCCTGGACTTCCACGACACCTTCATAGGCTACATGTGGTATGGAAGAGAGTTTCCAATAGCATCCATGGCTTTCACATCAAGAATGAGTAGTCTTTTGTCATCGTTATCAGAACTTGTTGTTGGTTTTTACTTCAGAGGGACAATGGGAGCGTTTTTACCATGGGTTGGTACATAGGGATATGGGGACCTTTTATAACAATATTTTTCATTTCATAGTCAATGGTTTAAAGAACCACCATGGCCTTGGTTTTACACATGGCGAAGTTGTGTTCATCGAAGGGAGGAATTTTGTTGCGACCAAAGGATTTGGAATTGTTTGAAATCGACATAATAACTTGAGTATATCACAAACCCACTATGATACCAATTGAAGGTTTGTATTTGATCGAATACACTTTAAGTATGAATAAGAAACGTAAAACTAATCTAAGCAAAATAATCAACAAAAGTAAATAACATCAAAGTTTTCCAAATTGATCCTTTCACCAAGAAAGGAGGTTTTGTCTTCACCAAGAAGATGGGTTTATCACAAAGACGATTGATACAAAGCCACGATCACAACACTAGGTTTTCCCTAATGTTGTATATATATTGATCTATACATGTATATCCCTTGATTGAAGGGATTGTGTCTAATCTATACTAAAGATCAGATCCTTATTACAAAGATTACGGATTTGGTATATATTCTATATTTATCTATAATAACTACCTAATATACAAAAGATTACAATCGGATAACTATACTAAGTGCTGACGCTGTTGAACTTGAGACGCTGGCAATGTTGACTTGTATAAGATGATGTTGATCGATCAATGTGTCATGTGTTTGACTCATCAGATCATAAGGTGTGACCTTACACTTGTTTTTAACATTAGAGGTTTGAACATCAGCACTTTCATCAGCGGAAGCAAGAGCCAGAGCAAGTTTAATGGATCGATGTTCTTCTTTTCTATCTTCTTTTCTGGATCGAATAGAAGCATTAGTCTCTATCATAATTTCTCTCACTTCCTCAACATTTATGTTATATTCTTCTCCTAAAACATTCAGATCAGCAGTCATATTACTTTTCTTGGAAGATTGAGGGGCTGAAGGGTCACCCGTGGAAGACGAGCTTCTAGCTTCAACGTCATTGGCTCCCCCTGAGAATGAACATTTCTTCTTTCGAGGATTGAGTTGATAATCATCAGACTCTATATCGTTGTTAGTTCTTTGAGGAATCTCCCCCTCAAAATATGAATCAGGGTAGATGACATTCAAAGGAACAACATGAACAACATCTTGTGCCAAAAAATCATAGATCAAGAAACTCTTCATAATCATCAGCTTGAGATAGTTCTCCAGCGTCTGGGATAGGCTAATCATCTTTTGTTACATCGGCTTCTGAGATGTTGCATTCTTCAGCTACAATGATTGGCTTTTGATTATTAACTTCAACCTTTCCTGATTCATGCATTTCAAGCTCAGACAAAGTTCATACAATCACCACCATTTGTTGATCAAGGATTTCTTGACTACCCCCCCCCCCCCTTTTGGCAGCATCAGATTGAGGAGGAGAGGCAGAAGGTGGAGAAGGAGTGCAAGGAGGGGGATGAGACAGAAGAGGAGGTGGAGGAGGTGGATTTGATGATAGAGATGGAGGTGGAGGTGGATTATCACCTGCAAAATTTGGTGGACTATCATTAATAACCATATGATCTTCATCACCCAAGGTCTTAATGTGTTTCATATCAGCAACATCCTTTTCTACTCTACTCAATCTTTTCTCCTAGATATTGACTTATCTGCACCAATAGAGAGAATTGAGAGAGTACAATGAATTGAAATTTGGAGCTTGATTCCCCTTGATAAAAAGAAGTAGTATGAATTGGTGTTTATATAGGAGGAACAGTTATAGCTTGAGGAGAAGGAGACATTGATCTTGGAGAAATCACATCTTGGATCAGTGGATCAGTAGTTTCTACTTGAGTGGGGTTGATCCACGCTGTACAATATCATACATAGAGGGAGTGGATGAAGAAGTAGAGGAGAGCCGAATGTTCTTCTTCAATCTTGGATGAGAATACATTCCCTGAACAAAAGCTCCACCTTTATCAGTGGCAGGTTCATCCTCTTCATCTTCAGTGTCTTCTTCATCATCAACATCTTCTTCATCAACACCTTATACATTATCATCCTCATCATCCTCTTCTTCAGACTCAGGGGATTCAAGAACGTAGGGATTTGCAATCCATCTGTCCATCCTATGGGTAATAGTGAGATCATCATCAGAAGGAGCAACATTGAAGATCCTTGAGGATAGGGCAGGAATTGGAATAATGATCCCATGATGATAAAAATAAGCATCACCACGAGCGAAAATTAGTCGAATCCAACGGGGATAGGGAACGTATGCTAGCTTCATGTTCCCAGTGATACAATAAATCAAATGATAAATAAAGAGTTGAGCAGAATCCACTCTTTTGTTGCACAGAATGGAATACAAATTTTTTTGCTCAAAAAGATTCAGATGATCTAAGCTGTCAGTTTTATGTCCAAAGCATTTACCAATTACTCCTGTTTGGTACTTCCAACCTACAACAAAACACCGACGAAGAGTGTATTTGAGTGGATCACGAGAGCTGCCCTGAAGAGAAAAGTTATAACTTAATATTTCACAAATGGACTTGCATTTTTCTTCTGGAGGATTTTAGAATAGTTTTCAAGTCGAGAAAGATAAAGAGTCGTTCGAAAGGATTTCAAATCAACGGTAATCCTAAATTGACCATCTCCAATGGTTACGGTAATGGGTTGAGCATCAGAATCAACATATAAGGAACAGTGGAACTCACATACTTACTTCGGGTAGAATGGATGTGGGAAGTCGCGGAAGGCATATCGAAGAGGGAAACTTTTGACATAGATGACGAATTCTTTAATTCCTTAGTTTGCAAACTGTTTTAGGATAACATCAGAGAATGTCACATTGTTTTCTTCAATGACAATTGGAGAATCATTGGCATGAGGGCCTTCGACGACATTGACGATAAGAGCACACTCATACAAAACCTTTGACATGATGAGACATTGAGGAAGAAGAAGGTTGAGATATTCCTTCTCGAGAGAAAGACAGCTACTAGAATGAATTGCAAACTAACCTACGGCAGAGAGAATTCTCCTATTTAATAAGAAAATCTATGTACCCTTGTGTAATCATTAGTAGAGAAAAGATCGCCATAAAAATCTTGTGACATAACAGTAGCGGAAACAATCAAGGTATCAGAGTTACAACTTGTAATCCAACAATTTTGTTGTCCCTAAGTGCAGTGAGCTCAATTTTGTTCCTAGAGTCACAAAACTTTCCTTCATAGAAATCAAAGAGAACCTCATAACCAACGTCAGAAATTTGACGGATGTAGATAACATTGCTTCGTAGATCCTTGACATAGAACACCTCATTCAACTTCAATTCCCTACAGTTAAATGTTCCAACGCCCATGACAGCTTCCTCATTGTTGTCACCAAAAACCATAATAGGACCATATTTCTACACAAAATCTATTAAGAGGGACTTGAGACCCATCATGTGTCTAGAGAACCGATTGTTAAGGAACCAAGTATATTCTAGATTTTAGACTCGAACCTTGGACAACTTGACAGGTATCAATGTCAATCATGTTGAGATTACCATCAGCGGAATCATGGATAAGATCCATAAGACACTTAACAATCATCCCATCATCTTTCGATGTCTCCTCTTCTTCCACCCATTATTCTCGATCATCTTCTTTTGGAATGAAAGATTTTGGCAGAAAGATTTTCTCCTTCTTCATGTGAGCCAATAGCTTCTTTTACAACACTTCGTAGTTCTCTGGACTTTGAGCTTCTTTCTTTTCTTTGCAGTCCCTGGAAAAATGGTCCGAGCTTCCACAGTTAAAATAGTTACCTAAATTTCTCTTCTCTGAAGTGGATCTCCTCGCTAAACTGTGCTCTTCGAACCCCATTTGATCTACTTTCTTCATAACGTTTGATAATAAGTACAACGATGACAACAAGTACATAAGTTATTTCTTCACCACTCTCTTCACCTTGATCTAAGTCATCTAATTCGCTGATAAGATTTATTGCTTCCTTTAGAAAAACCAAGGCTACACACTTTTCCTTGCTTGAGTCCTTCATGATGTATTTACGAAGAGCTTTAGTCTCTTTGTAATTTCAAAGATTTCCAAACAAGGATTTCAGATCCATGGAATTGATCTTGTCACTATTCTTAAGGACATCAGCGTGATGTTCCCATCTTTTTCCAAGAGAGTCCAGGAACTTCAAAACCAACCGAGAAGAATTCCTGACACTTCCCAGGCCACACATATCAGTTACCAAATAGTTAAACCTGTTAAACATTTTGGTTATTAACTCACCTTGTTGAGTGAAGAAATGCTCGTATCTCTGATGAGGTTGTTGATGATAGTAGCCTAAACTTCCACAATGCCTTCATAAGCCACTGTTAGTGTATCCATCATGTCTTGATCCGACTCATAGTTCTGTACAAGATGATACACATGATAAGGAAGAGAGTTTCCTATCACCGCTCTAGCTTTCACATCAAGACTAAGCCATTTCTTGTCGTCGTCATCATAACTAGTGTCTAGTTTTTGCTTCAAAGGACCAACGACGACATTTTTGACCATAGGTTGATACATTGGAATGTGAGGATATTTTTCAACAATTTTAAGCATCTCATATTCCATGCTTTCAAGAACAACCATGGCCTTAGTTTTCTACATGGCGAAGTTGTGCTCATCAAAAGGAGGAATCTTGTTGAGACTAAAGGATTTGGGATTATAGTAAGACGACATGGTAACTTGACTGTATCAAAAAACCCGCTCTGCTACCAATTGAAGGTTTTTATCGATCAGATACACTTCAAGTATAATCACAAAGTTGTCTTTCACCAAGAAAGGAGTTGTTTTCACCAAGAAAACGGGTTGTCATAAATATGGAAACCAAGATGATTACATTAGGGTTTCACCCTAATGTTGAATATATACTAAACTATACTAGTATATCCCTTCAATCAAGAGATTGTATCTAATCTATACTAAGAACTATTCCTTATCACCAATATATCAGATCTACTATCTATTCTATACATATTCGTATAATTACCTAATATACAAAGATTACGTTAGATTACTATTGAAAGATTGGCGCTGATAAGGTCTTGAGACGTTGGTATTAGTGCTGATATTAGTGATGGTGCTGGCAATCAGCATATAGAGTGCTTAACACATCAGATCATGAGGTGTGACCTTACAAAACCTAGGGCCCAACTTGCACTGCTTCCTGAATCATATAACACCTTTCCAAGAGATGGTGCTGGCAGTCAGCATATAGAGTGTTTAACACATCATACCATAAGGTGTGACCTTACAAAACCTAGGGCCCAACTCTCCCTGCTTCCTGAATCAGATAACACCTTTCCAGGGTCATAGCTTCAGGAACACCAAATCTACAACCTGAAAGTCAAACTTAGAGCGTCGTCGGTCCGCATGACTCTTCTGATGGCTCTTGGCCATCAACAACCTCTTCTTGACCTGCTGGATAAGCTCTATCGTCTTGAGCACTATCTCAATACTCCTCATAACCCTCTGTCCTACCTCGCCCCAGCAAAGGGAGGCATGCAAATGTTGGAATGATGGTTGTTGTTGTAAGAAAACTCAGCTAAAGGAAGTTAGGAGTCCTAACTCCCACCAAAATCAATGATTTAGGCCCTCAACATGTCCTCAAGCATCTGGATAGTCTGCTCACTCTGCCCGTCTGCCTACGGATTATAGGTGGTACTGAAATCTAATCGGGTGCCCAACTCCTCATGGAATCCCTTTCAAAATCTGGAAGTAAAACGAACATCCCGTTCTGACACAATGGAAGCCGACACTCCATGACGTGCCACAACCTCTCGGACATAAATCTTTGCCAAATTCTTAATAGAAGAGTGATGTGTTATTTTTATTGACCTAGTTTTTTATTTATAACTCCTAGTTTATCGCATCTAAACCACACCATACAGGCAGTGAACATGTTCTAGTATAGTATAGTTTTGATAAGCAAGGGTGTCGAACTCAAGGGGAAAGGTAGTGAATTAATATTAGAGAAATTGATTATAGGTTATTCCAAATAAAAGGAAACAACAAAAGGAGGAGTGTTATTTATCAAACTTAACTAAATTAAACTAACTAGATAATCTGATTAGAAATGAATCACTTTAGGTAGTTACGTTTAGATTAGATTACTTCTCAAAATCATGATAAACTTTGTTAATATTTGCATTGATCTATTAGTTGGTTACTAAATTCTAATGTGACTAGTAATCTTGATCAAATTACCTAGTACTGATAGTTAATGAACAACTAACTCAATAGCCATGTAATTAGTGAACACATAATTAATTTAATATATTCAGATTATGAATGACATGATCTAGTGATTTCTCATCAATGGTCATGACAATCAATCGAAGCATAACATGGATATCTAAGCTTTCTAACACAGCCAAAGTCATAGATTAACATTACCTAACCCAAGGATTTTATAAATCTCTAGTCCTACCAGTTTAATGATAATAAACTAATTAACATTCAAGTCAATGTAATTAGATTGGTCCTCTTAAATACACATAACTCATGTATAGGAAATAAAAATAATAACTTTGATATGATAGGTGAAGATCAGTCAAACACAACTAATAAAAATCCAAAATCATTGAAATCAACACATAACGCTCTAATCCAATCGATATCAATCAAACACAATTAGATTTGTTCTCATATCCTCCACCCTGAGTATTCTAGAGGAAATTTTCTTGAAAAACGTACAAAGATCAACAATTGGTGTAGAAGTTTCTTTTCCAATAACGCTCAAACTCCAATCGGTATCAAACACTACATAAGAATGTGATAGTCATGAGATTTCAACCCAATAATGTTAGTATCATTATCTATCACTTTCTTATTGGTGTTAGATCCAAACCCATGTAGCAGTTTAACATCTCTTATAAATTGACAAAATATTTTACGGTCATGTTTCTTGAATAAGTATCTTGCATGTGGTCTAGTCAACTGGTTACCCTTTCTTTTCAACCATTGATTACTCCGGATATTCAGATTTATTAAGTACTCCCATGCATTTCATGTGTCTTTACTATTATCATTCATATGAGAAGTACCTAAAACACTCCCAACCACATTTTTCTTAACATGCATCACATCTAAGTTGGGTCTCAGGTGTATAGAAGACCAATACTCGAGCTCAAAAAATATGCTACGTTTCCACTAGTTCATCTCGAATCCTTGTCGATCCATGTAGACCTTGACAATCTTAGTATGTTTACTGGTTTACGAAGTAGTACACTGATATTCCTATATTTATACATATATTTAGGGATTAATTTAATACATTTTAAGTTATATTTTGGTTATTTGCAAAGATATTTGGTACATATTGAGTTAAATTCTATTTTGTAGCCAAATAGGACAATCTTGAAGGAAAATAACCAAACCTCACAAATACTGGAACCTGGAAGGACTGGAGCTGAAGCTGTGAGCTTAATGGAGCTTAAAAGGAAGAAAAAGCAAGAAAATACGAGTCCCAAGACGTGGCTTCAGAGTCGCATGGCATGACGAGTGGAAAAATCTCTATAATAAGCATGATGATTGAGCTCACGATGTAGCCTTATAAAATGACGCCGTCAGGAGGGTTCTTGTAGAAGATAATTACCCACAATGTTGTTTCCTTGCCAGACACGAATTGATCTGATATCACGACGTGAGACCTTAATTCTCACGACGTGAGATAAAATTTTAGGGAAACTACAAATACACTTTTGCATATCGACTTTCGTAGGTTGGATTGGATTTGCTGGAGAGGGATAGTCGATTTTAGAGGTCATAAATCTGCAAAAAAACAACACTTTGGAAGAGAGAACGCTTGGCGATTGATGAGTGATGATTGCACATCACATTTGGTTTTCATTGATTTAATTATACCAAACTCTTATGTTTTAGTATGCTTATTTTATATGAGTAGCTAATCATTAGGCTTTAGTTTAATGTAGATGAACCCGAATACTATGTGTTAGTTTCTAGCTTATAATTGGATTTTATGAAGTTGGTTAATGCATGTGTTTGATTATCATTACCTAGCATGTTAAAGCTTACCTCTTTGTTGTTTTGATTCAAGTTAAGTATACTTTAATGACCAATTGAATTGCATGAACTCGTTTACCTAGTAGTTTATGATCATTAAATTTCTAGAGCTAGGATTAATCACATCTTAGATTGGGTAATAAAGGTAACAACTTTAACTGTCTTGGAGATAGTTAATTTGATCATAATTGTTCTTAACTTAGATATATCTTACATAGCCCAATTATCTTTAACAATAAATTCTATGTATGTTTGTGTATGATCATTACATACTATTTCATGAATTGGTAAAAATATTAGGAGATTAAATCAAGACGGCTAATTACCTTTAAATTGGTAGCCAACTAAATTAATCCATACTTAGAAACTACACATAGGAAATAAGGGGAGTTGAAACTAAACGAAATTGACCTTTAATCATGTTTACAATCATTTTTTTAACTGAGTATTGAGTTTTAAGTTAATCTAAACATTCAAAATCAGATAAAAACCCCTCTATACTTATTGTTTTAGATGAATTTTTAGTAATTATTTTCTTAGCTAAATCCGTTCCCCGTGTTCGATACCCAACTTACCTAAATTATTCTATAAATTTGAGTAGGTACACTGCCTAAGTGCAGTTAGTTAGTTAAGTGGGTTATGATTATAAATTTAAAACTAGGTAGTATATAAATTAAACATCAAGTTTTTGGCGACGTTGTTGGGGAATGAATATTTCAGTTATTAATTTAATTTATATAAGTTAATCAATCCTTTTTGTGGGGTAAAAACCCGAAAACATTAATTTTCTGCAATTTTTTTTTTGTTTGTTCAGTTCTCACCACGTGAGGGACACCTCTCACGACGTGAGTTCAGTGATTTTCAGGTTTTTCGTTTACTTTCTTTCTAGTTCATTTTTACACATTTTTTTTTGTTTTATTTTAGTGATTTATGACCCGATGAACGAAAACTCTAATAATTCCACCACTAAAAAATCCAAAATCAGCTTTCCACAAAAAGAGGGACAAGAAGGTCGACTAGAGTTTAAAAAATTTATTAGAAAGATTTGAAATAATAATCTATATTTAGTCTAGTTAAAAAAAGTGTTGTATTGTTGTGTTAAGATCTATGTTGCTAGTGTTGCGTGGGATGATCCGATGCGAGTTTCAATGTTTATTTGAGCCAACATATGTTCTAGTATATTTGTGGCTTACCTGTCCTAATGAAATCATGGAACAAAAACATGACCTTGTGTAATTTCAGGGACATGATATGTTTAGCATCGTGTACTTGAAATGTATCCAGGAGAGCTTATGTAGTCACTACACTTTATACTAATACCTTTAACCAATAAGGGTTGAAGTTAAGTTCCCTTGCTTAAGAATATGTTTTCATTAGGATTTTTAGTTTTGAGTGAAAAAAGTGAGAAAAAAAAGAAAGAAAAAATTGCAAAAGTTTGAGAGAATAAGAGTCCATAAACCCATGAATTTCAATAAATATGAAGAAAAGCTCAACAAGTGCAAAAATCGAAGACTCATGAACAAGGCAATTTGCCAAGTTATTATTTATTGTAATTTTTCTTTGTAGGTCATTTTTCCATATGTATCCTTGGGAGCTTAACCAAAAATACCTTCAGGTTAAGAAAGTTTTCAAGAGATGGATTTGGAAGGATGCATAAAATGAATGTTGTTCAAAAGAAGTAGGGACGTGTTTATGAAGATCGTAAGTACTTAGGATTGGGGAAGTTCTTAGGAAAAATTAGACACAAATACATGCATTGCAGTCTTGATGTAATGGAGAAGCTCAAAATGGATTTTCTTGTGTGATGTTGGTAGCTAGGGTTTTAATGTGATGATATGATAAAGTATTGCTTGATGGCAAGCAAAAGACAAGTGTGGGGTATTGTGATATTGCTATATTTATACATATATTTAGGAGTTATTTTAATACATTTTAAGCTATATTTTGGTTATTTGCAACGACATTCCGTACTTATTGGGTTGAATTATATTTTGCAGCCAAATAGGACAATCTTGAAGGAAAGTAACCAAAATCGACAAATCCTGGAACCTGGAAGGACTGAAGTTGAAGCTGGGAGCTTAATGGAGCATAAAAGTAAGAAAAACCATGAAAATACCATGACATGGCTTCAGAGACCCATGACGTGGCGAGAGGAAAAATATTGATAATACGAATGATAATTTAGCTCACGACGTGAGCTTTATAAACTCACTTCGTGAGGAGGGTTCTCCCAAAAGATAATTATGCGGAATGCAGTTTCCTTGCCAGAAATGAGTTGATATGATTTCACAACGTGAGACCTTAATTCTCTCGACGTGGGACACAAGTTTATGGAAACTATAAATACTCCTTTATGTATCGACTTTAGGAGGATGGATTGGATTTTCTGGAGAGATAGTCGATTTTAGAGGTCATAGATCTACGCAAAACAACCCTTTGGAAGAGAGAACACGTGTAGATTGAAGATTGAAGATTACATATCACATTTTTTCATTGATTTAATGATATGAATAACTAAACACTAGGCTTTCGTTTAGTGTAGATGAACCCTAATACTATGAGTTAGTTTCTAGATTATAATTGGATTTTATGAAGTTGGTTAATTCGTGTCTTTGATTATCATTACCTAGCATGTTAAGCCTTACATTTGTGTTGCTTTGATTCAAGTTAAGTGTAGTTTAATGACCAATTGAATTGTATGAACTTGTTTACCTTGTAGTTTATGATCATTAAATTGCTACAGCTAGGATTAATCACATCTTAGATTGAGTAATAAGGGTAAGAACTTTAACTATGTTGGAGAACATTAATTAGATCATAATTGTGTTTAACTTAGATATATCTTACATAGCCCAATTATCTTAAACAATCAATTATGTGTTTGTTTGTGTATGATCATTACATACTATTTCATGAATTGGTAAAAATATTAGGAGATCATATCAAAACCGCTAATTACATCTAAATTGTAACCAACTGAGTAAATCTGTACTTAGAAACTACACATAGGAAAAAAGGGGATTCGAAACTAAACGGAAGTGTCCTCTGAAACTTGTTTACAATTGTTTTTTTAGTTGAGTATTGAGTTTTAAGTTAATCTGAACTTGTAAAATTGGATAAAAACCAATCTATACTTACCATTTTAGATTAATTTTTAGTAATTATTTTATTAGCTAAATTTGTTCCTTGTGTTTGATACCTAGCTTACCCAAACTATTCTATAAATTTGACATCGTACACGGCCTAAGTGCAATTAGTTAGTTAAATATCTTTAGATTATAAAATTAAAACTAGGTAGTATATAAATTCCACATCATAAACGACCTAGTTACTATTGTATGGCTTCATTATTAGAGTGTCTTGGACCGAGTATTGTCTCGGGTTTCCTGTTAAATTTCAAACTCATCCTTAATCAATCATTAACATCTGACAACCCACGATGCCCGACATAAATGACTTTATTAGTTACACAGTACGAGGGAGTGTCTTCATTACAAGTCAGGCATGCTCAATACCCTTATCCGCTCAAACACGATAAACTACTATGAGCTGGAAAGTCGTTTACAATGCATAACAACATAACTATCATTGTGAAGAATGTGTTTCTTGTTGCGTATTTAGTATGTATGCATGAGTGCCACAAAAACTTAAGCTCTTCCATTAACGGCCTAAGGAAAACATCCATGTCCTTTCGAGGTGCTTTGGGGTCTGAAATCAACAAGGCTAACCTGAATGATGACTCTTTTGTATAAAGACATGGTAGCAGATTGGATGCAGTGAGTACGACTGGCCACGTGCTATGCGGATTATACATTTTACCAAATGGATTAAAACCATCAGCTTCCAACCCTAGGAGTACGTTGTGAGGTTCATTAGAGAAGTCAGGGTAATTTACATCAAAGTTTTTCCAAGACTCTCAATCAACGGGATGACGCATCACACCATCTTCTGATCTCTTGGTACTATGCCATATCATATTTTTGGAAGTGTACCTTAAACAATACAACCATTGTAGTCTAGGAGTCACTAGAAATTACCATAACACCTTATGACCTACCTTATTACCCTTGGTGTTTTTATCAATCCACCGACTCTCTTTACAAACAGGACAAATCTACAATGACTTGTGTTCCTTCTAGAAGAGAAAATAATCGTTTTTGCATATATGTATTGACTCGTACCCAAAACCTATCTTCTTTAGTTCATTTTTGGTTAGATAATATGAACGGTGAACCTTGTTGTCTTGTCGAAATGTTGAATGCAACAACTCAAGGACTTGATCAAATGAACTATCACTCCATTTGTTGTTGACCTTGATATGAATCAGCTTTGCTAAAAAATCAACGGCAGATAACGTACAACCAGGATATAAGTTAGTTTTGACTGCCTCTAACCATTGTTCAAAATCATCATCGACACCGCTATGCCTTGTATTCGAGGTTCCTTCATCGAGGTTGGTATCATTTTCTCTCGAATCCCATTTAACATCGTCCATACCATCAGCCATCTCGTTACATAGCTCTAAGACATCTACAACCGGAGGAATTAAAGGTTCACCGTGATATGTCTACATTTCGTATGACCGACTGAAACCATATATATGAACATGATGTATCATTGCTTTCGAATCCATGAAGTAACGGTTATCACATTGCTCACACATACGTCTAGTTTCACCTTTACTAACTAGGTGTTACATGGATCTCTCGACAAAGTAGTCGATTAGTAGTCCAGCTTTTATCAACAGACATGATGCAACTGAAACATAGTATAGTGTTTAGGGTTTACTCTACGGGAAATACAAATCTAATAGAGTATTCATAATGTCGATGATTCAAAAAGTATCCCCAACACGGGAACATAGGAACAAATAATCAGAAACATATAGAGTACTCACAAAGGTAGGCTTCTAAACCCATTTTTTTGAATACCTTATCTCATATGTGAACGTGTATTACATGATTGTCTGTTTAAGAAAAATTCGGCAGCATTTCCCCTTAGTTCCCAAGTGTATATATATATATATATATATATATATATATATATATATATATATATATATATATATATATATATATATATATATATATAGAGAGAGAGAGAGAGAACCATAATTAACAAGGAACCAAGGAACTAGTCGTGAGTGCCGGAAATAATAATGATTAACAGTCACGGAAATAGATGTACACTTGTACATTGGACGCACATACACCAGATAGTCACGAAAATAGATGTACACTTGTACATTGAACCATAATCGGTGGGTTTAGATTCACACTGTAAATCTAAACAAGTGTGGATCTAAACTGTAAATATTTCATTTTGTAACATTTGCAATGTGAATCTGACTTATTATTTCAACTCTTTGATCATTCACAAATTAACTTAGTGAAATTAACTATCAATCGAAATATTTTCATGTAGTTTTATAATATTTTAACATTTTCATTACTCAGAAATTAGTTTTGTAAAATCAACAAATGGATTTATTCTCATTGTGAATCTGACTTACTATTATTCACACTGTGAATCTGAACAGGTTCACAATGTGAATTTGAACTAAAATTTTGATTTTTTTAAACATCAATATGAATCTATGTTTAAAGAGTACCAAAAAAAATAAGAATTTTGATATATTTATTAGTTTTTTTCTACAAAAAAGCAGACCTTAACTTTTCAACAAACAAAGAAAATGAAATGGGTTTTTTGAAAAAAAAAATTCATTTTTTATTTATAAATATGGATCACTTTTGAAAGAGGACGAAAAATCACGAACAATGGTATATTCGGTGTTTTTTATTCAATAAAAAACATGGTCTAAAAAAATTAAGCTAAACAAAAGGAAGTGGTTTTTGTTATAATCTGATGCATTGCATCCATTGAAAAAGTGTACAACCCTTCCTTTTGCCGTTGAACGTTTTAAATATCGATGATTTGGATTGGTTCCTTGGTTCCTTGATTAATAATTGTTCTCTATTGAACTTTTCCATTGAGATGAAAATAAAACAGAGATCTTGAGATCTTGAGATCTTGAGCTCTTGATATTTAACCTAAGCCACATATTTCACATCTACCGTACTAACCCTCCGTCGTACCGGCGCGGCATTCATGTTATAATCATAAATGATTATATAGCGTCATTCGTTCCATTCTCCTCCGCCAACATCCCCACCACTACACCACCATGGCCACCACCACTACCACCACCTATGACACCATCTGACCCCACTATTGTCACATTCGTCACTTATACCACCACCACCTCTGCCATCACGACCTCTTCTGCAGCAACTGTCATAATCATATATGATTACTCAATCTGTGAATAGAGATATATGTATATTTATTTATGATTAGGCATACCCCACTGCTGCTGATACGCTGGAGCGTTAGAGCGTCAATTGAGAAATATGTGGCTGAGGTTGAATCTCAAGGTCTCTAAATTTTCTTTAATCTCAAGTGAATTGTCGGCTATATATATATATATATATATATATATATATATATATATATATATATATATATATATATATATATATATATATATATATATATATATATATATATATACACACACATACACACACAAACACAGACACATGAGGAGCAAAGAGAAGATGACAATCGAATCTTTCTTAAACAAACAATCATGTAATACATGTTCACATCCTAAATGAGATAAACTATTCAAAAAGAAGTCCCAAATGGGAATAGCTCGAAATTAATTTCTAAATCAATTTTTGTGGGTATTTCTAGGCTCATGATGATTACAAAGAAGACACGCAAATGAATAGAATTTTGAAGAAATTTTGTTTGTTATTTATAGCTTCTTACATATTCATTATAACATCATACTTTTTTTTTAATTATTCCCATTATAGCATCCTACTTTTTTTTTCATTTTTTCCATACATATATACACACATTACATACCAATATATACACATTGCATACATTTATGCAATATATTTCATATACTTACATCATACAGATTATATATATACATAATGCATCCAATATGAAGAACTAGATTAGAATACTTCTTGAAATGGAATAGAACATGTGGTGGAATCAAAATCAGAATAGTGGTGGTGTTGTGGGGTTTTGTGATGGTGATGACAACCTGAAATTTGAGATCAACAAAGCTTAATACACAAAATCAAACACCCAAATAATTAGATAGTAACTTAATCATTTCGTGGACGAAAAAGAAATCGTAAAAAATTCGCGGAATCACCTGTAACATCCGGAGGCTGCGATGGAATTTTTTTTGGCAAAATCCAACCGTTGACACCGGTGATGCTGCTTCTGTTGTCGCTGGTGATGGCGCTCCTGTCGTCCCCGATGATATAAGCTACGAGGGCTTGGAACAATTTCGGTAAAGAAGACAGATTATAGAAAGTGGTGGAGGAAGAGGGGTATATATGCGATAATCTTTAGCGGCGACGGCTATTTGAAGCGATGGGGAGGTCTTGGCGGTGACAACAGGGTTAACTATTGTTCACGGCCATTGACGATGCCGAAAATACTTTAAGCGAACTTCGTTCACGGCCGTTCAATTAGGTCGAGATCATCGTTAACTAGATTCTATTATGAATAGGGTTAACTAGATTGTTTTGACACAAATCGTGGTTTTCCACCTTTAGCGGCGACGCCATTAGTGATGATGCACGTTTCTAGCGGCGACAAGTAACCCACAAATTACGTATCACCGCTAAAATTGTGTGTCGCTGCCAATGGCATCTCACTTATTGCTTTTATTTCTTGTAGTGTTACTTAACGTCTGGTGCCATCTTAAGTTACTAATGTGACATCGTACTTCACTAGAAGGAATAGAAGTGTTGAGATACCATAATATATATCTTCCCAATCCACAACAAGAGCTGCACATTATTGGTTGCCTTTGAAGGAAAATATTCCACCATTACCATCCTCACCACCTATACATATTTGTATCCTTACCAGTATAGGAACTAGCGTTACATTTACTCCACTTAAAATTCACTTATAAAAGTTTGTGTATAACAAGAAGGTGCTTTTGTATGTAGATTTTGATAGTGCTTTTGTCAACTTGTATTTTGGCAACTATCTATTGGTTATATATTATATTACATATCCCAATTGTATATTTTTGTTGCCATGGGATTTCTTTTGCCTTGTGATGCTCACCTTGTTATTTGAAACAATGGGTGCCTCCCTGCGAGTTAATCAACCAAAAGTTGGGTCAAATTTTGAGGGTGTTACATGTATGGAAGTTTCATTACAACCATGGATGGAGCTGCTTATAGGCATCATGCTTTTATGCCAGCCACACATATATATAACCCACTGACGTGTGCTTGATATATGTTTCACATCATACTCGTGGGATGGATGTTGTGAGTCACCTCAAAGGTTGTCAAAAGAATAACCCATTTGCATCAACTTTGCGGCCTCAACTTTCAAATATAAATAACGTCTACACAATTACAAAGCAGCCAAAGAAGTGAAGTAAAATTTATTCTTACTTTGTTGATCTAATATCCTGCATGTGCTATAGTATTAATGTGCTAAACACATCCACTTGGTTATTATGTAATTATGAATATATATGATCCAAACCAAGGACTCCCACGCCTGAACATTCGAGATTTCGATTATCATTGACTTTTAAAACGATTTTGCTTGATAAGCGAGACATACATCAGTTATCAGTTTTAATCCAACTGTTATTATGTTCAATAAATTACCATATACTTACTGGTAAAAAAAATTCATGCTTAAGCATGCCTCTTGGATTCTTCCGCTAG
Source organism: Lactuca virosa (assembly GCF_052849685.1). Classification (NCBI taxonomy): domain Eukaryota; kingdom Viridiplantae; phylum Streptophyta; class Magnoliopsida; order Asterales; family Asteraceae; genus Lactuca; species Lactuca virosa. The sequence continues at coordinate 176,472,660 of NC_136429.1, read as the reverse complement.
TTCTTAGGGTAGATATGTATATGCATATAGCTGTAAAGGAGGGAAAAGGGAAAAGATAGCTTTTCTACCCAATAATGCAAATTGACAATCTGGAAGAAGAAAAGAGAAGGAATTAGGGAGAAACATAGTGCGCAATATAAAGCATCCTCTCGCCTAAACTAAATGGATGACGTAAACATGATGCACACTTATGAGCCGAATATAAGGTACTAATTTCGGGCAAGGATTAAAACTAAAGTAAACAAATCTTAAACATTGTTTATCATTCTAATATATATATATATATATATATATATATATATATATATATATATATATATATATATATATATAAAAGGTTAGGTTCAATAGAAAACCATAATTAACCAAAGAACCAATCGTGAGCGTTGCAAATCATAACGATCAACGGCTAAGGAAATAGATGTACACTTTTACACTGGATGCACACACACCAGATTATACCAAAAAATCCACCCTTTACAAATAAACTCACCACTTTTTTCCGTTTAAAATTTTTTTTAGGCCATATTCACGATTTTTCGTTCTCTTTCCATAGAGATCAATGATGATATATAAAAAACGAACTTTTTTTTTTCGAAAAAAACTCAATTCATTTTATTTGATGAAAAAATTTAAGGTCTATTTTTTTATAGAAAAAAAATTAATAAATATATCAAAATTCATATTATTTATACTTTTTAAACATAGATTCATATTCAAGTTAAAAAAAAAAAAAAAAAAAAAAAAAAACTTTATTTCAGTTTAGATTCACATTGTGAACCTGTTCAGATTCATATTGTAAACCTATTCAGATTCACATTATGAACCTCCTTAGATTCACAGTGTGCATAATAAGAAGTCAGATTCACAGTGTGAATCTGAACTGCTCGGAGCTTTTTCACATTATGAATGTTAAAATTTGAAATATTTACAGTTTAGATTCACAGTGTGAATCTACACTGATCGAGGTTTTTTTTTTTGAACCTTCTCAGATTCTCAGTGTGTATAATAGCAATTCAGATTCACAATGTAAATCTGAACTGTTCGAGATTTTTCATATTGTGAATGTTAAAAATTGAAATATTTAAAGTTTAGATTCACAGTGTGAATCTGTACTGTTCGAGGTTTTTTTTTTTTTTTTTTTTTTTTAGTCGGTGTTGATGTTTATTAATAGAGTACAAAAAATTAATATTTTTGGTATAATTAGTTTTTTTTTTTTGATAAAAATAAACTTAAATATTGAAAAAATAAGAAAATTAAGTGGGCTTTTTTCGAAAAAAAAATTCGTTTTTTATATATCATCATAGATCTCTATGGAAAAAGTACGAAAAATCGTGAACAACGGTATATTCGGTTTTTTTTTTCGATAAACAACTTGGCCTAAAAAAACTTTTAAATGAAAAAAAGGAAGTGGGTTTTGTTATAATCCGGTACATGTGCGTCCATTATAAAAATTTACAACCCTTCCTTTTGCCGTTGATCGCTTTAAATTCCGACGCTTTGGATTGGTTCCTTGGTTCCTTGATTAATAATGGTTCTCTATTGAACTTTTCTCTCTCTCTCTCTCTCTCTCTCTCTCTATATATATATATATATATATATATATATATATATATATATATATATATATATATATATATATAGAGAGAGAGAGAGAGAGAGAGAGAGACAGAGAGAGAGAGAGATAGGTTCAAATGTTTCCAACAAATATTGTGTGCCTACATGCAGCAATAAGAAATTAAGAAAAATTAAATCATTATTAATTAATATAAGTGTATGATAGCAATCTTGCTATATCTAATTATAGAAAATATTTAAACCGTTTAATATCCCTTTAATTTAGTAAAGTCAGTTTTATAACCTTATATATCATCGACCCCTTTTGCCGAAACCCATAACCAGTTCATCACAATTGTCGACACCATCCACCATTAATAGAAATTCCACTACCCAGTTAATGGCAGCGACGGTGGGCGCCATCGATGGTGTGGTGGAAGATGAGAGTAAGAAGAAGGGTATTATAAGATTAAGGGGAAAACCTGCTGCTATGAACACTACAAAGCAGTTATGGGCTGGGGTTGTTGCTGCCATGGTTTCAAGGTTTTCGTTTCTTCTTATTCACATCTTCGAATTTTCAGTTGAATTTATGGCCAAAAAGAAGTGAAATTTTTAATCAATCTTGAAAATTTTAATGTTTTTAACAAAACATTTGTTGCGCCACTTGAAAGACTAAAGCTTGAATACATGCTTCGTGGTGAACAGAAGAATCTTTTCGAGCTAATTAAATCAATCGCTTCTTCTCAAGGTTTAAAAGGGTTTTGGAAGGCAAACTTCATTAACATTCTTCGCACAGCTCCATTTAAAGCCCTGAATTTTTGTGCATACGATTCCTATAGAAAGCAACTTCTCCGGTTAACCGGAAATCAAGAAACAGCAAATTTGAACGACTCTTCACCGGTGCTGGCGCCGACATGACTGCTACCATTCTTTGCTTACCACTCGACACTATAAATTGACTAAATTCCATCAACTCTTTCTTCCCATTAATTAATTTTTTTATTTATATAATAAAAGTCATCGTGGGATCTAACAGATTCGAACAAAGTTAGTGGCGCCTGAGGTGAATCATTAGGAGGTGTGATAGGAGCTTTTCGGCATATCATTCAAACAGAAGGATTCTTTTCTCTTTATAAAGGATTGGTTCCTTCAACTTCTCTCGCGACCTCCGATCCAGAAACCGTGTTCGACATCAAATACTTCTCTCGCGATCAGCGCTGTAACCGCCCGCCCATCCGCCGCACCATGCTGAACAAAGATGACATCGTTAAAGCGATGAAGGAGAAGTCGTTTGATGTTGCTGATTTCACTATGGTTTATTTGACAACTACAGTTGAAGAAGACTACAATGCCTGTGGCGGAGGTTATTGCAAGTAATCAGGTCAGAATTAAACCTTAATTCCTAAATTGATTGAAATATACTTGAGGTTTTGTTTTTCATTTGGGGTTCTGATTTTCCCTGAACATTGCTTGCTTAATTAGCTTATTGATGAAATGAAAAGTGATATATAGATGAGTTACTGCAAGTTATTATACAATGTATTCTAACAAAATACTGATTTTTTTAGGAACTATCAAATACACAATATAGTAAATTCTGTAAGAATACATTATGCTTTGTATAGTGTATTATGTTAGAATGCACTCGGTTAGAATTTAAAATGATAATTACACTTTAGGTTTAATGATTCTTTAAGAATGTTTGTGAAAAATTTTATAATATATTTTGGTTACACAATAGTAATGGGTAATTGTATGATGTTATAAATGGTAATTGCATATATATATTCTATCAGAATTAAATGGTAACTACACTTTATATTTAATGATTCTTTTAGAATCTTTGTTTACCTGTTAATATTTTTTCTTTTTTTTTTGTAATAGATGTTTCTTTTGGATTGTCTTTTTTTTTGTAATAGATATTTCTCTTGGATTGCCTATTATTCTTTTTCTATGTATTTTGTCATATTCTATGTATTCTGCTTGAAATATATAAAGTAATAGTTAATTGCAAGTAACATGTTTTTAATCATTATTAGTTTTTGTTGTATTTTGTGATAGGAATGGCTGCAAGAATGCTATGAAGAGCTAATAGGAATAACTTGAAGAATGAATAAAGATTGATCATACTCACAATTTTAGAATGTTGTTATTTTTTAAGAATTTTATTCATTTTTGTTGATATTCTTTTAGAATATGTATAATTATATTAAAATGTATAAGACTATTAATCTCGGATTCAAGAATGTTGTTATTTTTCAACCTTGGATTCAAGAATGTTGTTATTCTTCAATAATATTCTAATACAATAAAATTATGAAAGAACATCATTCTAACAAAAAAAAATATTCTAACAGAATAAAATCGGTTATGTATACAAATTACGTTAGAATTAAAATTAAATTAATTAAAAAAATTCAGATTTTTAAAATTAGGAGAATTAATTATCACTGAAAATCCGAAATTTCCTTTTATAAATGTAATTAATTGTCCAAAATACCCTTTTGCCAAAATTTGTGTCATTATATGGTACATGTTATCCCATTGTAATATCACATACCTTCAAATCATGTTCATTGATTAATTTCATCCATTGGTCCAGATCTGTGCATTCTGGCACACAATAGTTAGTAAAAACAAAATAACCTAACCCTATATATATATATATATATATATATATATATATATATATATATATATATATATATATATATATATATATATATATATATGTTCAGGTTAATTTGAGACCATGCTAATTTTGTGAAACCGTGAAACCAAATCTAAAAATAATTTTAAAATGCAAAATAAAAGGAAAAATCCAAAAAAAAAATTTAACTATTATTTTCCGAAATTTAATTACCAAAAAAAAATTAAAAAAATTAAAAAAATAAAAAAAATAAAAAAAAATTTACCGTTTTTTTGAAAAATACGTAAAATATTCTAATAGAATATTACAATGTAAATGTTCTAACGTGTTTTTAGAATGTTAGAATATTATACTAGATTTCTCAGATATATAGAATATTTTATTATTTTACTAGAATATGTGAAAAAAAGGTATTTTTTTTAATTTTTTTTGGTATTTTTTATTTTTTTGGAAAATATAAATTCCAAAAATAATATTTGAAAAAAAAATTTCGAAAATTTTCAATTATTTTGCATTTTAAAAATGTTTTTTGTTTTATCTACCAAATGAATGGCTAAAAATGTTTTTTTTTGTACAAAATGAGTGGCTACACCAATCATTCGCGACCAATTATATATATATATATATATATATATATATATATATATATATATATATATATATATATATATATATATATATATATTGTAACCATCTAAATTCCATTCATAATTTTTTTTTTCATTGTAACTATTATTTAATATATATTCTTGTTCTTCATGAAGAACATTTTGTGGAGTTGGCCTAGGGTAATACTACATTCTAATCAAATTATCATTTAAAACTACACTGATCATTCGTGACCAATTATATAGTATGGTAACCATAATTTGTAAGTGGGCCCGGGGTATTGCTAACAGATTGTGTTTTTTAAAAGACAAATTTTATTGACTCGGAGATTCCATATATTCTAGTATTCACGAAAGTACCAGTATAATTAATTTTATTGAATTTTTATGAATTATTAATTTAATCATATTTCTTCATAATTTAATTCACTCAAATAGCTCCATTTATATGATTAATTTTATCATCATACGTCATATTTTCCACGATGCTTTCATAATATGGTATCATAGCCATAAATTCAAATTTCTTAGGATGGTCAACACTTGCCTATCAATATGTTCAACATATTTAGAAAATATAATAAAACTAATGTAAAGAATTGTTTAATTGAGGAATATGAAATTCCAAAACATTTAGATTTATTAAAAAAGTGGACCATACCAAAAATACAACTCAGAGTTCTGTATGAACTAGGTACATTTGAAGAATTATGTTTTGTTCAGTCTATCAAAACTACTGAAGAAATTCTAATTATTAATCAAAATGAAATGAAATTAAAATTATTAAGCTATAATGATATTGATAGATATCACAATCATTATAATTATTTACATATAAGATTAGTACAAATTACATTTATACCTTTAAGCTTACAAGGTTTACCAGAAAGCTTTTTAGCAGTATTACGTTATGCACATAATAGAATTTGGAAACAATATTTAATGGGAATAATACAAACAAATTTGATAAATGGTCAAATATATTTTAATGTTTACCGAGATCTATAACTCACTTTATCAGATGTTAATATATTTGATGCTTTAATAGTAAAAGTTAAATGACATGGATATAATTATGTATGAGGATCAAAATTAATCTGTATATGTTATAGGATATATTTTAGACCTCTAGTTAGTATAAATCCTAAACGTAAAAGGACTAACAAGTCTATAAATGAAACTATATTAATAGGAAGTAATTTTGATATGTCAAAAATAACAACTAGAAAAGCTATAAAATGGAATGAAATTGAATTTCATGAAAATTGGATTCTAGAGGGAGCAATACCTCTTCAACCAATAATAAGTAATAAAATAAAAAGTATAATTCAAACATCAGATGGAATAGTTAATATAGAATTTAAAAAAAAAACAGAAATAGAGGAAAATCCTTTAATTAGGAGAAGTAGATCTCAAAGAACATCTTATTCTTATATTTCTCCAATATATTATAGGGTTGAAATGCCATCAAGGTCATCAACTTCTCAAATCAAAGAAGAGATAGATGATAAAATTAACCATTTAAATATTAATAATAATATAGTACACGATATTAATCAAAATGAGGCTCCTACTCCTTTAGAAAATAATTTTAATATTTAAATGGATAATACATAAAGAATAGATTTTAGTCATGGATCACTGGAAAGAACCACAATAAAAATTAATTTAATCAAAAAGAATGAGAACCATTCAAAACATGGTTTAAAAACTTTTCAAAAGAAGAATTAAAAATAATGCAAGAAACATTCCATAATTATTTATCTCCAATAAATAAAATAATGTATTTTGTCTATTGGTTTGTTAACACAAATGTTATGAAGCACATAAATACCATTAAAAGAGAATATAGATTAAATAATGGCCAAACTTCAAAAGGAATATTTCCACCACAACAACCTTATTAAATAAATAAAGATGATATAACTTTCAAATTTACAGCATATCAAAAGAATATTGAAAACAATATATCTACAACTGAACAAATAAATAAACTTGTACAACAAACAAATTATATAAATCTTTATTCTATTATATAATGAAAACAAATATTAAATTTAAATGAAAAGATTGATCAAATGAAAAAAAAAATTACAAGATTCTTTAAGTCCTGAAGAAAAACTATTAATAAAGACAAAAATATATCAGCTACGATTCAACCAACTCCTAATATTACAGATTATAAATTGAAAGATTTTAGTCAATTAGAAAAATAATATATGATCAAGTGAAAACATTGAGCTCTAAAATGAATAAATTAAGTATAAATTGTAACGTCCCATTTTCACAACATAAAATTTTCATTTTATTTAAGTAGAGCTTCCCACTTATGAATCCATTTGGAAGAAAACCGTTTATTCCAAATACATTTATTGAAATCAGAGTAATATTAAAGAGCGAAATCTTCATTGTTGCTGATGAATGTGTACAGTTACGCCTTCACCTTCCCATGACGACCAATGATAGTTGAAACAATGAATAACCGAGTAAGCACAAAGCTTATTGAGTTTCCCCTAAAACACCCCATACGACACACATACAAGCATGCATCGGGTCCACTCAGCCATCGGGCTGGAATACCCAGGGTTTGTTGGCCTACTGCCTCAACACTACCGCTCTCCCAAGCCTCCCTTCCTACGGCTTATAGTTGGCCCGTATCGGGTATCTTGGCCTACAACACAAAGTAGGACCTCCACAACCCACTACTATTATAAGTCAAAATATAAACAATCAGGATCAAGTAGGCACATAATACATGCAAACAACAATCATACATCTCACTAGTGCCTACTAGTCCTCACATCGTACACTGTCCCACTACCAGCTATCCTCTATGAATTGTGTAACCATAAGTAACCTGAGGTGAGATAGCTACCCAAACAGATGATCCTACTCTAGAGCCACAAACAAACAATGAACATGCAAGAAAGCCTAGATCAAGAATTATCAAGCTATCCTACATGAACACATAAAGTCCCTATAGCACTCCACTAAATGATAACCATCAAGTACTCGTAAACATACAAATCTAAATATCACTACCACATAGAAACATCCTATATACCAAGATATAGATCTAACAGACCACTACTGAATAATAACATCTTATATATAATGATACATATCTAATAGATTATTATAGCATAGCAACATACTAAATACCAACAATCCAAGGAATACATAACCATATATACTTAGAGGTTAGATAGACACCCGGACATGTGATCCTACTCTAGAGCCACAACCAAACATTGAACAAGCAAGAAAGCCTAGATTAAGAGTCCTCAGTTTATCCTACATGACTATATACAGTCCATATGACATCCCTAGTAGGCCAGAATTCGTGCCTTCGACCCACAGTATAATGAGGTGAAACTCACATAAATCGAAGAACCTTGAAACAATGTGATATGCTCCATTTTCCACTACTTGCTCCCGCGAATGCACTAACACCAGAACCAGATAAAATCTAAAAAAATAGCCCAAAATCCTCAATTTTGACCAAAGGTCAAGTTTGGTCAAAAAGTCAACGATCAACGGAAGTCAACAAAAGTTTTAGTCCAAGGCAGTTGAGTACGCCCAATGTACTTAACGTTCGCCTAACATATGTAGCCTGATCCCACTCCTTTATTAAGCACTTAATTCCCTAAGGAATTTACACCCAAACTCAGATCTTGCATCAAAGCATTGTCTTAAGTCATAAAGTTTCCACCGTATGCTTTCCATGGCTAGGGAAGGTACAAAAGCTAAAACCCTAACTTATTAATCCAATAACACATCACAACTCTTGCATGGAAGGGATAGAAGGACCAAGGTTACATATTTATAGTTCCTAATAGCTTCATAATGGATAAAGTTTCCAACTTTATCCATTAGAATGGTCCTAACAAGCACGATCTAGTCGTTAAGTCTCAAAGGGACCAAAAGTGCATCTTTTTCAACTTAATCCATTAAGTCCAAGTTTCCAACCTTTAGATCTGAATGAAAATGATATTTAGATGGATAAAGTTGCCAACTTAATCCATAACAAGGTCACAAACTTTCAAGATCAAAACATTATGCACTAAAGGGACCAAAATTTCATAACATCCAAAACTAGCTAGATCTAACAAATGCATATTTAAGATTTAAGCTTTATACCTCCAAAAGAAAGATCAAGGCGAAAAAGGTTTGGATCTACAAGCTCCAATGCAACTAATGCTTCTTTAATGAGTTCATTCTTCTCCAAAGTGCCCCAAGAACCATCCAAAGCACTTAAAAAACATGATTTTTTCTTACAAGGCTTAAACTAGATTAGGGTTTCATGGGAGGGCGTTGGAGATTAGGAGGATGATAATGGAATGGGTTTGGGGAAGTTAATTAGCTTATATAGGGCTCAAACAACGAAAATATAGTTTGGAAACTAATCGCGTATACCCAACATACTCAATTTACGCCCAACGTACTAGACTAAGCCCAAAACCTTCTTAATTTCAAATAGTCATAACTTCTTCGTTTCAGCTCCGATTTCTACGATCTTTATGTCCACATCAAGGTATTGAAGATCTTTATGTCCGACCTATGACCTTTCCCGTTCTACCCTTCGGCCTAAAACACAATTCAAAGGTCTAGATCGCATAACCATCATTGCGTCCTTCTAAAAGGTCTAAACATTACCTTCTTAAGGCCCAAAACCTTTACACAATCGACTTCCAACCCATGGCCCTGAAATAAGAAATGATAGAAAATAGGATGTTACAATTCTCCCCCACTTAAATTAGATTTCATCCTCGAAATTAGCTCTTGCTTCCACTTCATGATGTAACCTATCATATCAACCATACTAACTGAAAACCCGCAGATTTGATTGGCTCTAAACCTCCTCGGCCAAACGCCGTAATGGTAATCCTACACATAAGTGCACCATCACGACGAGAACCAACAGATCACATACAAAACTAGGCCACGTTCCTACTTGGCTTCAACAACCCTTCTTAGCTATCTACTAACAACACTCAGGCTTACCCTTGACTTAACTATCCCTAATAGGTCTTCGAGTCGTGACTTAGACCTCCAAGCCCTAATCAAACATTAACAGACAAGGAAGCCCTCATCACATCCTAAAGTGTCTTCTTGTTGCGAGGTTCCACTCTCCCCCACTTGAAATATTCTAGAATCTGAAAAGTTCACAATACTTCGATACCCAGATTATCCTGAACTCCACCACTTGATCCTAACCACTGATATCCAAATACACTAGAGAATCTGAACAACCACAACTTTCATAAATCCCAATACACATACAATCCAATGACAAAGATAATTAATCCATTCATAACAAGAAACCAAATTCAATTCAGCTAACTAAGATAATTCCATTCCACTGATCATCCATGATTACAACTAAACTTCGAAACATAAACAGAACACACAAATGAATACCATCACTATAACAATCGATTAAATAGAAGAACGGATAACTCAAACCTCGACCCCAGAAACTCCCGATGTCCCATGACGACCATCGGGTAACTGCCAAGCTAGAGTTGTAGGATCCAACACATCACCAGAAACAACAAAGGGACAACGAGATCTGATGTCGACCTCCTGGCCGCAATAGAAACAAACACGCGAAATCCGTATGCATTTCTTACCAAGATGACCCTCCTCTCCACATCTACGACATACAAAAGATAGATACCTCCCTTGGCTGATTCCGAACTCTGGTCGACGGACGTGAACTACTTTCCTGTAGGCTGGGACTGAACCAAATCATCAAGCTGCTCTCTCGTCTGGGTCTCTATCTTAATCAATCGCCTCCTCGTGGCATCCTGAAGTTCAACGAGGGTACTGTATCGTTGGGTAGACACAAACTGCCGAATATCCGTCTTGAACATGCTCAAGTATCGAGTCATCTGATCCTGCTATGAAAAAGAGAACTCGTGACAGATAAAATCCCTCTTGGTGAACATCTTGGTGCTCTCCGTCACCAACTCGATTGTCTGTCTCAGATCCAGGTATTCCCGATCCAATCACTCTCGCTCCACAAGAGGAATGTAGTCCACTCGGAACTTATACAAAAACTGCTCCTAAGTCACTACAGCTTGCTCAGCCTGCGAAAAGTTCCAGGTCACAAACTTCCACCAATCCTTCGCATCCCAATGAAAAAGATTTAGCAGAAATTTCACCTTCTGACCCTCTGGACATGAAGATGTAAAGAAACAGCCCTCCACATCAGAAATCCATCTTGAGGAGTTGATCGGGTCCTTGTCGCCTCTGAACTCCGGAGGCTTCATATAATTGAACTCTCGGTACAGCATCTTCCCGATTCTCAGAGATCTAACAAAAGAGACAACTATTGTGGCTGCGACAATAGCTACCTGCGGGATGGTGGCATAGCGCCGATCAGACTCCTCGATCAACGTGGTCTTGACCGACCTAAACAACCCCAGAATCGCCTCCGTGATCGCTTCTACGACCTCGGCAACAATGATCCCGTGTACCTCTTCCTCACTCAGACCTGCTCTCCTAGTGCCAACGACACCTAATCCTGAACCACCAAAAGATGCCATACTAAAAATATACAAATGAAATATCCGACATCAAAACATAGTGCTCAAAACACCAGGCCACACCCCTATTAGTTCCATAGTAACCTTGAGGTTCCTCCTGAATCTCATACGGATCCTACGCTTTCGAGGTTCCTCATGGGCCCATACTACCTTCCACTCCTATCCGTAGCCAATTAAGAATTCATCCCAAGGTCCTAAGTCACTATACTAGACCACTCCTATGTGTGCTAAAACTCATTTCTCCTATGAGCTATAACTAACTTCCTAGGCACTCTTCCTAGGATTATCCTTACTCTCGCACCACCGGTTGCTTTTGTGCATACTTTTTGTACATAATACGAGATTAGATAGACTGTCGAATAATCAACTCTGCCCTAACTCCACAACCAAACAAGGATCAGAAAGTAATGCTAAGTCGATCATTCTAAGGCAATTCAATTTCGACCATATACAACTAATCAACATGCATGCAAAAAACACAAATCAAGTAATATATATCAAGCAAGCTATTCCCTATATCATAAGGCATCACAAAAATTAGCAATTTCTATCCAATAATTCCTAAAAGAATCTTAGCGTATCCACTAGCATGCTTTTCTAACAATTCATATATCAGAAAAGTCAAAACTCAACAAACATAACAACCATGGGTATTTTTGGAACCGCTATTTTATTGGGGTTCTGGATGACTGTGCACACTACATCATCCTAAAAAATCCAAAGTTAAGTCAAGGCCCACGTTCCCGATCCCAAGCCAACAATCAAACAAGAACATGACAAGAGACCGAGCCCATGTCCCTAAACCAACCCTTTTATTATAAATTCTTTTATCAAAAACATTTTGTAAAAACTCTCGGATCTTAGTTTGAGCCTGGATTCACACAAGTGTTTCTCTAATTTTCTCAAACCAGGGCTCTGATACCAACTTGTAACGTCCAATTTTAACAACCAAAATTTTTCATTTTATTTAAGAAGAGCTTCCCATTTCTAAATCCATTTGGAAGAAAACTGTTTATTTCAAACACAATTATTGAAATTAGAGTAATATTAAAGCGAGAAATCTTCATTGTTATTGATTAATGTGTACAGTCACGCCTTCACCCTCCCATGACGACCGATGATACCTGAAATAATAAACAACTGAGTAATCACGAGTCTTAGTGAGTTTCCCCCAAAATACCCCATACGATACACATACAAGCATGCATCAAGTGCACTCAGCCATTGGGCTGGAACAACTAAAGTTTTTTGGCCTACCGCGTCAACCCAACCACTCTGCCCGAGCCTCTATGCCTACGGCTTACAGCTGGCTCGCACCGAGTATCTTGGCCTACAGCACAAAGTAGGACCGCCTCAACCCACTACTACCATATTTCGACATATAAACAATCAGGATCAAGTAGGTACATAATACATGCAAACAACAATTATTCATCTCACAATCTCCAACTAGTCCTCACACCAGACACTATCCCGCTACCAGCTATCCTCCATGAAATTCATAACGATAAGTAACCAAAGGTGAGATAGCCACCCGGACAGATGATCATACTCTAGAGCCAAAACCAAAACAAGGAACAAGCAAGAAAGCCTAGATCAAGATTTCTCAAGATATTATACATGACCACCTACAGTCCCTAGGGCACTCCGCTAGATGATAACCAACAAGTACATGTAAACATACAGATCTACACATCACTTACCGCATAGATACATCCTATATACCAGGATACATATCTAAATAGATAACTACAACATAGAAACATCCAATATACCAGGATATAGATCTAATATATCACTACAACGTAACAACTGATAAATACCAACAATCCAAGGAATTCAAAACCGTATATGCTCAGAGATAAGATAGAAATTCGGACATGTGATCTTACTATAAAGCCACGACCAAACAGGGAACATGAAAGAATGCCTAGATCAAAAGTCCTCAATCTATCCTACATGACTATATAAAGTCCCTATGACATCCCTATATTAAAGATAACAAAACCTAGTGGGCGACCATTGGTGCCCTCGACGCACAGTACAATGAGGTGAAACCCACCTGAATTGAAGAACCTTGAAACACTTTGATATGCTCCCTTCTGCACCGTTTGCTCCTGCGAATCCACTAACAACAGAACCAAAAAAATCTTAATCAATAGCCCAGAATCCTCAATTTTGACCCAAGGTCAAAAAGTCAACGATCCACTAAATTGAACAAAAGTCATAGTCCAACGCAGTTGAGTACGCCCAACATACTCAACGTACGCCCAACGTACGCAGCTTGATCCCACCCCTTCATTAAGCACTTAATCCCTTAAGTACTTTTCACTCAAACTCAGATCTAGCCTCAAACAGTATCTAAAGTCATAGAGTTTCCACCTTTATGAATTTCCATGGCTAAGGAAGGTCCAAAAGCTAAAAGCCTAACTTATTAATCCATTAAGACATAACAACTCTTGAATGGAAGGGATAAAGGACCACGATAACATTTTTATGGTTCCTAGTAGCTTCATAATGGATAACGTTTCCAACATTATCAATTAGAATGGTCCCAACAAACAAGATGTAGTCATTAAATCTCAAAGGGACCAAAAGTGCATCGTTTTCAACTAAATCCATTAAGTCCAATTTTCCCACCTTTAGATCTGTATCAAAATGATGTTTAGAAGGATAAAGTTTCCAACTTTATCCATAACAAGGTCACAAAATTTCAAGATCTAAACTTTTTGCAATAAAGTGACCAAAAGTTCATAAAATCCAAAACTAGGGTTAGGGTTTCAACGAAGGGTGTTGGAGAGGTGGAGGCTGAGAATGGATTGGGTGTGGCAAAGTTAAGGAGCTTAAATAAGGCACAACCCATGAAAATAGGGTTTTGGAACTGATCGTGTATGCCCAACGTACTCAATTCACACCGAATGTAAATAGTACGCCCGACATACTCAATTTACACCCAACGTACTAGACTAAGCCCAAAACCTTCCTAACTTCAAACAATCATAACTTCTTCATTTGAACTCCGATTTTGATGATCTTTATATCCAAGGAAAGGTATTGAAGAGATCTACAATATTATCTAAATATATTGGACTAAAAACTTCTCGAACAAAAATCCATATTTCCTACAAGAACTCGGCCTATGAGTTTTCCTGTTCTACTCTTCGGCCCAAAACACAATTCAAATGTTTAGATCTCATAACCATCATTGCCTCATTCCAAAATGTCTAAACATTACATTCTTAAGGTCCAAATCCTTTACAAAATCAATTTCCGGCCTGCGGCCCTGAAATAGGAAATGACAAAAAACATGATGTTACATAAATGTACTTATAGCAGAATTAGAAAATAATGATATATTAGAAAATAATTCGAGATATAACTTAGAAATAAAACTAATCAACCAAATTAATAAACTGGATAAATATGCCAGAAAACCGGTCCAAAGAATGTATTATTACCCTAGGCCAACTCCACAAGACGTTCTTCATGAAGAACAACAATATATATTAAATAATAGTAATAATGGAAAAAATATTTATGAATGGAATTTAGATGGTTACATAGAAAGATAAATATATAGCATGCCACATAGAATGATAATGTATATCATAATTGCTAGAAAATTATGGAAATTATGGTAAGAAATTGTTAATATACTAATAACAGGATTTACAAGTCAATTAAAAGGATAGTTGGATAATTATTTAAGTATACAAGATAAAAAATGAATATTAAATACAGTGAAAACAAAAGATAGAATTGCAATATCAAAAGCAGTGTATACTCTATTGGTAAATATAATTGAACATTTTATAGGGAGATTTTCAGATAATTATGAAAATATCATATCATTATTAAATGGACTAAGGTGTAGAACACTTACATATTTTAGATGCTATAAAGATACTTTTCTAATTAGAGTTATGGAATTAAGAGAACTTTTAATAGTGTATATTGGAAATCAAAATTTAGTGATGTCTTTACAAAATTTATTTGCTGATAGAGTTAAAAAAAACAATTAAGAAATTCAAATTCTATTATTCCGTATGAAGAATATACATATGAAAATTTAATAGGAACCTGTATCGAAGAAGGGTTATCCTTGTGTAATGATATTAAACTGGATCATCATAATAAAACTCAACATCTCAATGAGAAAAAACAATTAGATCAATTATGTGATCAATTTGGTATAAAAACTCCTAATTCGAAAAGGAAACAGAAAAAAGAATTTAAAAATGTAAAAAATCTTTTATAAAACTAAAATATTATAAAGAAAAAAGAAAATTTTATAATAAGGATAAAGACAGTTATACTGAGAAATAATATGAAGACCCACCTTCTTGTTGGAAATGTGGAAAAATAGGACATTTTGCTAATAAATATAAAATGAAGAAAAAAACTAATAATTTAAATATAGATGGAAAAATGAAATCACAATGAATGAATATTTTTTTTAAATACATCTCCTGTCGATTCTGGTGATAATTCGTATAGTTCAGAAGAAGAAATTAATGATTCTGATGTAGAGGCAGTAGCAGATAATGACAGTAGTTGTGCTTGTATAAATAAAGAACAATGTTCATGTCATGAAAATAATTTTGAAGATGAATTGTATCTTATTCAATCACAATTTCAAGATAATATGAATATAAATGTTATAAGTAGTGATATAGCTGATATGTTGAAAAAAAATAAAAGATCCCCAAAATGTGAAATAAAATTATATGATTTAGAAGATACACTAGAAAGTAATATATATGAACCTTATTCAATGAAACATTTTCATTAAATGTTAATAGAAAAACAAGGATCTACATTAGAATATAATATTCAAATTACAATTAAATATTTAAATAATGAAATAAAAATTCTAATAAAAGAAATATCTAATA
This sequence comes from Lactuca virosa, assembly GCF_052849685.1. Classification (NCBI taxonomy): domain Eukaryota; kingdom Viridiplantae; phylum Streptophyta; class Magnoliopsida; order Asterales; family Asteraceae; genus Lactuca; species Lactuca virosa. The sequence continues at coordinate 176,456,399 of NC_136429.1, read as the reverse complement.
TAAAAAACAATTGCAACCAGTTTGACAAAAGGATTTCTAAAATAAAAGATAAAGATTTTCTTTGGAAAAAAATAATAGAAGAACATAATCTTCATGAAACTTCAAATAATGATATAGAACATTTCTTACAGCCCATGGAATTAATAACTTCAAGAAAATGGTATATAAAGATTGATCTTTAATAGGATAAAATTACAAAATAAAATTTATAGCTCTTGTTGATAGTAGAGTAGACGTAAATTGTATACAAGAAGGTTGTAACAACCAATTCAAGGTATTTTTATTTTTGACCCTTGGTATGTTAATAGTTTGCAGATTGTGTCCTTAGGGGACCGTTTTACCATTTCCAGAAAACCTGTAGTACGCGGGGCGTACGCATGCAGGGGAAAAATCATAAAATTTAGGGTTTGGATGCTATTTAAACAACATTATGAACCTTGGACCTCTCATTTCTCAGCTTCCAAAGACCTTTGAGTTACATTTCGAAACCCTAGCCCGTTTTGAAGAGATTTGACCTTGTTATGTGTGTTTTACTGTGTGTTGGTGAGATTTTAACAAGAAGAACTTGGAAGAAGAAGCCTTGAACAAAGGGGAGCTTGTAGATCCAGATTTCTCACATCAATTGCAGCTTCATTAAGGTATAAAGATTGGAACTTGCTTCTTGTTTGCTTATATCTAGTCTTTATGAAGTTTTTTTTGTCCCATTTTGGTCATATGATGAGATTTAGTTGATTCCTTCCTCTCCAGATGTTAGGAGTTGCTTCTCTTGATTTTTAAGAGGTCTATAGTCCATAAAGTTTGCATTTGATAGTTGTGGATCAACCATGCATGTGTTTAGGTCATTATGGTGAAAGTAGAATGTTAAAAGTGAGGTTTGGGTCCTTTTGAGCCATGCAAAGGGTCCAAGTTCATTACTTTATTGATTAAGACGTTTTACAAGAATTGAATTTGATGTTTGGGCTTTTGGTTGCATGTATTAAGCACTTAATGGAAAAGGGCTTAATGGGCATGTACATTGGGCATACGTATGTGTATGATGCATGTTTGCTGCCCGATCCCCAATCATGCTCATTTGTTAGTACGTTAGGCATACCCAGCTTGTATGCAGCGCATACTATGGATCCTTGATGGATGCTGGATGTAAGCATGAGTACGTCGGGCATACTCAGCTCCCGTTGACTTCTGTTGACTATCTTTGTTTGGGCCACTTTTGGGCTAGAAGAGTTTTGGGCCCTATTAGGCCTTTAGCCTTCTGAGTTTTAGGCCATTTCTAGGCGTTTGGCCGTCTTGGAATTAGGCCTATGATGGGTTTTGGGACGAATTAGGAAGTTGGGCCTTATTAGGCTTTTTGGAGTTATTGCATTGGGACTCGGATTTTGGGCAAAGTTAAGAAGGGGTAAAATGGTCTTTCACCCTGATTGTTGGACACTTGGACTAGGATTCCAGTTATAGGTTGTAACCCAATTATTGATTGGATATTATTTGATGGTGTTAGCACGAGGATTTTTTCAGATCAGAAATCTGAGTTTTATCTGTGAGATCCAGTAGTTTGAGGTGAGTTTCCTCAGTATGCTTGGCAGGTCGAAGGCACTAATGTTGGCCCATGGTTAATTATGATTAGGATGCCAGTTGTCTACGTGACTCTTTCATGTATGTGTTTATATGTATAACGGATAGGGCCCGATGCCAGGTGGAGCCTAATGAGTATATTGTATGTTATTTATCTTTGTGATTTCTTGCATGTGTTTATGTGTTTATATGTAAAACGGGCGGGGCTGGATGCTAGGAGGGGCCTGATGAATGCGATGAGGAGTGGCCCATTTTATATTTATGACAGATCTATTCTGAGAGGGGCCTGTTATATGTTTGTTATGTATGGCATGTGGTGTTTTCGGGAACTCACTAAGCTTCGTACTTACAGTTTTCAGTTTTTGTTTCAGGTACTTCCGGATCCAAGGGAAAGAGCTCAGGGTGATCGCATCACACACACCACATTGTTCCGAAATTTATTTGACTCTGATGTATTTGGATGTTTTAGTTATACTTTGATTCTAAAGATTATTTTATTATAAAAATTAAGACCAAATGTTCATGATATTCTTTTATTATCAAACTTAATTTTTGATGCATCATACACATTGTTCCGCAATTTATGAACATGTTTTTAAAGACGGTTATATTATTCTAAAAATTGAAATATTTGGTCTTAATTTTTTGGACGTTACAAGTTGGTATTACAGCCTTGGTTTGAAGGATTCAGGCGTACTCTCGGGTGTGTTTGAACTCAAACTGAGGGTCTGGTAGATTTTTAAAAAGGAAATGTTTTATAAAATAGTTTTCTAATAAAAGAAAAGGGATGTGGTGCATGAAATCGACCGAGCTGACGTAAGTTTTCCCAAAATACCCATACATGTTTATGATATGCTTTGATTTGTGAATCTGTCAATCTCATGCAAGTTTAGGGCTAAGGATCTGCTTAGGAATTACATGGTAGAGTGCTATGAGAGATGCTTGTAAGCCTACTGTGTGAGCTTGTAGACTTGCATGCTGGTACTGTTCAATCAGTGATAGTATGGACTGTTTAGGTTATGCTTGTTCTGATTACTCAAATCTCAAATGTTGGTTGCTTTGTGCTTTTACGAGTTCTCACTAACTTCGGCTAACTAGTAAGCAAAGATGCTAAGTTACATATTATTGAGGCTAAATAATTTTAGAAGGTTAGGTTTTAAGTCTATTGCACAACTATTGTTTGAGTCCAACCGTTGTAATGTGAGACCTTTCATTCGATGAGTTATCCGGTGTCAGTGATATGTAATTGTACTAGTGAGCTACTTAGAGGTTGTTGGTGTAGTTGTTATAGAAGATGGTTTGGCATGCGGAATTAAAGATTGCACAATGAACATGGTGATTTGGGTGTTCAAGAGATGTATTGATTATGTATTGTGTTACAAAAAGGGACATAGATCTACATCAACATAAATAACACACACTCACACACTCAACTTTTACATCTCTCAAGCACACCTCTACAAATGGACTAAACTCACCTTATATAGAGGTGTTTACATGTCTCTCTCTCACTCTCTATCTCATGAGTCAAAAGGCTAATGTACCACATGCAAGTGGGTTTTACAAAAGTCAACACATTACAAAGTCAAACATGAATAACTTTGCACCCTAACATTCTCTCCCTCAAAGTTAGGAATGGATGACCCACTTCAAATCTTCCAAAATCGAGCAACTACGCGATCCGAGCCTCAAGGGTGACACATATCGAAATGAACTTCACATCTTCAATTCTTCCATGATTCTTCAATTTCGGCTCTAGGATGTGAGACCATACAAACCAAGCATCAACGAATGATCACGAGCTTCTCAAACTCCAAATTGATCACCCAAAAGTTGAGCACAAAAGCACACCGCAAAAATCTTCAATAAAACCAAACCCATTTCGAAACGAAATCACTTCCAAACTTCTAATTGCATCATTTCGTGTACTTCGAAAATTCAAGGTCACTTCGGTCTTCAAATCCGGGTAATATGAAAAATTCAAGTTCGAATTTCCATATAAATTTCACCCCCTTTTTATAATCGAAATTTGATTATATAACCTTCAAGGAAAGAGAACGTGCTCTATTCGGAATTTTTCATGTCAAAACTCCCCCTTAACATGTGGCATAAACTTTGTGCTTCAATACGGAAAACCCAAAAAATATTCAATTTTTAGCTTCCTTCATGGATTGCCTTTGACAAAATTTCTCAAAAATGGGTAGAAATTGTCAATTTCAAAATTCTGCAGTGACCCGGTGCGCCCAAAACAGCCAAATATGTGAAACTCTCCCACTTTTCGGAAGCTGGATAGAAAGCGTCAACTCGCATAAACTGCAGGGGCCTGAAATGTATTTTCTTCAATTTCTCAGCAAAATCAGTCCTTTTTCGAAATTGGTCGAAAACTGCCAAACTTACGAAAGTTGCAGGGACTAATTTCGACAATTCTGCCCACTTCTTCAAATTTTCGAAAGTATACCCCAAAATTTGAATTTGGGTATGAGCTGCCAAAATGTCGAAATTTCAGGGGTCAAATACGAAAATTCTGCCCACTTGTTCAAAACATACGAAAATTTTGCCTATTGATATGAAATTTTGGAAAAGATGTCAAATTGTCGAAATTTCAATGGTCATTTACGAAACTTTGAGTTTCTTCCCCAATTCCCCAATTCGTACGAATCCAGCACCATATGAACGAAACTTCTATTCTTCTTTAAAACATACAAAAAAATTTTTTCTCCCCTTCGTATGAAACTTTATCTGCCCATTTTCTCTCTCCTCTTCGTATGAAACTTTATCTGCCCATTTTCTCTCTCCTCTTCGTATGGAACATCATCTGCCCATTTTCTCTCTCCTCTTCGTTAGATTCAACCATAACACCAAATTAACGAAAATTTTTCCTACTGATTAACGAAATCTAAGGCATTCAAAGCCTTTGAATCAAGTCTTAATCATTCAATTCAATCACTGAATCAAAAATTTTCGTTATAACCAGTCCATCGATCCCAAAAATTCGTTCTGACAGTTCTTCCCAAACCAAAAACTTTCGTTCGTTTATCCCTTCTGTTCGTTCATTACTCCAATCCTTTTCCTTTTCAATTCACGAACCCAGTAGGATACAGGAAGCAAACGGATGAACATCATTGACCATCGAGCATCAACCATCAACTCTTGGTAACGACCTTCGAACCTTCAATCTAAACTCATCAATCGGCCTTCGTTATCATACCCAAGCATCGACAATCTGTTCCCGCCTCAACCCTCAAATTGATTACTCAAAACCTTTTTCCAGTTCTTTATCAAACAAACGAGTCAACCAAATTGAAAATCTTCGCCTTCCCAGATTATCATCTTGACAAAACATCGACATCTATCTTTGTTAACCATTCATCCAAATCGAAAATCCAAACACAGTGACCCTTCGTACATTAACTCCAAAATCATCTTCCCAAATCTTGATCCACCCAAGCCTTCGCTTGTTTATTCACGAATCGTGAATCCAGTAACGAATTCCAAAATTTTCAACCCATCTTTGACTTTTCGAATTCGTCAGTTAACAAACACAAATCGAAAACTTTTCAAAGCAAATTCAGATCAAACTCGCTATTTGAACAGTTCTTCATTGTTGTTCATAATGTTCTTGATCAAGATTTATAAAAGCTCAAAATAAATTTCCGATTTCAATGTTTAGATACGAACAAATCTGATTTCATCACATATACATCATTTAAAATCGATATCTAAACTTAGATTAACAATCAATAACAACTGATTATTAGAGATGAAAGAATGAAATCGGAACTCAAGAATAATCGACAAATGAACAATCTGTGAAAGAGCACCAACGAAGAACAGAAATAGACTTTAGATCAAATGTACAACTCTTTTAAGCGTATCACAAGAACCGGTGATCAACGAACAATACAACATGAACCGATTTAATCAGATTGTTAGGCTCAATTCTTGATTTATGGGCTCAAATTTCCGATTAATGAAGAGTGACAAATTCAACAATTGGACTCAATCATGATGATGAACAGTAACAGAAAACTAGATATCCAATCTTAGACAATACGAATTTTGGGCTCAAGATACAAATTCAATTCACTTTTGGGCTTGATTTAGATTAGATTGAACAATAGGAAATTGATAATCGAAGCAAACAAATGAAAATAAGATTGAATTGGGCTCGATCAATGAAAAAATTATTGGATCACAACAAATGGGTTTTTCAAGAAAAAATTTGATCCAACGAGTCAAATGATCACAAATCAAAAACGAAACGCACGATTCAATGACATTAAGAGAGATCATAGAGAGAGACTCACCAAAAATGCTCCAATTGTGACAAAAGTTGCCAAACCGAGAATCGTTCTTCAAAAATCACGTTGATCTTGAAGACCCGCTCTGATACCAATTGTAGTGATTATAGAACATGGTTTCACATGCGGAATTAAAGATTGCACAATGAACACGGTGATTTGGGTGTTCAAGAGATGTATTGATTATGTATTGTGTTACAAAAAGGGACATAGATCTACATCAACATAAATAACACACACTCACACACACAACTTTTACATCTCTCAAGCACACCTCTACAAGTGAACTAAACCCACCTTATATAGAGGTGTTTACATGTCTCTCTCTCACTCTCTATCTCATGAGTCAAAAGGCTAATGCACCACACGCAAGTGGGTTTTACAAAAGTCAACACATTACAAAGTCAAACATGAATAACTTTGCACCCTAACAGTTGGGAGGAGTTCCATCAGCCGATGATGGTGAGGAGTAGTGTGGTGGTTGCCCTAGGAAAACCTTGGAATAGGTTTAGTGTTGGCAATCTTGTCTTCTTGATGATTGTATGTATGGATAAGGGAGTTAGAGGATTTAAAGTGATCCTCGAGTAAGTACCTGTAGTACTGAAAGAAGAGGATCCATACTCGAGTCAAGGAAAGTTGCGATGATACGAAGAATCTTGTAGAGTATGGGATCCCTCAATGTTTATATATGTGTTTTTTGATGGTTCGAATGCTCTATTTTTTCAGTATGGTGGTCACTTAAGGAAGACCTGATAGTGGTTTTGGTGCTGCTGAGGGTTAAGGTTCGGGTTCTGGAGCTCGACAGTTGGATGATCAGATGTAGGAGTTCATTTCGTCAGAGATTACCTGCAGTATTCTTGTGTACACTCCTGTGATCTTTGGTACGATCAAGGAGGGTGTCATGGAGGTTTTAGAGGGGCGCTTGTGCTTATTCCGATTTGAGACGGTAGCGATGATGGGAGCTCGCACTTTGACTTTCCGTGAGTTCCTAGCATGTAGGGCGTCAAAGTTTTTCGGGAATAAGGATCGATCACAAGCAGACGTTGGTTAGCGGATGTCGCTAGTGCCTTCTGCACTATCAGTTGTCCCGATGGGGAAAATGTCAGACTTGCTTCCTGTCTTCAGAAAGACAAAGCTCAAGACTAGAGGGAGGAGGTAGGAAATGCCTTAAGAGGTGAGGAGATTGATTCCATTCTTGGTAGGATTTTGTGACGAGATTTTGTGCCGAGTTCGCACCTATGATTGAGGTCCAACAATTGGTGAGAGAGTTTCAGGATCTTCACCGGACTATTGAGACAGTGGCTTAGATCACCGTTATTTTCCGCGAGAGGGCGTTATTGGTTCGCAGTATGTGGCGGATGAGGAGATGAAGAAGGCGAGATACCATGAGATGTTGAGGAGTCATATTCGACAGTTTGTGAGCCGCTCCATTTGCAAGACACTGGTCTATATGATTGCGAGATCCATAGAAATATTGATGTGGAGATGGAGAGGAAGAGGATGCCGGATCAGGTTCATGGTTCGGAGGGTTCAGGCAAGAGGACCAAGGTTTCTTACTCGAGATCAAGAGGTCAGTAGAGTTGGGGCCGATGGGATGTGCAAGATGGGTGGTTCCGGCTTTTTCAAGTGCGGCAGGATGGGTCATATTAGCAGAGATTGCACTGCTACTACCACTACCACCCAAACATCTGACCTGATTTTCTTCCATTGCAATCAGAGTGTCCATAAGAAGGACAATTTTTCGAGTTTGGCAGCAGTGGGACTAGTGGTTGCACCCACTCCAGTGACTCTACTGATTACTGATGGCCGCCAGGGTAAGGCGGATGCGCCTGTTGCGAGGAGCAGGGCTTTTCAGCTGATAGCCGAGGAGGCTCGCGCAACACCTGATGTGGTGACAGGTATGTATCTTCTCTTTATCTCTTCATTTATGTTGAATTTTTCTGCTTATATTTGTGTGTTTTGTTTTTGGACCGTTCCTCGTGAATTGTATCTCTGCCTTGGTATTATTTGATTTGGGGGCTATCCGATCTTTTGTATCTCTTTCGCTTAGCAAGAGGTTTGTTGGTGCTCTAGGGGAGCCAGATTGTTCATTAGAGGTTGAGATTATAGATGATCGATCTGTCCGAGTATCGAGGGTTCATTGGGGTTGTGTTCTAGAGTTGTTCAGCGAGCCGTATCTGATTGATTTGGTTCCTATTCCTTTGAACTGGAACAAGGTTATTGTAGGGATGGAATGGTTGAGCCCTAATGGTACATTGATTTATTATCAGAATCAAATGGTATGCATTTGGACCACATGTGGGGGAGTGTTAGTAGTAGGGAGAGAATTCTCATAGTGGGCCGACTCTATGTTCAACAATTAGGGCCAAACACTATCTTCAGCATGGTTGTTCCGGTTATGTTGCATATGTTATGGACACCCGGGAAAAGGGTAATGCGATTGTGGATGATGTGTTGGTTGTTTTGGGATACCCGGATATGTTCTCGAAGGAATTGAATGGAGTGCCTCCGGAGAGGCAGGTAGGGTATGGGATTAACTTGGTTCTTGGTGCGACTCCGATAGGAAAAGCACTGTATCGGTTAGATCGTCAAGAGATGCAGGAGTTGTCTACACAATTGCAGGAGCTCTTAGACAAGGGATTCATTCGACTGAGCAGTACGCCATGGGGAGCACCGATTCTATTTTTGAAGAAGAAGGATGGGTCACATCGGATGTGTATTGACTACCGGGAGCTGAATAAGCTAACAGTGAATAACTGTTATCCACTTCTGAGGATTGATGATTTGTTTGACCAACTTCAAGGTGCATCTTGGTTTTCCACGATTGATCTACATTCGAGTTATCATTGGATGAGGGTCAGAGAGCATGATCTATGGAAGACAACCTTTTGGACTTGTTATGGTCATTACAAGTTCGTGGTGATGCCCTTTTGGCTCACCAACGCTCTAGCTGAGTTCATGGACCTCATCAACCGCATATGCATGCCGATGTTGGATCGGTCTTGTGATTGTATTCATTGATGACATATTGGTGTATTCCAAGACCCATGAGCTGCATGATGAGAACTTGAGGGAGGTATTAGAGACTCCGAGGAGGGAGAGACTGTATGTGAAGTTCTCCAAGTGCGATTTCTAGTTGCACAAGGTGTAGTTTCTGGGGCATCTTGTCAACTAGAACGGTATCCTGGTCGACCCGGCCAAGGTCAAGTCGGTGATAGAATGGGAGGTTCCGAAGTCTCCATCTGAGATTTAGAGTTTCCTTGGGTTGGTAGGTTACTACCGGGGTTCATTCATGATCTCTCCAAGATAGTGGTTCCTATGACTCGATTGACAAAGAAGACGGTCCCTTTTCGCTAGGGGCCTGAGCAGCAGGCAACTTTTGAGACCCTGAGACAGAGATTGTGTGTGGCACGAATTCTGACCCTGCCAGAGGGTGTTGAGGATTTTGTAGTTTTTTTTGATGCGCCGATCACGAGTTTGGGTGATTTTCTGATGTAGAGGGGTCGCGTTTTTGCTTACGCTTTGAGGGAGATGAAGCCTCATGAGGCGAAATCTCCTATGCATGATTTGGAGCTGGAGGCGGTGGTATTCACCCTGAAGAGCCTAAGGTATTTTATGGAACAGCCGAATCTGTATATGAGGCAGAGCCGATGGTTCGATGTGGTGAAGGAATATGATTGTGAGATCCTTTACCAACCAGGGACGGCCAATATGGTGGCCAATGCTCTCAACGTCCAGGCGGTCACGACTCCGATCAGAGATATTTGTTTGAGGATGAAAATATTTACTCCACTCTTGGAGCATATTCGAGAGGCTCGGGTTGAGGATATGAAGGAAGAGCACCAGAGGAGTGAGTGCATAGTGGGTCAGGTGGCTTCCTTTGATAGTGATAGTCATGAATTCTTGACTTTCCATAGGATGGTGTGGGTTCCTTATTGGGGTGGTGCATGTCAGGTTCTAATGCAGGAGGCCTACAAGTCAAGATTCTCTATTTATCCCGGGGTGATGAAGATGTATAGAGATCTCCGTCCCGATTACAAGTGGCCGTGTATAAAGCGAGGTGTAGCTTTGTATGTAGAGACGTGCTTGACTTGCATGAAGGTCAAGGTTGAACATCAGCGATCTCACGGAAAGATGAAACCGTTAGAAAATCCCGTTTGGAAATAAGAAGAGATTACCATGTATTTCATTACGAAGTTGCCTCGGATCGCTCGCATAGTCGATTCGATTTGGGTCATCATTGATCGATTGACGAATAGCGCGCATTTTATTCCGATTCAGGAGAGTATCTCTACGGAGAAGTTGGATGACATATATATATATATATATATATATATATATATATATATATATATATATATATATATATATATATATATATATATATATATATATATATATATATATATATATATATATATATATATATATATATATATATATATATCAGGGAGGTCATGGAATGGCATGGGGTTCTAGTTTCAGTGGTTTCATATACAGATGTTTGGTTAACATCCAGGTTTTGGAAGAGGTTTCACGAGGAGTTGGGTACTCATTTCCATTTCAGCATGGATTTCCACCCGCAGACTAATGGATAAAATGAGTGGACTATCCATAGCTTGGAGGATATGCTTCGGGCACGTGTATTTGTTTTTGGTGGGAGTTAGGATACTTATCTCCCTTTGTTGGAGTTTTCATATAACAACAGTTATCACACCAACATTGATTAGCCTCCTTTTGAGATGCTCTATGGGAGGAAATTCAGGACCACAATATGCTGGGGTGAGGTGGGTCAGAGAGTGATTGGGAGTACCGAAGTGGTACTCATGGCTATCAAGTTGATTCAGCAGGTTCAGAGTAGACTTCAGACAACATCGAGTTGGCAGAAGAGCTATGCCGACAGGCGCCGATCAGAGCTAGAGTTCCAGGTTATGGATATGGTTCTCCTGAAGGTGTCACCTTGGAAAGGTGTCATCCGATCTACAAGAGGGGTAAGTTGGGCCCTAGGTACATTGGTCCTTTCAGGGTATTGGCCCGAGTGGCCGGGTTTCTTATCGCTTGAATCTTCTCGAGGAGCTTAGTCAGATCGATTGCACGTTTCATGTGTCTCAACTGCAGAAATGTTTGGTTGATGATTCCGTAGTAGTTCCCTTGGAGGTTATTCAGGTGGGCGATCTCTTGAACTATATCGAGAGACCAATTGCGATCCTTGACAAAAAGACGAAAACCTTGAGGAATAATGTTGTCGAGTTGGTAAAGGTGCAGCGGTAACACCAGAAGGGGACTACGTGGACCTGGGAGCCTGAGGATTGGATGAGGGAGCACTACCTAGATTTATTTGCAACGTCAAATTTTAAAGATGAAGTTTCATTCAAGTGGGTGAGAATTGTAAACCCCGATTCAAGGTATTTTCATTTTTGACCCTTTACATGTTAATACTTTGCAGATTCGGTCCCTAGGGCACTTTTACTATTTCCGAAAAACTTATAGTACACGGGGCGTACAGATGCAGAGGACAAACCATAAAATTTAGGGTTTGGACCCTATTTAAACAACATTATGAAACTTGGACCTCTCATTTCTCAATCGCTAAAGCCCTTTGAGTCACATTTCGAAACCTTTGACCCTTTTGAAGAGATTTGACCCTCTTGTTTGTGTTTTAGTGTGTGTTGGTGAGATTTGAAGAAGAAGAAATTGGAAGAAGGAGCCATGATTGAAGGAGAGCTTGTAGATCTAGATTTCTCACATAATTTCCAGCTTCATTGAGGTATAAAGCTTCGAACTTGCTCCTTGTATGCTTAGATCTAGTCTTTATGAGTTTTTGTTCCCATTTTAGTCATATGATGAGATCTAGTGGATTCCTTGCACTCCAAAAGTTAGGAATTGCTTCTCTTGATGTTTCTGAGGTCCTTAGTCCACAAATTTAGCTAAAGGTGAGGTTTGGGTCCATTCTAGATATGCAAAGGCTCCAAGTTCATGGGTTTATGGATTAAGACGTTTGATAAGACTTGGATCTGAAGTTTATGCTTTTGGTTGCAAGTATTAAGCACTTAATGGAAAAGTTCTTAATGACCACGTCTACTAGGCGTGCGTATGTGTACGCTTCCTGGTCCCCGACCATGCTCATTTGGTAGTACGTTGGGCGTACCCATCTCGTACGCTTCTAGTACTAGGGATCCTTGAAAATCGTCCGGTGTAAGCATGAGTACGCCGGCCGTACTCAGTTGTCGTTGACTTATGTTCACTTTCTCGGTTTGGGCCACTTTTGGGCTAGAAGAGTTTTCGGCCCTATTGGGCCATTAGATATTTGATTTTTTGGCCATAGCTAGGACTTAGGCCCTCTTAGAATTAGGCCCATGATGGGTTTTGGGACCAATTAGGAATTTGGGCCTTATTAGGCTTTTTGGTGCTATTGGATTTGGCCTCGGATTTTGGGGCAAGTTAGGAAGGGGTAAAATGGCGTTTTACTCTTAGTGTTGGACAATTGGACTAGGATTCCAGTTATGGGTTGTAACTGAATTATTGTATTGATATTATTTTATGATGTTAGCATTGGAAATTTTCCAGATCAGCAGCCCGATTTTTATATAAGAGATTCAACAATTTGAGGTGAGTTTCTTCACTATGCTTGGCGGGTCGAAGGCATCAATGCTGGCCCATGGTTTATTATGATTATGATGATAGTTGTATATGTGACTCTTGCATGTGTTTATATGTTTATATGTATACCGGGTGGGGTCTGATGAATGCGATGAGACGGGGTCCATCTTATATTTATGAACATGTTTTGAAAGTCTATTATATTATTCTAAAAATTGAAATTTTTGGTCTTAATTTTTGGGGCGTTACGAAGGTCTAACTCCTACAAAATACTTCCAAAAAACTTCCCTTATATTAAGAGAAGTCTTATGTAGAAAATTAGATATCAAATATAAATTAAAAAATAAAAAAATTTGTGAAAGTGGCATGTGTTTACCAGATAATTTTACTATTATAAAAAATATGACAGGTGATATGTGCATAGTTAGCTATATATTTCGAATAGAATTTTATTAATTTCTAGCTAATTTATTGAAATTTATGGACAAAAGGTACTTAATTATGTTTAAATTGTATTTTCAGTCTAAAAGATGAGCTCGAAAGCAAGAGGAAGCAGGAAATGCGATCGGGAACTCGAGAATTGAAGAAAGAAGAAAAGACAAGAAAATAGTTAAAATCCTGAAGGACTCAGCGAGTTGCATCGACTACTCGACGAATCCCCACGAATGTCCACGAAGCAAAATACAAAGTCCTTCCCGTATACGGATTCTTAAAGGGGACTCGGCGATTTGGTTATCTACTCGGCGACTAGCCCCTGTTTTCTGAAAACTATAAATAGAAGCCAAATTGTCGAATTAAAACCTCTCTCTGGAACCCTTGGGGATTACTATGCGATTAAGGTGCTGGTGGAGCTTTAGAGTTCGTGAAGACAACCCTATACTTCAATTTTAAGGAGATTAAAGGCAAATTTAGTATATTCTTTACATTATCTTTTATTTGAACCATGTTTGAGTTATTAGACATTGTTTGTGAGCTACTATCTGCTGTGATTATGAGCTAAACTTTTCATCTTCTGTTTAGGGTAGATAAATTACAGCTATGTATTGATTTATGGTTGGATTAATTGTTTATGGGTGAATTATGTTTTGTTAAGCTTGTTAAAGAACCTTATGCATTAACCACAACTATTTTCCGTTAATTAGGAAGTAATTAAGCTGCATGAACATCACTTAATTGCTTATCTCATATGATTTGTGTGAAAACATTGTTATGTGCCTAGGAATAACGAATGTGAAACTAGGATTAACTAGAAAATGGGTAAATTAATGTGTGAGCTTGTGTGATAAACCATCAACAAGAAGTTAATTGAATAAGTAATTTGATTAGCTAATTACAAGTCTTATTTAACCCGAACAAATTAACTAGGAAATTCATTAGTTTAATCACTTGATCACTGCTAAATTAATCTGTTTTCTAAGGATTGGTAATAGCGAATGTGAACCTAATCACTTTAATCGGTAGCCAATAACAATTAATCCAATGCACTTGCCATAAAATCAACCATAGGAGTAAATGAATCGAACCTAAACAGAAGTCTTCTTTTCATTGAATTTAGTTGGTCTTTACTTGCTTTAGCTGTTAGTTACTTAATTAGCATTTTAGTTAGTTGTTTAAGTTTCTAGTCTTGCAAAACTAGAGAAAACCCTTACTTTTATTACTTGTTTTAGTTAATTCTAGTTATTAGTTTAATTACCGTTCCCTGTGTTCGATACCCTTCTTATTCACCTATACCACTAGCTGACAGGTCCACTGCCTTTGCGTGTCTAAATTATATCTTAAAAGTAGGACTGAAACTAGTGCATTTATATACAAATCAAGTTTTTGGCGCCGTTGCCGGGGAACGGTTCAAAAATTAATTCTAATTGCTAGTGTTATCGACCCTTTGTGTGAGATTTATCTTGCACAAAGTTACTGCCTAGGTAATTTAGTTATTAGGAGTAAGTATTAGGTTTTTCTGTTTTTAAGTTTTTGTTAAAAAAATTTCTGTCTTAACCTTGAACTCGCCGAGTGCAGTCGAAGCTACTCGACGATTCCAAGGCGAATTCCCAGTTTCGTCTTTTATTTCAATTTTGTTCTTTTTACGCGTTTTTCTTGTTTGGTTGCAGGAATTACTTGACATGAGGTTTGAATACACCTCTCGTTCCTCCGTACGAAGATCCAGAATCCGCTCTTAGGAAGAACAAGGATAAAGTCGTTGAAGACACTAACCCACCAAAGAAATCACCTTTCAAGGACCTTAAAACAGACTTTGGAAAGAAGAAAAGCAAGAAAGCAGGTGAGTCTAGCAGTCAAAGGAGCGAAGAAAGCAAGCTTGAGAATTTTGAAGAAAACCCAGTGCCAAAAGAACCGAATATGAGTACGAATACGAGTCCGAATACGAAGAATAAAGCAACTTTGAAGGAGAACTTGCTAACACAATGGCAAACATTGATGAAGTCCCCATGGGTGAATGGAAGAAAAGGATGCGAGACGATATCGGCCCGGGACTCGTGCAACCCGCGATTCCCGCAACCGCCACTTTTGAACTTAAGGGCCACATACTTGCTCAACTTAAGGAAATCCTATTCTTTCAGAAGGATCACGAAGACGCATACAAGCACCTAGACGAGGTCAACGACATAGCCGATTATTTCAATGTTCTTAATGTGACCCGTGATACTGTTTTGCTTCGTATGTTACTGGTCACATTTAAGGGGGCCGCGAAAGATTGGCTGAAATCACTCCCTCTAGGATCCAACACTACTTGAGCTAAAATGAAAGAGGAATTTATTGATCAATTTTTCCCTCCCTTGAAGATCGCCAAGTTGAAGAAAGCCATAGCCAATTTTGAACAACAAGCTGGAAAGTCACTTTATGAGGCATGGGAGAGATACAAAGGCCTACTAAGGAACTGCCCACACCATAATCTATATAGTCAACAAGACGTCACCATTTTCTATGATGGAGTGAATGTAACAACTAGGCAGCTCCTTGATTCGCAAGGACCACTCACAAAGAAACCCCCCCCCCCCCCGGTGATAAAAGAGCTAATTGAAGAATTCTCTAAACACTCTAGAGAATATCATAACCCAAGGAATGACTCAACTAGAGGGATGGTGAATGCTATTTTGGATGACAAGGCGACATTGATGGCGGAATTGGAAAGCATGGATAGAGGAATGACTAAGATGGACCAATCCATCCATGCCATTAGAGTGGGATGTGAAAACTGTAGAGGGCCCCACCTTACTAAAGACTGTGACCTTGACGAGAACGGGAACAGGAAAGTACAAGTATGCTATTCAAGTGGTGATCAGTATGATGAAAATTGGCGAAAACCCAAGAAAGAATGGCTACCATATGATGAGTACAAAAAGGAAAGGGAGGAAAAGTATAAGCAAAAAGAAAGAGGCTTTAATCAAAAGGAGGAATCGGTGCTAGAAAAGAAATCAGACTTGGAAGATATGCTTACAAGATTGGTAGCCGCGTCCGAGAAAAGGCATAACGATACCGATGCGGCGATAAAAGATCAACAAAACATGTTGAGAGAACACCAAATTATGATGAAAGATCAACAAGATCTGCTTAGGAATCAACAAGCATCCATTCTCAACATAGAAAAGCAGCTAGGCCAACTTGCACAACAAGTGAACGAGAGAAGACCAGGTGGACTTCCTAGCAATACCAAAAGTAACCTAAAAGGTGCACATATAAACATCGTTATAACTAGGAGTGGGAAGATTATAACTCCTCTAGCCCCTATTCAGAAAGAAGATCCTAAGCTGGTGCAAGAGGAAGAAGCTGAAACTAAAGAATCCCAACTTCCCAATCCGACTCTCCGAGTCGTCGATATGAACTCGACGAGTCCCCCACCTGAACAGAAAAATAAAACTCCTGTGAAGCCATATCAGCCTCCACTGCCATTTCCAGCTCGAGCCAAACAAGAAAAGCATGATGTTGATTACCAAAATTTCCTGGAACATATAAAAGCCCTTCAAATTAATATTCCATTCATCGAAGAGGTTGCACAAATGCCAAAATATGCCAAATTGCTAAAGGAGTTGTTAACTAATAGAAAGAAGATGGAAGAGGTGAAGAACGTTGTCTTAAATAAAAAATCGTTCAGCTGCCATGTTGTAAATCTTACCTTGCCTTGTGAATTCGGAAACTTAGCTACTATTTACGCATTGGCTGATTCGGGGGCAAGTGTAAATCTCATGCGAAACTCATTCTTCAAGAAATTAGATCTTCCGGAGCCAAAGCCAATTCGAATGGCAATTCACTTAGCAAATAAAACGGTCACATTTCCAAGGGGAATATGCGAAGATCTATTGGTAAAAGTTGACAAGTTTGTATTCCCTGCGTATTTCATAGTACTAGACATGGAAGCAGATCCTCAACTTCCGATCATACTTGGAAGACCTTTACTCAACACCGCGAGTGTTATAGTTGACATGCGAGATTCTAAACTTACTCTTCGGGTAGGAGACAAATCAGTTACATTTGGAGGTGATCAAGCTATGAAGCATGCATCGAATAGTGATGAAACGGCATTCTCGGTTGATATGTTGGAAGAGTTAATGGAGGAATGGAAAGAAGACGAGCCAAACAAGTCCACCGTCACCTTTGTAGAAGAATTTCATGCTGAAAGAGAGCTGATGGAGATAGAGAGACTGCTCGAGCAAGATTAATATAATGATCTAATCAGGAGTGCAGAAAGACTGACTCGCCGAGTAGCATCCACCAAGTCGACGAGTCCATTCGAAAAAACACGATGAGTCGCAAATTTAGGCCAAGACTCGACGAGTCCCCTCACTGGACTCGACGTGTTCAGCATTCAGAACACCAAATATGAACTAAAAATTCTACCGGATCAGTTGGAGTATGCATTTCTTGAAGATGGCCAACAAAAACCAGTAATTATAGTTGCTGATCTAGCGAAACATGAAAAAGAGAGCCTTGTGGGAGTACTAAAGAAAAGGCCAGGAGCCATAACATGGAAGATAACCGATATCAAGGGGATTAGTCCAACTTATTTTTCTCACAAGATTAACTTAGAAGATGAAGCTAAACATGTAGTTCAACGCCAAAGAAGACTTAACCCAAACATCCAAGAAGTTGTGAAAAAGGAGGTGGTTAAACTATTAGATGCTGGGATCATTTACTCAATCTCCGCTAGCCCATGGGTAAGTCTAGTGCAAGTGGTACCAAAGAAATGAGGAATGATGGTGGTTACCAATGAGGACAACGAGTTGATTCCAACAAGAACAGTAACTGGGTGGCGCGTTTGCATCGACTACAGAAAGCTAAATGATGCTACTTGCAAGGATCACTTCCCATTGCCATTTATTGATTAAATGCTAGAAAGGCTTCCGGTCACCTATATTATTGTTTTCTCGATAGCTTTTCGGGGTATTTTCAAATTCCAATCGACCCACAAGACCAAGAGAAGACCAATTTTACATGCCCAAGTGGAACATTCACGTATAGATGTATGCCTTTTGGGTTATGCAATGCACCAACTACTTTCTAAAGGTGCGTGATGGCCATCTTTCACGACATGATCGAGAAATTCATAGAGGTCTTTATGGATGACTTTTCGGTTTTCGCATTATATTTTGAAGATTGTTTATCCAATTTGGATTTAATGCTAGCTAGATGTGAGAAGACCAACCTTGTCCTTAATTGGGAGAAGTGCTACTTCATGTTAAAAGAAGGAATTGTGTTGGGAGATAAAGTGTTGTGTTTTTGGTATAATACAACATCCTATGGTGCACATACAACCCTAAATACCTTGGATCTATGTTTTCACTACTTATACATGCAAATGGTTTCCAATGCATTAAACCTATAACTAGCATACATTTGACATAAACCATATAAGATACTAGTTAGGATAACATACCTTTTGATGGAGCTTGAAGTCTTGGTGTATTTCGCCTTAAAGAGCTTAGCCCCAATAGTGTGGAAGCCTCAAATGAAGTCACAACACGTCATGGACAAAGGTAGAACTTGAGAGAGAATTCCATGCACCCAAAAACACCCATGAACTCCAAGAATGACACATGTGGCGTTTTTGAGGCTAAGAACATGTATTTATATGTGTGGATTCCAAGGGTCATGGCTATAACCCAAATCCATACCCATGGGTTTTATGATCCATGGTTCATGTGGCTCAACTCTTTATGTATCCATACATAAACTTGGTCCAACATGGATCATAAGCCCAACACATATAAATATAACTAATTATCATAATTAGTCCCCATAGATTTAATTAGTCTCATTTGATCACTAAATTAATTTCATATTAATTCTTGATCAATACTAATTAAAAAATATGATTCATATTAATATATTATAACTTATAATATATTAATAAACCATAAATTACCTTTTCTCAAAAGTCCATCCTAACAAATTGTCCTGATGATATGCAACCCAAATGGACCATGCTACACTCGGGTCGAGTACATACCAATAATAGTTATGGACTTAGACATCTAATCCAACAGTCTCCCACTTGGATAAGTCTAAAACTATTATTGCAAGTACGACTTCATAACCCGACTAGAAATCGTAGCTCTTAAAGCCGTTGTCTAACTCTGAACAAATCAATGGCGCGTCCATTAGATAAGGGATCATATATTCCTCCATTCTAGATATCATATGGAGTGAGACATGTATTATAATCATTCTTTCTGTCCATTTGTTGTTTCCCGATTTCCGATTTATGACGACTGACTGATTGAACAAATCAAATCAGTCCTGGCTTGGCCAAGCACTCACAAGTGTCATCATTAAATCATCAAGGGGCCCACAGATATCGCTTTTATCCCTGTAAGGATAAAAGGAATGGATAAAGTTCGAATCATATGGCTTGTTCTTCTACTTTTTGAATCATACTAAAAGGCACGTTTTATAACATCGAGTTACCAATACGTTTTCGTGCAATCAATGTATAAGCAACTCATAGTAACAACTCATATCTTTAGGTTTGAAGAATATAGGATGTTATCGTCTCATGATCACTCGTGATAAAATCCATGGAGTGATTCAAATGAGCATGGGTTGAATCCAATACTCAGAACTTATGAGTACTCATGAGGGTTGTAGCAACTCTTGCCATGTCCAACATCTTAGACATCTAAAAGCCAACTAATGACAGTCTTGATTTAATACCCACTTCCAATGTATTAACGACTGTGGATGGTTTGAATAACTTAGTCATTCAGGAAGAATGTGTTGGATTAGTGTCTAAGTCCATAACTATATTTGGTATGTACTTGACCCGATTGGCATTGTCCATTTGGGTTGCATGGCATCATGCATTTGGATAGACTAAAATGAGAGAAATAACACTTAAGGTTTATTAATATATTATAAGTTCTAATATAATAATAAGATTATTTAATTAGTATTGATCAAGAATTGATTTGGAATTAATTAAGTGATCAAAAGGAGACTAATTAAATATATGGGTTGATTGTGTAAATCATCCATACTTGTATAGTGGACTAACGCTCCAAGGATTATCAAGTTGGGATAAAACCCATAGGATGCTCCATGGATGCTCCATGGTATTTTTGTACCCATGGATCATGGAAATGAAAGGCCATGACAATTAGGGTTTACATGGTGTAACCCTAATTGCGACACACTATATAAGCATCTTATTCTTCCCAAAATCAGCCACTATGAAGGAATGGTGAGGGCTAGCCGATTTCATGAAGTGTCTCATTTCTCTCAAGTTATTCTAAGTGTATTGGTGTTGTGTGAACCATTTGAGGTGTCACACTTGGGGCACTAGGCTCTTAAGCTCCATGGAATCAAGCTACATCAAAAGGTATGTCTTCTAACTTGTATTATTCCATATGAATCAATGTGTTTTTGTATGCCAGTTAGGATAATACCTTGGAATATTCATATTTGCATGTATAATAGAGAAAACATAGATCCAAGGTATTTAGGGTTGCATGTACACTTTGGAGTGTTAGAATGCTCAAAACCCAACAGAATGACCTAGTTATTCTGGAAGTCAAAACATGCAAAGTGAAACATAAGAATAATACTAATCCTATATGGCCCGAACACTTTGAGAGTAAATAAGACACCTTTTATCTAAGCACAATATTGATTACTCATTATTCAATGTTTCGATTTTATCAACTTTATACTTGAATTTAAAAAACACTAGTTGTCCCATGCTCCAAGCATGTACACTATGTTTTTCTAAACACCAGTTATGCCATACACAAAGTATGCACACTATGTTTGTTTACGATCCTTACTTTGTGAAATAGATCGATTGAACATAATTCCAATGATTCTCATTTCACAGTCCCAAATCCTTATAAAAAAAATGTAAGAATTCCAAATTCCTGCCATTTACCGAAATCTGTTAGATTTTAAACTTATATGCACTGATCCTCTGTAATGATGATGCACAAAGTCACAAAGACTTGTCACCAGACATTACAGAGTATTCCAATGGAGATCAACTCCATGGAAACGAAGTCTCATATTCAAAGTACATTGCTTTGAACATCCTTCTTGCATTAAGTTTTCTAATCTTACACAGATTGAATGACTTCCACCTATTAGAATATTTCCATATTCCCATTTTGACTATCACTTCTGAACAAGAGTTTCCTCTTTTCAGAATATGTCAATATGGTCCTTCCAAAATTAACACTAAACTTCCAACTGTCCATGAGCAACCAATCTTTGGTAAACCTTAGATTGTCCTCGACAATTGTTTAATCATTTTAGTCATATCCAATTCTAGACCTTTTCCCTTCTTAATGCCCCAGACATTTGGAAAATTTAGAAAGGATAAATATTATAGCACATATAATCGATCCTATACTCGAAGCATATAGGACACGATTCATGCTATAAAATTTTTATTTGCCATGTTCTCAAAATTTGACTATGAGGAGGGATGCCGTAATCATAATCGAATTTTGATAACGCAATATCGAATTTTCTTATGTTGAACCATTCCAACATAAAATTCATATATATATCCTTGACTAAAGGTGATTAAAATCTCAATCTAAGCTTTTAGAATTGAAATGTAGTATATCCTCTCCCTTAATTATAGCAAAACAACTTTTCCAACCCTTGCAACTTCAAGAATTGAAACTTTGTTTTATATAATCAACATTGCTAACTTGCAATACTTATCATAATTATCATGCTCCCACTAACATGATGATTATTAGCGTAACACTTTTGCTCCCACTAGCTTTGACATGTATCAGAAAACAGCTGGACTTCTAGAAGTCAATACTTTATTGACTTTCTTACTAAAGTTCAGATTTCTGATACGAGATTGCTTTGACTAGACTTTATTAAAATCATACACCTTTTCTTAGATAGCTCACATGTGTGTCTAAACAATTTTAGAACTATGAAAAGGGATGCCGTAATCATAGTCTCAATTGTTTAGACCTTTTCCATTTCTCATAAGTCCATGTTAATGTGTCGGTTAACCACGCACGCTCCACTAACGACTTTGAGAATGCAAAGATCATAATTGCTATCTACTTGAAATCTACTCAGTGAAAGCGTTTCCTCACCATCATTTTCATGAATCGGAGAGAATCCTTATGACACTTAGATTTTTTTGGTGTAAGTGTTCCTATCCCTGTGAATTTGTCATAACCTTAATCACAAGAATATGTCAACACAATAGGTTACAAACCTCAAGTTGTGTGCTAGTGATTAATAATAGGTTTACTCTTGATTAGTTCTTGAAAGTATTCAAGATCTTTAATACTCCCACTATCCTCTTGACATATAAGATTCTTTTTGTCAAGAACCATTCCTTGACAAAACAAATATTCAAGAGTTAGTGCGGATTCTTATCAAGTTAAACACTTCTCACAATTGGTCTTAGTTGGTCTTTGTCTTTTCCAAAACATCACAACTTACCAATTTCTAATATACTAGAGTAAGAAAATATTTTACTCTACATTTGACAAGTGTTTTAAACCTTCCTTAAGATTATGTCACTCAAGTTACAATCTTAGAGTATGCCTCTAAGATTTGATTTTGGAACGAAGTACGATTTATCTTTTGATTTAACCATTTCAACAATTCATGATTCCTCTCCTTAGTCAAACGAATGCACTGTCACAACCCCAAACCTGAACGACGGAGACGTTCGGGGGCGGAGGACGTCATGTACAGTATCATAACAATTGAATAGTAAAGAAAGTACACACCACCATAATATAAATATTTGAAAAGTTTACATGATTGTAAGTATTACATGTTTGAATATCAAATACAATATGGTGATCAAAAATATATGTTACTAACGCCAGCGCGTTAGTCTTCAAAAGTAGTTGCTACCTGGTTTAGCGTTTTCCCGAGAATACAAGTTATTTCAAAGAAAAGTGTCAACGATAAAGTTGGCGAGTTCATAAGAAGTGTTTTGAGAAAATGTATGCCATTCGAAAGTTCGTGTATGTTTTCCAGAAAATCCGATATTTTCTTATGAGTGTATGAAATGAGTATGAATGATTGTTGTATAAACTGTATGTATTTGAACCAGGAAAATCCTATATTTTCCTAAATGCGAAATGCAGTCTCAAATGTCCAAGACCATAACCTGTAAGCAACTATGACATGCTCAAAAGATGATGTATAGTCTTATTATAAAACAAAATTATAAGAAGATTTGTATTTGAATGTGAAAAGAACTGTATATGTTACTTTTCTAGTGAAAATGTAGTACCATAATAATTGTCTATCCAGTGAGTTTTTATAACCGTACTATCATAATTTGCCTGTAGCGACGTTCTTCAGGCGTCGAAATGAGATGACACTTGTCACCCCGGGGACTGTAGCTAGCAGTCAAGGCGCGGGATCATTAGTCCCGTATAGATCTATACACACTTGTCACGTTCTCCAGACGGGAGATTTTGGTTATAAACAGAACTTCTATTGGTACCTTAAAAGGTATATTGAAGATGAATGCCTCACGAATTCTCAATTAAGTTTCGTATTAAAATGAATATGTTTGTTTCTGAAAATGCTTATCCTTTTTCACAATGATAATAAAGGCATAAAATGATTTTTATGTTCTTGTATGCATAAAGATGTCATAACGAAAGTGGTTACCCTTGATATGATGCAAACGTATAAATAGAGCTTATGATATTTATACTCATGTTTCATCCCGTGAGGGTAAACTAAAGTAAGATGTTTTGTATGTTAGACATGATCCATATGATAGTTATAAAAACGACATGAAATGTATAACAAAGGATTGATGTTTTCACACGGGGTTGACCGTGTGTTTACTTGTATTCCCCTCCGTAAAGTGTTCAAAATCATTTAAAATCAGTTAAAAGCGTAGAAATGGGGGTATGAACTCACCTGATAGAAGTGGTGAGTTGAAGAAGGCGAGACTAAACTCGGGCAGTACTTCGACTGGAAAGAAGCAAGTTCCTCGGGAACTTCGGGACTTCGAGCCTTGCGTCGTGTGCTAGGGTTGTTGTCGGGGCTTCGGAGTGGTCTGGGGATGCTTAACACAGAGTAGAAGTGGGGGAGAGAATAGGAATGAGCAGCCAAACTCGGAAGGCTTCAATTTCTATATATAGGCTAAAAATCGAAGTTCACGTCGTGAGTTTTGCCAATTCACGTCTTGAGTTTGTCCCGATTCGCTCATGGCATGCGTCATCTGTCAAGTGGCTATGAAATGGTCAGGCAGACTGTTCACGTGGTGAACTTAGTGTTCACGTCGTGAACTCTGAAAATTCTGACACAGCGTCGAAGTTTGTGCCTCGAACTTCATAAATTCATATCTTTCGCATACGAGCTCCGTTTTCGACGTTATTTATATCCACACGTAGGTGAGATTATGATCTACAACTCTCGTTTAGACTTCGTTGGCTAATTTTGACTTTATTTTTAATATTACATTTTTAACAGGCCGGGACAGGAAAAGTCCGTTAAAAATCCATAATTTCTTCATTCGATGTCCGTTTTCGTCAGACTTTTTATCGTTGCAATACCATTGATGAGATCTTCGATTCTCGTTTAGGTCATGTTGGCAAAAAGTCACTCGAGCTCTAATTCGAGTTTTTAGCTGTCTACTGCTATGTCCGGAACTTCGAAAAATCATAACTTCCTCATACGAAGTCAGATTTGGGCGTTCTTTTTATGTATGATTACGGTTTTGGGATATCTATGACTTTCATTTAGACTCCTAAGGTTGAAAAGTATTTTATTGAAATTTCTCGTTTTATGCTTAACAGTGTTTTACCGGTACCGTCGCGTATCTTCGATCGGTCATAACTTCTTCGTTATAACTCGGATTTTAGTGTTCTTTATATTTTTGAAAACCTAGTTACGATCTCTATCACTTCATTTATCCCAATTAAGGTTATTGAACAATTTATTTTTGACCTAAATTTTGCTGGTGTTACATCATCCCCCCGTTAGAGAGAATTTCGTCACGAAATTCGCATTTGAATGGGACATCGATGGTTGAGGAAAGGTGAGCGTACTTCTGTTCCATTTGAATCTTCTTGTTCTCTACTGATTCCAACTCTTAGCGTGGGTTTTCCAGCGGATCTTCATTATCCTGTCTATTGTTTTGATCGGTAGAGGTCGTGTGGATTTGGGTTTAATTGTCTATGTTCATCTAAATGTTAGTATTGATTACTCGTAATACAGGTCATCTTTGTCTTGAATTTCATGGCTGAATTCATACCTGGTCCGTCTATCATCGCCTTGTGTATACAAGTGGCATACACACTTTGTTGTGATAGGTTAACCGTATTTATTCCTAGCATCTGCGTTTGAACATGACTCACTGTACGCGTGCTTTTTCCTAAGTGGTCTGTCGGGAATACTTCGGGTAGGTTGTAAAGGAGATAGTACTCCTCACATGAGTGCTACAGGATTTTGAAATGAGAGACGATTTGGAAGTTGTGTCGGGTTTGTCGTTATACGTTAGAAGAGTTTCATTAGTCGGTGGTTAACGCAAAGGGTCTTTTCATAGCACATGCAATTGGTATGGTGAAGACCAAGCCAATCCATTTCTAGTAGCTATTTGGGAACTTCTTATCGTATCAATAGTGAAGTCGATCAGTAAAAGTGTTAGTTAGTGGGATAGTGCATTCTACATATGTGTTTTCATAGCTTTTAGTCTATCTTTGTTATTACTAATATGAAGGTTTTGCTTAATGATTGGGGTGTTTGTTTGAGTAGATTTTTAAAACTATGGCTCATGAAACTCCTCTCCGCTCCACTATCAAACAAAATGCATGCATAGGAGTTATCGAGGAGAAACATACCCGTAACAACAGTGGGATCTGCAACGGCTTCCTCTTGGCCCATTGCGAATACTCGGCTTCTCCTGCCAGCATTCCTATTGTTTGCCTTCGGGCAGTCCCTTCGGAAGTGTCCTGTAGCTCCGCACTCGAAACAGGTGCGGCCTACCCCGACATTCGCGGCTGTAGCGGTTTGTTGGGTTGGTTCCCTGCAGTAGCGGATGGTGTGTCCCATACTGTTGCACCTAGTGCAATGCATTTCACGGCAGGGTCCGTGATGATGAAAGTTGCATTGGTTGCACTTAGGCTGGTTGCCGTTGTACGGCCTTGTGGGTGTGGGGGTGGTAGGAACAGTAACAACGTGAGCTGTCACTATCTGTTGTCTTTTGGTAGACCCTTGTTTTGGACTGCCCCCTTTATCATTCCCGAACCTTCGTTTCGTATTACTAGGTTTGTGGTTTGGAGTATCCTTGTGGGTAGACATTCGTTGATTTCCTTGGTTGACACAAACATTTGAATTTTTGACATCCTTCCCAGCTTTACTAGTGTTTCTTGCGTTGAGATGTGCCATGATGACTGTCACGGCGGCTGTGACCGCAGCTTGAAAAGTAGCTGAGTCAATATGCAGGAGTGGTGTTTCGTTGGTTGGTCGGTTATTTCCATGTGAAGACATGATTCTGTTACATGATGCGAAACGAGTTGGTTAGATAACTATGATCGTTGTTAGTTGGATTTTATAAGTATAATTTCCTTATTTTGTTATTCAGTTTCTAATGTTTCGACTTACATTCTTTATGATGTATTTGTGATTGAGGGTTGAAATAGGTATCATATTTTAAGTTTAGTTTTAGCAATTTAGGGTAGGGATGTTGAAATCTTAAGTCGATCTAGTTTCGTGGGTTTTGGGAGAGGGTATATTTCTTACTATCTCGAGTTATGAAGAAGGATGTGATGTACCTATCTCATAGCGTGAGTAATGTAATTACCAACTCAATAGGTAATAATAATTTTTACTTATTAGTCCGACGTATCAGGTTCTCTACCACCTCGAATGCTTCACGAGTGGTTTCCTCTGTTCTCTGTCCTATCCTCGGTGGTACTTATTTGATATAGCCTGGTATCTATATACACGTCGTCCTTGCTTTTCCTCAGGCATATTTAATCTCCGTCATTGTTTTGATTTCCCTTAGTTGAAGTCGTAAAGGTTTGTTATTCTATTGTAACGGTCTCTTTCTCTAAAGGGTGTAGGTGATAGAAAAGTTAGATTTATTGAAGGCTTGATTCTGTTTGAATAGCAAGAAGGCATTTCCAGCTATAGGGTTACAGATGAAATGGTGGCAAGACTTCGCCAGTGTTGTTGAGCTCAATAACATTGAACTACTATAGATTAGATTGACAGGGACAGTGTAGTGAGTTGCTATAACAGTTTATGACACGAACTGTTTACACAGCCCAAAGCATGGGTTGATAATGATGATCTTTTTAGAAGAAACAAGAAGTCTGTCATAATAGTTGGTATAGAAGTTACATAGAATTCGGAAAATTTGACCTTGGAGTAGGTCTACAATATACCACACAGGGAAAAACTTGACAGCTTAGAGATTTAGTGAAACAGTAATTGCTAGACGGGAATATTTACATGAAAAGAGTACTACTTGGAGTACGTACAAGGGTTATTCCACAAACCAAAAGAAGGAGCGAGTAAAGTATCCTCTACTCGTGGCGGGAACTGTTCTGGTGAGCCTTTGGTTCTGCCAACTGACGCTCCATCTCGAGCATACGCATTTCATACCTTGCCTGGCGTGCTCTAAGTTCCCTGACTTCAGTTTGAGTTGCAGTTAGTTCTCTCTGCCAGGCCTCATTTTGATTTACGATTCTTCCATGAGCTAATCCTAATTATCGGATACGAACTGTATTGACTCCAGTGTTCGCATCATTCTCCTCAGTTCGATGGATGGTTGTCCTTCCTTGTTCATCAATGCGAGAAATTCAGCGAACCAATATAGGAAGGACTCTGTCTGTTGAACCTCCCTCGCTCAGATTGTAGAAGCTTCGGTCTCCATTATATGGAAGGGGTTGACCTTGTTCGCGACTCCACCTATTCAGGTTGGTTGCCCATAGAGGTGTTGAGCCATGAAATTCCGGTCGAGGATTAGGATTTTGGATCGAAGCCACTAAGGGTAGGTTATTGTCTTCGGGATCTGAGTCGGAGTCTTCATGCATTTCTTCCTTGACTTCTTCTTCCGAATCATTCTCTATCCTTCCTCCACTGTCTTGGTTCGGGTAGTAGGGGTCCCCTGGTAGATGGAATCCAGCCATTGTGTCTATACGAGAATAGGGTTAAGAATTTACTATAAACTAAAGCACATACTGAAGTCTCAAAGTTTAAACTTATTGCATTTACCAAATACTCCTATAGCATTCTAGATGTTATGTTTGATTCAAAAAGGTTATGCCTTTGGTAAGTTTTTAGACTTGTTGTCCACTGCAGCTACTCCCTGGCATACGTTAGTCGGCTCTCGGACAAATATAGTTGATCAGGCTCTATTCATCCCAGTTCCGATTACATGTTCCAAGGCATACCTGCACTATACAACTTATCCATAATACTTCTATATTGTTTTCAATATGATATTGGCCCTATTATGCAATGTATGCATGTATACTTTATAAGATTTCATTTTAAAAGTATAACTCTCAGTCAGAGTGTTTTTGCCCAGTTGTGTTTATAGTTGTATATCAAAAATAAATGGTTTTGATATACTTAGTTCACTATAAACAATGCTCTGATACCAATGTGTCACACCCCCAAACCTGAACGGCGGAAACGTTTGGGGGCGGAGGACGTCATGTACAGTATCATAACAATTGAATAGTAAAGAAAGTACACACCACCATAATATAAATATTTGAAAAGTTTACGTGATTGTAAGTATTACATGTTTGAATATCAAATACAATATAGTGATCAAAAATATATGTTACTAACGCCAGCGCGTTAGTCTTCAAAAGTAGTTGCTACCTGGTTTACCGTTTTCCTAAGAATACAAGTTATTTCAAAGAAAAAGTGTCAACGATAAAGTTGGCGAGTTCATAAGTAGTGTTTTGAGAAAATGTATGCCATTCGAAAGTTCGTGTATGTTTTCCAGAAAATCCGATATTTTCTTATGAGTGTATGAAATGAGTATGAATGATTGTTTTATAAACTGTATGTATTTGAACCTGGAAATCCTATATTTTCCTAAATGTGAAATGCAGTCTCAAATGTCCAAGACCGTAACCTGTAAGCAACTATGACATGCTCAAAAGATGATGTATAGTCTTATTATAAAACAAAACTATAAGAAGATTTGTATTTGAATGTGAAAAAAACTATATATGTTACTTTTCCCGTGAAAACGTAATACCATAATAATTGTCTATCCAGTGAGTTTTTATAACTGTACTATCATAATTTTCCTGTAGCGACGTTCTTCAGGCGTGGAAATGAGATGACACTTGTCACCCCGGGGACTGTAGCTAGCAGTCAGTGCGCCTGATCATTAGTCCCGTATAGATCTATACACACTTGTCACGTTCTCCGGACGAGAGATTCTGGTTATAAACAGGACTTCTAGTGGTACCTTAAAAGGTATATTGAAGATGAATGCCTCACGAATTCTCAATTAAGTCCCGTATTAAAATGAATATGTTTGTTTCTGAAATGATTATCCTTTTTCACAATGATAATAAAGGCATAAAATGATTTGTATGTTCTTGTATGCATAAAGATGTCATAACGAAAGTGGTTACCCTTGATATGATGCAAACGTATAAATAGAGCTTATGATATTTATAGTCATGTTTCATCCCGTGAGGGTAAAGTAAAGTAAGATGTTTTGTATGTTAGACGTGATCCATATGATAGTTATAAAAACGACATGAAATGTATAACAAAGGATTGATGTTTTCACACGGGGTTGACCGTGTGTTTACTTGTATTCCCCCCCCCCCCCCCGTAAAGTGTTCAAAAGCATTTAAAATCAGTTAAAAGCGTAGAAATGGCTGTATGAACTCACCTGATAGAAGTGGTGAGTTGAAGAAGGCGAGACTAAACTCGGGCAGTACTTCGACTGGAAAGAAGCAAGTTCCTCGGGAACTTCGGGACTTCGAGCCTTGCGTCGTGTGCTAGGGTTGTTATCGGAGCTTCGGAGTGGTCTCGAGATGCTAAACGCAGAGTAAAAGTGGGAGAGAGAATAGGAATGAGCAGCCAAACTCGGAAGGCTTCAATTTCTATATATAGGCTAAAAATCGAAGTTCATGTCGTGTGTTTTGCCAATTCACGTCGTGAGTTTGTCCCGATTCGCTCATGGCATGCGTCATCTGTCAAGTGGCTCTGAAATGGTCAGTCAGACTGTTCACGTGGTGAACTTAGTGTTCACGTCGTGAACTCTGAAAATTCTGACACAGCGTCGAAGTTTGTGCCTCGAACTTCATAAATTCATATCTCTCGCATACGAGCTCCGTTTTCGACGTTATTTATATCCACACGTAGGTGAGATTATGATCTACAACTCTCGTTTAGACTTCGTTGGCTAATTTTGACTTTATACTTAATATTACATTTTTAACAGGCCGGGACAGGAAAAGTCCGTTAAAAATCCATAACTTCTTCATTCGATGTCCGTTTTCGTCAGAGTTTTTACCGTTGCAATACCATTGATGAGATCTTCGATTCTCGTTTAGGTCATGTTGGCAAAAAGTCACTCGAGCTCTAATTCGAGTTTTTAGCTGTCTACTGCTATGTCCGAAACTTCGAAAAATCATAACTTCCTCATACGAAGTCAGATTTGGGCGTTCTTTTTATGTATGATTACGGTTTTGGGATATCTATGACTTTCATTTAGACTCCTAAGGTTGAAAAGTATTTTATTGAAATTTCTCGTTTTATGCTTAACAGTGTTTTACCGGTACCGCCGTGTATCTTCGATCGGTCATAACTTCTTCGTTATAACTCGGATTTTAGTGTTCTTTATATTTTTGGAAACCTAGTTACGATCTCTATCACTTGATTTATCCCAATTAAGGTTATTGAACAATTTATTTTTGACCTAAATTTTGCTGGTGTTACATGCACTAAGGTGTCCTTAGAGAATCAATTGTGATATGGTTTCATAATCACTAAGATAGTCATCAAACAAGATACTCAAGTACTCTCCCATCTCTACAGATTGGAGAAACTTTTATCTTTCTGCCTTATTTGATTCTTCTCATCCATTCTGCCATACATTGAAACTTTTCCAATGTTTCAGAATTACACTTAAACCTGTAAGCATAACCATATTTACTAAACTTTTGCAAATCATAACGAATAATCGTATTGACCTTTGTGGTGAACCTAATTAGCGCACAACCAAGTGTACCCAATCCTTTAGTCCTTCACTCGACTCACACATACATGTGAACAAGGTCTTAGTCTTAATTTCCCAAAGATGAAAATTCTCATTCATCACACAATACAACTTGCATGATTCCAAGTTTCTATCCAACTGAAACTTGGGTGATGAGAATCTTTCCTTATTTGGTAAATTATGACACTACCATAAATTAAAGAATCAAATTTTATTTTCCAATATTTATTTCAATGAAAACATATAAACAACAATTTTTCACAAATGCCATTGTAAGGATACTTAAAATAAATAAATCAATTTTTTTTTATTTTAAAACTTGCGGAAAAATATTATCCTTACAATGAAAATACATATGAAAACTATGTTGATATCTATTCCTAAGCAATCTATCGTAACTCTGAAGCAGTTGCTCAAAATTCTAATCACCGAACCATTTTCGAGATCAGAATCAGCATACTCTTTATTTAAGCTTCCTTTGATTTTCTAAAACATTAAAATGTAATTAGATACATTATGTATTAAGAATCTCCAAAACATACTTAATAGAGTTAGATAATGGACTTATCCTGAAGTAGAGTAAAACTTTTGAGTTTACCAGATCTTTCAAGTAAATCTGGCAGCTTCGCAACCAATGCCCCTTCTTTTGGCAAAAGAAACATATGGACTCTTTGCAAATGGTACATGAGACTATCTCAGACTTATCCTTTCTCTTTACCATTAGGTCAAATGACTTGACCATGGCCGATCCCTTTCCATTGGGAAGAGAAAGCTTTTCTGGACTTCTAATGTTACCATTGTCAATGTCCATGGAAGTTTGGGAAGTTGATCTTCCAATCAAATTTTGCTTTACCAGTGCCCCAAATCATTGCTGATTTAGCAGCATCAAGCAAATAGGTAAGATCATTAAGGGTCATGTCTTGATCTGTCATCAGGGTGTGACTGAAGAACCAAGTCAACAGCCAGCTACCTCGAGACTTCGACACCCGACTTGCCAATAGGGATTGAGTGACCTCGAACTTTTCAAGTATTTGAACTTGTGGGATAGGGAGAATAATTGGAGGAGGTGCAGCAAGTGAAGCGTGATTTCCAGTCCCATTAGTGCACAACAAAGGGATTAATCTTTCACCTTGATTGCCATGTGGGATATCATCTTCAATAGGAAAGCATGTTCCTAGAGATTTGGGAAGACCATAGTTGTCTTAACTAGACATCTATAATGGGAGAAATTCAAGTTTAGTTGATTTAAAGTCGTTAATATAACACCCAATATGAAATATTAAGGCTAGGATCCAATAACCTATTTATAACCGAAAGAGGGATGCCGTAATCCAACCTATAAAATAGTTGAAGGTAGGTAAATGACGATTTACCAATTTCCACCATGAAAACGAAATATAATTAAGTTTTAATTGGATTTGAAACTCCTACATCTTTTGAGATACATTGAACTTTCAATGGCATGTTTGAATCTCGATTGTGACCTCTCAAGTTTGTGACTGGGATGCCGAGGATCACAAACAAGGGTTGAATAACCATGCAAATTGACTTGGTACCCTCAACTTTATCACCTAATTGATGTGTCGGTTAACCACACACGCTCCACCAATCTATGATAAACTTAAGTTACCCTTTGCCACATATTGTCAGTCCCATGTTAGTGTGCTGGGTAACCACACACGCTCCACTAACGACTTAACAACGGTGCAAAGTGTAATTTCATGGGTTAGCACCATTTCACATTTTCCTAAGTAACTAAGATTGCGAATTTATAAGTGTTTAGTTACTTAGTATTTATCATTATACTTTTAATGAAGGGAGAATTATAGTCTTTATCCTACCCGTTCGGCTAACGACCCTCCGCCAGTCAAGGAAGCGGTGGGTGAGAGTGGACACCCATTAAACTGCCATTTTAAAGGCAGTAACCTTATACCCCCTTATAGATCGGCTTCGTGAATGACGCCTACTAATGATAAGATTGACTTTATCTTATACATAGCTATATAATTAAAATTATAATAATAGTATAAGGGTTTAATTTTAAACTTTTAAAATTCTAGGGCTTGATTTGGAATTAAAGCATTCATAAGTAAATCTTTACAAATTCCAAAACTTGAGGGCAAGTTTTGAAACTATTCAAAACTCTTTGATTTTCATAACTTATGAGTTTAATTAAAGTTTTAGAGACTTAAATGAAGAGACTCTTGAACATCCATAACTTGAGGACAAGTTATGGAGTTTCAAAACTCTTAAGATCATAACTTTTAAAAAAGACTTTTGAGTTCCAAAATTTTATGACAAAATTTGTAACTCCTTAAAAAATTTAGATCAAACTTTTAAGACAAATAAAATAATCATATCATTCTATCTTTTAATAAATTGACCAAATTCAACTCTTGTAGTAAATGACTCACATTTTACAAATAATTAGTTTTCCATAGAATCGAGTAATTATCTTAAAATTTTACAAACTTCATGTTTTTTTATTTTTGTTTTCAACTTTGAAAATCAAACATTTGCATCAAATATAATAGAAAACAACCCATGGCTCTGATACCACTATTGGGTTTTTGGTATAATACACTATGCTATGGTGCACATACAACCCTAAGTACCTTGGATCTATGTTTTCACTAATTATACATGCAAATGGTTTCCAAGGCATTAAACCTATAACTAGCATACATTTGACATAAACCATATAATATACTAGTTAGGATAACATACCTTTTGATGGAGCTTGAATTCTTGGTGTATTTGGCCTTAAAGAGCTTAGCCCCAATAGTGTGGAAGCCTCAAATGAAGTCACAACACATCATGGACAAAGGTAGAACTTAAGAGAGAATTCCATGGACCCAAAAACACCCATGAACTCCAAGAACGACTCAAGTGGAGTTTTTGAGGCTAAGAGCATGTATTTATATGTGTGGATTCTAAGGGTCATGGGTATAACCCAAATCCATAACCATGGGTTTTATGATCCATGATTCATGTGGCCCAACTCTTTATGTATCCATATATAAACTTGGTCCAACATGGATCATATGCCCAACACATATAAATATAACTAATTATCGTAATTAGTCCCCATAGATTTAATTAGTCTCGTTTGATCACTAAATTAATTCCAAATTAATTCTTGATCAATACTAATTAAAACATATGTTTTCATATTAATATATTATAACTTATAATATATTAATAAACCATAAATTACCTACTCTCAAAAGTCCATCCTAACAAATTGTCCTGATGATATGCAACCCAAATGAACCATGATACACTCGGGTCGAGTACATACCAATAATAGTTATGGGCTTAGACATCTAATCCAGAATACAGTTTCAAGAAAGGGGATTGAGGTAGATAGAGCAAAAGTTGACACAATAGCTAAGTAACCTCCTCCAACATATGTAAAAGGGGTAAGGAGCTTTCTTGGCCATGCGGGATTTTATCGTCGCTTCATTAAAGACTTCTCAAAGATCATTAGGCCTTTGACTCAACTACTCTTGAAGGACGCTCCATTGGATTTTTC
The DNA here is from genome assembly GCF_052849685.1 of Lactuca virosa. Lineage (NCBI taxonomy): Eukaryota > Viridiplantae > Streptophyta > Magnoliopsida > Asterales > Asteraceae > Lactuca > Lactuca virosa. Next base: position 176,421,733 of record NC_136429.1, on the reverse strand, counting down.
TAAAGAATGTCATGAAGAATTTCATTTATTAAAAGAAAGATTGACCACTACTCCCATCACGATAGCCCCAAATTGGGATCTTCCTTTCGAGCTAATGTGTGATGCTAGTGACTATGCAGTGGGAGCTGTTTTAGGGCAAAGGGTTGATAAACATTTTCAACCTATCTACTATGCAAGCGAAACTTTGAACCCAACTCAATAAAACTACACTACTACCGAGAAGGAGCTACTAGCGGTGGTATATGCTTTTGAAAAATTTCGACCATATTTAGTCTTATCCAAGACAATAGTTTTTACCGACCATTCTGCCCTTAAGTATCTTTTTGCTAAACAAGATGTTAAGACAAGATTGATACGTTGGGTCTTGCTTTTACTAGAATTTGATATTGAAATAAGAGATAAAAAGGGAATGGAGAATGTGGCTGCCGACCATTTATCAAGATTAGAAAACCCGCATTTGGAGGAATTGGAAGAAAACAAAATTGGAGATGGTTTTCCCGATGAATGTCTTTTGGTAATAGCAGGAGAGGTTCCATGGTTTGCGTATATAGCTAATTATTTAGCAACCGAATATATTCCAAAAGACTTAACCCGCCAACAAAAGAAGAAATTCTTTTCAGAAATCAAGTACTACTTTTGGGACGAGCCATAAATTTTTCGAAGCTGTGCAGACGGGATGATACGAAGATGTGTGTTCGGGAAAGAGAGTCGGCCAACCGGAGAACATCATGGAGCACAATATACGGCTAAGAAGATTTTTGATATTGGTTTCTATTGGCCTACAATTTTCAAAGATCTTGCTCAATATGTCAAATAATGTGATTCGTGCCAACGGCCGGGAACCATATCATCCCGAAACGAGATGCTCCCACATAATATTCATGTTTGTGAAATATTTGATATTTGGGGGATTGACTTTATGGGACCTTTCCCAATGTCAAAAGGGAATAAATATATCTTGGTGGCAGTCGACTATGTATCAAAATGAGCGGAGGCACAAGAATTACCTACTAATGATGCTCGAGTGGTGGTGCGTTTTCTCAAAAAGTTATTTTCAAGATTTGGAGTTCCTAAAGCTCTTATTAGTGACCGAGGCACTCACTTTCCAAATGATCAATTAGCTAAGGTGTTAAAAAGATATGGTGTACACCATAGGTTTTCAACATCCTATCACCCATAAACAAGTGGACAAACTGAAGTGACGAATCGGGCATTAAAAAGAGTTTTGGAGAGATCGGTTGGAGGAAATAGAAAGGAGTGGTCGGATAAGCTTGATGATGCACTTTGGGCTTTTCGAACAGCTTTCAAAACACCTATTGGTACTACACCATATAGGTTAGTTTATGCAAAAAAATTTGACTTACTGGTTGAATTAGAGCGTAAAGCATTTTGGGCTTTAAAGATGTGTAATTTTGACTTGGCTGAATGTGACAACCGTCAATTTCTGGTTATGTCAAAGTCAAATAAAGTCAACAAGTCAAACAGGTCCACTCAACTAGCTCTTATGTGTTAGGGATTACTCTAAAAATAATAATGAACAATTCTCTATGTTAATACCAAGTATCATTTAGAGGTTTCATATGTTTAGAAAATCTAAACCCTAATTAGGGTAAGTGTTGTAACGACTCGATAGAACACTATTACATACCCTTCGGGGGCGTATAACATTCATGACGAGGCTTAACGGGGTTTACAAACCTTGCATTAAGAGGTTAAACTCTAACAAAGGTCACAAACAAAGTCTCTCTCAATCTCTCTTGCTCTATCTCTCTCTCTCTCTCTCTCCCAAATCTCTCCTAAATCTCTCTCAAAATCCCCTCTTAACTTTTTATAATCACTCGGGGCATCCCGACCCTTAACTTAGTCAAAAATCACTCGAAACAGGACGTTTATTCGAAAAACGGCCATATAGGGCCGAAGCCCCCTTAAGGACCGAAGCCTCCTAGAACCGAAACCCCTGGAGCCGAACCTACTTAGACCGAACTACTTAGGACCGAAGACCAAACCTGCTGTGAACCGAGCATGCTTAAGAACCGAACCTTCGGTCTGAATGACCCTTTGGTCCGAGAGACCTACCTTCGGTTCTGCGACTTTCGGCCCCCCTCCACTTTCGGTCCCTCCACTTCGGTTCCACCTACTTCGGTCCCTAGACCTCACAACTGAACCTTCGGTTTTGACCCCCAGAACTTCGCTAGTTCGCCTCTTTTTCCCGGTTTTCGAACCCTTTCGCCTGTTAAACTCGTTTATTGTGATTTTGACGAGAAATTTTCACCTAAACTCATATTTTAACATATTAAACTTCATAAATTCATATTTTGGGGGAAATCTTTACTATAGATCATATCTTTTGTACAAGATATTATCTATGAGTGGTTGACCTTTCCTAAAAGCTATGACAACAAGCCATCCCCCATACCCACTCTATGACAACTTTATGTCACTATTCCCCTTTGTACCTGGTCAAATCAAGATCATGCCCCAACACTCCATCAGATTTCCCTACCTTAACCCCACTCATTAGATCTTCAATCCTCACCTATAAAATCCCAAGCACATCCTCCAAAAATACACTTTTTTCTCCCTCGCACTCTTCTCACTCTCTGGAACTCGAGATTCTCCATGAAGCATTTTGCTTTTACTTCACTCTTGGTAAGTTTTTCATTCCCACTCTTGAATATTCTACACTCCTTCATTCAAATCATGGATTTCTTATATAAATATCGTCATATTTGTTCGTAGGATCTTCAAATCCTCAAGCATCCTCCAAGTGTTCTTGACTTGGAAACCACTTTTCTTCCACATCCATTTCAGAAAATCACTCAAGGTGAGTTCATACCCATATATTTTCATGTTTTACTCAAGTTTTAAGGGGGAGAATACAAGTTACAACACTAAAATACATTATAACTCAACCAATAGCCTTCAACAGAAAAGTTGGGCATCATTCACGGGCTGTTTTGAACATCTTCAACTTTTTATTTTTCAAAACTGTACAAGGTGCAAATAGTTCAGGCTAATACCTTTCTAATGAATACTTGCACATCCTCATACGAATTTTCTACAATTTATGGTGATTTTTACAAAGCTGCCTATCATTTCGAAAATGAACTCGGACCACTCAGTGAATATGGGCATTTTTGCACTAGCTAGAGACCACTAAAAATCATAATAAAAATTATGAATAAACTAGACACATTTCCTGAACTTTCAGAGTTTCCGGAATCAGATTTTGACTTGGTATCATTTTTCTGTGATTTTCTAAAAACAGTACAGAAAAGCTAAAACTAGTTAAACAGCTTTCAATTTATTTACACTTTGTAACATGTTGAGCAAAGTGTATAGCAATAAAATTTCTATGTGTTGAATGTATTTCTTTTTAGTTTAATATCAAAAACAGAAATAGTCATTCATGATAAGATTTCCATTTACTACGAATATATGTAATAAACTATAATAGGTATAGTTTATGGTACTTACACACTACAAACTCAGTATGAAAAGTACTCTGTTTACTCTACAAAAAAGGCTTTCATTCACTACAACCATGTATAATAAACTGTAATAGGTATAGTTTATCTTTCCTTACACTACAAATACACTACAAAAAGGGGTTCAGTTACACTACAGAAAAGGTTTTTTCATTCACTCTACACGTAAACTCGTTAACGTAAATTGTGAGACACTATTTCATTGCACTCTTAGAGTACGGGTTAAAATTCTTATAAGTTATAACCAGAGTCTCTTGTAGGGAGAGTGTGATAGTTGTATATGGATCTATATTGGGATTGACAACCCACACCCAAGCTGCTTGCAACAGCTTGGCCGACAGGTCAGGGGTGACAAATGTCATAACTTTCTGACGCCCGAAGAACGTCGCAGCAGGTCTACTATGTCATAGTATGGTTATAACGACTCACATAGGGAGATAACGACACATATAGTTTACGGGAATTTCCACATTTAAAAAGGGGTTTTATTTTATAAAACTGCATACACTATTATGAGTATGGTAAAATACTTGTACATTTCAGTCTTTGGGTAATAAGACTACAAATCATTTTATAAGGAAAATATTGGATTTTTTTGAACGAACACTACATTTACTAATAACAGATTTCCACTCTTCATACGAAAGCTTATGAACTCACCAACTTAATTGTTGACACTCTTTCAAAATTTACTTGTATTTTCAGGTAATCAATAGAAATCGGTGATTACCGGCTTTTGAGGATGGAACGCTTTGGCGTTAATCAAAACATTTTGTCATTATATTGTAATCGATATTGAAACATGTAACTTGGGAAATCATGTAACTTTCTCGATTATTTTTATAATGGTTGTATTTACTATGAGCACTATTATACTCGTTGTTGTGATACTATACATGAATTCCTCTACCCCCGGACGTCTCCGCCATCCATGGTTTAGGGGTGTGACACTGAACTTCGTACCAACCGATTAATGAAAATGAATGCCCTTGAAGAACATAGAAATGAAGCATACACAAATTCCTTAATATACAAAGAGAATACTAAGAAATGGCATGACATGAGCCTAAAGGGTAATAAGGACTTTCATGAAGGACAAAAGGTGCTACTCTTTAATTCAAGGTTAAAGCTTTTTTCGAGCAAGCTGAAAACAAGGTGGGATGGGCCTTTTGTGACATCCCCATTTTTAAGGCCAGAAAAGACCGATTTCGTTTATGCTTTTTAATAAAGATCAGAGTAACTTCTTAAGAAAAGTATTTCGGAATTTGTTCCCAAATCAAAATATGATATAAATTTATCAAAGCATTTCTTAAAGAAATGTATTTTCATTACATTACAAAAACTCGGGATGTCAATCATTGATACAGACCATAAGCATAAACCAAAAAGAAATAAACATCTTAGGCCACAAAACATAATCTGTCCTCAATTCCATAATCTCTCGTCAAGTCATCCAACTATGCTTTTGCCACTACTTGTAATACAAGAAACTGAGTGGGTCAGGCTGGGGAGCCTGTTGAGCATATAGGGTTTTCAACCCACAATAAATAAGTTTATTATTTTCGGATGGTGGTGCATGGCTCATTTTGGTCCACAGAAGGCAGTTGTATGATGCACGTAGTTACGTCGTACGCAGGGCGTACCTCGGTGCGCTTGGCGTCCGAAGCTACGCTGGGCGTACCTTCCTCGCACAGCTTCGTGATTTCCCACTCCAACTTCAAAAATTCATATATTTCACATCCGAGCTCCGTTTTCGACGTTATTTATGTCCACGCGTAGGCGGGAACGTACTCTACAACTTTCATTTAGACTCCGTCGGCTATTTTTGACTTTATTTTAAAAGTTATATTTTTAACAGGCCGGGACATGATTGGTCCGTTAAAAATTCATAACTCCTTCATCTGACGTCCGTTTTCGTCTGTATTTTTACCGTTGAGCTTCTATTGATGAGATCTTCGATTCTCGTTTAGGTTGTGTCGGCTGAAAATCATTCGATCTACAATTCGAACTCCGGGCTGTGCACTGCCGATCCGAAAATTAGCAAAATCATAACTTCCTCATACGAAGTCAGCTTTGGGCATTCTTTTTATGCACGCTCTCGGTTTACGAACACTACGGCTTCATGTAGATCACCAAGGCTAAAAATTCCTCTATCATAAATTCACCATTTACGTCACGCAGTGTCGTGCCGGTTCTGTCGTGAAACTTCGACATGCCATAACTTCTTCGTTATAACTCGGATTTCGGCGCTCTTTATATGTACGGAATCCTTGTCACGACCACTACAACTTTCTTCATAGATATCGTGTTTATCTAACATTTTATTTTTGACGCTTATTTTTATCCTTTATTTATTATATTGTTATAAACAAGTAATAAGCACACAAAAACACATAATTCACATAATATTCAAGTAATTCATCTTTATTACTTTAAAGTGGGTTACAATGGTTGCCCTAGACTATTACATCATCGCATCAATGCTTAGCCTCGAAACACGGGCGTTACACCTTTTGTGGTTAAACAAGTTTTCCCATATCGAGCTATCGAGCTTTTATCGAAAGATGGAACCCCTTTCAAGGTTAATGGGCATCGGGTGAACATATATGAAGAAGGAATCCCAATAGGCGAAGGACTTGAAGAAAGGCTCGATTTGGAGGAAAGCACTGCAACGTAGCACGGGAAGGAGTCCAGCTAATGACTCCTTAAAAAGAAGCGCTTTCGGGAGGCAACCCGATTTTAGAGTTTGCTTTCTTTTTACCTTTCTATTTCATTTTATTTTCATTTTTTTAGGATTTGTCTTTTTCAGTCTTCTTCTTTGCATAAAATGATTGCTTGAGGGCAAGCGAATCTCAAGTGTGGGGTATGGTGGCATAAAATTTAAGAACTCAATTTTTTTTCAAACATAATGAAAAACTCGTCGAGTCCAAGTACCTATTCGGCGAGTCCATTTGAAAAATCGCGATAATTCGTAGATTTGCGTATCTACTCAGCGAGTAGGTACCCCTAATCGACGAGTCCATGTATTAACCCGAAAAAAAAATAAATCATTTTTACATTCTGTAAATTAGCGTTTTCACCCTAATTGGTAAAACACAAGTGTAGCCACCAGTCGCTCGGCGAGCAAGTTCTCTCTCAAGCTCTCGTCTCGAATTTCGTGTGATTTCTTCCAATCTCACAAAAAAGGTAACATTTTTCACTTATAATCTCGTTCAAGTTTCCATCTTTGGAAGACTCATGACCCTAAATTGTGGAAATCCCGCTTTTGAACTTGACTTGGATTTCTAGGGTTTTGATTTTGGGCAAATTAGGTTGTCATAGACAAATTTTTTTTGTGGATTAATGCTTAATAGACGTACCTAGACAAACCCCTGGACTAAGTTATGGCTTTGGATGGATAATTTTGTCTAATTCAGAAGTTGCACTCGCACAGTTCATGCGACTCGCCGAATCGGTTCGTCTACTCGGCGAGTCCATGATGGAGTTAACATATTTTTTTGAATTTTGATGTTCTATGGTATTTTGGTGTGTTCTATTTTGTGATGTTTTGCATAAAAATGTCAAGGAGAGGTCAAAGTTCCAGAGGAAGTGGTCATGGGGACGTCCTATGGTTAAACTTCCCACAAATTACTTCAAGATCCTCATTAGCACGTCCTAACAACAAGCTGGAAACACTTAAGAGAAAGGAGATCTATGTTCCTAACGAGATTGATTGGCCTTGGATTGGCCAGGTGGGACTGGAGGAGGAACTAACCCCGTACTTGGTCAAGACCTTTGAGCAAAATGGGGTGACAATCCATTGTGATGGGTGGTACCGGCTATTTAAAACTCAAGAACCGGTCTATCAGGAATTGAGCTGGGAATTCTTCTCTACCATCTCCTTCCGAGGTGGTAGTGATTATTATGATACAAGTATCATAACTTTTTGTCTTGGAGGGGAGTTCTGCCAGTGCAGCATAGCTGAGCTTGCATGGAGGATAGGGATATATGACCAGAATGTGGTCATGTCTGAAGATTTCGATTCCTTCCGTGGACATTGCCACAAATACTTGCCTGAGGAAGTGGTTGCTGCTACCTGGTGGAACACTATCGCCAACCGGGTTTACGTTCCTTCGTCTGCTGAAGAGGGAATGATCCATTCTCATATTCATCGTTTGATCCACCGTCTTATTGCAAGCACCATTAATATATGGAAGGACGATGACAAAGTCCCGACCCTCGACATTTTCTACATGTGGAGCATCATTACCCCCGATGTTTTTTTGCAATTTGCCTTATTGTTTGGCAAAATACTTGGCGGAAGGGGCAGTCAAGGAGAGGACCACTTCCAAAATTAATGGCGGGATGTTTGTGACCAAGCTGGCTAGGACATATGGGATTTTGGAACGAGGGGCTGGAAATTTTTTGACAATGGTTCCTACCCCTCCTTTTAGCATTACACTATTTAGGAGGGCAAAAATCATTGAGGACTATGGTGGGGTGCCATATTGGTATTCCACATGCGGATGAGGTTTTGGTACCCGAGGAGCCGGGAAGGCGGGTGATACAACGAAGGGAACATGTCCGAGAAGACCCACCAGTCATTCCGGTGGACAACGAGCTACCATTGGACTGGTATAATGTGGAGATGAGAAGGTACCAAGATGATCTTGGAAAGAGCATGAATTACTACCATGGGTCATTTGTTTACTTACTTGAACAAATGAATATTGCGCCAAGACCCGGGCCCGAATATCCTTATGTCCAAACTTGAGAAGAGAGGGTGAATCAAAGAAGGAATCAAGCGAGTGGTAGCGGAGTTAGAGGAGATGAAGATTGAGTATCCAGTGATTTTTGTTTGTTTGGTTGTTTAAAGACTAATTTTATTTGTTTTTTTTTGTGTGTGTTTTGGTTGGTTCTTGAACTTAAAGTAATTAGGTTTAAGTAGGACTTTTTATTGTTATCTATCACTTGTGGTTGTCTTTTCATTTTGAAGCTTAGGATGCATGCAAGAGTCTAGAGTCAAACTAACCCAATGAGAAATCGAGTCTAGGCGAGAGAGAAAATGAAGTTTGAGTCGTATTATGAGTCCGACCGAGAGAAGAAGTATTGAGTGATTATTTTCTGGAGCAAAATAAGGGAAAATATTAGTCTAACATCACTCACATACCTCAAAATTGGACATGGACAGAATTCCCATTTTTTCCACTCAGCGATCTACTCGCCGAGTGCACTTTATGGACTCGGTGAGTCCAAGTGAAAAACCGAGACTTTTCTTACAATTGGACTACAAATCGGCGAGTCTACATACCTACTTGACGAGTTGCTCATTCTTTCACTTTCAAGCCTATGATTTTATGACATTTGATATGGGCATTGGTTATTTGCTTTGAAGATCATTTTCCGAGCATATTTTTTTAGACCATTTCCCTGCATATTTGGAGCTGTACCACATGAGATATGACTCCCAAGGAATGGATGAGCTGTTCCCATGTCTAAAGTCAATTGAAGATGGAGCTTAAAATAGAGAAATATCAACCTCGCCACTACTATCCTAGGGGAGTTTGTTCCAATTCCCTCTCTATTTTGTCATTTTCTTTATCATGCATAATATGCAATGAGGGCATAAATTAAGTGTGGGGTAGGAGGTTGATTAAGTGTGGGGTAGGAGGTTGATTTAGTTACATTAGAATCTTAACTTAGGTAAAAAATTCGAAAAATTTTCATTAAAATTGCTAGGAATAATTTAGAAAATTTTGGTAAAAGTAGGATTCCATGTTAGTATTATGTTTGATGATTGCATGAAGACCCAAATGTTTAGTTGAGCCTATATACTTTCTAGTGCATTTGTGGCCCCCTTTATTCTAGTGAAATCATGGGACAAAAACACAACCTCACTTAGTTTGAGGGATGTAATATGTTTAGCATCGTGTACTTGAAATGTATCCAGGAAAAATTAATATCTTTAACCAATAAAGGTTGAAGTTGAGCGCCCCTGCTTAAGCATGTAGGTATTGAGTGAAAAAAAATAGAGAATTACAAGAAAAGTTGTAAGAATTTTGGAGCAATCAAAGTGGAAATCAAAAGATTAAAATTCAAAAAGTTGAAGATACCAAAAAAATCAAACAACAAGGTGGTGAATTTAAAGAAATCAAAGATCAATTATCAAAGAAATGAAGAATTCTAAAAAGCTCCATAGTGGTATTAAAAAGTTGTAATTGTCTAGATTATGTATGCTTGGGTTGCTCAACCAAAAATACCTTGAGGTTAGGAAGTTTTATGCAGATGGATTCAGAGCGATGCATAAAATGAGCATTGTTAAAAAGAAGTGGGCGAGTGTTTATGAGGATTGTTAGTATTTAGAATTGAGGGGGGTCCTTAGGAAAAATTTTAGACACAAATGCATGCGTTGAGGTCTTGGCATAATGTCTGGGTTGGATTGGGATTGTTTTATGTGATGCTAGTATGATTAAAATTCAGTTTTTCTTGGGGGCAAGCAAAAGTCAAGTGTGGGGTATTTTGATTTGTGCATAGTTAGCTATATATTTCGATTAGAATTTTATTATTTTCTAGCAAATTTATTGTAATTTATGGACAAAAGGTACTTAATTATGTTTAAATTGTATTTTCAGTCTAAAAGATGAGCTCGGAAGCAAGTGGAAGCAAGAGGAAGCAGGGAATGCGATCGGGAACTCGAGAATTGAAGAAAGAAGAAAAGAGAAGAAAAGAGTTAAAATCCTGAAGGACTCGGTGAGTTGCATCGACTACTCGACGAGTCCCCACGAATGTTCGTGAAGAAAAATACAAAGTCCTTGCCGTATACAGATTCTTAAAGGGGACTCGGCGAGTTGGTTATCTACTCGGCGAGTAGCCCCTATTTTCTGAAAACTATAAATAGAAGCCAAATTGTTGAATTAAAACCTCTCTATGGAACTCTTGGGGATTAATCTGCGATTAAGGTGTTGCTGGAGCTTTGGAGTTCGTGAAGACAACCCTATACTTCAATTTTAAGGAGATTAAAGGAAAATTTAGTATAGTCTTTACTTTATCTTTTATTTGAACCATGTTTGAGTTATTAGACATTGTTTGTGAGCTACTATCTGCTGTGATTATGAGCTAAACTTTTCATCTTCTGTTTAGGGTAGATAAATTTACAACTATGGATTTATTTATGGTTGGATTAATTGTTTATTGGTGAATTATGTTTTATTAAGCTGCTTGAATGTCACACCCCGGCCGTCGGCGGAAACACCGGGCGGTGTAACGTCATTTCTTGTATCATAGTTATCAACATCCTGAAAACGCATGCAATTTAAAAGGTACGTCAACATCAAGTTGGTGATTCCATAGGTTTTGACTCCAAATAAAAATAATACATTTTCCAAGTTCAAAAGTATAGTTTTGAAAGTATTATTTTGATTCTCCAACGTTTAGTATATATATCCTAGGTATAATGGTTTACTTACCAAATAAGTATATACCTATAAGTCTCATATATTATAAATATAAATGTTTGTAATTCCATACAAACTAAGTTGCTACGTATAAATCTTATTTCAATTCTATACGAGTAAAACCGCTACGTATAAATTATTTCAATTCTATACGAGTATGTGTGTTAGGTATAATTATCTACTTAATATACAAGTAGTACCTAGGGTATAAGTAGGGGAAAACTTATACTTAACAGTAATACTTGTATAACGACGAAGTATAATGCTTTTAAAACGTTGCTACCATGAGTCTGTAACCACTGCTTGACAACAAAACCTCTGACAAAAACACACTCATGATTTACCATGAGAAACAATACACTCATGATTTACCATGAAAAACAACACCGCGCGCTTCATCGACGTCGGGCTAAACAATAAAAGGAACGGATCGTCACTCGCTTATCTTGGGTTGTAATTCACAACCACGAGTGAGGTTGTAATTAACTTCCACTAAGATCCCCAATCTTAGTTGATGAATGAGGTAGCTCATGTAGACTTTGACGGCGTTCTATAGTCCTAACAACAAAATCATTTTCGTGTCTAAAACCCTAAGTTATTAGACTATGCTTTTAAACATTACTCCTAACTTCATAACATTTAGGCAGTATAACAGCTATAACTTGAGGTAAAACCAGGTTTTATCTTAACATAAAACCAACAATAACAACATATAACGTTCCTAGTTTTATCTTGACATAAAACCAACAATAACAACGTACCTATCAATTAACATATAGAACTTCCGAATATAACTTCGGAATTATATCGCACACAACATATATATAGAATCCTAAGTATAACTCAAGATCTACATTAGTATACTACTATAACAATAACATGCTAACAAATTTACGATAGTTGTATATTTTCAAAATATTATATTTAAACAACTATCCCGGTTATTATAACTATTTACGTTGATACTAATATACTATCGTATAGACATAATAATAACATATATATATAATATTTAGCATGCATTTTACCCTGAAATATTAGAAAGTGGGGTTGTGAAACTCACCTTAGTAGCGTGATTTTATGTAATCTAAGCTGAAACGGTCAGCGTACGAGGTCGTCGGGGCTCGGGATGCAACAGGGCTTCAGCAAAGGAGAGAGGAGAAAGGGAAATGGTGTAAGGAATACATGAAGTCGGACCTGCTATTTATAGTAAGGATTTTTGACCCTCACGACGTGAGTTTTATAAGGCTCGCGTCGTGAGTTTCGAGCTTATCTCTTCGTAGACTTGCCATCCGTTTTCTAGCTTCCGAAGGTGGCCATATGACTCCTCACGTCGTGAAATATCAATGTTCACGTCGTGAGTTTGGATCTTATCACTTCGTAGCTTTGTCACGCACCTTCTAGATCTGAAATGTGGCAAAATGACTCCTCACGTCGTGAATTTTTGTGCTCACGTCGTGAGTTCAGTCAAATTAGGGCTTCTGACAGCTAAATCTTCGGAAGGTCGTAACTTTCGCATACGAACTCCGTTTTTGACGTTCTTTATATCCACACGTAGGTATTCACGAGTACTACAACACTCTTTTAGACTCCAATAGATAATTATAAGTCTATTTTTAATTCCTCTTATTATAGAGATTTATAGTGTTCGGTTTATCATAACTTCTTCACGCGAAGTCAGATTCAGACGTTCTCTATATTTTTGGAATCGTATGGACGTATACTTTGAGTTGTATCATAAATTATGTATGAAAGTTCATACTTTAACATGAATTACATAGTAAGTTTATCACATTACTAGTTTAACAAAAATCACATTACGTGATTGGCATAAACACATGTGATTGTTATTGACCTAATTTTGACTAGTGTTACATTCTCCCCCCGTTAGAATAATTTCGTCCTGAAATTTATCTTGTGGATGGGGTTTTGTTAAATAGTTGGGGGTATTTTTGTTTCATCTGATATTCACATTCTCAAGTAAATTCAGGTCCTCGTAAAGAGTTCCATCGAACTTTCACTATGGGAATACGACTTTGTTTTAATCGTTTGGAGTATCGATCCATGATTTCGACAGGTTCTTCTACAAAGTTGATTTTGGTATTGACTTGTATCTCATCGATAGGTACAACAATAGTGTCATCGAATAGACATCTTTTGAGATTTGACACGTGAAAAACATCGTGTACATTGCTTAGCTCTTGAGGTAACTCGAGTTGGTATGCGACATAACCAATTCTTGCTAGAAAAAGGTCCTATATACCGTGGGTTTAGTTTTCCTTGTTTCCTGAATCGAATTACGGCTTTCCAAGGAGAGACCTTCAATATTACTTTATCTCCAACTTGGAATTCTAAAGGCTTACGTCTTACGTCAGCATAGCTCTTCTGACGATCACGTGCTGCCTTGAATCGATCCTTAATTTGCACGATCTTTTGAGTTTGTCTCGTGGATTATTTCTGGCTTGGCACATAAGGTATCAGCTATACGTTCTTTGACCAATTGTGTGTCTCCAACTTCTCAATGCAAAAACTACAGCTCCCAATTCAAGGTCATGGGTAGCGTAATTATTCTCATGCACCTTAAGTTGTCGTGATGCGTAGGCGATAACTTTTCCTCCTTGCATCAACACACATCCCAATCCTTGATTTGATGCGTCGTAGTATACGACTAAATCTTCTGTCAAATCTGGGAGGGATAGGATTGGTGCAATACACAACATTTGCTTTAGTTTCTGAAAAGCAGCTTCTTGTTTGACTTCCCAATTGAACTTCATATCCTTCTGGGTTAGTGTTGTAAGCGGCTTGGCTATTTTGGAGAAATTCTATATGAATCTACGGTAATAGACAGCAAGTCCTAAGAATTGACGTACTTCTGTTGGCGTCTTTGGTGCTTCCCAATTCTTAGTTGCTTTAATCTTGGAGGGTTCGACATGAATCCCTTTGTTACTAACTACATGTTCTAAAAATTTGTATTTCTTTAATCCAAAATTCACATTCGGAGAATTTGGCATACAACTTTTCTTTTCATAGTAGTTCCAAGATTATTTGCAAGTGTTGATCATGTTCTTCCTTGGTTTGTGAATATATCAATATATCATTGCTAACCACTATCACAAATTTATCCAAGTACGGTTTGAAAACACTATTCATGAGGTCCTTGAACATTGTTGGAGCGTTGGTCAATCCAAAGGCTTAACTAGGAACTCACAATGACTATACCGAGTCCCAAATGTTTTTTTTTTCGGAACATCGTCTTCTTGTACTCCGAGTTGATGGTATCCTGATCTGAGATCTATCTTGAATCTCCTAAAATCTTCAGGTGTTTTAGTCTATCAACCACCGTATCCAAGATTAGTTGTGCATCGGTCTGACCATAATTAAACATAAGTGATCAGTCTACGTTTAGTTGTGGTTCGGCCCATGTACAATAAAACTCGACTAAGGAGTTTGACCTGAAACCTTGCGTTGAATTCTTATCGAGGGTTTCGGTTTTCTATATTTTTGGGTTATACATGTGTTCTCATCGCGGGACTGAGTTCATACATAACTCTATATCTTTGTGTTCGTTGTATTCACGGGTATTATTAATTATTGTTTGTTACTTCAGGTCTAGCTGATAAGGCACCGGCCAGTCATGACAGTCGGTGGGCAAGATCATTTTAGCATATAGCCGTTCTAAAATCCATCAACCCAAATCGACATGTCTATCCTTGTCACCGCTCCCGTAAGTAGTCCTTTAGTAGTATAATTTAATAATACTTTTTATTTGTAGGTTAAAGGATATACCTAAACCTAACAGAGTAAGCCCTAAACTATAGTCGTGCTTTCCTAAGAAAGTACTAATTCACTATAGTTAATAGCTCTGATACCAATCTGTCACACCCCGGCCGTCGGCGGAAACGCCGGGCGGTGTAACGTCATTTCTTGTATCATAGTTATCAACATCCTGAAAACACATGCAATTTAAAATACGTCAACATAAAGTTGGTGAGTCCACATGTTTTGGACTCCAAATAAAAATAATACATTTTCCAAGTTCAAAAGTATAGTTTTGAAAGTATTATTTTGACTCTCCAACGTTTAGTATATATATCCTAGGTATAATGGTTTTAATTACCAAATAAGTATATACCTATAAGTCTCATATATTATAAATATAAATGTTTGTAATTCCATACAAACTAAGTTGCTATGTATAAATCTTATTTCAATTCTATACGAGTAAAACCGCTACGTATAAATTATTTCAATTCTATACGAGTATGTGTGTTAGGTATAATTATCTACTTAATATACAAGTAGTACCTAGGGTATAAGTAGGGGAAACTTATACTTAACATTAATACTTGTATAACGACGAAGTATAATGCTTCTAAAAAGTTGCTAACATGAGTTTGTAACCGCTGCGTGACAACAAAACCTCTGACAAAAACACACTCATGATTTACCATGAGAAACAATACACTCATGATTTACCATGAGAAACAACGTCGCACACTTCATCGATGCCGGAATAACAAATAAAAGGAACGGATCGTCACTCGCTTGTCCTGGGTTGTAATTAACAACCACGAGTGGGGTCGTCAACCCATATCTTATTCATACACGACTTCCTCACTCACACGGGACTAACCGTTACAGGTCAGTCGACTTTCACTAAGATCCCCAATCTTAGTTTATGAATGAGGTAGCTCATGTAGACTTTGACAGCGTTCTATAGTCCTAACACCAAAAGCATTTTCGTGTCTAAAACCCTAAGTTATTAGACTATGCTTTTAAACATTACTCCTAACTTCATAACATTTAGGCAGTATAACAGCTATAACTTGAGGTAAAACCAGGTTTTATCTTAACATAAAACCAACAATAACAACATATAACGTTCCTAGTTTTATCTTGACATAAAACCAACAATAACAACGTACCTATCAATTAACATATAGAACTTCCGAATATAACTCCGGAATTATATCGCACACAACATATATATAGAATCCTAAGTATAACTCAAGATCTACATTAGTATACTACAATAACAATAACATGCTAACAACTTTACGATAGTTGTATATTTTCAAAATATTAAATTTAAACAACTATATCCCGATTATTATAACTATCTACATTGATACTAATATACTATCGTATAGACATAATAATAACGTATATATAATATTTAGCATGTGTTTTCCCCCGAAATATTAGAAAGTGGGCCGTGAAACTCACCTTAGTAGCGTGATTTTATGTAATCTAAGCAGAAACGGTCAGCGTACGAGGTCGTCGGGGCTCGGGATGCAAGAGGGCTTCAACAAAGGAGAGAGGAGAAAGGGAAATGGTGTAAGGAATAGCTGAAGTCGGACCTGCTATTTATAGTAAGGATTTTGGACCCTCACGACGTGAGTTTTATAAGGCTCACGTCGTGAGTTTTGAGCTTATCTCTTCGTAGACTTGCCATCCGTCTTCCAGCTTCAGAAGGTGGCCATATGACTCCTCACGTCGTGAAATATCAATGTTCACGTTGTGAGTTTGGATCTTATCACTTCGTAGCCTCGTCACGCACCTTCTAGATCTGAAATGTGGCAAAATGACTCCTCACGTCGTGAATTTCTGTGCTCACGTCGTGAGTTCAGTCAAATTAGGGTTTTTGACAGCTAAATCTTCGGAAGGTCGTAACTTTCGCATACCAACTCCTTTTTTGACGTTCTTTATATCCACGCGTAGGTATTCACGAGCACTAAAACTCTATTTTAGACTCCAATAGCTAATTATAAGTCTATTTTTAATTCCTCTTATTATAGAGATTTATAGTGTTCGGTTTATCATAACTTCTTCACGCGAAGTCAGCTTCAGACGTTCTCTATATTTTTGGAATCGTATGGACGTATACTTTGAGTTGTATCATAAATTATGTATGAAAGTTAATACTTTAACATGAATTACATAGTAAGTTTATCACATTACTAGTTTAACAAAAATCACATTACGTGATTGGCATAATCACATGTGATTGTTATTGACCTAATTTTGACTAGTGTTACGTTGAACATCTCTTAATTACTTATCTCATATGATTTGTGTGAAAAAATTGTTATGTGCCTAGGAATAGCGAATGTGAAACTAGGATTAACCAGAAAATGGGTAAATTAATGTGTGAGCTTGTGTGATAAACCATCAACAAGAAGTTAATTGAATTCGTAATTTGATTAGCTAATTACAAGTCATATTTAACCCGAAAAAATTAACTAGGAAATTCATTAGTTTAATCACTTGGTCACTGCTTAAATTAATCTGTTTTCTAAGGATTGGTTATAACGAATGTGAACCTAATCACTTTAATCGGTAGCCAATAACAATTAATCCATTACACTTGCCATAAAATCAACCATAGGAGTAAATGAATCGAACCTAAAAAGAAGTTTTATTATCATTGAATTTAGTTGGTCTTTACTTGCTTTAGCTGTTAGTTACTTAATTAGCATTTTAGTTACTTAATTAGCATTTTAGTTAGTTGTTTAAGTTTCTAGTCTTGCAAAACTATAGAAAACCCTTACTTTTATTACTTGCTTTAGTTAACTCTAGTTATTAGTTTAATTATCGTTCCCTGTGTTCTATACCCTGCTTATTCAACTATACCACCAATTGACAGGTCCACTGCCTTTGTGTGTCTAAATTATATCTTAAAAGTAGGACTAAAACTAGTGCATTTATATACACATCAACAAGTAATAAATGATATTAGAAAATCCTTTTCTTGAAATGATTATTGAAGGTTTCTATCGAACAGATACACTTAAAATATAAAAACGAAAGTAAAACTTAATCAAGGAGAATAAATAGTAGAAAGTAAATAACATAGAAAGTTCTTCAAATTGTTCTTTAACCAAGAAAGGGTTTTGTTTTCACCAAGAAGACGATTTATCACAAAGACGGTCACAAAGAAGAACACAACATTAGGGTTTACCCTAATATTGATTATATAATAATCTATACAAGTATATCCCTTGATTGAAGGAACTGCGTCTAATCTATTCTAAGAACTGATCTTGACACAAATATACTGGATCGGTGATATATTCTATACTTATCTATATCATTACCTAATATACAAAAGTTTACATAGAATAACTATACTAAGTGCTGACACTAAGAAGCTTTATACGCTAGCGCTGGTTGTTGTAACACCCTATTCAGGTATTGGCTGGAAAGTTGACAATTTGGAGAGGTTCATGCATGGACTCGGCGAGTTGGAGGACCAACTCGTCGAGTAGATTCGGGTATCTGGAACGCGGGACGGAGGCGACTCGGCGAGTCGGAAGGGTCGACTCGGCGAGTCCGATCTGTTTAAAGAAAACCCTAATCTTGGGGTTTGCCCCCTATATAAACATCATTATCCGCCCTAGTGGCCTCCCTTAGCACCTTAGAAGAACGTTTACGGCCACACACCCTCTTGTGAGTGAAGTAAGATCAATTGGGAGCTTAACCTTGAGATTTTGGGGAGGATTCCAAGCTTGACGAAGAAGTATCAAGGGGAAAACACTAGATCAAGCATCTAGCTCGTCTTGGGCATTGATTTGAGGTATGAATCTGTTACCTTAAGCATAAATTCTATTTGAGGGTTGTGACCAACTTTGAGGAAATGGAAGCAAGCCTAGATCTGGACCTATCACAAGGATATGGTTCCAGATCTGGACCTTCATAGGTGCCAATTATCATAAAGTTGCACCTTTTAGTAAGCTCATTCCCTCCCCATGCATGGAAACCTTGTTGAAGGTTAGTTTTGGTGATTATGGCCATGAGAGGCCTTGCATGCACGCAAAGTTTGCAGCTTTACCTGTATTCCACACTAGTAGAGTATAGATCTGAAGTTTGGGACCTTGAGTCCCACTGGAAGAGGCCGTAAACACAATGGACTAATAGGGACTCGACGAGTCGTGCAAAAGACTCGGCGAGTCGAAAGGGTTAACGGCCAAGGGTTTACGGCCAAGGGTGTACGACCAAGGGTTTATGGTTGGTGGTTTACGGCCGTAAACAACCAGGACTCGACGAGTCCTGCGGATGAGTTAAGCAGGGAACCCGACGAGTGAATGATTGTACTCGACGAGTCAAGGTCAATATGGACTGTTGACCTTGACTATAGACTTTGACTTTGACCAGGGTTGACCCTCGGGGTATTTGTCACACCCCAAAATGTGAACGGCGGAAACGTTCGGGGGCGGAGGACGTTATGTACAGTATCACAACAATACATAATAGTAAAACAAGCAACAACATCATCCATTGCATTAATAGTATAATTTAATACAAGTGTGTTCTGTATAGTTTATAAGACACCAAAAATATAAATCAAAATAAGAGATGAGTCTTGAACGTGCTCCATCATCTCAAAAACCTGACATCGGTACCTGTCTACAGATGACCTGAGAATACAAGTTATTTTGAAAGTATAGATCAGCATTAAAGCTGGTGAGTTCATAAGTATTTTAGTGTCAATGATTTTATGAAAGTGTTTGTAAATTTTCAATGTAAATGTTTGTAATTGTTTGTAGTAAATGTTTGTAAATGTTTGTATCTCCTAGAAAATCCTATATTTTCTACAAAAAGTAGCCTTCTACCAAGGCCCGAATGTTCTGTATGTTGTTTGTTTGTAAAAGTGTGTAACTTTCCCCAAAGACAGACTATCATTTACCAGAAATATAGTTTAGATTACCGTTTATGTGAGAAGATCACATTTTGAATGTAATGGGAAGTGATCACTATCTTTCTGTTTCTCATAATAGTAATTTCTTTCTGTTTCTCATAATAGTAAGTTCGTATTGACTCATGAATGAACTGACTCTTGTATGTTTCATTGTACTAGAAATAGTGAGTAGTGACTTCCTAAACTATACCTATTATAGCTTACTAGTAATGTTGTTTGTATAAATGAACATGTTTGTACACCTTTGCTACCAAAAGGTATTGAACTGAATGTAGAACTTTAATATCTATATACATACACATAATATATAACTAAGATTCAAACGACCTTCGGACAAACAACAGATACCCTAAGTCCACAACCAAACAAGGAAAAGGAAATAAGGCGAGTTATCAGTCCTAAGTCCTTTCAATCCTATTTATATAACTATATCTATATAGACATGATTTTGACAAAATATAAGTTTGAAAGAGTTTAATAAGGATTTTTGCATATCAAGGAGTTTGTAAAACGATTTGAAGCAGTTTGTTTGATAACACAGTTTGAAGTATAATAAATCTGTCTGTTTGATAGTTATTAATCACATGTGATTGATATAACAACTATAATGTTTCTACTTGTATTTCCCCCCCCCCCCCACAAAAGCATTTAAAATCATTTAAAAGCTAAGTTAAGGGGTATGAACTCACCTGCAGTGAGTGATACGAATGAAAGATCGATTTGTAGGATGCTAAGTGTCAAGTGAAGACTTGAGTACAACGGATCCTAATAAGCATATAATGACACATATATGTATATAATTAGTGTTTAAAGAACTAATGATGTAAGGAAAAACACCCTAGGACATAAGAACCACTTAGATTGAAGTGTTAAAAGTACCAAGGGTTTCATATAAAGGGTGTATGACCACACATTGGTGTGTACGGCCAGAATGGTATGTTTCATGTGTGTGTACGGCCAGAGTGTACGGCCCAAATGGGTTTGCGGCCGCACAATCATGGTGAAACATGCCAATGAGTGTTTTAAAGTCCTATTAAGTATCTAGGAAGTGTGTTTTGACCAATGCTTAGCCTTGATGGAAGTTTATTACCATTTTGGACCTCAAAAAGGGTGTGTACGGCCACACAAGGAGTGTACGGTCATACACCCTTGATGATCTGTATAAATGGTCTATTTCATGGTGAACATTAAGAGTTTCTAGTATGTAACAAGTTATGGAAAGAGTACTCACGTTTTAGAAGCTTGAAAGGGTGTTTAAGGTCCAAAAACTTAGTAGGTGTTCTTGGTGTTCTTGGTGAAAATGAAGAACACTTGAAGATCTAAACAAAAGGAGTAATTTCATGGATGAAATCATGGATCCTTACTAGATAGTGTAATGAATCATCAAATCAAAGGAAGAACACTTACAACTTGAAGATCTAGATGAAAAATCGGATGATACTTGAGAGAGAAGTCGATTTCTTGGCTTAGGAGTGTGAAAAGAGGTAAATGAAGGCTAAGTCTCTCATTTATACATGAGAGTGTACGGCCAGAAGGGGGTGTACGGCTGCACACCCAAGTGTACGACCGTACACTCCTCATGTTGGAGTGTTTGGCCATTTTGGGAAGTGGTGAACTTGAGGAACCCAATTCTATACCCTAACTTTGAAGGTACTAGGCTTAGAACACTCTAATTGACTCTAAACAATGCTAGAAGATAGCAAAATGAGTCTGACCTTGATTGATTTGAATAACAATACAAGGTAGAAATTTCGGGTTGTCACAGTATTTATTGGGTTATGCTGAGTTAATTACTCATTGATTATAGGCAGTTGGGAAGAGCATCATAGGACACACATCAATTCAGTTGCCAATTCGGCCTTGTGAGGTGAGTTTTCTCACCATACCAATGAGTGTAAGGCACCAAGCCGGCCCATCTTGTGATAGTTGGTTTACTTGTTATGTAGAGGTGTGATATGTATGTGTGTATGATATGTGGTAGAGATAGCCTTTGTGGCTAACGGTAGAGATGGCCTTATGGATAATGGTAGAGATAGCCTTAGAGCTAATGGTAGAGACAGTCTTTATGGCTGATGGTAGAGATAGCCTTTGTGGCTAACGGTAGAGATAGTTTCATGGCTAATTGACATGTGAAATGTGGTAGAGATAGCTTTATAGCTAATGTGAAATGTGGTTTGTGTGGGGTATGCTCTGGGGGACTTACTAAGCTTTTAGCTTACCGTTTGTGGATTTGTTTCAGGTACTTCAGAGTCCAAGGGAAAAGGAAAGACGTGATGATGCGGCGTGCACTCTATCTCTCTTTTCCGATATAGTTTAGGGGACACTCTGATGTTTTGAAAATAATAATGATGTAATGTTGATGATTTTGAAAACAATTATTGGGATCTTCATGTTTTATGAAATATGGTCGATTAATTAAAAATGAAAATTTTCTTTGAAAAAATTGGGTCGTTACAAGTTGGTATCAGAGCCTTGGTTTGAGGGATTCGGGCATACCCTCGGGTGTGTCAGGACTCAAACTAAGGAAAGGGTAAATTGTTTTCAAAAATAAAATAACAAGATTTTTGAAAGAAGGAAAAAATGGGAGTGCAACGTGCGTGATCAGCCGAGCCAAGTAAGTATATCCCCAATATGCTAGTCATGCTATTACGATATTTGAACTTGGATGATCGTATGGAATATGCTATGTGTATGCTTTTAAAAATATATACGGTTAGGAGCTTATAGCCTTAGAATGATCGATTTGGCCTTATTTCCTATTCCTTGTTTGGTTGTGGTCCTAGGGTAGAATCTTTTATTCGAAATTCTATTTGATCCTCTTCTGTATATATAATTTGCATGCATAAAGGCAACCTGTTATGATTGGTCTGTTTGATGTGGGTAGAGGAAATCTTAGAACAGCCTAGGATGTGGGTTATGCGATGGTTGGTAGCATATGGTTTATTTGGGATGAATAGGAATTATCAGGTCGAGTCGTGGGGAAAGGTGAAGGTAGGTGTAGAAGGTGGTATTGGGCCCGTACTACTAGAAACATAGGAGTTGTACCCGTGTGAATGTTAGATCTGACAATTTCGAGGAGGCCCGGTGTGGAGAGATTCGTTTTATGAAAATCCTGATCGCTATGATTTATGACATTCCAGTTCAGCATGGTAGTGACACATTTCGGGAGGGGAGGATCAGGATCGGGATCTGGATCCGGGAATGGATCGGGTGACACCAAAAACGGCATAGATGAGAGGTTGCGCGAGCTTATTGCAGCCGAGGTTACCAGGGGCATCCTTGACGCTACCCCAGTCATTTTTGGGACGGTCAAGGAGGGCATAATGGAGATCATGGAGGAGAGACTTAGATCATTGAGGATTGAGATTGTTGCGGGCCAGTTGGGGGCCCGAACTCCCTCGTTCTGGGAGTTCAAGGCGTGTGGGGCGACAGAGTTTTTCGGGGTCAGGGACCCTATTGTCAGCCGACACTGGGTGACGGATATCGAAAACGCCCAGCGCACGAGTTCTTGCCCATATGTGGTAAAGGTTGGGTTTGCTTCTTGTATGTTGAGAGACAGAGATGGGGATTGGTGGGGTGAGGTTACTAGACAAATGGGACCAGCCGGGGTGGCTGAGATGACGTGGGCCGAGTTTGTTCGGTGATTTGATCTAGCGTTCGCACCATCCATTGAGGTGCAACATTTAGTGCGAGAGTTTCATGATTTGCAGCAGACCACCGAGACTGTGGCGGAAATCACCGCCAAGTTTCGGGAACGAGCTTTGTTGATTCCATAATATGCTACCGATGAGGAAATGAGGCGGACCCGATATCATTCCATGCTAAGGGACGATATTCGGGAGTTTGTGAGCTTTACGGGGTGTAAGACCCTGAATGAAATGGTGGAGAAGGCCCGGGAACGGGAAATGGAGATGGAGTCCCGCACGAAGCCGAAGCCTGAGCAGGCTCAGGCAGCGGTAGCATAGGCTAAGAAGCCTAAGACGTCAGACACTACCAGCAAGGGTCAGCAGGGTCGGGGCCGATGTCCCAAGTGTAGCCGGGTACACAATGGAGCTTGCCGTATCGCAGGATCGGGATGTTATGCATGTGACCAACAGGGCCATATGAGTAGGGACTGCCCCGCGAAGGGCTTAATCTGTTTTCACAGCAACCAGACCGGCCATAAGCGGGTCAACTGTCTGAAGCTGCAGGGAGGAGGGGGAGCATTGGCGGCACCCGCGCCCGCCACAATGTGGATTACCGACGGTCGCCCTCCTAAGGCGGAAGCTCCAGCAGTGAGGAGTCGTGCATTTCAGCTAACTACCGAGGAGGCACGGGCAGCGCCAGACGTAGTAGCTGGTAGGTATTCATTCTTCCCTACTCTATGTAGTTGTTTCGCTTATGTATACTATATGCTTGTATAGGGACCTTTTTGGTCAATGGTATGTCTGCTCATGTCTTGTTTGATTCGGGTTCTACCCGATCGTTCGTATCTCTTGCGCTTAGCAAGAAGTTCCGGGACACGCTGGGAACTTTGGATTCCCCGCTAGAGGTGGAGATTGCGGATGACGACACCGTTAGTGCTACGAAGGTGTATCGGGACTGTGTCCTGAATGGACTTGGTGAGAGATTTCGAGTTGACCTAGTCCCGATACCGCTGCGAGGGCTGAAGGTGATTATAGGAATGGATTGGTTGGGAGCCAACGGGGCCATGATTGACTGCGAGCATCAGTTGGCGAGGGTTCGAACCCCAAGTGGGGGAGAATTGGTGATACATGGTGATAGGGCATCGCAGGGACCGACCTTCTATTCGGCTGCAAGGGCTAGGAGGTTCCTGCAATAGGGTTGTACAGGGTTTCTGGCATATATCTCGGATACAAGGCTAGAGATCGCGAAGGATGTAGGCAGTGTGCCCGTTGTTCAGGACTTTCAGGATGTTTTCCCCGAAGAGTTACCAGGGGTGCCTCCGGAGAGGGAGGTGGAATTTCGCATAGATTTGGTGCCGGGTGCCGCTCCGATAGCAAAGACAGCATATCGGCTGGCACCACCTGAGATGCAAGAGTTATCTACAAAGGTTCATGAGTTGTTAGACTGAGGGTTCATTCGTCCGAGTAGTTCTCCGTGGGGTGCACCAATCCATTTCGTGAAAAAGAAGGATGGATCCCACAGGATGTGTATCGATTATAGAGAGCTAAACAAGCTAACGGTGAAGAACCGTTATCCGTTGCCAAGGATCGATGATTTGTTCGATCAGCTGCAGGGTGCGTATTGGTTTTCCAAGATTGATCTTCAGTCGGGATATCATCAGATGAGGATTCGGGATGAGGATATACCAAAGACGGCTTTCAGGACTCGGTATGGGCATTATGAGTTTGTAGTGATGTCGTTTGGGCTCACCAATGCCCCAACAGCGTTCATGGACCTTATGAATAGGGTGTGCAGACCGATGCTGGACCGGTTGGTGATCGTTTTCATTGATGATATCCTGGTCTATTCTAAGACCAGGGAGCAGCACAAACAACACTTAAGGGAGGTGCTGGAGACCCTAAGCGCGGAGAAGTTGTATGCCAAGTTCTCTAAGTGTGATTTCTGGCTGTGAGAGGTACAATTCTTGGGGCATATGATCAATCAGGAGGGTATTTCGGTTGATCCAGCCAAGGTGGAGGCTGTGATGCGGTGGGAAGTACCAAAGAATGCATCAGAGATTCATAGCTTCTTGGGTTTAGCGGGTTATTATCGGAGATTTATTCAGCACTTCTCCAAGATTGTTGTGCCATTGACACGACTAACCAAGAAGAATGTGACGTTTCGGTGGGGTACGGATCAGCAGTTGGCCTTCGAGACCATGAGACGGAGATTGTGCGAGGCTCTGATACTTGTTTTACCAGAGGGATTAGATGATCTGGTGGTGTACTGTGACGCATCTATTTCAGGGTTAGGTGCGGTACTGATGCAAAGAGGGCACGTGATAGCATATGCCTCGCGACAACTAAAGCCTCATGAGGCAAATTACCCTACTCACGATCTGGAACTGGGGCAGTGGTGTTTGCCCTCAAGATTTGGAGGCATTACTTGTATGGGGTGCGGTGCACCATTTACACCGACCATAAGAGTCTGAGGTATCTGATGGACCGCAAAACCTCAACATGCGACAGAGAAGCTGGTTGGACGTGCTAAAAGACTATGATTGCGAGATTCTATACCACCCAGGGAAGGCCAACGTAGTGGCTGACGCTTTGAGCCGTAAGACGACAGGTTCCCCAATTAGAAATGTGTGTTTGAGGATGTCAGTGATCTCCCATTGTTGGAGATGATCAAAAAGGCTCAGGTTGAGGGAGTAAAGAAAGAGAATTGGAAGGTAGAAAGGATCTGAGGGCAGTATTCTTTGTTTGTTAAGGATAGTCGAGGCCTATTGACCCAGTGTGGTCGGGTGTGGGTACCGACGACTGGGGGAGTGAGACAAAAGATATTGCAGGAAGCGCATAAGTCCAGGTTCTCCATACATCCAGGAGCTACGAAAATGTATAGGGACCTGAGGCTGAATTATTGGTGGCCATGCATGAAGCGGGAAATTGCGTGGTTTGCAGAGTGGTGCTTGACCTGCAGGAAGGTCAAGGCCGAGCACCAGCGGCCTCATGGTAAGGTCCAGCCGCTACCCATTCCTATGTGGAAGTGGGAAGAGATCAGGATGGACTTCATTATGATGTTGCCAAGGACGTCGAAGGATGTGGATGCCATATGGGTGATTATGGATAGACTAACGAAGAGTGCCCATTTCATTCCGATATCAGAAAGTATATCCACGGAGAAGTTGGAAGATATATATATACGTAAGGTAGTGGCTAGACATGGGGTTCCTGTGTCGGTAGTCTCTGATCGTGATGTTCGGTTCAGATCCAGGTTCTGGAAGAAATTCCACGAGGCGTTGGGCACTCAGCTACATTTTAGCACGGCGTACCACCCTAGACCGGCGGTCAGAGTGAGAGAACGATCCAGACACTGGAGGATATGCTGCGGGCATGCGTGTAGGATTTTGGAGGGAGTTGGGATACGTATCTCCCACTGGCAGAGTTTTCGTACAATAACTTTATCATGCCAGTATCGATCGAGCTCCGTTTGAGATGTTATATGGTCGGAGGTGTAGGACCCCGGTTGTTGGGATGAGGTTGGATACCGGGTCATGGGAAGCACTGAAGTAGTGCTCAAAACTACTGGGTTGATTCAGCAGGTACGCGACCGATTGCGGGTCGCACAGAGCCGTCAGAAAAGCTATGTTGTCCGACGGCGATCAGATCTTGAGTTTCAGGTGGGGGATTTCGTGTTGCTGAAGGTGTCGCCCTAGAACGGGATCATCAGGTTTCGGAAGAGGGGCAAGCTGGGGCCTCGGTATATAGGCTCGTTCAGGATCACGGCCCGGGTGGGCAAAGTAGCATATCGCTTGAATCTGCCAAAGGAGCTTAGCCAGATTCACAACACGTTCCATGTGTCGCAACCATGCTTGATGAAGAAGTATCAAGGGGAAAACACTAGATCTAGCATCTAGTTCGCCTTGGGCATTGATTTGAGGTATGAATCTGTTACCTTAAGCATAAATTCTATTTGAGGGTTGTGACCAACTTTGAGGAAATGGAAGCAAGCCTACATCTGGACATATCACAAGGATATGGTTCCAGATATGGACCTTCATAGGTCCTAATTATCATAAAGTTGCACCTTTTAGTAAGCTCATTCCGTCCCCATGCATGGAAACCTTGTTGAAGGTTAGTTTTGGTGATTATGGCCATGAGAGGGCTTGCGTTCACGTAAAGTTTGCAACTTTACATGTATTCCACACTAGTAGAGTATAGATCTGAAGTTTGGGACCTTGAGTCCCACTGGAAGAGGCCGTAAACAAAATGGACTAATAGGGACTCGACGAGTCGTGCAAAAGACTCGGCGAGTCGAAAGGGTTCACGGCCAAGGGTTTACGGCCAATGGTTGACGGTTAAAGGTGTACGGTTGGTGGTTTATGACCGTAAACACCCAGGAACTCGACGAGTCCCGCGGATGACTCGGCGAGTCGATGAGTTAAGTAGGGAACCCGACGAGTGAACGATTGTACTCGACGAGTCAAGGTCAATATGGACTGTTGACCTTGACTATAGACTTTGACTTTGACCAGGGTTGACCATGGAGGTATTGATTGGGTTATGCTGAGTTAATTACTCATTGATTATAGGCAGTTGGGAAGAGTAGCATAGGACACACCTAAATTCAGTTGCCAATTCAGCATTGTGAGGTGAGTTTTCTCACCATACCTATGGCTCTAAGGCACCAAGGTCGGACCATCTTGTGATAGTTGGTTTACTTGTTATGCAGAGGTGTGATATGTATGTGTGTATGATATATGGTAGAGATAGCCTTTGTGGCTAACGGTAGAGATGGCCTTATGGCTAAGGGTAGAGATAGCCTTAGGGCTAATGGTAGAGACAGTCTTTATGGATGATGTTAGAGATAGCCTTTGTGGCTAACGGTAGAGATAGCTTCATTAGAAAGCCCTGACCTGACATTCATTAGTTTCGAATGAAGAGTGCCCTGCCGCACCCGCCGCCGTTCGGCTCGCGTTAGAGGGGAAGAAAGGGTGGGTTGCACCATTGCTTAGATTTTCTCACCAGGACCCCGTAAGGTGCCTAGAGGAAGGGCCAGACGCAGCAGAGCGACGACCCGGGAGCGGATTCTGATCGTCTTTCATTTGGATAGTGAGTTGTTTTTATAATAAGTCAAGTCAAGAATCATAATCGAACTGGAGGAGCTTGCCAACGCATAAAGGTTCCGATTCGAGCGAGAGCCCAAACGACCTTCATCCTTCGACCCTCAAGACCTCCTATAATGCTCTTGCCTTCCAGGGCATCGAGTGTGAAAAGTGTTGGATGGGACCGATAGCATGAGAGCATGATCCTAATTGACATGTGAAATGTGGTAGATGTAGCTTTATAACTAATATGAAATGTGGTTTATGTGGGGTATGCTCTGGGGGACTCACTAAGCTTTTAGTTTACCGTTTGTGGATTTGTTTCAGGTACTTCGGAGTCATCGGGAAAAGGCAAGGCGTGATGATGCAGCGTGCACTCTATCTCTCTTTTCCTATATAGTTTGGGGGACACTCTGATGTTTTGAAAATAATAATAATTTAATGTTGATGATTTTGAAAACAATTATTGGGATCTTCATGTTTTTTGAAATATGGTCGATTAATTAAAAATGAAAAATTTCTTTGTAAAATTTGGGTCATTACAGTTGTAGAGTATGTGAAGAGTGTTTGACTCATCAAATCATAAGGTTCAACCTTACAATCTCCCCTATCTAATGATGTCAAAACTAATCTTCAATGAATTCTTTAATTTGTGCTCCCCCTGAGACTGAGAATTTTAACTTTTTAGCTTTAACTAATGTTCCCCCTGAGAAGATGAATGACTTACCAAGCGATTGAGGAAACATTTATGAATCACATCGGACGGCAGATGAATAGGTTGACTCGACTAACGGATAATGTGAATCAGCTTGAATCGACTTCTTATTAGATTGTGCTTTTCTATATCGATTTTCTCCCCTTTTTAACATCAATAGTAAACAAAAATATATAGTTGATATAAGTTGTAGTTTTAGAAGATTGTGATGTCTCTTGATAGTATTGGCTTAAACTGTCATTCACCAACATATTTTTGCGAGATCTCGTCAGCGTGTGGTTTCATATGCTGACTCTTTAAGCACTTTTATTAGAAGAAAGGGGAAAGAGTGGTATGATGTGTCTGATAACATGTGGTGATTTAGCTTAACCGTCGTCACATATTTGTCAAGCTCTCATTAGCATATGGTACATTACGTTGAATGATACAACTTTAAAGAAGAATATCAGGGCAAAAATCGATTGGTGTGTGTGATAGCCTACGGTACTAGACTAACCATCGACACAAATTTTCAAACTTTTATCAGTGTGTGGTATAGTATAGTGAATCGTTAGGTTTTATTAAGGAGATAAAGGAGAGAATGGATTGTTTCACTCATGTTGAGGTGATATCAGCGTGAATCATTAACAATTTAACTCATCAACAAGAAGTGGTTTAAACTTTCCTATCATATAGTAAGTTGCAATCCAGAATCAAAGATTCACCATCAACTCATAATGGTACCATGTCATACCTTAGAATAGGTGGTCAGGGACATGAACAATCCTTTGTCATTTAAGGACCAGACAAGTAACTCTTTTGTTGATAACTATACAATCAGGGTAAGCCATTGGGTTTTGGTTATTGTTTCAGCAGAACATGAGACTTGATGAATATGACAAGCATGCGTGTAGGGACAGGGTCAGGTAAATGTGATTAATTAAAAAGAAACATCCAATCCTTATAACAATTTTCTTATTACGACAAAGAAATCTCATTTTGAAAGGTTAGACAATGTTAGACAGTCAGCGTGAGTGGATGACTCAATGTTCTCAGCAGACGGTGTCACTGATGAGAAACTTAGAGAGATTTAGTCACATGCAACAACATGCTTTTATGGACGATGATGTGTCAAAAGTTTCATACTAGGCTTAGAGTTTCCATCTTCAGATTCCTTTTAAAAATGGTACAAAAGAATAAACAATAAAAGAATACAAACAAAAGAGTTAGTCAACCGAGAGAATAGTTTAAACACCGAAATATATGAAACTTTTTCCAAAATGTGATAAAGAATCGTTCCATCAAATCTTTGGAATTTAATAGTCTTCAATGGACTTCCATTTTCCAAGACATCCGCCTCTTGAATTTTTGGCTATATAAGAGAGTAAACAAACAAAGATAATCAAATCAATATACTACTCATAATATACCACAATTGGTGAATCCTTTTATTATTGAAGCATTACAGACGGATTTGAAGCTTGATATTCATCAGCAACAAGAGAGAAATAAATATCAGTCTTTGTAAGCAACGAGTTAGCAGGCTCGAATCCATAAACCATTGTGTGTTCAAGCTCAAAGCGAGGCCATTTGAGGTCATATCATATTATGAGTTAGTAAATGAAAAAAAGACATATTGCATTAATGGTTGATCCTTCCATCCAAAACAGTGAGTGAAGGAGAAAGAGGGCATTCATAAGAACAAGAGAACATGATGCCACTATTTTTCTCAACACCAAGGGCATTGAGATCTTTTAGCTCTTACAAAATCTGAAGAAAGGAGTTGTAGATAAATATTAGATAGGCCTGGAATATGTATAAAGGAGAAAAGAATTGTTAGAAACAAGGCTTAAACATACTACTTAAATGTCTACAAACATAATAAAAGTAGCATTTGGTTTTTCGGTTTTTGTGTTTTTTAGCAAGCATGCCAATATCTGCAAGAAATTTGTTTAAAGTATTCTCATCTAATTTCTTAGTGAAAATGCCGGCTGTCTGATTAGTGGATAAAATGTAATAACATCACTTTTCCCTTTTGAACTATGTCCCTAATGAAATGATGATGGATGTCAATGTGTTTGGTCTTGCAATACTAGACTACATTATGTATCATCTGAATGGCATTGGTGTTTTCACAACAAATGGGAGTCTTGGGAAATTTATACCATAGGTCTAAGAGCCGATTCTGAATCTATAGAATTTGAGCACATAGTCTTCCAGTGACAACATATTCTGCTTCAACGGTAGAACAAGCCACTAAAGTCTACTTTGTGTTGGACCAGATTACCAATCTATTTCCAAGCATTTGATATCCTCATGAAGTGCTTTTGCGATCGATGCCACATCTACCATGATCGTAGTCAGTGTATCCTAACCTCTTGAACTTATAACTACGAGGATACCATAACACAAGATTGGGTGTAAGCTTTAAGTACTAAAAGATTCTTTTCATAGCGAGTAGATGAGATTCCTTAGCACTGGCTTGCTAAAAAGCACACAATATACTAGCAAACATAATGTTAGGGCCACTGGCAGTAAGAAAGAGTACAGAGCCTATCATTCCTCGGAACAAGGTTGCATTCACATCAACCGCATTTGCATCAACACCAATAGACGCTGATCAGGACATCAGTGTCTTTGCCAGCTTGCATTTAGAGAATCAATATTTCTTCAGCATATCTGCAATATATTTAGCTTGGCAAACAAAAATACCATATGTTTGTTGTTTGACCTGCAAACCCAAAAAGAAAGATAGTTCACCCATGATGCTCATCTCGAACTCTTTGGCCATGATTTCTATGAATTTTGAGCTTAGGTTTTCATCAGTGAACCTGAAGATAATATCATCGACATACACTTTAGCAAGAATGATATAGGATCCTGAATTCCTTATGTACAAAGTGTTGTCGATCCTCCCTCATTTAAATCCACTTGAAATTAGATAACTTGCCAATGTGCCATACCATGGCCTAGGCGCCTGCTTTAAGCCATATGGAGCTTTATCAAGACGATACACTTGATTTGGAAACTTTTCAATTACAAATCTTGGAGGTTGTTTTAGAAAAAATTCTTTTTGAAGCTCTCCATGCAAGAAGGCAGTCTTGACGTCCATTTGATAGACATTGATGTTTTTGGAAGAGGAAAAGGCAATAAACAGACTTATTGCTTAAATTCTAGCCACAAGAGGAAATGTTTCATCATAGTCTAACCCTTCAAGCTGACAGAAACCTTGAGAAACAAGTCTAACTTTGTTTCTGTTGGATAAGGTGTCTAAGTCCATAACTATATCTGGTATGTACTTGACCCGACCCGGCATGGTCCATTTGGGTTGCATGGCATCATGTATTTGGATAGACTAAATGAGAGAAATAACACTTGTGGTTTATTAATATATTTTAAGTTCTAATATTTTAATAGTATTATTTAATTAGTATTGATCAAGAATTAATCTAGAATTAATTAAGTGATCAAAAGGAGACTAATTAAATATATGGGTTGATTGTGTAAATCATCCATACGTGTATAGTGGGCTAGATGCTCCATGGATTATCAAGTCGGGCTAAGGTCCATAGGATGCTCCATGGGAGTTACAAACCCATGGGTCATGAAAATGAAGAGCCATGTTACATTAGAGTATACATGGTGTAACCCTAAGTGTAACACACTATATAGGGAACATAATATCCACCAAAATCGGCTACACTAAAAAGAAGAGAGCGCAAGCCGAATTTACAAGTGTTCTACATTCTCTCAAAGTCATTCCAAAGCACTTGATGTTGTGTGAAACATTTGAGGCATCACACTTGGGGTGCTAGGCTCTCAAGGTTTTTCAAGGAATCAAGTCAACTACAAGGTATGTAATTCTAGCTATCTTTTATGTTTAAAGTTCCCCATGTATGCTAAATAGGATTATGAACCTTGGAAAAAGTATTTTGCATGTATTTTAGACAAACTTAGATCCAAGGTTTCTAGGTTTGCATGTACACTTTGGGAGTGTTAGAATGCTCAAAACCCATCAGTGGTATCAGAGATTGGTTTTTTTGTTTGATACTTGATGCAAAATTGAAAAAAAACTTGTTTTTCTGCATTTCTGAAGCATGAACTCGCCGAGTCCATGGGGGACTCGACGAGTCCATGAGTAAACTCATCCTACTTGTCGAGTAGGTTCTTGCACTCAACGAGTAGGAGCCCCTGAGTGCAGTTTTTCGAGTTTTGCTGCTGGAAATGGACTAGAAACATTACCCTAAACTGTGTGGGTGTTTTAAAACTTGTTTTAGATGGTGTAATGTTTGTGCTAATCCATTTTCAATGGCTAATATAAAAATTACATGATTATATGTGTTCATATGTTCTTGAAATTTTGATATGACTATTCATGTTCTTATGAGTTCTTGATAGATCATAGGAATTACTTGTTTAATGGTTAGTTCATGATCTTTATGTGTTTTAATGGAGTCCATAACTTGTCCTCAAGTTATGGATAACCAAAAGTCACTTTGTATTAATTCCATTAAAAGAACACATAAGTTACAAAAAATGAAGAGTCTTCATTTTAATAACTCATAAGTTATGAATTGAAAGGTTTTGTAAAGTTACAAAACTTGCCCTCAAGTTTTGGAACATGTAAAGTCAACTAGTAAACTTTAGTTCCAACCCCTAGAATTTTAAAAGTTAAAATTCAACCCTTATACTTTATAATATTATAAGTTAATAATATATATATATATATATATATATATATATATATATATATATATATATATATATATATATATATATATATATATATATATAAGATCAAGTCGTTTTACCGTTAGTAGGCCTCATTCACGAAGTCGGTCTATAAGGGGGGTATAAGGTTGTTGCCTATAAAATGGCAGCTTAATGGGTGTCCACTCTCACTCACCGCTTCCTTGACTGGTGGAGGGTCGTTAGCCGAACGGGTAGGACAATGACTTAAAATTTTCATTAAAAGTATAATGATTATTATAAAGTAACTAAATGTTTTATAAATTCCCAATCTTAGTTTCTTTAGGAAAATGTGAATAAGGTGCTAACCCATGAAATTACACTTTACACTTTGATTAAGTCGTTAGTGGAGCGTGTGTGGATAACCGGCACACTAACTTGGACTTAACAAGGTAGGCAAAGGGTGACTTAAGGTTTTTCATAGGTCGATGGAGCGCGTATGGTTAACCGGCACATCGATTAAGCGAAAAACATTAAGGGTACCAAGTAATTTGCATGGTTACTTCACACCTTGTTTTGTGATCCTCGGTATCCCTGTCACAAAACATGAAGGGTACACTCGAGATTGAAACATGCCATTGCAAAGTTCAATGAATCTCAAAAGAATCTAGGAATTTCTAAAAACCAAATAAAACCTATTACTTATATATTTCGTTTTTCATGGTGGAAATTGGTGAATCGTCATTCACATACCTTTCAAATATGTTTTAGCTTAGATTACGGCATCCCTCTTCTAAGTTATAATATATTGTGATTGGGTCATAGCCTTAATATTACATTTGGGTGTTTT
The DNA here is from genome assembly GCF_052849685.1 of Lactuca virosa. Lineage (NCBI taxonomy): Eukaryota > Viridiplantae > Streptophyta > Magnoliopsida > Asterales > Asteraceae > Lactuca > Lactuca virosa. The sequence continues at coordinate 176,387,171 of NC_136429.1, read as the reverse complement.
ATTAAGGACTATCTTTATATCTAAACTAAGCTTGTCTTTTCTTCTTTTCAGATGTCTTCCAACAATGTTGCTCCTGGCTCGAACCCTACTGACTCCTTCTCTCTTATGAACCTTTGTGGGAGAGTCATCTTTGATGGATCCAACTTTATGGATTGGATCAGGAACATCAAGATGGTCACTCGGTATGAGAAAAAAGAATATGTTCTCGACAAGGAGCTTAAGGTACCCGAGCCGACTGCTACTCTTGTGGAGTTCGTTGAATATGAGGCACTTGAAAGAGATGCTACCAAAGTGGCATGCATCATGATGGCCACTATGACAGTCGAGCTCCGAAAGTCCTATGAGGACTACTATCCTTTTGAGATGCACCATGATTTGATGGACCGCTACCATCAGAGTGCTCGTCAAGAGCGATATGAAATCATCTCCTCCATGATAACAACCCGTATGAAGGATGGTGAACCCATCATGGGCCACATGCAGAAAATGCAAAGGTATGTGGACTGTTTGCTGAAGCTTAATGTGAACTTCCCTGAGGAGCTAGCAATAGATATCATTTTGCACTCCTTACCCTCGTGTTATGATCAATTCCGCATGACATACCACATGAACAAGGAAGAAGTCACCCTCAGCAAACTTCAATGACTCTTGAAGATCGCCGAAAGTGGTCATAAAGGTAAGTCGGTTGTTACCACTCCTACTCCTACTCAAAACTCCGCCCCGGCCTTGGCAATCGGGAAAAGTAGAGGGAAGAAGAGGAAGACCCCTTCGAAGGGTAGCAAGGGTAAGAACCTTGATGGCTCCTCTTCAAGTGGAACCAAGAAAGGTTTCGTCACTCCTTCTTCTGATCCAAAAGAGGCTGAATGCTTCTATTGCCATGAAAAGGCGCACTGGAAGCGGAACTGGCCAAAGTACCAGCAAGATTTGAAGGATGGGAAAGTAAAACCCAACCATGCAGGTACTTACACTATATTATCTAATAACTCACCCTATTCTAACTCTTGGGTCCTTGATACCGACTGTGGTATTCATATTTGTTCTGATTTGCAGGGACTAAGAGGAAGTGAGAATGTGGAGCATGGAAAGACAAACTTGATCATGGGGAATAGGAAAGTTTCACCTGTCACCAAGATTGGAGTTTATACTTTGTTGCTAAGTAGTGGGTTTACTTTAGATTTGAATAAATGTTGTTACTCGCCTGAAATGGCAAGAAATGTTATTTCCTTTCATGCTTTGTACAAACAAGGGTTTACCTTTTTTTTTATAATGAAATTGGTGGAATAAATGCTTTCTTTAATAATGTGTTTTATTTTAAAGCATTATCTTGTGATGGTGTGTATGAAGCTGTGTCTGTTGTAGATAACTTAGGAAATAATGTGTTGTGTATTGATTCTACTAATGGTAATAACTTGGATAAAGCACCGTTATGGCATTGTCGTCTTGGACATGTAAGCAAGAAACCCATAGGACAACTCCAAAAGGATGGAGTCTTGGAGTCATTTGACCTAAAGTCAGATGATAGTTGTGAATCATGCTTACTTGGAAAAATGACAAAGTCACCCTTTAGTGGTTCTTGTGCAAGGGGTGAAGGTTTGTTGGATCTCGTACACACGGATGTGTGTGGACCCTTCAAAAATGCCACAAGGGATGCTAATCGTTATTATTTGACTTTCACTGATGATTATAGTAGATATGGATATGTCTACTTAATCAAGCATAAGTCAGAGACTTTTGAAAGGTTTAAAGAGTTTAAATAGGAAGTCGAGAATCAATTGGGCAGGAACATTAAGATGCTTCGATCCGATCGAGGTGGTGAGTATCTTAGTTCAGAGTTCCTCGACTATCTTAAGGAGTCTAGGATTGTCTCACAATTGAAACCTCCCAGGACACCACAGTTGAATGGTGTAGCTGAGAGGCGTAATCGAACCTTGTTGGACATGGTTCGTTTCCTGATGAGTCGAGCATCGCTACCAATCTCATTCTGCGGCTACGCCTTAGAGACTGCCGCCCATATCCTTAATCTGGTCCCTACAAAGAAAGTTGCCAAAACTCCTCATGAGACGTGGACTGGAAAAGTACCCAAACTAGAGCACATCAAGATTTGGGGTTGTTAGGCTTTTGTAAGACGCGAGACTCACGATAAGCTCAAACCTCGAAGTGAGAGGTGTATTTTCATCGGCTACCCACATAAATCCTTTGGTTACCTGTTCTACAGACCTAGTGAGAATGTTGTCTTTATAGCAAGGAGGGCTGTCTTTCGAGAGAGAGAGAGAGAGTTCATAAGCCAAGGAAACAGTGGGAGGCAAATTGACCTTGAAGAAATTCAAGGGTCAAGTGGTGAAGGAACTTCAAACCCTAGCAATCAACCTGAGGAGGAAACTCTTGTTGATCCAATTAACGAGTTTGTACCTCTAAGGCGTTCCACAAGGTTTAGGAATGCACCTGAGCACTATTCTGGTTTCATATTACTGCGGAAGGTGAGACACTTATCAGTGATGAGACACTGTTAAGTCTGGATGAACCTAACAACTATGCGGAAGCCATGTCAGGCCTCGAGTCTGCTAAATGGAAAGAGGAAATGGACAGCGAGATACAGTCCATGTATGACAATCAAGTTTGGAACTTGGTTGACAATGTACCAGGTCGTAAGACAGTTAGGTGCAAATGGATCTTCAAGAAGAAGATCGACATGGATGGTAAGGTACACACTTATAAGGCACAACTGGTTGCAAAGGGCTTCTCTCAAACTCCAGGAGTTGATTATGATGAGACCTTTTCACCAGTAGCCAAGATTAAGTCATTTAGGGTCCTGTTAGCCATTGCTGCATTTCATGATTATGAAATATGGCAAATGGATGTCAAAACTGCTTTCGTTAATGGAAAGTTGGCTGAGGATGTTTACATGAGTCAGCCAGAGGGTTTTGTAAATACAGAGTACCCTAATAGAGTGTGTAAGCTTGAGAAATCTACCTATGGATTAAAGCAAGCACGTCGCAGATGGAATCTTTGCTTCGATGAGAAAGTCAAAGAGTTTGGCTTTTGGAGGAGTGAAGATGAATCTTGTGTATATGTCAAGGCTAGTGGGAGTATAGTCAGCTTTTTGGTACTGTATGTGGATGACATACTACTCATAGGAAATCACATCCCAACCTTGCAGGAAGTTAAGTCCTGGCTTGGGAAGTGTTTCGCTATGAAGGACCTTGGAGAAGCTGCCAATATCCTAGGGATAAGGATTCTAAGAGACCGGAGTAAAAGACGAATTGGACTTAGTTAGAGTACATACTTGGATAAGGTGCTGAATAGATTCAGCATGCAAGATTCCAAGAAAAGAGAAGTACCATCCAGAGTAACGCCAGATTGAGTAACACTCAAAGCCCGAGTACAGATGTAGCCTTTGCTTTGAGCATGGTTAGCAGGTATCAGGGGAACCCTGGCAAGGCTCACCGGACTGCGGTAAAGAACATTCTCAAGTACATGCAGAGGACTAAGGACTGGGTCCTTACCCTCGGTGGGAGTGCTTACTTGAGAGTATCAGGGTATAGTGATGCTAGCTTCCAGACTGATAGGGATAATTTCCGCTCTCAGTCGGGCTGAGTCTTTACCTTAAACGGAGGAGCAATTTCTTGGAAAAGTTCCAAGAAGGAGACAGTTGCTTATTCAACTTGCGAATCAGAGTATATAGCGTCAAGCGAGGCAGCAAAGGAGGCTATATGGCTAAAGAAATTCATTGCAGACCTTGGGGTTGTACCAGCTATAAAGGATCCTATATAGATTTTCTGTGATAGTGAAAGTGCAGTTGCCTTAGCCAAGGAACCAAGGGATCACAAGAGATCTAGACACATTGACAGAAAATACCATTTCATCAGACATCGAATAGAAGAAGGACTCCTCGTGGCAAAGAGGGTATCATCGGATGAGAACCCGGCAGATCCCCTCACGATGGGACTGGGCAGGGTTAAGCATCTCCAGCACGCAAGGAGCGTAGGGCTGAAGGATGATATTAGTTTTAGTAGTTAGGTAAATTTTGAAATTTGTAAAGTGTAATTGACATTTGATGATGAATAAAAGGTGTGTTTTATTTATGAGTAAAGTGTTGCTATCTTGTGTCAATGATTTACTATTATTTCTTTTGCATGTTTTGACTTCCAGAATATTTATGGTGTGTTTTATATATTATTCAAATTATCCACAGTCGGTCATATGTTGGAAGTAGATATGAATTAAGACTCTCATGAGTTGGTTTTAGAGGTCTAAGATGTTGGACATAGCCTCAACACTCATGAGTGCTCATAAGTTCTCAATATTGGATTCAACCCATGCTCGCTGGAATCACTTCATGGAATTTATCTCGAGTGATCATGAGACGGTAATATGATATAAGTCTTCAAACCTAGAGATATGACTTGTTGCCTGTGAGTTAGTTATGCATTGATCGTACGAAAACGCAATGGTAACTCGATGTTATAAAACATACTTTTGTGTGTGATTCAACAAGTAGTAGAACAAGCATATGAGTCGAAGTTTATCTGTTCCATCTTGGATTAGAAGCGATATCTGGGCCCCTCGATGATTTTGTTTTGACCTATGTACCGGGCCCGGTCAGAACTAAATTGATGTGTTCGAAGACATACTTGCACTTATAGTTAAGTAAGGCATTGTTCCATGTATTTGTCCGGCTGATATCTAGAACAGAGGATTATATGATCATTTATCTTAAATGGCGTAACATCATCTTCTCAGTTCCGAGAGACCTTGAAAAGATCTACGATTGCTGATCGGTTTCTGAAGACATACTTGCACTTATAGTTATTAGACTTATCCAAGTGGGAGACTGTTGGATAAGGTGTCTAAGTCCATAACTATATCTGGTATGTACTTGACCCGACCCGGCATGGTCCATTTGGGTTGCATGGCATCATGCATTTGGATAGACTAAATGAGAGAAATAACACTTGTGGTTTATTAATATATTATAAGTTCTAATATATTAATAGTATTATTTAATTAGTATTGATCAAGAATTAATCCAGAATTAATTAACTGATCAAAAGTAGACTAATTAAATATATGGGTTGATTGTGTAAATCATCCATACTTGTATAGTGGGCTAGATGCTCCATAGATTATCAAGTTGGGCTAAGGTCCATAGGATGCTCCATGGATGCTCCATGGGAGTTACAAACCCATGGGTCATGGAAATGAAGAGCCATGTTACATTAGGGTTTACATGGTGTAACCCTATGTGTAACACACTATATAAGGAACATAATATCCACCAAAATCGACTACACTAAAAAGAAGAGAGGGCAAGCCGAATTTACAAGTGTTCTACATTCTCTCAAAGTCATTCCAAAGCACTTGGTGTTGTGTGAAACATTTGAGGCATCACACTTGGGGTGCTTGGCTCACAAGGTTTTTCAAGGAATCAAATCAACTACAAGGTATGTAATTCTAGCTATCTTTTATGTTTAAAGTTCCCCATGTATGCTAGATAGGATTATGAACCTTGGAAAAAGTATTTTGCATGTATTTTAGACAAACATAGATCCAAGGTTTCTAGGGTTGCATGTACACCTTAGGAGTGTTAGAATGCTCAAAACCCATCAGTTTCATATCACAATCCCATATTCATCCGTTTTGTTCGTTAATTCCTAACGAGTGCCAATAATAGTCTTCCCTTGAGGTTTTGGAACAAGAGTCCACACATGATGATGTTCAAATTCATTTAGCTCATCCTGCGTAGCCTTGATCCAGCCGTCTTAACAAACATGCAGAAGTTGTTGCTACCTCTTCTGCGAGTGAGAATCCTAGAATTTACATCTCCAATGATTTGAGATTTAGGCTGATCTCGAAGGATTCTTGGATTAGAAACTTCATTTGTATTGCTTTGGGTAGAGTCTTCCTAATTGGATGGATCAACTTCTCCAGGGATGAAAGCCTGATCTTCAGAGATGGGTTGTGGATTGATTAATTGATCAACATTAGGAACAACAAGATCAGCATCATTTGGCAAGAACTCGGGAATAGGTTCTGAAGGAATTTAAGTAATTTCATTTAGAAGAGATGACGGGTGATCAACTTGGTCATGAATGAACAAATCCTTATCAAAGGTAAAATGAGTTGTTTCCTCAATAGTTTCCCTTGAAAGATTAAATACCCTGAAAGCCTTCGATATACTAGAGTAACCTACAAATACTCCTTCATCAGCTTTTTGATTCAAACTTCGAACACATCCAAGCACATGAAAATAATAGATATCTGGTTTCCTTCCTTTCTATAGCTCATAAGCAGTTTTCCCAAGACCCGTAAGAATGATAGACCAGTTTTGGGTAAAACACGTTATATTGATAGCTTCAACCCAAAATGACAAGGAAAGACCATATTCAATGACCAAAGTTATTCTAGCTTCAATGAGAGTTCTATTTCTTCTCTCTGAAATATGATTTTGATGGGGAGTTCTAACTACCGAAAAATGCTAGGAAATTCTTGATATTGAGAAAAACTCTTTCAGAGAGGAGTTTATGAATTCAGTTCCATGATCACTATGTAACTACCTTACTTTGTGATCATAAAGGACTTCCCACTGCTTAATGAGGGAAATGATTTCATCAGTGACATGAATCCTCTTTCTTAAAAAGGCTACCCATGTAACCCTTGAAAATTCATCAACAATGATGAGAGTGTACTTCTTTTCAGATCTTAACTTAACCGGAACTGGTCCAAACAACTCCATGTGAAGAAGATGAAAAGGGTTGACAATAAAAGAGCAAGACTTTAGCTTGAAGGAAGACTTGGTTTTATTTCCTTTTTCACATGTTGAGCACAACTTGTGATTGACAATTTGCAGTTTAGAAATTCCTCTTACAAGCTGGTTCCCAACAATTTTTGAAATGTTATTGAAATTTAGATGCGATAGCCTCTTGTTCCATAACCAATTTAGATGAGACTGAGCACGAGCGAAGAAGAAATGATGAAGATGTCGTTTTGTCCATTCGTAGTAAGAAAAGTGACAATCTTTTGATCAACAACCTTTCCTTATTTCTTGTTAAAGAGAACTTCATAGCCAGCGTCACACAATTGGCTGATAGAAAAAATATTACGTTAAAGACCTTTCACATAAGAGACATTCTTGAAGACAACAAAGTTTACTTGATGCATCCATATCCCTTTATACCTTTCTTGCCATTATATCCATACGTAACAGTCAAACCATCCTTCTTTATGAAGCCTTCCAGAAGCGACATGAATCTGCTCATATCTCCTGAGCATCCGCTGTCTAAATACTAAATATGTTGTTTACCCTGAAAATAAAATGTACAATAAGTCCTGACACAAAAGAAATAAAAGTATACACACAATATACACTGACCCAATTGCAATGGGTAACTCAAGAAAATATATTATAAGAATCATCATGGAGACAGTTCAACCAATTTCCCTTTTTGACCCATTTATCATTGCGAGTCATGATGTTGTCAGTGCGAACATAATTCTTTTCAAAGGTGCACTTGCAGACTTTGTGAGAAGCATCATCACATCAATAATAAAATTTGATTCCTGCATTCTTTCCTTGAGTATTAGCTTTTGATTTCTTTTCAATTAAAGAATCCAAAGAACTTTGATTATTTGATTTAAGCATTTTGGTTTTAGTTCTGGAACAAGGTGTGTCATCGATGGTAGGATCATATACTACCTTGTCTTGAGGCTCATGATACGTTGAAGAGTTATCTGAGGTAGAAGACTTTTCATTGACCTCCAGGTTCAGAATTGCTAACTGATCACTGAGGAAACATGTTAAGGATTTTGTTTACATAAGGAACTTCACCATTACATGTAGGAAACTTTAGTAAAATCTTAGTGGAGGGAAAACATATTCATGTTGAGAAGGTTGGTGAAAAGGATCAAGAGCAGATAATTTAGAAATACATTTGGTAATGCCGTTACAATCAGTAAGGCAACAACTATCAATTAAAGTTTGATTTATAAAATAAAAACTCACAAATATACTATTAGAATCTTCGTTTAAAGAGTCAGCTTTATAAAAGGTTTGTTTAGTTTCAACAACTTTGGTTAAGGAAATCGCACCTTATGTATCACCTCCAAGGATTTTCTCACACTGATCTGGGATCTGAACATTTATAATTCTTGTGACATTGAAGTGAGAAGAGACTTAGTTTTTCAAAATATGTGGAATGCTTTTAGCATAATCAAGAACTTTTTCTTTTTCAGTGTAAAGAAAATTATTGGTCAGAGATATACATGTGTTTTCCCTTTTTAACACAAAAGGAGATTTTTCAAGAAAAGAGAGTTTTTCATTGAATTTACATAACTCATGACTCAGAGAAGAATTTTATTTATTTGAGACCAATAAATCAAAACATAGGTTATCGACTGTGTCATATTTTTTAATATTCTCAACAGAGGAAGAATTAACAAGATTATTTACCTGATATTTTGGGGTATCATCCCATTCTGACCCTTATCAGCACGAGGAAGATCCACGTCAAGGGTTCCAACGCTGTCATGTGAAACATCAGCATGAGATTCAACAATCTTATCCATGAGACTTTTACCTTCATCGTCTGAGGAATTTTCCTTTTCAAAATCAGATGATAAAGCGATCATCATCTCTTGAGAAGTTGAGGAGTTTTGGACTAAACGATAGACAGAAAAAGGGAGTGAGTTACTAATAGCAATTCTCCAATTTACATCGTGATTCAACTTCTTTTTCTCCTCCTTGTTATATCTGCGAACAGATTACCCTTCAGCTTACTACCAGATGCACCATCATTGGATGACTTATGTATAGTGGTGATAGGACCTTTATTGATTACATCAAGCATATCAAAGCACATGAACTCGAGAGCTTCTTGGCCTTTGATTTAAATGTAGAGAAGTATTTTTTATCAAACGGAGAGATCTTGTTTGCAGACAATTGATTTTGGAGTGAGAAAGGTTGACATAATTACTTGATTGTATCAAAAAATTGATCTGATACCAATTAAAGGTTTGCATCGATCAGATACACTTCAAGTATAAAAACGAAAGTAAAACTTAATAAAAAAAAATAATGAACAAAAAGTAAATAACACAAGAAGTTCTCCAAATTGTTCTTTCACCAAGAAAGTGTTTTGTCTTCATCAAGAAGACGGGTTGTCACATAGACAGTCACCAATACGAACAGAACATTAGGGTTTACCCTAATTTTGATTATATCCTAATATATACAAGTATATACCTTGATTTAAGGGATTGTGTCTAATCTATTCTAAGAATATATCTTATCACAAAGATATCGGATTGGTGATATATTCTATACTTATCTATATCATTACTGAATGTACAAAAGTTTACAAAGAATAACTATACTAAGCGTTGACGCTGATAAGCTTTATACGTTGGCACTGGTTGTGGAGTACACATCGACGCTGATAGATGTAAAGAGTATTTGACTCATCAGATCATAAAGTTTTCCCTTCGAATTATACCTTTTCAAGTAGATGAAAAACGAATAATAGAAGAATACCAAGGTAATCAAGTTACATTTGAATTTATTATGAACCCTTATTCTAGATGGGTTAATAAAATTTAAAATGAACTAACACTAAAACATAATCAAATAAATTTCATAAAGGAAGAAATTCTTTCAGTAAATTTTAATGATCAAATAGAAAACCCTATATTATAGGATAAAATAAAGATTTGAACAAATCAATTTTCTTTTAGTATTTGTAATGATCATCCAAATGCATTTTGGGAAAGGAGAAACATATAGTTATGAATTATAAACCACTTAATATAGTTTTAAAATGGATCATCAATATCATAGTATGTGTACAAAGGAAATATCCTCTTTAATAAGTAAAAAAGTAATCCAACCTTCTAAACCTCAATGGTCTTATACGACATTCTATGTTAATAAACATAAAATTATAAACCACACAATAAAATTTTAAAATGGATAAGATATACAATTCCTTATAAGAAAGATCTATTAGATAGGTTACATGATTCCTTAATATTTTCAAATTTTGATTTAAAATCTAGATATTAGAAAATACAAATTAATGAGAATGGTAGATATAAAACTACTTTTAATGTCCCATTTGGACAATATGAAAGGAATGTAATGCCTTTTACACTAAAAAATGTCCCTTCAGAATTTCAAAATATAATGAATGATATATTCAATCCTTATGGTGATTTTATCATAGTGTATATTGATGACAAATTAATTTTTTCATAAATAATATAGACCCATTTCGTACATTTATATTTATTTTAAACAATTACTATAAAAAATGGATTAGTTATATATTAAACAAAAATATATTCAGTCCAAACAAATGTTAGATTTTTAGGACATAATATTTAACAAGGTAAAATAATTATTATCAATAGAAGCATTGAATTTGCTTCAAAATTCCCTGATAAAATAACAGACAAAACCCAACTACAAAGATTGTTAGGAAGTTTAAATTATATGTCTCCATTCTATAAAAATCTAACACAAGATACAACTATTTTGTGTGATAGACTAAAGAAAAAACTAGTCCCATAGACTGAAGAACACACAAGAATGGTTTAAAAAATTAAAAGAAAAGGTTAAAACTCTTCCTTGTCTTTCTTTAGTTAATCCAAATTGGCAAAAAATAGTAGAAACTGATGGTTCATATATTGGTTATCGAGGAATCCTCAAAAAAATACATCTTGAAACAAAAGATGAATATCTGATTAGATTTCACTCAGGAAAATAGATTAACAGTCAAAAGAATTATTCTACTACAACTAAAGAAATTTTAGCTATAGTAAAATGTATTTTAAAATTCCAAGAGGATTTATACAATCAACATTTTATAATAAAAACTGATTGTCAAGTGGATAAACTTATGTTTAATAAAGATTTTAAGCATGATGTTTCTAAAGAAATGTTTGCAAGATGGCAGGCTAACTTAGCCTGTTTAGATTCTAAAATCGAATATACAAAAGGAGAAGATAATAGTTTTCCAGATTTTCTAACATGTGAATAATTGTAGAATGATATCTCATGGAGGAAGAGGAGGCTACCGTAATAGATGTAACAGCCCAAAAACTAGGATAAAATTTTTCGTTTTAAATAAACACAAAAGTTACAATCATCACATTTTTCCAAAACCATCTGATAATAATAATGTCAAATCATCATAGTATAATATCATAATGCAGAAAATAGTGAGGAGTGAACACAACGCCATCAAGTCGGGTCGTTCCCTTTAGTACCGGAAGTACCTGAAACCACAAGTTATAAACTGTAAGCAAAAGCTTAGTGAGTTTCCCAGTTATACCACATACATAAAACATTTAAGTGCCATGGACTACCCCCATGGTCTTTTCCCACAATGTCGAGGGTCAAATCCCAGTCTTACATATGAGTTCCATGGGTTACCCCCATGGTCTTTCCTTGCTATGCCGATGGCCAAATATCGGTCTTACACACAAGTGCCATGGGCTACCCCCACGGTCTTCAATACGATTATCACGCAATCAACAATATTTCACATCACAAGAAATGGGCCGGCATTGGTGCCTTCAACCCTTGATCATGGTGGGAAAACTCACCTTAACTGCTGAAATCCCAGACAAATGCTCAGGCTGCTAGGCTGAATGAATTCCTGTGCTAACTAAACTATAAGGTCACAATACAGTTGTCAATATTTAGACTAAGACTTACAACATACGACTATTGTCCAAAGTGAGATGGGCCAAACTAGACCTAAGGCCCAATAAAATCCTAGGCCCAATCCAATGATGAAAAAAAGGCCTACAAGGAGTCCAAGAGCTGGAGTGGCCCATCGGGAAAGTGTCTAAGGCCCAATCCCAACAAACAAGCCCATCGATTAAGTCCCAAAACACAAATCCACCTTATCTGGGTCGTACGCTCGGCAGACACAATGGTACGCACAACATACAAGGTTGAAGTGGGAAATCATGACTAAGAAGGAAGTAGCATGGTGTACGCGACCCCCATGCAAGCCATGCAAAGACATCTTAATCAATTAAGACCAAACAACTAAAACTTAGATCTAGTCCCCTTAAGACCATTCATGCCATAAAGTTGCAAACTTTATGCCTTTGGGTGGATACAAAGAGCCCATACTCTAAAACCTAGCCTATCTCACCCCAATCTACATTCTAACACATTAATGGGGGCTCAACAAGGTTCTAGCTTGCACTTTCATGATATAAAATGACTAGAAACATCTGAAACTACAACTTGGAGGTTTGAGAGTATCTCGTGCTCACCAAGGTCTAAACATTAGGGAAAAAAGGGAGAAACTAGGGTCAAAATAGAACTTAATGGAATACACCTCATGTTTGGATGTTTTATACCTTCTAGTCGTATAAAATGAAGTGGAGATGCTAGATCCAAAGTCTTGAGGGCAAAGATTCCTTCTCGAACAAACTTCTTCAAAACAAAGCACCCACTATTACTCTAAAAACCTCCAATAATATCAAGATGCTCTTGGGTTTACTAAGAGGGTCGAGAAAGGGGATGGAGGTTGTGGTAAGGGAGGGTCTTGGGCCATAATGAGGTTTAAATAATGCACAAACCCTAGTTCTTAGGGTTTTGGTCCGAGCCCTGTACGCCCTGCGTACTGGAGTACGTACGACGTACTCAAACGGAAGTCATTACGCTAAGCGTACAAGGATGTATGCCCCACGTACACGAACAAGGCCAATTTTCAAGTTTTGACTTCGGGGATCTAATATGCAACATAATCAAAACTAAAGGTTTCAAAAGCTAACCAGATAATTTTTAGATGTTACACGTCTCCCCCACCTGAACTAGACTTTGCCCTCAAAGTCGGCTGCCTCGAACAATTCAGGGTAGTGCTCCTTCATCTTGCTTTCCAGTTCCCGCGTCCATTTTGAGCACTTTCGGTGCTTCCATTGCACTTTAACCAGATTTACCACCTTACTACGTAGAGATTAGTCTTCCTATAAAGTATCGCTATCGGATTCTTCACATAATTCAGGTGCTCATCCACCTGAATATCATCCAACGAAATCATTGTTGAATCATCGGCTACATATTTCCGCATCTGTGATACATCGAAAGTGTTATCGATCTGACTGAGCTCATCAGGAAGATCGAGATAGTATGTAACTCTGCCTACACAAGCAGTAATCATGAAATGACCAATAAACCGAGGACCCAGCTTGCCCTGCTTCCGAAACCAGATGACACCTTTCCAAAGCGACACCTTCAGCAACACAAAGTCTCACACCTGAAACTCAAGGTCCGAACGGCGTTGGCCAACATAACTCTTTTGATGACTCTATGCTACCCGCAACCTGTCACACACATGATGAATAAACTCTATGGTCTTAAGCACCACCTCGGTGCTTCCCATGACCCGATGACCAACCTCACCCTAACAAACCTGGGTCCTACACCTACTTCCATACAACAACTCAAAAGGTGGTTGGTCAATACTAGCATGGTAACTGTTGTTGTAGGAGAACTCGGCCGGAGGAAGGTATGTATCCCAACTCCCTCCAAAATCCAACACACACGCCCGATATCCTCGATTGTTTAAATCATCCTCTCACTCTGGCCATCGGTCTATGGGTGGTATGATGTAATGAAATTCAACTGAGTTCCCAACTCCTCATGAAACTTCCTCTAAAATCTGGAGGTGAAACGAACATCTCAGTCTGAAACCAATGATGCGGGCACTTCGTTCCTGCCTACCACCTCCCGAACATTAATATCTGCTAGCTTCTCCGCAGATATGCTATCGGCAATCAGGATAAAATATGCACTCTTGGTCAATCTGTCCACGACAACCCAGATAGAATCAATACCTCGCATTGTTTTGGGAAACTTTGTGATGAAATTCATGGTGATCTCCTTCAAATTCCACATAGGGATGGGTAATGGTTGCACCTTGTTGTGGGGCCTCTGATGCTCGACCTTGACTTTTCTACAAGTCAAGCACCGCTCAAAAAACCAAGAAACTTCCCTCTTCATACAGGGCCACCAATAACTCAATCTCAAATCTTGGTACATCTTCGTATCCCCTGGATGGATAGAAAATTTAGATATATGTGCCTCCTCTAAAATCGTATGTCTCACCCAACCTGAAGTCGGAACCTAGACTCTGCCACACTGTGTAAACAACACCTGACTGTCTCTAACAAGAAAAAGGATTTGCCCTCTAATCCGCTCGATCTTCCAATTTTCCTTTTTTAGAGGCGAAGTGACAGTCATCCTCAAACAAATGTTTCGAATCGATGAGCATACCGCCTTACAGCTCAAAGCATCGGCCACCACATTGGCCTTCTAGTGTTGGTAAAGAATCTCAAAATCATAGTCTTTCACCAAATCCAACCACTTCTGCTGCCGCATATTCAAATTCGGCTGATAGTAGACCGAACGCCGTAAAGATAGTGCCTCTAGATCTTGAGGGAAAACACCACAATCCCCAATTCTAAATCATATTTGGAGTAATTCAACTCACGAGGCTTCAGCTACCTCGAGGCGTAAGCAATCATGTGACCTCTCTGCATGAGAATAGCTCCCAACCCCAAAATAGAAGCGTCGCAATAAACCACAAAATCATCCAAACCCTCGGGTAGCGAGAAAATCGGGGCCTCACACAACCTCTGCCTCAATGTCTCTAAGGCCAACTCTTCTTGGTCAGGCCGGTCTGAGGCACCACGATCTTGGAGAAATCCTGAATAAATCTCCGATGATACCCCGCAAAACCCAAGAAACTCTGAATCTCTGATGCATTTCTCGGTACCTCCCACCACATCACAGTCTCGATCTTGGCCGGATCCACCAAGATTCCCTCCTGGTTGATGATGTGCCCCAAAAACTGCACCTCACGTAACCAAAACTCGCATTTGGAGATTTTGGCATAAATCCTATCCCCCTTCATGGTCTCCAACACCTCTCGCAAATGTTTCTTGTGCTGCTCCTTCATCTTGGAGTAGACCAAAATATCATCAATCAAAACAATCACTGACCGATCGAAAATCGGCCTGCAGACCCGGTTCATGAGATACATGAACGATGCTAGGGCAATGGTGACCCCGAAAGGCATCACCACAAACTCATAACTATCTGATGGTAACCTGACTGAAGATCGATCTTAGAAAACTAAGATGCAACCTGAAGCTAGTCAGATAGATTGTCGATCCTCAGAAGTGGGTAACGGTTCTTCATTGTTAGCTTGTTCAACTGCCGGTATTCAATACACATCATGTGCGTCCCATCCTTCTTTTTCACGAACATGATCGATGCTCCCCACGGAGAACTGCTCGGATGGATAAAACCATTGTCTAGCAACTCCTGTAGTTGGGTACACAACTCATGCATCTCAGGTGGTGCTAGGAGATATGGTGCCTTTGCTATCAGAGCCGAACCAGACAGCAAATCAATCTAAAACTCAACCTGCCTCTCGGGAAGCACTCTCAACAACTCCTTGGGAAAAACATAAGGAAAGTGCCACGCAATAGGTACCTTTCTCAACTCTGACATGGCCTCAACTCGCGTATCTAAAACATAAGCCAAAAAACGATAACATCCTAGCTGCAGAAATCTCCTGTCCATCACAGTTGAACAGAGAGCTGGTCCATGCGAAGCTCTCTCACCAAAAATAACCAGTTCTCCCCCACTTAGGGTTCAAACACTCACCAACCGCCGCTCATAATCAATCACGACTCCATTAAGCCCCAACCAATCCATCTCAATGATCACTTTCAACCCCTCAACCGAATCGGTAGCAAGTCAATAGGAAACCTCTCACTAAACATATCCAAGACACACCCTCAGAAGACTCTCGAAGAACTCACGGTATAGTCATCTACAATCTCCACCTCTAGAAGAGAACTTATACTTCCCAGAGCATCTTGAAATTTGCTGTCGAGCGCAAGAGGCAGGAAGTATCGGGTAACCCCTGAATCAAACAAGACATGAGCAAACACACCGTTGAGCAAAAAGGTGCCTATACAATAGCATAAAAACAAAATCAAAAATAAAGGAAACCATAAAAGATAAGGCGAGAACACATACCAGTCACAACATCTGGCGCGACACGGGACTCGTCGCTGGTCAACTAGAAAGCCCTACTTTTCACTACAAGGGCCTCCGCCTTGCCCTGGCGGCCGTCGGTAATCGTCAAAGTGGCTGGCGCGGGCACCACCACTGTTCCTCCAGACAATGTCAGAAAATCGGCCTTTTTATGGCCGGTCTGATTGCAATGTAAACAAATCAGACCCTTCTTGATGGGTTTTGAGCATTCTAACACTTCGTAAGTGTACATGCAACCCTAATAACCTTGGATCTATGTTTGTCTAATAATCATGCAAAGTTGAATTCCAAGGTTATATTCCTATCTAGCATACATGGGGAACATTTTTAACTTGAATGAAAGATAGAATAACTTACCTTGTTGTTGATTATGATCCTTGAAACCTTGTGAGCCTAGCACCCCAAGTGTGATGCCTCAAATGCTTCACACAACACCAAATGCAAAGGAGTAAACTTTGAGAGAATCTTACACTTGCAAAATCGGCTCTAGCCCTCTTGTTTCTTAGTGTGTCCAATTTTGGTGGAGAATGGGTTTCTTATATAGTGTTGACACATCTAGGGTTACACCATGTAAACCCTAATGTGTCATGACTCTTCATTTCCATGACCCATGGGTTTGTAACTCCCATGGAGCATCCATGGAGCATCCTATGGGTGGAACCCAACTTGATAATCCATGGAGCCTCTTAGCCCACTATATAAGATATGGAAGATTTACATAATCTACCCATATATTTAATTAGTTATCTTTTGATCACTTAATTAATTCTAAATTAATTCTTGATCAAACTAATTAAGTAATATTATTAATATATTAGAACTTATAATATATTAATAAACCATAAGTGTTATTTCTCTCATTTTAGTTTATCCACTTGCATGGTGCCATGCAACCCAAATGGACCATGCCGGGTCGGGTCAAGTACATACCAGAAATAGTTATGGACTTAGACACCTTATCTAACACTTCTTGGGGCAATCCCTGCTCATGTGGCCCATTGGCCACAATTATATAATACCGAGCCTGCTGCCACAACTGGAACACAGTGCGGCTTGCCACAACTGGAACCATGGTCCCACCCGTGGTGACCTTTGGTGTGGGTATTGGAGTTCTTGGGCCTCTTGGACGGACCCATAGCTGCCTGAACCTGTTCCAACTTTCGCTTCTCTCAGAGCTCCAACTCAATCTCCCACCTGTGAGCCTTCTCGATCATGTCATCCAAGGTTTTACACCCTGAGAAACTCAGGAACTCCCTAGTGTCATCCCTCAGCATAACATGATATCTTGTCTTTCTCATCTCCTCGTCTGCAAAATACTGCGAAACGAGCAGTGCCCTCTCCCTAAATTTGGTGGTGATCTCCACCATAGTCCACGTGGTCTGGTGAAGATCTTGGAACCCCCTCGCCAGCTATTGCACATCTATAGTTGATGCAAACTCCCTCTGTAATCTCATAACAAAGTCCTCCCATGTAATCTCAACCACTCTCGTGGCCCTCATGGCTCAGGTAACCTCCTCCCGCTAGTCCCACTCCCTGTCCCTTATCAAGCAGGATGTTGAACCCACATTTCCCCCTCGGGGAAAAAGCTCGTTCGTTGAGCATTCTCCAAGTGATCGATCCTACGTCGGCTAGCGATGGGGTTGTTAATCCCAAAGAACTCGTCCGCTCCACATACCTTGAACTCCCAAATAGTGGGAGCTCGAGCCATGAACTGACCAGCAAAAATCTCGGCTCCAAATGACCTGAGCCGCTCCTCCATGAACTCCAAAATCCCCTCCTTGGCGGTACCGAAAATCACCGGGTAGTGTCAAGGATGTCGTGAGTAACCTCGAATATGATAAGCTCATGCAGCCTGTCACCAATTGGTTTAACACTTGAACCTGAACCTGAAACAGAACCCGAACCTGAACCTGAACCTTCGCGAGTAGTCATCACCATCCTCAAACTAAAAATACAACATAAAAGCAATCAATAAAAGATATTTGAGGGGACTCCTCGATACCAGCCTCCTTAGAGTCTCCAGATCTACGCTCTTCTCAGGTACAGGTCCTATGTTTCCAGTAGTACGGGCCCAATACTACCTTCCACACATAGTTGTACCATCCCCAAGGCCAATATTATTCCTCTAAGTTACCACCCTACAACCATAACAACATATGCTACACAACATACACATCATAAACTCTTCTAGCAACCCTCAACCTCTATCACTAGCAATACCAAAAACCTTATCCACATCGATGGTTGCCCTATGCATGCAAGTTGTACACAAAATAGGATCACATAGACTGTTGAATGAAGATTCTACCCTAAATCCGCAATCAAACAAGGAATAGGAAATCAGGCCAAACTGATCATTCAAGGGCTATATAGTCCTAATCATATACAACTTTGAAAGAATACATATAGCAAATAACTGTGCCGATATCAATTCCAAGTAATACATAGCATCATTCCTATCGGACTATAAGGCATCACACAACTCAGGCAATTCTATCATATGATTCTTGAAGGTATCCTTAACCTTAGTCTAGCATTCAGTTCACATATCAATCATACTAATCATGACATATAAGTATGGTAATTTTGGGGAAACACTTACTTGAGCTTGACTGATTGCACGCATTGCACTCCCCTCTTTCTTTATAGAATTTTTTTCAAAATTGTTAGTTCTTTTTATTTTGAAAATATTATCATTTCCTCACTTTGAGTTCTGACACACCCGGATGTGTACCCGAATCCCTCAAACCAAGGCTCTGATACCAACTTGTAACAGCCTAAAAACCAGGATTTAGTTTTAAATGAATACAAAATTTTCAATCGTCACATTGGTCCAAAACCATCAAATAATAATGTCAAATCAATAGAGTATAATATCAAAATACAGAAAAAGTGAGGTGTGAACATTGCGCCATAAAGTCGGGCCCTTCCATTTAGTACCGGAAGTACATGAAACCACAATGTATAAATTGTAGACAAAGCTTAGTGAGTTTCCCAATTATACCACATACAAAAAATATTTAAGTGGCATGGACTACCCCCATGGTCTTCTCCCATAATGTCGAGGGCCAAATCTCGGTCTTACATATGAGTGCCATGGGCTACCACCATGGTCTTTCCTTGCTATGCCGAGGGCCAAATCCCGATCTTACACACAAGTTCCATGGGCTACCCCCACGGTATTCCATACCATTATTAGAAATAAACAATATTTCACATCATAAAAAATAGGCCGGCATTGGTGCCTTCGACCCATGATCATGGTGAGAAAACTCACCTCAACTGCTGAAATCCCAGACAAATGCTTAGGTTGTTAAGCTGAATAAATTCCCGTGCTACCTAAACAATAAGGTCCCAAAAAAATTGGGTCAAAATCTGGACTAAGACTTACAACATAAGACTAATGTCCAAAGTCAGATGGGCAAACTAGACCTAAAGTCCAATAAAATTATAGGTCCCATCCAAGGATCAACTAAGGCCCACAAGGAGTTCAATAGTTGGAATACCCTATCAGCAAAACGTCCAAGGCCCAATCCCAGCAAACAGGCTAGTCAATTTGGGCCCAAAACACAAATCCACCTCATCTGGGTCGTACGCTCGGCGTACACAATGGTAAGTGTAGCGTACAACGTTGAAGTGGGAAAGCGCAACTAAGGAGGCAGTACATGCGGCGTACAGGAAGTACGCATGGCGTATGCGTCCCCCATGCAATCCATGCAAAGATGTCTTAATCACTAAAGTACAAATTACTAAAACTCAGATTTGGACCCTTTGAGACGATTATGGCCATAAAGTTGCAAACTTATGCCTTTGGGTGATACAAAGAGCCCAAACTGTAAAACCTAGCTTATCTCACCCAACCTACATTCTAACACATGAATGGGGCTCAACAAAGTTCAAGCTTGCATCTTTATGATACAAAACGACTAGAAACATCTGAAAATACAACTTGGAGGCTTAGGAGTAGCTCATACTCACCAAGATCTAAACTTTAGGGACAAAAGGGAAAGACTAGCCTCAAAATAGAACTTAATGAAACACAGCCCAAGTTTAGAGCTTTATACCTTCTAGTGGTGCAAGATGAAGAGGTGATGTTGGATCCAGAGTCTTAAAGGCAAAGCTTCCTTCATAAACAACCTTCTTCACAACCAAAAGCACCCATTGTTACTCCAAAAAGATCAAGATGCACTAGGGTTTACTAAGAGGGTCGAGAAATGGGATGGAGGTTGCGGTAGGGGAGGGTCTTCGGCCATAATGAGGTTTAAATAATGCACAAACCCTAATTCGTAGGGTTTTGGTATGAGCGACGTATGCCGTGTATATTGGAGTACGTGCAACATACTCATACAGAAACCTTTACACTAAGCGTACAAGGATGTACGCCCCGCATACACGAACAAGGCCAATTTCCAAGATTTTGATTTTGGGGAACTAATATGCAACAAAATCAAGCCTCAAGGGTTCAAAACCAAACCTGATAATTTTTGGATGTTACGATAGAGGTGGTCGAGGTAGAGAACAATATCCTTTAATCCAACATGGGTGTAATAGTCTAATAGCGAAAAATATTGCTTCTATTTCAACAAATTCAACTTATGTTGCTATATTAGGGGATCGATTATATGACGATTTTCAGAAATTTCGAAAAGAAAAAGGATTAATAATTCCCCTAATTATGCATAAACAGTACTTGAAGGAGACAATGTCGAAGAGGACCACAAAATATATTCAAAGCTCATATAAAGAAAAAAAAAATCTTCTTTTAGAAAATAAAGTTGCAATGTTATATTTTGAAAATAACAATGACCCATGGTTCTTGATGTCCAAATATCTAAATACATCATCTTTTATGGCATTTTCCTATAAACCAATAAATTATTATGAGCATATACTCATCTCTACAGGATCTGCAGATTTTTCCCATTTTAAGATAGGCAATAACACAACCTACAATTTTAGAAATGCAATTATCAAAAGGATAATTGTTCGATTAAGGTGTCTAAGATAATAACTAAATTTGTAGATTATTGAATTAGAAGTAATGTACTTTTTTTGGGTTGCCCTCAAAACTAGTAACTAATTAGAATGACAGTTGGAGATAGAGCATAATTTGTTAGTTTATTGAATAATAAACTAATTGGAAATTAAAATATATGATTTATTAATATATTATATGATTAATATATTAATTGGAAATAGTTATGATTAACTGATTAATTAGAATTGATTTGGATTTAATTCTAAGATTAATTAGCATTAATCATTCAAAGGACTCTTTGGTTTCCATGGGAGTTTCTTTAAGCAAGTATAAATAGGACACCATGTATGCCATATTTTCCATACACATATACTTGCTTTCATATAGCCAAATTTATGCTCTAGTATCCTCTCTCCTCCAGTCTTCTCGATACTAGACTTTTGGTTACAAGCCATTTGAGGCATCTATTCCTTTGGTGCTAGTTATCCAAGAACTAGAAGAAGGATTCTACTTTGATTATTTACAATAATAATCAAAAGGTATGTAACCCTAATTTTATGTATGAATTTTGATTTCATAGCCTCTCTCCTAGGGTTTTCTTGATATTCATAGTTAGTTGCTATCAATAAAGAAAACATAGATCCTTTCTAGGTTGTATGTGAACTTAAAGGTTTAAGTGTTTTTTCGTCACATGTATTTTTTTGTTTATAACCTAGAAAACCCATCAGTGGTATCAGATCCATAGGTTTTCTATTTGATTGTGCACTAAAATGAATTGATCAAAAGAAGGATAAAGGATTAGGAATAAATTTTGCATTATTTAAATTAATTGTTTAATTGGTAAATAATTATATAATCCATGAAATTAAATTATTTAATTAATTTTTTAATTGGAAAATAATATTATTTGAATATGTCTATTTATTTTTTTTAATTAAGATAAAAGATTAAATTATAATTTAGTTTAAAGTTAATTATTATTAATTGTTTAATTCGAAAAAATTAATTTTAAGCCCTCGTATAATAAAAAGTTTAAAAACACCTTATACGATATATATGATTAAAAGTTTAATGTATTATATGTATAAGACAAGTCAGTCAAATAGCTAGTACGGCTCATTCACGAATCCATACTGTAAGGGGGTAAAAGGAAGCGACCAATAAAATGACTGTTGAATGGGTGTCCACTCTCACCCACCACTCCCTTGTATCGTGGATGGTCGTTAGTCGAACGAATTTGATAGGACATAATCACTTAAAAGTATGATACTATAAACTAACTAAACCTTTTATAAATCCCACTCTAGTTACTTTAGAAAAAATGTGAAATTATATGACAATCCATGAAAACACACATTGTTTCCTTATGAGTCGTTAATGGAGCGTGTGTGGTTAACCAGCATACTAATTTGGGACTATAAAGGTGAAATAGTGAAACAACTAATGTTTATGGTTGTTGTTGGATCATGTGTCGTTAACCGGGACATTAATGCGAGATCATAAATCGATTGAGAGTGTTTGAGCGGGTTTTCATGGTTATTCACATCTTCATTGTGCTCTTCGGCGTTGCAGTCACAATTGGTAAGAGCATAATCGAGATTAAACATGTCATTGACAAGATTCAATGAATCTCAAAAGATCTAGGAGTTTCATGTGATGGAGATTGGTGAGATGACTCTACCTACCTAAAATACATTCGAATGTGATTACGACATCCCTCTTCAAAGGTTGAACTGAAAATATGGATCCTAGCCTTAAATTAATTATGGGTTAATAATTAAGGATTAAAATCAACTAACTTGAATTCTCTCTTATCCAAATATTAGATGTCAAATCAAGATAATAATGGTCTTCCTCGTTCTTATGGAAATGGTTTTCCTCAATCTTCTGGAGATGATCTTTCACTTTTCAAGCCAAGGTGAAAATGTATTCCCTTCCTTAGGAAATAATGGAACCAGACAATGTCTCTCATCAACTATTCCATGAAAGACCCAAACTTTCGTACTTGACAATTGTTACTCAAAAACATGCTACATGCATATTTATAAAACAATATCTTACATTGATAAAGTGATTACAAAGGATTGGATACAAACCGACTATGTTTTAATATTTTAGATAACTACCCAGGATATTGTAATTTTATACAAACATAAACCGAAATACAAAAGTAATAGTAAAAACTATTCTACATCTTCCGACAGTATATAACCATACTGGTTACTTATCTCCTGTAATTGTTAAACACTGAGAGGGGTAAGCGATGACGCTTAATGAGTTCAATAATAGGTACAATATAACATTATGCCATATATATACTTCAATATGGCAGAAGCAAAGAGGAACAAGGAACAACAAAGGCATATGTGAATCATGTGACAAACTTTCCATATCAATCAATGATTTGATTCAAAGATATACGATTAATGAGACATGACAATTTCTATACTTGATATACACTAATAAACCTTCGGCCCAAATGGCACAGAAGACATACACTTTCTAATTTAAACATTTCGGTAGATTTCATGCTTATAGCCCTGTCTAACCATCTGCCAATGCTATAGAATAGAAGTCATTCTCTTACGGAGACATGCTCTACATGGCCAGAGGCTACATATCAGTACCAATGTGAATCTAAGTCCTTTCACTGATCACATAAAGGTATTACTTTGCTATCATAAATAGCAGAAATAAAAATAACACGGGAAAATAACCCGGAATAATAACACTGAAAAGCACATAGCACATATAACACATAACATACAATTGTTCCTCTATATTGAACTCACCGTGAAATAACCGGCGGTTAAAATAGTAATTTGGGCAACACTTCGTTACTATATTTGACTTTCTTAAATGAAAACCGGGAGTTTTCTTGAAAACTGGGCCCTACGAGGGTTGGGCTTCAAACCGAAAAGATAAATTTCTCGGGGTCCTCGGGCACTTCAGGGTGTGTTTCGGGTGTTAAAAATAATATCGGGGCTTCGGGGGAAGTGGAATTAGCTAAAATATGGAATTAGGGGTGAAAATGAGCAATTTTCCAAAATTATCCGAGAAATCTCGCATGGATAAGGTCCGGAATAGGCCACGTCATCGGATCCTCGCATGCATGCCCCGTGTCCGCCTCATGTCCGAAGCATCTTAGTCACCGATGCGCTGTGCAACCGAGACTCCGACGCGTGCCCGGTGACTCCACGCATCCGAGGCGCTGGACCAGTCCGAAGCCGACGGGTGTTGCGCCGGTGTCTGAACCTCGCACCCTCCACCTGGCCTTCGCATCTGCTGCCGCGTGGAGCCTTCTCAGCGATCGATCTTCGGTCTCGCACCCTATAAAGGGGGGGCGGTTGCGAGATCTCCTGGGTAATTTTGGAAAATTGCCCATTTTCACCCCTAATTCCATATTTTAGCTAATTCCACTTCCCCCGAAGCCCCGATATTATTTTTAACACCCGAAACATGCCCCGAAGTGCCCAAATACCCCGAGAAATTTATCTTTTCGGTTTGAAGCCTAACCCTCGAAGGGCCCAGTTTTCAAGAAAACTCCCGGTTTTCATTTAACAAAGTCAATTATAGTAACGAAGTGCTGCCCAAATTACTATTTTAACCCCCGGTTATTTCACGGTGAGTTCAATATATAGGAACAATTGTATGTGATGTGTTATATGTGCTATGTGCTTTTCAGTGTTATTATTCCGGGTTATTTTCCCGTGTTATTTTTATTTCTGCTATTTATGATAGCAAAGAAATACCTTTGACCATGTGATCAGTGAAAGGACTTAGATTCAAATTGGTACTGGTATGTAGCCTCTGGCCACGTAGAGCATGTCTCCGTAAGAGAATGACTTCTATTCTATGGCATTTGCAGATGGTTAGACAGGGCTATAAGCCTGAAATCTACTGAAATGTTTAAATCAGAAAGTGTATGTCTTCTGTGCCATTTGGGCCGAAGCTTTATTGGTGTATATCAAGTATAGAAATTGTCATGTCTCATTGATCGTATACCTTTGAATCAAATCATTGATTGATATGGAAAGTTTGTCACATGATTCACATATGCCTTTGTTGTTCCTTGTTTCTCTTTGCTTCTGCCATATTGAAGTATATATATGGCATAACGTTATCTTGTACCTATTATTGAACTCACTAAGCGTCACAGCATACCCCTCTCAGTGTTTAACAATTGCAGGAGATAAGTAACCAGTATGGTTATGTACTGTCGGAAGATGTAGAATAGTTTTTACTATTAGTTTTTTATTTCGGTTTATGTTTGTATAAAATTACAATATCCTGGGTAGTTATGTAAAATATTAAAACATAGTCGGTTTGTATCCAATCCAATGTAATCACTTTATCAATGTAAGATATTGTTTTATAAATATGCATGTAGCATGTTTTTGAGTAACAATTGTCAAGTACGAAAGTTTGGGTTTTTCAATCATGGTATCAGAGCACTAGTTTAAGCAAAGTAAATATCACAGATTGGTATTTAGACTTAAACTGTCTAACGTTCAATATATGAACGGAGTCATTTGTAAGTATATGGATACAAACCATAGGAAAGACTTAAGTGGGGTATTAGGTAGTGATAAACCCTAGTATTCTAAAATATTAAGTTACTTAAAAGATTTTCAGAGAATTAGTTTAAGTGAACTAGGAATTTTGACAATTTCTAGACATAAACATAGATTGTTAAGGGGCGATGATACGATGTGTATCTAGTATACTTTAGGTTGAATACCTAAATGGACAAGCACTAGAATATTAGAGGAGAAATGCCTTATATTCTAATATGTGCTAAACGATAAATGGATATAGCATGCCTTAGGTTGCTTACTTATATTGCTATTACTTGAGAAAGTTTAAGGTATGTTGCCGACCTTGGTCTTGAAGTGAAATTCCTTTCGAATTAGGAGAAATATTAGGATATGCTAGATCGAGCTTATGCATAAAAGAATTCTAGAAGATGAATTTAGGAAATCCAAGATATGCTTGATAGAAACGCAAAATCCCCAGTTGAGTCTAGGAGAAATTGTCGTATGTACTTTTTTGAACACATTCATGTGTGATAAGTTCCTTTGTAAAAATTCTTGATATGGTGACTTGGGGAATGCGATACAATACTTGGGACGAGTATGAGTAGGTGTGAATAGTAGTAGAGGCCTATACTACTGGAAGCACAGGACTCACACTTGGATCAGGGAAACTCACAAGGTTACCAAGAAGCTAGTAATCGATTCTGTTTTTGTTCGAGTGTGTCATTACCTTCGTTTCGGTGATGACTAAGAAGATGATTTTCGTTCAGACCTAAATGGTCGTAAAGAATCGAGTCCGAATAATATAGATCTGTGAAGTGAATTGATTGGTTCAGAGAACCATGTCTCGTATAGTGACGAAATTTCAGTCAGAGAATTGAAGAAGGAGATGGTCATACGGAGAGAAAAATCCAAATAGTAGAAGATATGCTTTGTGCATATCTCTTGGAGTTAGTGCGCGTCAAGTGGAAACACCATCGAGGCCCAACTTATAATTAGGAAAATAAGAATGAGACAAGAGCAAAATATTCCAAGTCATTTTTATCGCTATGATTTCGGGGACGAAATCCGCAAAACGATGAGGTATTTGTAACATACACGTTTTGAAATCATGTTTTAAGTAAATAATATTATGAAATATTATGTGATATTGAGTATTGAGTTCTAAGAGATAGTTTTTACTGGAAATGAAGTAAAACTATGTTTAAAATCACTCGAAAAATATTGGAAGTCTTATGAGATTCCAATTAAAAGTTAAAATATCGAAATTTAACGAAAATATAAAATTTGAAATAAGTAAAATTTTATTATTCAAACTTGTAGATAATTTCATTAGAAGCATTTAGGCGAAAACCTCATCGAAATCCGAGTTATAACGAAGAAGTTATGACCAATCGAAGATCCGCGACAAAATCGGCACGACACCGAATGACGTAAAAAGTGAGTTTTTGATAAACTACTTTTTAGCCTTGGTGATCTAAATGAAAGTCGTAGTATTTGTGAAACTGAGAATTTTCATAAAAAAAACGTCCAAATCTGACTTCGTATGCTCGGAAATTGTGCCCAAATCTTCTAAAATCCATAACTTTCGCATACGGGCTCCGATTTTTATGTTCTTTATATGCATGCGTACGTAAAATTATGCTCTACAACTTTCGTTTAGACTTCATCGGCTAATTTTGAATTTATTTTTAATATTATTATTTTTAACAGACCGGGGCAGGAAAATCCGTTAAAAATTCATAACTTCTTCATCCGACGTCCGTTTTCATCTGTCTTTTTACCGTTGCACTACTATTGACGAGACATTCGATTCTCATTTAGATTGTTTTGGCTGAATATCGCTCGATCTTTATTTCGAGTTTTTAGTTATCTACTGCTATTCTGAAACTTGGAAAAATCATAACTTCGTCATACGAAGTCAGATTTGGACGTTCTTTTTATGAAAATTCTCGGTTTAACAAATACTACGACTTTCATTTACATCACCAAGGCTGAAAAGTAGTTTATCAAAAACTCACTTTTTACGCCATTCGGTGTCGTGCCGGTTTTGTCGCGAATCTTCGATTGGTCATAACTTCTCCGTTATAACTCGGATTTCGATGAGGTTTTCGCCTAAATGCTTCTAATGAAATTATCTACAACTTTGATTAATAAAATTTTACTTATTTCAAATTTTATATTTTCGTTAAATTTCGATATTTTAACTTTTAATTGGAATCTCATAAGAATTCCAATACTTTCCGAGTGATTCTAAACATAGTTTTACTTCATTTCTAGTAAAAACTATCTGTTAGAACTCAATACTCAATATCATATAATATTTCATAATATTATTTACTTAAAAAACGATTTCAAAACGTGTATTTTCATTCCACTTCCTCCTCCTCCTCCTCCTGTGACTCTCTCAACGTCACGAGTTGAAAGATGTGAAACAACTGAACCCCTATTGGCATGTAAACATGAAGATGGAAATTTTATGTGTGCTCACTTTCTGAAAATGAAGTCGTACATTGACAAATTGGATAGGATGGGTGTCGTATTTCCGAAGGAGAAATCCACTGATTTGGTTCTTATCTCGCTTCCTAAGTCGTATGGTCAGTTTGTTGAGAACTTTCATATGAGGAATCTTGATGTCACCCTAATAGATCTGACCCAAACGTTGGTGGTTATTGAGGCAAAAATGCTTAAGAACACATCTGAAGCATATATGCTTATAGGGTTGATTCCAAGGTTTCCAATGACACTGGCAATGGTGACATTGTTGATCCAGAAAATATTTCTCTTCCGAATGGAAAGGGGTCATCTAAGGTCAAACCATTTTGATCATACGGTTAAGAGAAAGGCATGTTCTAGGATCGTTACATGTATTAAACCCATAGAGTCCTTTTGT
Source organism: Lactuca virosa (assembly GCF_052849685.1). Lineage (NCBI taxonomy): Eukaryota > Viridiplantae > Streptophyta > Magnoliopsida > Asterales > Asteraceae > Lactuca > Lactuca virosa. The sequence continues at coordinate 176,358,684 of NC_136429.1, read as the reverse complement.
TTCTATTGCCAGTTGTAGGGACACTGGTTGCGAAGCTGACTAAAGTACATGAACGATCTCAGAGATGGTAAAGTCAATTCATATGACTCTACTTGAGGTACATCCAATATCTAACTCCATTGCTTTATACTTTCCTATTCTTAGAATCTTAATACATAATGTGATAATCACATTTTGATGGTATATCAAGATCTAAAATGAAGAAGGAAGCTTAAGTGAATTCAGCTAAATATGATTATGGGAAATGGACTTTGGTCATGTGATTTGATTGTCAGAATTTGGAGCTACTACTAAGGAGTTAGGATAATTTAATAGATTACTATTACTCTTCAGAAATGTCTAGAAAAATATTTTTCTCATTTTATGCATTGTAAGGACAAATTCCAATTTTCTTTTTAGCAATAAAAATGAAGTTTTGGTTAACATATTTTCCTTATCTTATTTCCTTGTAATGGCATTAATGAAAGTGTTGGTTATGTTTCTAACAATAGCAATATTAATTTTGGATTTGATTCTTATGATATTGCTTGTGGTAATATCATAATAAACCAAGTGAAAGGAAATATCATTACCAACTAGACTGATACTTGGAATCGTACAATTCGAATTGTATTATATATGATATTCTTGTTCATTGGAAAATTATGAGTTAAATCATTGTTCACATGTTTATGTGAGGCAAGTGAATGACCAATGGATCTAGTACATGTTGATATGTACTCTTCAAATCCACCACAAGGGACGATAACTCTATTCGTCATGATTTACTGATGTTTTAATGAATATGGTTTTTTTTATAAGATTAAACAAACTTCTAATACTTTTGAAAAGTTCAAAGAATAGCCGAACGAATAGAAGAATCTTTCAGGCAGAAGGATAAAAGATTCTCTAATCTGAAAAGAAAGGAGAATGCTTTAATATCATGTTTTATGATCGTCTTAATAATTGTGCAATTTTATCACAATAAATCCTCCAAGAACATCTTAGTGCAATTGTGTGACTAAGAAGAAGAATCAAACATTGTTATAAATGGTTCGATCATAAGCCGATACATACTTTGTTCCTAATCAAAGTTTTAGAGGCATGCTTTAGTAAATATAAATCATATCTTCAAACTCATTTCAAAACTAAGAAGGATAACAACACCTCGTAATATGTGGACTAATAATGTTTTCTTAATCTAGCACATTTGGAATTGGAATTGTGATGTTTTTGTTGATTGAAAAACAAGCTGAGACTTATTCTATAAAGTGTTTTCTTATTGGAAATTCGCACAAACTTTTGAATATTTGTTTTAGCTCGTCAATGAATCTTTCTTGAGAGAAAAACTCATTTATCAAGAAGTCAGTGTGAGTCTTATTGTTCTTCATAGTTTCAAGAGTCAACTGAGAATGATCCTTTTAGTTATCACTAGCACGCGACCTGAGGTTGATAATATATTGTGTTTGTTGACACGCTTTAATTTCTGTGCACTTCCAGTTGAGTTGGCAACCCCTATGAGTTCTATGTTTTTCATTTAACTGCAAAAGGCTAACCACATTGGTCAATGAAAGTACATTGATCAATATGGGTGAGTTGCTAACAACGTGGAAGCACGGGTGGGCTTTTGAGCTGCCATAAGGCAAGAAATTTAGATTAAGCGGAGTTCAGTCCATGAAGGAGAACTAAATGTGATTTGGTTTGTCCTAACCTTGTCTCATAACTATATATTGAAAAATAAAGTTCTACATGGATGGGAACATATGCACATTCGAATCTAGGTGACAAAAGGTTTCGCTCTAGTTCATGAAAATGATTACGAGGAAACACATTCGTTGATAGATTTTAAAGATCTCATAAAGATCAACACGGATATTGGTTGTGTTAGTTGTATTCTCAAATTCACAATATCATTACGGCATCCCTCTTCATATTTCGAATTGTGAGGAACGGCAAGGAATTGTTTAATCTTTCAGGAGATATGTTTATCACTTCTTCAAAGAGGTTGAACACATACATTATCCAGATAAAATGCATAAGATCAGCAAGCATAATTGGAGGCTTCACGAAGCATCGCGAAATAGGAATTTGTACTTCCATGAGAAATTCAAAAGGTATTGATTTCTAGAAGTCCAGTTGTGTGACACCAGTCAAAATTTGGTCAAAAATAAATTGATCAATAATCATAATTGGGATGAACCAAGTGGTAGAGTTAGTAACAAGGTTTCCAAAAACATAAAGAACACTGAAATCCGAGTTATAACGAAGAAGTTATGACCAATCGAAAATCCGCGATAAAACCGGCAAAACACTGTTCAATGTAAAAAGCGAATTTTCGATAAAAGGATTTTTAGCCTTAACAATCTAAATGAAAGTTGTATAATACGTTAAACCGAGAACGTTCATAAAAAGAACGTAAAAATCCCACTTCGTATGAGGAAGTTATGATTTTTCGAAGTTTCGGTGTAGCAGTAGACAGCTAAAAATTCGAAATATAAATCGATCGATATTTAGCCGACGCAATTTAAACGAGAATCGAAGGTCTCGTCAAAAGTAGCACAACGGTAAAAAGACAGACGAAAACGGACATCGGATGAAGAAGTTATGAATTTTTAACGGATTCCCGTCCCGGTCTGTTTAAAATAATAATATTTAAAAAATAAAGCCAAAATTAGCCGACAAGGTCTAAACGAAAGTCGCATATTATGATTTTACCTACGCATGCATATAAGGAACGCCAAAAACGGAGCTCGTATGCGAAAGTTATGATTTTCGCAAGTTTTGGCACAAAAATAAAGAAAAATAGGAAAAACCGGGCAATTTCGCATGCCACGTCACCCTCGCACGTGGCGGCTGCTGATTGGACCGAAGCCTTGTGTGGCACCTCCTGATTCGACCAACTCCGCGGTCCAATCCCACTCGGACAGCCTCACAGGAGACACACCGCACGCCCTCCTCTGACGCTCCTCGGACCCTCGTGCCCTCCTCCTATTGGACCGAAGCCTGGTCCAATCCGAAGCTGCCAGATCCGAACCGACACGTGTCTCTTTCCCTCTGCTTCGGATCCGAGGTTGCGGCCTAGATAAGGCATGCGAGCCTTCTCGGATGGAAGGCATTTTCCACCCCAAAATTTACCCTTTTTCACATTTTAACCCCGTAAACTTTCTCACGACCCCCCAAGGCAACGGTATCGTGTCTAAAGCCCGAAGCAAGCCCCGGAGCCCCAGAATTCTCGAGAAGTCATCCTCTCTCCTGTCGAAACTCTGCCCGGTTTGAGCCGGTTTTTCGTCAAACAAACTCTTTTCCGGGAAACGAAACGCTGCCCGAATCACCGCTTATCAAAGTGAGTTCATACCCCTATAATTTACCTTTTCAATGGTTTTTAAATGCTTTTTAAGGGGGGAATACAAGTTTAACACAATAATAAATTGTGTTAATAACTGTGTGTGAAATAATCACACAGAAAGTTTCCGTATGCTTTTAAGAAGTACCAAATACTTCCAAAATAACGTAAAGCCATGTTAAATTCTTTGAAAAATGTTTTATAAACTATTTCAAATTATAAATGCCAAAATCATGTTTATATATGTATAAATATATAAATAAGACTTAAAGGGCTTAAGACTAATGAATTATCTTATATCCTTTTCCTTGTTTGGATATGGAATTAAGGTTGTGTTATTTGTCCGAAGGTCGTTTCCTTCTTAATTATATATATATTATACATATATGAGTCTAAAAGGTTACTCCTTTTAGTATCATTACCTTTGTATCAGGCTGAGCAAATGTGGTATTCCATGAGAATTCATGCTAATCAGATAGAACATATAAATTATAATAGGTATAATTTATGATTCAAAACTAAATATACAAGTATGATTCACGACTGTATACTTTCCAAGTAAATTACCAAAATTCATTCAACTATACCAAGATATGTATAATACCTTTAATATACAAACAACATATTAAAGAAGTAAAGATACATCATACCTGGTTTGCATTAGCAAAGGTACTATACAGAGTACCCGAGTTAGCAAACACGTGGTAATGTCGGGTTTGCATTAGCAAAGGTACTATACAGAGTGTCCGAGTTAGCAAACACGAGGTAATAATACATCCTGCCGGGTTTGCATTAGCAAAGGTACTATACAGAGTACCCGGGATAGCCAACACGAGGTAATAATACATTTTCCCGGGTTTGCATTAGCAAAGGTACTATACAGAGTACCCGAGTTAGCAAACACGAGGTAATAATTCATGATTCAAGTATACTAGAATACACTGTTTTACAAGAAACCAGGGTTTTGATTCAAAACAAATCAAGGGTTTACACTTATCAAATACATGTTAGAAATTCTAATTCAAGAACACACTGTCAATCATTATTTCAGAATGATTGGGATTTTCATAAATAATACACATGTAACGTTTATATGCTTTTTATGAGACACTAAGTTCAAATTGTTTAATTCATTTTAGACAACATAGGAAAAGCCCTGAAATTATAACCAGAATCTCCAGTCGGGGATCGAAACAAGTGTGTGTAGATCTATATCGGGATTGACAACCCCGCACTCAGGCTGCTAGCTACAGTCAACTTTATAAGCCTATGAGTGAGAATTGTTATCACCAGTTTAAACGCCCACAAAGCGTTTGTTTCAGGCCATCCGTCATAGTATGGTTATACTAACTCATTAAAAAGATATTAACAATACGTTAGTGTATAAACAACTAAACGAAAGTACACCTTCAAAGTACCAGTTTAAGGAATACAAAATACAATGGTTCAATACAGTTTTCAATAACAGTTGGTGGAGCCAGGCACACTCTCAGTTACAAGTTTTCATAAAGGAATACAAATACAAAACATGAATACAAAGAGAACGGTTTATGGGATTAAACCACTTTTACAAATAGGAATCTAGTCAGTTACTATCAGTAAACTAGTATAACATAAAGGACCTTTAGTGGTTAATTCTATAATTCCTTAGTTGCTACGCCATAGTTATACATAAGTAATATCCGATTGACTGTGAAATGTGTGACTTCCGCCTTACTTCCTGTTCCTTGTTTGGTTGTGGGCTTAGGGCAGATACACCCATTTGACTGTCCATTCGATATTGGGTTATATATAATCAGTATAAACTAAGTAATTACAGAGGGAAACTATTGAGGTTATTAGTTAATCACCTCAGGAAATGTAGGATTTCCTGGAGAAACCAGTGAACTTATCCAAAGAACATAGGGTATACTTAACAGAACTAAAATACTTATGAACTCACCACCTTAAATGCTGATCTACTCTTTTCAAATAACTTGTATTCTCAGGAATCCAGTAGACAGGTACACTCCTGAAGCTTTTGAGAAGACTACCTAGTACCGTACCGCGACTCTTGTCTTCTACTGTACCTACTTTAGTGTTTGAATATGTAATGTTTGAACACTTATGTAAACTTATACTTATTAATGCAATGGTTGTTTGTACTTTGATTACTATATTGCATGTGTTGTGATACTTACCTAAAGTCCTCCGCCCCCGAACGTTTCCGCCGTTCTGGTTTGGGGGTGCGACAGATTGGTATCAGAACAGTGTTTATAGTGAACTCAGTATATCAGTCATAAAAGATATACAACTATAAACCCATTGGGATAAAAAAAACTCTGACCAAGAGTTATACTTTAAAAATATATCAATATTTTATAAAAGTATAAGTACATGCAGAGTATATATACCAGAATGAGTATCACAAGAAGAACAAAACTAAAGTATTTGGATGTTGGACATTGCAGTTAAACCTAGACAATAACGTAATCATATCTAGGATCAATATAGCCTGATCAACTATATTCATCCGAGATATGACCAACATGTGTCTGGGGAGTGATTGTAGTGTTGCAACTGGTCTAAAACTTACCTAAGTACCAGAAGAATTCTAGAACCAAACATAAAGACTAAAATACGATGGGAGTATTTTAGGATGCTATAACAAGAAAACTGAAAATTTGTCAAGTTCTTATATCTAGAAGTCCAAGAATCAAACTCATAGCTAAAATAACATGGAGGTATTTTACATACCTTTGGGGAAATGTTAAAAAGATCTTTACTGATAAGACTATAATTACTAAGTGGATACATTAAGGTTATATATAGCCGAGATTTTATAGACTTAGAATATGTGATTTTCACTCTACTTCCTTTTCCTTGTTTGGATGTGGTTTTAGAGTAGGATTACTTATTCAAAGGTCTATTTGATCTGGATTATATATAATCGGTACACACCATGTGTAATGCCCGTGTTTCTAGGCTAGGCATTAATATTGACATGATAGTCTAGGTTAACCTTTGTGACTCATTTTGAAGAAATGAAAAGGAATTATGTGCATATTATGTGAAAATTATGTGTTTTATGCTTAATTAATTAAGATTAAAAATGAGTGTCGAAAATAAATATTAGATAAAGCCGATATTTATTAAGAAAGTTGTAGTGGTCGTGACAAGGATTACGGATATATAAAGAATGCCGAAATCCGAGTTATAACGAAGAAGTTATGACCTGTCGAAGTTTCGCGACAAACCGGCACGGTGCCGAATGTCGTAAAAAGTGAGTTTTTGATAAACTACTTTTTAGCTTTAGTGATCTAAATGAAAGTCGTAGTATTCGTTAAACCGAGAAGTTCGATAAAAAGAACGCCAAAATCTGACTTCGTATGAGGAAGTTATGATTTTTCGAAGTTTCAGCTTAGCAGTAGACAACTAAAAACTCGAATTTTAGATCGAGTGATTTTTAGCCGACACAACCTAAACGAGAATCGAAGGTCTCGTAAATAGTAGCACAACGGTAAAAAGTCTGACAAAAACGGACGTCGGATGAAAAAGTTATGAATTTTTAACGGATTTCCTGTCCCGGTCTGTTAATAATAATAATATAAAAATTAAATTCAAAATTAGCCGACGAAGTCTAAATGGAAGTTGTAGAGCCTAGTTTTACCTACGCGTGCATATAAAGAACGTGAAAAACGGAGTTCGTATACGAAAGTTATGGATTTTAGAAGTTTTGGCGCAAAAATCGAGAAATTATTTTAAAATCCGAGAAAATTCGCATAGGCCACGTGATCCTCGCATGCTTGGCTCGTGCCCGACTCGCGTGTCGCTTGCTGATTCGACCGAGGGTGCGGTCCAATAGGCTTCCGACGCGCATCGCTGCTGATGCCCCATGTCCGAGGAGCTGGCCCAATCCGAAGCCGGTACGTAGCCTCCTCGCATCCGAGCCTCGCCGAAGCTGCCACCTGGTCTGAACCTCGCAGCCATCAGCCTTCCCTCCGGATCTGAGGCTCGCATCTCCTGCCGCATGGAGCTTCCTCAGCCATTGATCTTCGGTCTCGCAGCCTATAAATAGGAGGGTGCGAGACCTCCCGGGTATACTTTGAAAATTTGTCATTTTTAGCCATTTTTTCAATATTTCTTTCATTTCAACTTTCCTCGAAGCCCCGATATCAATTATAACCCCCAGAATACGCCCCGAAGTGCCCGACAAGCCCGGATAATTTATCTTTTCAGTTTCGAAGCCCGACCCTCGCAGAGCCCGGTTTCTCAATAAAACTCCCGGTTTTATTAGAAACGATCGTTTTAGGAAACGAATTGCTGCCCGATTTTCATTAAATCAGGTGAGTGTGTAGTCACTTTCATCTTACACATAGATATGAAGTATTTTATATAAAATACATGCTATGTATATATATGTTGTTTGTTTATTCGAGATGGGTGTTGAATGAATGTTTTATACATGTTTAAAATGATTTAAAATGTATATATATTTTATCTTCCAATATGTTGGGTAAACACATGGGTAGATAAAGTATGAGGGATAGAAGTACAGTATAGATGTACGTTGGTAGCTATGAATTTAGCACAGTATAGATGTACGTTGGTAGTTACGGATTTAGTATGTTGGCAGCTATGGACTTATTGCCTGTTGTATAAACCTTGGCGACGATGTGACTTCGTGCCTATTTGACATAAATTGTTGAAGGAAAACAATGTTGTCACCCCGGTGTTTGTTTTATTTGACATAAATTGTTGAGGGAAAGCAATGTTGTCATCCAGGTGTTTGTTTTATTTGACATAAATTGCTGAGGGAAAGCAATGTTGTCACCATACTGATTGCTTTATGTCAGGTGGTCTTATTTGACATAAATTGCTGAAGAAAGCAATGTTGTCACCTATTTTGGTTGTTTATTTGACATAAATTGCTAAGGGAAAAGCAATGTTGTCACCCCGGTGTTTACCTTATTTGACATAAATTGCTGAAGAAAGCAATGTTGTCATCTTATTGGTCGTTTTGTGTTAGGTTGTCTTGTTTGACATAAATTGCTGAGGAAAGCAATGTTGTCACCATGTGAGTTTCCTTATTTGACATAATTACCGAGGAACCCCCGAAGCAAAGTTGTCACCCCTAATGAAAATCCTTAGGCTAGGTCCCTTGTGATAGTTGTTTTAGGGACGTAAGGTGAGGATAACGGGAATGGGTAATTAGGGTTGTTTTTGGTTGCTGAAATTAATAAAGTATTTGTTGATTGATAAACTTAAAGAGTTTATTATTTATTGTGGGTTGAAAACCATATATGCTCACCAGGCTTCCAAGCCTGACCCACTCAGCTTTTTATATTACAGGTAGTGGATCCCGAGCATAGTCGGATGATGATGATGAGTGATTTTTGGATTCTAGGCCAGTAGTTATAAATGACTGTTGTAAGGCTTATAATGTCTTGTTTATGCTTTTGTTCTATATCGGAACATGACATCCCGAGGTTTTGATATAAAAAGGAGATTATATATTTCTTAAAGAAAGGTTTTGACAAACTTTTATCATGTTTTGTTTTGGGGACCAATTCCGCAACATCTTTTAAAAAGATTTCTCTGATTTTATTTCAAAGAGCATAAATTAAATCGGTCTTTTCTGGCCTAGAAATTGGGGGATGTCATAGTTGGTATCAGAGCATTAGTTTAAGCGAATTAGGAATTTGTAGGATTTTAGACTTAAAATGCCCTTATGTGCTAAATGTTATATGTTTGCCATATATGCCATTATTTGTTCGGATCTATGGTCTGTTGTCGACCAGATCTGGAAACCTTATGTGTGTAGGATTCTAAGCGTATGATTACGAGATTAAAACTAACATGTAAACATTTCGGAGTGATAAGGGAATTGACATGTCTAACAAGGTTAAAGACCTAAATTCGCCTTATTCGGTATATAGATTATAATGGCAAGAACCCGAAGTTTAGCTGGAAATGTAAACAGAAACCAACAACCTCAACCCCAAGTGGTGGAACAGATGACTATAGTAGGAGCTGCACCAAAACCCATCACTATGGCTGGAGTACGAACTATGATTCAGACCATGTTGGCTGAACAAAGGGAGGAGTTGAGGCAAATGTTGCTGAACAACAGGGATGAACCTTCAGTTCCTGTTGAACGACGTGAACTAAATGACGATCAATCTGAAGAAGGGAACAACAGCAGATCGGTTGGTCATAATGAACCGCTTGTGGTTGGGAGGACTAACCACGAGGGTAGAGTGGAGAGAAATGGGTGCAAGTATAAGGACTTTATGATTTGCAAGCCATCGACCTTCACTGGAAAAGAAGATCCTGTCGGAGTAATGGACTGGATCTCGGAAATAGAGTTGGCTTTCATGACTTGTGATTGCCAAGGCAAGTTACAAACCACCTTTGCAGTACGTCAGTTCAGGGGTAGTGCTGCTCGTTGGTGGAATACATTGAGGAAAACCCTAAACCCTAATGAGCCACTGCAAATGACTTGGGCATAGTTCTTGGTGCACTTTAAGCACAAGTACTGCTCGGCCCAAAACATGCTTGAGTTAGAAAACCAATTTCTAACGTTGAAGAAGGGGAGTATGACCGTTGATGAATATACGAATAACTACACTGACAAAATGGAGTTTGCTTTGCGTATTGTCCCAAATGAGCTGGCGAAAATTGACAGGTACGCCAAGGGACTTCCATGGGAGTATGCGGTGCCAATACGTCAGGCACATACTTTGGAGGCAGCTATCTGGGCTGCCAAGTCTGTTGAAGATATGATTAAAGGGAGAACCGCCAGCAAGTTTGAAGTTGGCGAGAAAAGAAAGTTTGAAAAGACTTTAGGGTCCAACGAGAAAGGAAAGTTCTCGAAGGCTGGAGGAGGAGAAGGCGAAGCAAAATGGTGCGAGAAGTGGAAAAAGAAGCACTTCGGGAAATGTAGCGAAGAGGTGACCTGCTACAAGTGTGGAAAGATTGGGCATTATGCCAACGAGTGTCCGTCCAACAAGAGGATGTGCTATCGATGCAACGAGGAAAGGCACATTTCGAAAGACTGCCCAAAGAAGAAAGAGGTAGCAATGCCCAATGTTCCACCAAAACCAAAACCAAAGGCATTCCAAATGATTCTTAATGAGGCAGATGGAAATACAAGGGATCAGGAGTAAGGACCTTATATTCCCAAAGCTAAGATATAAAGTAGCAATGCAGTTAGTAACTTGTGGTGTAGCCTATTAGAGGCGTAGTATACGATAAACTCAAACCTCTGTGTAATTATTTTAAGAAATAATATAAACCCTGGTTTTGTCATCTGATGAATTGAATGACTTTGTGAAAATTCTTGTATGGTGACTTGGAGAACTGCGAGACAATACTTGGGACGAGTAGGAGTAGGTGTGAATGGTAGTAGAGGCCTATACTACCGGAAGCACAGGACTCGTACTTGGATCAAGGAAAGTCACAAGGTTACCAAAAAGCTAGAAATTGATCCCGTTATTGTTCGAGTACTTCATTACCTTCGTTTCGGTAATGACTAAGAAGATGATTGTTATTCTAACCCTAGAGGTCATATCAAATTGAGTCCGACTACGATGAGTTTGTTGCATGGTTCAGAGAACCAAGTTCGATGTAGTAGTTGACTTAAGCCGAATTGAAGTAAAGGATGTTAGCAGCTCAAGATCGTCAAAAGAGCTATGCTGACAAGAAAAGACAACCGATATCATTCGAAGTTGGAGTCCGGTTTTACTTAAAGTCTCGCCATGGAAGGGACTTATAAGATTTGGTAGAAGGGGAAAGTTGAGTCCATGATTTATTGGACCATTTAAAGTTCTTCAGATGATTGGGAATCAAGCTTACAAGCTAGAATTACCGGAAGAACTGGCGGGTATTCATAACACCTTTTGTGTGTGTTATTTGAAGAAGTTCACGGGAGATGTGGCCGACATAATTCCCATTTCAAGGTTGGATGAAAACAAGAGGTTAATTGAAGAACCTGAGGCAATCGTTGACCGTAAGACTAAGGAGTTGTGACGCCAGATGGTCGATTTAGTGCTTATGTATTGGAAACATACGAATGGGCCAAATCTCACCTGGGAAAAAAATGGACAGTGACATGATGAGTCGCTATCCGTATTTGTTTGCTGATGTGTGATTCCGGGGACGGAATCATTCTAAGGGGGAGAGAATTGTAATGCCCGTGTATCTACGCTAGGCATTAATATTGACATGATAGTCTAGGTTAACCTTTGTGACTCATTTTGAAGAAATGAAAAGGAATTATGTGAATATTATGTTAAAATTATGTGTTTTATGCTTAATTAATTAAGATTAAAAATGAGCGTCGAAAATAAATATTAGATAAAGCCGATATTTATTAAGAAAGTTTTAGTGGTCGTGACAAGGATTACAGATATATAAAGAATACCGAAATCCGAGTTATAACGAAGAAGTTATGACCTGTCGAAGTTTCGCGACAAACCGGCACGGTGCCGAATGTCGTAAAAAGTGAGTTTTTGATAAACTACTTTTTAGCCTTAGTGATCTAAATGAAAGTCGTAGTATTCGTTAAACCGAGAAGTTCGATAAAAAGAACGCCAAAATCTGACTTCGTATGAGGAAGTTATGATTTTTCGAAATTTCAGCTTAGCAGTAGACATCTAAAAACTCGAATTTTAGATCGAATGATTTTTAGCCGACACAACCTAAACGAGAATCGAAGGTCTCGTAAATAGTAGCACAACGGTAAAAAGGTCTGACAAAAACGGACGTCGGATGAAGAAGTTATGAATTTTTAACGGATTTCCTGTCCCGGTCTGTTAAAAATAATAATATAAAAATTAAATTCAATATTAGCCGACGAAGTTTAAACGGAAGTTGTAGAGCGTAATTTTACCTACGCGTATGCGAAAGTTATGGATTTTAGAAGTTTTGGCGCGAAAATCGAGAAATTATTTTAAAATCCGAGAAAATTCGCATAGGCCACGTAATCCTCGCATGCTTGGCTCGTGCCCGACGCGCGTGTCGCATGCTGATTTGACCGAGGGTGCGGTCCAACAGGCTTCCGACGCGCATCGTTGCTGATGCCCCGTGTCCGAGGTGCTGGCCCAATCCGAACCCCGCAGCCAGGAGCCTTCCCTCCGGATCCGAGGCTCGCATCTGCTGCCGCGTGGAGCTTCCTCAGCCATTGATCTTCAGTCTCGCAGCCTATAAATAGGAGGGTGCGAGACCTCCCGGGTATACTTTGAAAATTTGTCATTTTTAGCCCTTTTTTCAATATTTCTTTCATTTCAACTTCCCTCGAAGCCCCGATATCAATTATAACCCCCGGAAGACGCCCCGAAGTGCCCGAGAAGCCCGGAAAATTTATCTTTTCGGTTTCGAAGCCCGACCCTCGCAGAGCCCGGTTTCTCAATAAAACTCCCGGTTTTATTAGAAACGATCATTTTAGGAAACGAATTGCTGCCCGATTTTCATTAAATCAGGTGAGTGTGTAGTCACTTTCATCTTACACATAGATATGAAATATTTTATATAAAATACATGCTATGTGTATATATGTTGTTTGTTTATTCGAGATGGGTGTTGAATGAATGTTTTATACATGTTTAAAATGATTTAAAATATTTATAGTTTATCTTCAAATATGTTGGGTAAAACATGGGTAGATAAAGTATGAGCGATAGAAGTACAGTATAAATGTACGTTGGTAGCTATGAATTTAGTACAGTATAGATGTACGTTGGTAGCTACGGATTTTGTATGTTGGCAGCTATGGACTTAGTGTTTGTTGTATAAACCTTGGCGACGATGTGACTTCGTGCCTATTTGACATAAATTGTTGAAGGAAAACAATGTTGTCACCCCGGTGTTTGTTTTATTTGACATAAATTGCTGAGGGAAAGCAATGTTGTCATCCAGGTGTTTGTTTTATTTGACATAAATTGCTGAGGGAAAGCAATGTTGTCACCATACTGATTGCTTTATGTCAGGTGGTCTTATTTGACATAAATTGCTGAAGAAAGCAATGTTGTCACCTATTTTGGTTGTTTATTTGACATAAATTGCTAAGGGAAAAGCAATGTTGTCACCCCGGTGTTTACCTTATTTGACATAAATTGCTGAAGAAAGCAATGTTGTCACCTTATTGGTCGTTTTGTGTTAGGTTGTCTTGTTTGACATAAATTGCTGAGGAAAGCAGTGTTGTCACCATGTAGGTTGCCTTATTTGACATAATTACTGAGGAACCCCCGAAGCAAAGTTTTCACCCCTAATGAAAATCCTTAGGCTAGGTCCCTTGTGATAGTTGTTTTAGGGCCGTAAGGTGAGGATAACGGGAATGGGTAACTAGGGTTGTTTTTGGTTGCTGAAATTAATAAAGTATTTGTTGATTGATAAACTTAAAGAGTTTATTATTTATTGTGGGTTGAAAACCCTATATGCTCACCAGGGTTCCAAGCCTGACCCACTCAGCTTTTTATATTACAGGTAGTGGACCCCGAGCATAGTCGGATGAGGATGATGAGTGATGTTTGGATTCTAGGCCAATAGTTATAAATGACTGTTGTAAGGCTTATAATGTCTTGTTTATGCTTTTGTTCTATATCGGAACATGACATCCCTAGGTTTTGATATAAAAAGGAGATTATATATTTCTTAAAGAAAGGTTTTGACAAACTTTTATCATGTTTTGTTTTGGGGACCAATTCCACAACATCTTTTAAAAAGATTTCTCTGATTTTATTTCAAAGAGCATAAATTAAATCGGTATTTTCTGGCCGAGAAATTGGGCGATGTCACACCATGTGATTATAGGAGGACCAGGAAGGATCACCTTCGTAAAAATTCAAATTTTCTCGTAGATTCTTTAGACATTCCCATTCTCGTATAAACCCGTTAGATAAACATAGTTACTCCAACAATCAATAGAAGAGTCAAGGAGGATCCAACATGATTTCATTAGGGGAATTCCAAGAAAGAAACATAGGAGAAGTAAACAAACTATAGGAATCATTTAGTGCCCTTACCTTATTAAGGACACCAATAAGAGATTCACATGAACTTCCGAGATTCAAAATCTTCATTACGAAGTAATGGGGACCAGTGTCAGAATCGGAAGTAAGACAGCTCGGGAATTCAATATACCTATTGAGGAGAAGGACAACCTATAGATACCAGGAGGAAACAAATCATTACCACTCAGAATAGAACAAAGAACAAAAGAAAAGCACATGTGATTCATGTGAAGTGTTCAAGCACCTTTTCATCTAAGTAATAACTAGTAAATCGGTTCAACCTAGTGAGTTAGTGATTTCATTACTCACATTAGGTTTTGAGCTTATCCTCTTTTCCAGTCACAACTAATAACAATAACTCAGATCACGGAATCTTAATTGATAATGATTACTTCACAAATTCATAAGTCTATTTTATGCAGACACTGTTATGAATTATTTTCGAATATTTTCGAAAATTGGGAAACGATATCCACCAAATGAAGGTAACTTAGTTCGGATGATACTCGGTTCCTAACCATTCTAGAAACTTATTTCTATTCCTTACCAGGACTGTATCATAGGGATGCAGGTCGAATCATTCAGAACAATATAACAAAACGAAAGATTTATACATAGATACAAATAGTTAGAATACATCTAGAGACAACTATCGTTGCTCATGAGCTCATTTTCTTATCATGTAACAGAATCGTGTCTTCAAGGAAATATAACCAACCCACCAGCGAAACAACAATCCTTCAGATAGATGCGGCCACGTTTCAAGCTGCGGTCACAGTAGCTGTAACGGCTGTCATGGCACACCTTAATGCTAACCATGCAAATGTTAGTAGTAATGCTATCGGTAACCCCGATCGTAGTGATGGCCAAGTACAGCAACGAGCACCTACTTGTAAGAACACCTTGAACCTTAAGCCTAATATCCTTAAACGAAAGTTCAAGAACAAGAAAGGGATTTGTTCAACTCAAGAACCTAACAGAGGGCAACGAACTAGGGCAGTCAATACCCCCATCAGCCCTGTTATTCTAGCACCGACTAAGCCATATTTAGGAAACCTCCCACGCTGCAGCAAGTGCAACAACCATCATCATGGAGTTTGTCATAAGCTGCATTGCAATAGACGCAACTTGAAGAGGCATACCACCCGCTTCTGTAGAACTCTGGTTGAGTTCATCACTTCAACTGCCAATGTTGGAACCATTCCCATATGTTACCTTTGTGGTGAAATAGGACATTACAAGAGGGATTGTCCAATAGAGAAGAACGACGGGGGAGCAGGAGGAATTTGACCCCAATACATGGAGAAGTATCAAAGTACCCTCCTATATTTTGGTACGCTTCCAAACCCCGATAACTAGCTATAATTATGATTACTCTTCCGTTCAAATTAAATCACAACAATTATATAAAAATTGAAACCCTAACAGGTAAGCTATGATGACTTAGTATATACATAGGGGTCATTTATAATTAAGATTTGTAGACATAGAGTGAGTAATCCCGCCTCATTTCCTGTTCCTTGTTTAGTTGTGGATTTAGGGCAGGGTTGCTCAGTCAAAGGTCTTACCAATCTTAATTATACATGACTTGTATACACCAAGCGATTAGAGAGAGACCTAGTAAGGATCGTTTTATGAAAGTTCATAATTTCAAATTATCAGAACTCTCGTATTGGTTGTACCCGCCAATTTCGAATCAAAAAGGGGTTCGTAGTGATAATAACAGAATAAAACCAGAAGCGCGAAAAACTTAGGTACATAGGATATCATTCTAATAATCATTCGTCCCAGGATGACTTAATACCTATTTCATCGAGAAAATTCTGACATCCTCATTCGACATGGTTTGGCATGGCCCTTACCATGTGAAAATTCTTATGCTGTATAAGGGAATTTTTTCCTTAATCAGCCGTAATATGAAATTCTTTCAATCCATAACACAAAACCCTTAAGTTGACTCTCATTACAAAACTTCAGAAGTACCCATGCGAAGAGTACCACACCATTCTAGCCTACTCAGTAGACTGGAAACTTCAAACGAAAAGCACCGAAGTAGTCATAGAAGTCAGTAACTACCGAAGTACCTCAATAGATCTCATAGGAAAATCATTGTACCGCATGTCAAGTTCAAGAATAGAGACTAAGAACTCATTAAGTTAATCTATCGCTGCTAAGTGTATACACGAGAGTGGTATATAAGTTACACTTAACAAATTAAGGATGTGTGATTGCGCCCTATCTCCTGTTCCTTGTTTGGTTGTGGACCTGGGGCAGAGTCACCCATCCGAACATGGTGGATGAGCCAAGTATGAGTCTGATCATGAACTTCGGAGAAAAAGCCTGCATCATGTATTCTACTAGGTGGAATTCAACATGAGACCACGACGATGGGTCGAGCTACTAAATGACTATGAATTTGAAAATTCGTTATCATCTCGACAAATCCTATATAGTAGCTGACACCCTAAGTCGGAAACAGTACCCAGGTCATAGTGCCAATCATGGACTATGATAACCCTTTCAAATCTCTCCACACAAAGTAAGGAGGCTCAACAGGAAGCCAATATCTGTTATCTCCACTGAGATAATAGAATCATCTCCCAGTTCAGGCAGACACTCAAAAATCTCTAGGAACCAGAGTAGTCATGATTCTATGTGATCGACTATGGTAAAGAATGGGATATCCATTCACCAATTAGTTGAGTCCTTTAACACGCTAGCATTCAAGTTGCTCCATTCGAAACCTTCTGTGGTCACATGTGCGGATTATATCTGCACTGGACTAAAGTAGGTAATACGCAACTAGCTAGAGATCCAATTTCCACACAGCACCCTCGTTGATCTGGAATTCATCCGAGAAACTACCAAAGACAGAATACGAATAAGGAAGCGCCATAAAGCTTCTAGAGTTAATCAGAGAAGCTACGGCTTCGATAAAAGAAAACCCTTGGAATTGCAGGATTGATGACCTTGTCATATGAAGGTCTCACTCAGGAAGGACAAGATGCGCTTGAGAAAGCGTGAAATACAAAACTCAAAGTACATAGGACCATTTGAGGTTCTTACCAGAATCGGTCTTGTACTTTTAAACTTAAACTACCACCAAAAACTTAATAACATTCATCCCATATTTCACATATCTAATCTAAAGAGGTGTCTATCCGATAAAACACTTGTTATTTCACTCAATGAAATCAAGTTAAATAAAAGTCTACACTCTTTAGAAGAACCAATAAAAACCATGGATAGGGAATTCTAAAGAACCACGCTAAGTCTTATCCCGTTAGTGAAGGTTCTCTGGATTACAAACCAGGGACCTGAATTCACTTGGGAAGGGAAGATTAGACCTAGTCCATGAGTATCACTTTAGATTTAATTTCGGGACGAAATTCCCTCTAGCGGGGGGATAATGTTAACCCAGTCAAATTTTGGTCAAAAATAAATTGATCAATAATTGTAATTGGGATGAACCAAGTGGTAGAGTTTGTAACAAGGTTTCCAAAAACATAGAGAACATTGAAATCCGAGTTATAACGAAGAAGTTATGACCAATCGAAAATCCGCGATAAAACCGGCAAAACACTGTTCAGTGTAAAAAGCGAATTTTCGATAAAATCCTCGGACCCTCGTGCCCTCCTCCTATTGGACCAAAGCCTGGTCCAATCCGAAGCTGCCAGATCCGAACCGACTGTCCGAACCGAAGCCTCGCGAAGCCACCTGTCCGAGCCAAACCTCCATTTCGCCACCTGTCCGAGACACGTGTCTCCTTCCCTCTGCTCCGGATCCGAGGCTGCGGCCTATATAAGGCATTCGAGCCTTCTCGGATGGAAGGCATTTTTCACCCCAAAACTTACCCTTTTTCACATTTTAACCTCGTAAACTTTCTCACAACCCCCCAAGGCCCCGGTATCGTGTCTAAAGCCCGAAGCAAGCCCCGGAGCCCCAGAATTCTCGAGAAGTCATCCTCTCTCCTGTCGAAACTCTGCCCAGTTTGAGCCAGTTTTTCGTCAAACAAACTCTTTTCCAGGAAACGAAACGCTGCCCGAATCACCGCTTATCAAAGTGAGTTCATACCCCTATAATTTACCTTTTCAATGGTTTTTAAATGCTTTTTAGGGGGGTATACAAGTTTAACACAATAATAAATTGTGTTAATAACTGTGTGTGATAATAATCACACAGAAAGTTCCCGTATGCTTTTAAGAATTACCAAATACTTCCAAAATAACGTAAAGCCATGTTAAATTCTTTGAAAAATGTTTTATAAACTATTTCAAATTATAAATGCCAATATATGTATAAATATATAAATAAGAATTGAAGGGCTTAGGACTAATGAATTATCTTATATCCTTTTCCTTGTTTGGATGTGGAATTAAGGTTGTGTTATTTGTCCGAATGTCATTTCCTTCTTAATTATATATATATTTATATATATATATATATATATATATATATATATATATATATATATATATATATATATATTATACATATATGAGTCTAAAAGGTTACTCATTTTAGTATCATTACCTTTGTATCAGGCTGAGCAAAGGTGATATTCCATGAGAATTCATGCTAATCAGATAGAACATATAAATTATAATAGCTATAATTTATGATTCAAAACTAAATATACAAGTATGATTCACGACTGTATACTTTCCAAGGAAATTACCAAAATTCATTCAACTATACCAAGATATGTATAATACCTTTAATATACGAACAACATATTAAAGAAGTAAAGATACATCATACCTGGTTTGCATTAGCAAAGGTACTATACAGAGTACCCGAGTTAGCAAACACGTGGTAATGCCGGGTTTGCATTAGCAAAGGTACTATACAGAGTGCCCGAGTTAGCAAACACAAGGTAATAATACATCCTGCCGGGTTTGCATTAGCAAAGGTACTATACAGAATACCCGAGTTAGCAAACACGAGGTAATAATACATTCTGCTGGGTTTGCATTAGCAAAGGTACTATACAGAGTACCCGAGTTAGCAAACACGAGGTAATAATTCATGATTCAAGTATACTAGAATACACTGTTTTACAAGAAACTAGGGTTTTGATTCAAAACAAATCAAGGGTTTACACTTATCAAATACATGTTAGAAATTCTAATTCAAGAACACACTGTCAATCATTATTTCAGAATGATTGGGCTTTTCATAAATAATACACATGTAACGTTTATATGCTTTTTATGAGACACTAAGTTCAGGTTGTTTAATTCATTTCAGACAACATAGGAAAAGCCCTGAAATTATAACCAAAATCTCCAGCCGGGGATCGAAACAAGTGTGTGTAGATCTATATCGGGATTGACAACCCCGCACTCAGGCTGCTAGCTACAGTCAGGTTTATAAGCGTATGAGTGACAATTGTTATCACCAGTTTAAATGCCCACAAAGCGTTTGTTTCAGGCCATCCGTCATAGTATGGTTATAATAACTCATTAAAAAGATATTAACAATACATTAGTGTATAAACAACTAAACGAAAGTACACCTTCAAAGTACCAGTTTAAGGAATACAAAATACAATGGTTCAATACAGTTTTCAATAACAGCTGGTGGAGCTAGGCACACTCTCAGTTACAAGTTTTCATAAAGGAATACAAAGAGAACGGTTTATGGGATTAAACCACTTTTACAAATAGGAATCTAGTTAGTTACTATCAGTAAACTAGTATAACATAAAGGACCTTTAGTGGTTAATTCTATAATTCCTTAGTTGCTACGCCATAGTTATACATAAGTAATATCCGATTGACTGTGAAATGTGTGACTTCCGCCTTACTTCCTGTTCCTTGTTTGGTTGTGGGCTTAGGGCAGATACACCCATTTGACTGTCCATTCGATATTGGGTTATATATAATCAGTATAAACTAAGTAATTACAGAGGGAAACTATTGAGGTTATTAGTTAATCACCTCAGGAAATGTAGGATTTCCTGGAGAAACCAGTGAACTTATCCAAAGAACATAGGGTATACTTAACAGAACTAAAATACTTATGAACTCACCACCTTAAATGCTGATCTACTCTTTTCAAATAACTTGTATTCTCAGGAATCTAGTAGACAGGTACACTCCTGAAGCTTTTGAGAAGACTACCTAGTACCGTACCGCGACTCTTGTCTTCTACTGTACCTACTTTAGTGTTTGAATATGTAATGTTTGAACACTTATGTAAACTTATACTTATTAATGCAATGGTTGTTTGTACTTTGATTACTATATTGCATGTGTTGTGATACTTACCTAAAGTCCTCCGCCCCCGAACGTTTCCGTCGTTCTGGTTTGGGGGTGCGACAAGTTGATTTCTGAGTACCTATCAAAGCTAGTGGGAGCATAATTGTTATGGCTGGTATTGCATGTTGACAATACAATTGATATGGAAACATGTTTCTAATTTGCAAGTTGCAAAAGTTAGGAACTGTTACGCTATACTGGACATAAGGGGGAGGTCTCTCATACTTTGAATCTAAAGGTTTAGATTGAATAATAGAACTTACTCAAAGGCATACCATTTTAAAATGTTTCAACATTGGGTATTATATATATGGAAATATGATAGCGAGGAATTGAACAGATAATGGATCTTTGTAATAATGAGTCGAGTCCCATATAGTTCAGATATAGGATCGATTACATGTGCTATAATATTCGATTCTTCTATTTTTCAAATGTTTTTACCATCGTGTGAAAAGGATTAGAATTCCATGTGACTGAAGTTGTTAAACAAACTGTCAAGAACATTCTAAGGTTTACTGAAGATTGGTTGCTTGTGGACAGTTGGAAGTATGGTATTATTTTGGAAGAACCATAGAGACATGTATTGGATCGAGATGATTCTTGGTAAGAATTGATGGTGATATGCGAATATAGAAATGATTCTATAATGGGAGATGGGTATATGGAAATGTCTCCGTAATAAGAGTTGGCTATAAAATCTACATGTGAGTTGGAAACGTTAATGTAAGAAAGGTGTTCAAGGAGTGTACCTTGAATTTGAGACCTAATTACCATCGAATTGTTTCTAGTAACAAAGTTCCAATCGAATATTTTGTAATACCAGAGACTCAACCTTTGAGACTTTAGAATCTCGATATCACAAAAATCAATGCATGTAAAGTTGGAATTCCACCACATCTTGGATATAGATAAGAATTTAGATTCATGAATTGAGCATCATTGGACTAATGTCTAATCGATCTATTCATAAAGGAAGGACCATCGAGAGACATAGTATGCATGTTCAGAACATGGCATGACTGATGTTATCTAATTCAAGTGGTTAGTTGATTACTTGAAACATTATAAAATAAATAAATTCATAATTCTTTTGATGATTAAATAATAGAGATTTATTTATAATTAATGGGTATGATGTCATAGTTAATTAAATTTTTATTGTGTTTCACTTTGAATTTTTTACTTCCCTGAGTAATTTAAATATTATTCAAAACTCCACAGTCGTTCATACTTTTGGAAGTAAGTAGTGAATTAAGATTTTCATGAATTGATTGTAGATTGTCGATTGACGTTAAGACATTGCAATTGGAGTTTCTACAATATTTATGAGTACTTTGAGAATAGAGATTTTAATTATTGGATAAGGCCACACTTAGAAATTACTTCATCGATCTTGTCATGAATAATTCTAAGACGATAATATCTTCTATTCTTAAACAGCAATATATGGTTCATAGTTTAGAGATCAGTTGTGCATTGGTTTACTCAAACGCATCTTGTAACTAGGTGTTATAAAGGGAAATTCCACGTGTGATATGTTGTGTGAATTGTATGACTATATAGTCAAATTAATTCATTCCGTTTTCCCTAACAATTAAAGCGATATCATTGGGCCCCTCTATGATTTGATGTTGACTATATAGTGTTGGGCCCATCCAGGACTTATTGATGTGTTCAATTGTAAGTCCAATCAAGTCTTTACAAATCGGGAAATCGAGAAACATAATTTTGGACAATGAGATTGATTATGATCCATGTCTCGTATCCATACGATATCTTGAAGAATGAAGGATTTGTTAATCAGTTATCTTAGGGGAAAAAGTTTATTTGATTCAGAGTACGAAAGTGGCTTTGGAAAGCACTCTTTGTTGTTTATTTCAAGGACTATACTTGCAATTGTAGTTACAGACTTATCCAAGTGGGAGACTTTTGGATTAAGGTGTCTAAGCCAATAACTAAATTGGTATATTCTTGAATTAGAAACAAAGTCCTTTTTGGGTTGCCCTCAAAACTAGTAACTAATTAGAATGACCGTTAGAGATAGAGGATAATTTGTTAGTTTATTTGAATAATAAACTAACTGGAAATTGAAATATTTGATTTATTAATATATTATATGATTAATATATAAATTAAAAATACTTTTGATTAAGTAATTAATTAGAATTTATTTGGATTTAATTCTAAGATTAATTAGCATTAATCATTCAATGGAATTTTGTTTTCCATGGGAGTTTCCTTAAGCAAGTATAAATTGGACACCATGGATGCCATATTTTCCACACACATATACTTGCTTTCATAGAGCCGAATTTATGCTCTTGTCTCCTCTCTCCTTAAGTCCCCTTGTAACACTGGGTTCCTGGTATGTATTTAAATTATAATTTTATTCATTTTTAGTCAGGAACTCGACGAGTTGGAGGCCCAAACTCGTCGAGTAGGAAATGGATTTGGACGCGAGTCTTGAAGTCTACTCGACGAGCTGGAATCAACGACTAGGGATGCCAAAGTGAAACCCTAATTTCGGGGTTTTGCACCCTATTTAAGCATCTTTATCCCCTTATGCAAGCCTCATTTATAGCTTCCTAGTCCCAAAACCCTAGCTACAAAACCCTAGAGCCTTGTGTGAGCTTGTGAGACCTTTTTGAGAGAAATCTTGTACTTTTGAAGCTTGTGGAAGAAGAGAAATATAGAGGACTCAAGAAGAAGAGAGTACATCCAAAAATTTCACTTCATTTGCAGCATTTTCGGGTAAGCAAGTCTCAAACTTGCATAATGATTTTTTAGATCTCTTCATTTTGCTTTTATGGGGGTTTTTGGTCCAAGCATGTTAGCTTTTGGGAAATGGACGACCCAAGTGGGTATTCTTCCAGATTTAGGACCTTGGAGGGCTATCATGGCATAAAGGTGCAAACTTTATGGCCATTAAATCCCCATGCAAGCTTTAGGATGGGATTTTGGTCTTTTAAGCCCCAAAGGTCCAGACATGGAGATAAGGCATAAACTTTACGTGTTCAAATGATGCCTAAGGCCTACATCTCTGTTTGTATGCTTCAGTTTGGAGTGTGGATGACTTGTAGACCAATATCTAAGTCCTAAAGAGTTAGGGTTTGAGCCAAACCTATCAAATGAGGGTATTAACGGGTAAAGTTGGAAAGTTTACCCTTAAAAGAACGTTTTCAGTGTGTATGAATAGCAATAAGCTTAGATCTGAAATGTAGGGGCTTAATCCGTTAAGATGGACCAAACAGACAGAGGAACTCGTCGAGTCCATAGAGGAACTCCACGAGTTGAGTCGATTTTTCCCGATTTTCAACATGGTAGAACTCGACGAGTCTGAGCATGACTCGACGAATTAACACGCCTAATCGCGAATTTGAGTAGCCAGGGAACTCGGCGAGTCAGGGGGATGACTGAACGAGTTGGATCACGATTTCAGGGTTTTTGATCTATGGAACTCGACGAGTTGATAGGTCAACTCGGCGAGTTGAGTCAACCCATAATGTTGACTTTGACCAGACTGTTGTCTTTGACCAGGGGTAAAATGGTCATTTTACCCTAAGAAGGATTATTGAATTTTGACTAAGTGTTATTGTGATAATGATATTCAGGGAGTCGTTGGAACAGCAGTTGGAGATTCCTCACCACGAGATTTCACAGTCAGCTTTGTGAGGTGAGTTTCCTTCAGTAGGAACGAGTCGAAGGCAACAATGTCGGCCCATGTAGAGTATGTATGATGATTAGTAGCTAAGTGTGGGCAGGACCCATATCTTAGACTTGTTTATGATTAGCAGCTAAGTGTGGGCATGGCCCGTATCTTAGACTCATTTATGATTCGTAGCTAAGTGTGGGTAGGGCCCGTATCATAGTATTATATGAGTATGATTATGAATTGGTATATTATGGTATACTTGTTGTCTGCATGATACCTATATGTATGTTTAGATACGAGGGTTTGGGCGGGGGTCCTATCCTCCAGATAGAGGAGCGTGGGTGAGGCTCGTACCTCCTATCCAGCTGAGTGTGGGCGAGGCCTGTATCGCATAGATAGCTGAGTGTGGGCGAGGGTCGTATCTCATAGTTAGCCGAGTGTGGGCGAGGGCCCGTATCTCCTTGACTGTGGGCAAGGCCCGTATCTACTAGTTGCATGTTATATGTTATGTGTATGGTATGTGGTAGTTTGGGGAGACTCACTAAACTTCGTGCTTATAGTTTTCAGTTTTGGCTTCAGGTACTTACGGTAGCAAAGGGAAGATCTTGGGATGACTGCATTGCACACACAACAACGTTTAGCCTGGGGTGATTTACTCTAATATTTGGACATGTGATTTGATATAGTATTTTGATATGATGTTTTGAGATATTATAACTTATGTTTTTATGAGATGATTTGTATTATTATGGTTTCATTAATAATTTAAAACGAAATTTTTGGACCGTATTTTTGGGGTGTTTCAAGTTGGTATCAGATCCTTGGTTTGAGGGATTCGGGCACACTCTTGAGTGTGTATTGATGGGTTTTGCGCATTCTAACACTCCTAAGTGTACATGCAACCCTAAATACCTTGGATCTATGTTTTCTCTATTATACATGCAATTATGAACTTTCCAAGGTAGTACCCTATCTAGCATACAATACTTGATACTTGGGTAATCAAATGGATAGAATACATACCTTTGTTTGATGTAGCTTGTCTCCATGAAGCTTGAGTGCCTGGTGCCCCAAGTGTGACACCTCAAATGGTTCACACAACACCAAATGCACATGGAATGACTTGAGAGAAATGGAACACTCCTTGAAATCGTCTAGCCCTCATATTCACACATTAGTCCATGATTTCTTGAGCCATGTGATTCTTTTATATGGTGGCTATTAGGGTTACACCATGTAACTCATAACTTTACCCATTCCTTATGCTCCATGGATTTTAACCTCCATGGAGTATCCATGGGTCACCCCATGGACTTAGTCCAACATAAGGAATCTTGGATCACAAGCCCACATATATAAGAATGAATGATTTACACAATCAACCCATATATTTAATTAGTCTCCTTTTGATCACTTAATTAATTCCAAATTAATTCTTGATCAATACTAATTAAATAACCTTAATAATATATTAGAACTTATAATATATTAACCAACCTTAAGTGTTATTTCTCTCATTATAGTCTATCCAAATGCATGATGCCATGCAACCCAAATGGACCATGCCGGGTCGGGTCAAGTCTTACCATTTATAGTTATGGACTTAGACATTAATCCAACAGTCTCCCACTTGGATAAGTCTAAAACTATTATTGCGTATGACTTCAGGAACCGATCAGCAATCGTAGCTCTCAAAAGCTTCTGTCGAACTCTGACCTTGTCGATGAACTCTGACCTTTGTCAATGACTTGTCCATTAGATAAGGGATCATATATTCCTCCATTCTAGATATCATATGGACTGAGACATGGATTATCAATCATTCTCTCTGTCCATTTGTTGTTTCCCGATTTCCGATTCATGATGACTGACTGATTGAACAAATCAAATCAGTCCTGGCTTGGCCAAGCACTCACATGTATCATCTTTAAATCATCGAGGAGCCCACAGATATCGCTTTTATCCCGAAGGTAAAAGGAATGGATAAACTTCGACTCATATGGCTTATTCTACTACTTGTTGAATCATACACAAAGGCACGTTTTATAACATCGAGTTACCGAATGCGTTTTCGTGCAATCAATGTACAACCAACTCATAGTAAGAACTCATATCTCTAGGTTTGAAGAATATAAGATATTATCGTCTCATGATCACTCGTGATAAAATCCATGAAGTGATTCAAATGACCGCGGGTTGAATCCAATACTCAGAACTTATGAGCACTCATGAGTGTTGTAGCTCCACTTTGTCCACCAACTTGGACCTCTACAAACCAACCCATGACAGTCTTTATTCATATCTACTTCCAACATATGACCGACTGTGGATGGTTTGAATAACTTAATCATTCAGGAAGAGCGACTTAGTTATTCTGGAAGTCAAAACATGCAAAGTGAAACACAAGAATAAATGAATCAAATATGGTATCAAACCCTATGAATATAAATAAAGACTTTTATTTATCACCATACTGTTTACTCATTATTCATTGTTTCGGTTTTATCAACTTTATACTTGAATTAAAAACACTAGTTGTCCCATGCTCCAAGCATGTACACTATGTTTTTCTTAAACAATAGCATTGCCATACACCAAGTATGCACTCTATGTTTGTCTATGATCCTTACTTTGTGAAATAAACCAATTGAACATAATTTCAATGATTCTAATTTCACACTCCCAAATCCTTATCGAAAAATGTGAGAATTTCAAATTCCTATCATTTATCGAAATCTGTTTAGATTTTAAACTTATATGCACTGACCCTCCTGTAATGAATATGTACAAAGTCACAAAGACTTGTCAACAGTCATTATAAGGTATTCCAATGGAGATTAACTCCATGGAAACTAAGTCTCATATTCAAAGTACATTGCTTTGGACATGCTTCTTGCATTAAGTTTTCTAATCTTACACAGATAACTTCCACCTATGGAGACAACTCCATATTCTCATTTTGACTATCACTTCTGAATAAGAGATGCCTCTTTTCAGAATATGTCAATATGGTCCTTCCAAAATTAGCACTATACTTCCAACTGTCCCTGAGCAACCAATCTTTGGTAAACCTCAGATTGTCCTCGACAATTGCTTAATCATTAGTCATATCCAATTCTACATCTTTTCCCTTCTTAATGCCTCTGGGCATTTGGAAAAATTTAGAAATGACAAATATTATAGCACATGCAATCGATCCTGTACCCAAAGCAAATGGTACACGATTCATGATGTCTCACATAAAGATATGATTCTAGACCAGTCTTTTGCTACAATATTTTTATTTGCCATGTTTTCAAAATTTGACTATGAAGAGGGATGCCGTAATCATAATCGAATTTTGAGAACGCAATATATAGAATTTCCTTAAGTTGAACCAATCCAACATGAAATTTATATATATATATATATTCTTGACTAAAGATGATTAAGGTCTCAATCTAAGCCTTTAGAACTGAAATGAAGTATATCCTCTCCCTTAATTATAGCAAAACAACTTTTTCAATCCCTGCAGCCTCACGAATTGAAACTTTTGTTTTCTATAATTAACATTGCTAACTTGCAACAATAACAATAATTATCATGCTCCCACTAACATGATGATTATTAGCATAACACTTATGCTCCCACTAGCTTTGACATGTACTCAGAAATCAGCTGGACTTCTAGAAATCAATACTTTATTGACTTCCTTACCAAAGTTCAGATTTCTGATACGAGATGCTTTGATAAAACTTTATCAAAATCATACACCTTTCCTTAGATAGCATGCATGTGTGTCTAAACAATTTCAGAACTATGAAAAGGGATGCCGTAATCATAGTCTCAATTGTTTAGACCTTTTGCCATCTGCTTCAAATCTACTGCGTGGAAGTGTTTCCTCACCGTCATTTTCATGAATCGTAGAGAAACCTTATGACCCTTAGATTTTATGGTGTATGTGTTCTTATCCATGTGAATCGTCAAAACCATAGTCACAAGACAAGGATAATGACAAATCCAAACTCATATGGACTGAACTTATTCAATCTTAACTTCTTGCCACCGGGCAGTACAGGGCCTCCCATTGCTTCCAAGTTGTTATGCAACCAATTGAGAACTTTCAGAACTCCTATGCAAAGCCAACTTTAACTGGAATGGGCACATAATATGTCAACACGATAGGTTATAAACCTCAAGTCGTGTGCTAGTGAAGAACCTCAGGTTTTATTCTTGATTAGTTCTTGAAATTCTTTTTAGGATCTTTAAGACTCCCACTATCCTCTTGACATATAAGACTATCTTGCCAAATATTCAAGAGATAGTGCAGATTCTTTATCAAGACAAACACTTCACACAATTGGCCTTAGTTGGTCTTTGTTTTATCCAAAACATCACAACTTACCAATTTCAAATGTACAAGAGTAGGACACTTTTACTCTTACATTTGACAAGTGTTTTAAACCTTTCTTTAAGATATGTCACTCAAGTTACAATCTTGGAGTATGACTCTAAGAATTGTTTTGGAACGAAGTATGACTCATCTTCTTGATTTAACCATTTCAACAATTTATGACTCCTCTTCTTAGTCATAAGAATGCACTAAGATGTCCTTAGAAGACCAATTGTGATGCGGTTCTTTAATCATTAAGATGATCACAAAACATGATACTAAAGTACTCTCCCATCTTTTCAGATTTGAGAAACTTTTATCTGTCTGCCTAATTTGATTCTTCCCATTCGTTCTGCCATACATTGAGACTTTTCCAATGTTTAAGAATTATACTTAAACTTGTAAGTATAACCATATTTACTAAAATTTAGTAAATCATGACGAATAGTCTTAACGAGCTTTGTGGTGGACTTGACCAGTGCACAAGAATGTGTACTCGATCCCTTTAGTCCTTAACTTGACTCACACATCCATGTGAACAAGTCTTAATTTTCCAATGCTTGAAAGTTCTCATTCATCATACTATTCAACTTGCATAATTCCAAGTTTCGGTCCAATTGAAACTTGGGTGATGAGGAACTTTCCTTATTGGGTAAATTATGACACTACCACAAACGAAAGAATCAAGTCCATTTTTTTTCAAATATTGCTATCAATGGAATCATATGAACAACTATTTTTCACAAATGCCACTTGTAAGGATATTTAAAATAAATATAAAATTAAAAACTTTTATTTTATTTCAAAACTTTGCGGAAAAAACTTATCCTTATAGTGCAAATGCATACGGAAAAACTTGTTGTTATCTATTCCTAAGCAATATATCATAACTCCTAAGTAACAGCTTCAAAATTCTGATGCGATCGAAATCCACCTACGCGATCAGAATCAGCATATACTTCTTTTAAGCTTTCTCTCTATTGTTTGATTCTTAAAACATCAACATGTGACCCAGTCACATCATGTAATGAGGATCTTAGAATAGAAACTTAACAGAGTTAGATAATGGGCTCTACCTGAAGTAGAGTCAAACTTATTGACTTTAACATCCTTAGGTAAACTTGGCAGCTTTGCAATCAACGCCCCTTCCTTTAGCAAAATAAACATATGGACCCTTTGGTAATGGGACTATCTCAGACTTAGCCTTTCTCCTTATCATTTGGTCAACCGGGTTGACTATGGCCAATCCCTTTCCATTGGGAAGAGAATGCTTTTTCTGGATTTCCAGTGTCACCATTGTCACTGTCCATAAAGTTTTTGGGAAGTTGATCTTCTAATCAAATTTGCTTTACTATCGTTCCAAATCATTGCTGATTCAGCAGCACCAAGCAAATAGATATGATCATTAAGGTTCATGTCATAGTCTGTTTCATAGTAGTCCCAAAGGAACTCACTATGTGACTTAGAAAGTGATTGAACATCCAACTTTCTCAAGACTTTGACACCCAACTCTCCCAGCTTGTCAATATGTGACTTCATCTCTAAGATGTGATCACACATAGACCTTGCTTGCCATTAGGGCTTGAGTGACCTTGAACTTGTGGGTTAGGGAGAATAATTGGAGGAGGTGGAGGAACTAAAGTTCCAAGAGATTTGGGAAGATTATAGATGTCTGAACTAGACATCTTTTGGGAGATATTCAAGATAGTTGATCTAAAGTCCTTAATATAACACCCAATATGAAATATTAAGGCTAGGATCCAACAACCTATTTATAACTGGAAGAGGGATGCCGTAATCCGAGTTATAAAATAGTTGAAGGTAGGTAAATGACGATTTACCAATTTCCACCATGAAAAATGAAATAATGTAATTAGGTTTTTAATTGGATTTGAAACTCCTAGATCTTTTGAGATTCATTGAACTTTTCAATGGCATGTTTCAATCTCGAGTGTGCCCTTCAGGTTTGTGACTGGGATGCCGAGGATCACAAAACAAGGTGTGAAGTAACCATGCAAATATACTTGGTACCCTTAATATTTACCCCTCAATCGATGTACCGGTTAACCACACGAGCTCCACCGATACTATGATAAATATTAAGTTACCCTTTGCCTACTTTGTTAAATCCAGGTTAGTGTGCCGGTTAACCACACACGCTCCACTAACGGTTTAAACAAAGTGCAAAGTGTAATTTCATGGATTAGCACCTTATTCACATTTTCCTAAGTAACTAAGATTGAGAATTTATAAGTGTTTAGTTACTTAGTATTTATCATTAATACTTTTAATGAAGGGAGAATTATAGTCCTCCACCAGTGAAGGAAGTGGTGGGTGAGAGTGGACACCCATTAAACTGCCATTTTATAGGCAGTAACCTTATACCCCCCTTATAGACCGACTTCGTGAATGAGGCCTACTAACGGTAAGACTGACTTGCTCTTATACATATATTTATTATTAACTTATAATACTATAAAGTATAAGGGTTGAATTTTAACTTTTAAAATTCTAAGGGCTAACTTGGAATTAAAGTATTCATGGGGAAAACTTTACAAATTCCAAAACTTGAGGGCAAGTTTTGAAAATATTCAAAACTAATTAATTCCATAACTTATGTGTTTAAAGTAGTTTTAATTAAAAAAAAACTCTTCAAGTTCCATAACTTGAGGACAAGTTATGGAAGACTTTAAACTAATAAAAGAATGTAACTTTTCTTTATTTTTGTAACTTATGGAACTAATTAAGGTTACACATTTTATCATTTAATGAAGTGACTCTTGAACCTCCGTAACTTGAGGACAAGTTATGGAGTCATAAAACCATTTAATGAGGACAAGACTCTTCATTTTTGTAACCATTGCCAACTTTTTATGAGTTTTATGAAACTTAAATGTGACTTTTCATATAACTTGAGGACAAGTTACAAAAACACATTTTAGAATCAACTCTTAGATTAAAATGGATTGAAAACACATAATAAATTAACTTTTCTATTAATCTAATAAACTCATATGAACAAAGATAATTCACATCAAATTTTTTTTTCAAGTAATTAGCATAACTTTTAAACTAATATAATTCGATTTTTCAGCTAATTTTGCAAGTATAACAAGAAAACAAGTCTTGGCTCTGATACCACTGATGTGTTTTGCGCATTCTAACACTCCTAAGTGTACATGCAACCCTAAATACCTTGGATCTATGTTTTCTCTATTATACATGCAATTATGAACTTTCCAAGGTATTACCCTATCTAGCATACAATACTTGATACTTGGGTAATCAAATGGATAGAATACATACCTTTGTTTGATGTAGCTTGTCTCCATGAAGCTTGAGTGTCTGGTGCCCCAAGTATGACACCTCAAATGGTTCACACAACACCAAATGCACATGGAATGACTTGAGAGAAATGGAACACTCCTTGAAATCGTCTAGCCCTCATATTCACACATTAGTCCATGATTTCTTGAGCCATGTGATTCTTTTATATGGTGGCTATTAGGGTTACACCATGTAACTCATAACTTTACCCATTCCTTATGCTCCATGGATTTTAACCTCCATGGAGTATCCATGGGTCACCCCATGGACTTAGTCCAACATAAGGAATCTTGGATCACAAGCCCACATATATAAGAATGAATGATTTACACAATCAATCCATATATTTAATTAGTCTCCTTTTGATCACTTAATTAATTCCAAATTAATTCTTGATCAATACTAATTAAATAACCTTAATAATATATTAGAACTTATAATATATTAACCAACCTTAAGTGTTATTTCTCTCATTATAGTCTATCCAAATGCATGATGCCATGCAACCAAAATGGACCATGTCGGGTCGGGTCAAGTCTTACCAATTATAGTTATGGACTTAGACATTAATCCAACATGTATGAACTCAAACTAACGACTTGGTAAGAAAAATATTTCAAAAGAAAATCATTTTTACAAAAAGAATTTGAAAAGAGAAAATAATTTTGAAAGGAGAAAAGAACTTTGAAAAGAGACATAGGGTGTGGTGCATGCAATTAGCCGAGCTCAAGTAAGTACTCTGAAATTACCCATACAAGCTTATGTTATGATATGTTTATGAGAACTGCATGCTAGATTAGGGCTAAGGATCTAGGAAGGATGCCTTCTGTACCTGTTATACGTATATTAGCTTTATGAATTGCATGTAGTACAGAGTAGTCAGTGATATGATGACCTGATTAGGATATGTTTGATTATGGTAACTCAAAGCTCGAATGTTGCTTGCTTTGTGATTTTAGGAGTTCTATTTACCTTTTACTAACTAGTAAATGAATATGTTAAGTTACATATTGCGAGGACTAAATAATTTCAGAAGGTTAGATCTAGCTCTATTTCGCAGCTCTTGCTTGAGTCCAACCGTTGTAGGGTAGGATCTCTCATTCAAAGAATTATCTAGTGTTAGTGATATGTAATGGTATTCGCGAGCTAGTTAGGGGGATAGCAGGGACTTCTTATGTAGCTGATGGCGGAGAGTAGGTTGGTGATTACCCTAGGGAAAGCCTAGGATGAGATTATCAGACAGCAGTAATAGTGAAAGGGACTTGGTGGAGTCATAGCAGTTCTTGAGGAAAGTACGGATAGATGTGGAAGGTAGTATGGGCCCGTACTACTGAAAGCAGAGGATCTGTATTCGAATCAGGGAAGGCTGAGATGAATCCAGGGAACTTGTAATGTGTGTGATCCCTCGAGTTATGATGAGTATTCTGATGTTTGTTATTGGGTATTTCCATTTTGGTGACGCTACGTACTAGGACAGTCGGCAGTTCAGGTGCTGGTGAGGGATCAGGCTCGGGCTCTAGAGCCGGGCAGCTCGATGAGCAGATGAGAGAGTTCATTTCGTCTGAGGTCACGTGCAGTATTTTAGACCAGACTCCTGTGAACTTTGGTACGAGCAAGGAGGGTATCATGGATCTTTTGGATGAGAGACTGAGTACATTCCGCACTGAGGTGGCGGCCATGATGGGGTCGCGCACGCTGACGTTCAGGGAGTTCAGAGCTTGTGGAACTCCCGACTATCATGGGGCTTGGGAACCCATTGCTAGCAGCAGGTGGTTGGTCGATGTCGCCAATGCCTTCCGTACGAGCCAATGTCTCAAGGGGGACAAGGTCCGACTTGCCTCCTGTCTTCTGAAGGACAAGGCATGTGACTGGTGGGAGGAGGTCAGACATGCCATTAGTGATGATGCAGCTCTTGATGCTATGACTTGGAGTGACTTTTCGGCCAGGTTGAGGGCCGAGATTGCACATGTGACTGAGGTGCAACAACTTGCCAGGGAGTTACAGGATGTCCAGTAGACGACTAAGACGGTGACCAAGAGCATCGCTATGTTCAGGGAGAGGGCCCTTCTTGTTCTGCAATATGTGGCGGACGAGGAGATGAAAAAGGACTGGTACCACAAGATGTTGAGGAGCGACATTCAGCAGTTTTTGAGCTGATCTAGATGCAAGACGCTGGAGGATATCATGGCGAGAGCTAGGGAGAGGGAGATTGATTTAGAGATGGATAGGAAGAGGAATCCACATGATGCGTCTAGTGTGGAGGGTTTGTGCAAAAAGCCCAAGGTAGATTTCTGAGGGAAGGGCAGCAGGGCCAAGGGCGCTATGGCAAGTGTGGCAGCACGCATGATGGTGCGTGCAGGGCAGGTAGTTCGGGCTGCTTTAAGTGCGGCCGAACTGGTCATGTTAGCAGGGATTGTACTGCTACCACCACCACCACTACAGTATCAGATCTCATTTTCTTCCAGTGCAATCAGAGGAGCCACAAGAAGGCCCAGTGTCCATGTTTTTCAGCATCAGCAGGATGAGTGGTGGCACCCGCTCCTGCTACATTGAGGATTACAGACGGCTGCCAGGGTCGGGCGGATGCGCTAGTGGCGAAGAGCAGAGCCTTCCAGTTGACAGCACAGGAGGCACGTGCAGCACCCGATGTGGTGACAGGTATGTATCTTCTCCATATCTCCTTACTTATATTGATTATTGCTAATGGTTTTGTGTTTCATTATAGGATCGTTCCTTGTGAACGATATATCTGCTCTGGTATTGTTTGTTTCGGGAGCTACCCGATCTTTTGTGTCGCTCGTGCTCAACAAGCGCTTCATAGGGGCTCTAGGGGAGTTGGATTGCCCACTTGATGTGGAGATAGCAGATGACAGGACCGTTAGGGTTGCGAGGGTTCACAGAGGATGTACAGTGCAGTTGTTCGTTGAGCAGTTTTTCGTGGATTTGGTCCCTATTCCCTTGCGAGGGAATAAGGTTAGAGTTGGTATGGACTGGTTGAGCTCCAATGGGGCAGTGATTGACTGCGAGCAACAACTAGTGAGGGTTCGGACTCCTAGTGGGGGAGGGTTATTGATTCAAGGTGAAAGGTCGCGTGGTGGACTGACTCTATGTTCAGCCGCGAGAGCGAGGCGCTACCTACAGTAGTGTTGCGCAGGTTATGTCGCCTATGTCATGGATACACAGGAGAAGGGTATGGCGACAGTGGATGATATACCGATCGTGCGAGAGTACCCAGATGTATTCTCAGAGGATTTTCCTGGGGTACCACCAGAGAGACAGGTTGAGTTCAGAATTGACGTAGTCCCTGGTGCGGCTCCGATAGCCAAGGCACCATATCGGTTGGTTCCTCCCGAGATGCAGGAGTTATCTACACAACTGCAGGGGCTGTTAGACTAGGGATTTATCAGACCGAGCAGTTCACCATGGGGAGCCCCGATCCTGTTTGTGAAGAAGAAGGACGGGTCACATCGGATGTGCATAGACAACTGGGAGTTGAATAATGTAACGGTAAAGAACCGGTATCCCCTCCTAAGGATCGATTATTTGTTTGACCAGCTACAGGGTGCATCTTGGTTCTCCAAGATTGATCTACGTTCGGGTTATCACCAGATGCAAGTCAGGGACGACGACGTGCCGAAGACAGCCTTTCGGACTCGCTATGTTCACTATGAGTTCGTGGTGATGCCGTTTGGGCTCACCAATGCTCCTGCCGCGTTCATGGACCTGATGAACCACGTGTGCAAACCGATGCTTGACTGGTCTGTGATAGTATTCATCGATGACATCTTGGTTTACTCCAAGACTCAGCACGAGCATGAGGAGCACATGAGGGAGGTGCTGGAGACACTGAGGAGGGAGAGACTTTTCGCAAAGTTCTCCAAGTGTGAGTTCTGGTTTCGCGAGGTGCATTTTCTGGGGCATTTTGTCAACCAGAAGCGTATTTTGGTCGATCCGTCCAAGATTGAGGTCGTGATGCAGTGGGAGGTTCCGAGGTCTCCATCTGAGACTCGGAGTTTTCTTGGTCTACCGAGTTACTATCAGAGATTCATATAGGATTTCTCCAAGACCACTGTTCCTCTGACCCTACTGACCAAGAAGTCGGTGGCATTCTGTTGGGGGCCTAAGCAGCAGGCAGCCTTCGAGACTCTTAGACAGCGGTTATGTGAGGCACCGATTCTGACTTTGCCAGAGGGCGTCGACAACTTTGTAGTTTACTGTGACGCTTCGATCACGGGCATGGGTGCAGTATTAGTGCAGCGGCTTCACGTGATAGCTTATGCTTTGAGGAAGTTGAAGCCTCACGAGGTGAAATATCTGACGCATGATTTTGAGCTGGGGGCTGTGGTTTTCGCCCTCAAGATTTGGCGGCATTACCTTTATGGGGTTTGTTGTACCATTTACACAGACTAGAAGAGTTTGAGGTACCTCATGGATTAGCCAAATATGAACATGGGGGTGCATCGGTGGTTAGATGTGGTGAAGGAGTCCGACTGTGATATCCTTTACTACCTAGGAAAGGCCAATATGGTGGCCGATGCTCTTAGTCGCAAGGAAGTGGCAGCTCCGACTCGAGATATATGTCTGAGGATGATAGTGATTACTTCGTTGCTAGATCAGATCTGAGAGGCGTAGGTCGAGGGCCTGAAGGAGGAGTGTCGGAAGTGCGAGTGGATCATAGGCCAGGAGGCCTCATTTGATTATGAAAGTCGTGGGTTCTTAACCCTGCATCGGAGGGTCTGGGTTCCGTACTGGGGCGGAGTACGACAGGTTCTAATGGATGAGGCCCACAAGTCGAGGTTCTCCATCCATCCCGGGGCGACGAAGATGTATCGGGATCTTCGCCTTGATTACTGGTGGCCCTGCATGAAGCGGGACGTGTGACAACCGTCACTTTCTGGTCAAGTCAAAGTCAAAGAAAGTCAACAAGTCAAACCGGCCAACCCAATTAACCCTTGTATATTAGGGTTTACATTGTGTTTACTATTCTACAACACACCATCCTAATGCAAAGTATCACTTAGAGTTTTCATGTGTTAAGAAAATCTAAACCCCAATCGGGGTAAGTGATGGAACTACTCGATAAAACATTAATACATACCCTTTGGGAGCGTATAACACTCATAACAAGGCAAAACGGCGTTTACAAACCTGGCATTTAGAAGTTCAACACTCGCAAAGGTCACAAACAATGTCTCTCTCAATCTCTCTCACTCTATCTAAATCTCTCCCAAATCTCTCTCAAAATCTCTTTCAACTTTTTATAATCACTCGGGGAATCCCGACCCTTAATTTAGTCAAAAACAACTCGAAACGGGAAGAGTAATGGAAAAACAGCCTTAAAGGACTGAAACCTCTGAGGAACCGAACCTCCCTTAAAGAACCAAAGCCTCCTAGACCCGAAACCTCTTAGAACCGAACTCCCCTTTG
Organism: Lactuca virosa; assembly: GCF_052849685.1. Classification (NCBI taxonomy): domain Eukaryota; kingdom Viridiplantae; phylum Streptophyta; class Magnoliopsida; order Asterales; family Asteraceae; genus Lactuca; species Lactuca virosa. The sequence continues at coordinate 176,321,327 of NC_136429.1, read as the reverse complement.
AGGACCGAACTCCGCCTGCTCTAGGTCCATTTCGCTTTCGGTCCATTTCGCTTCCAATCCGCCTTCGGTTCCCACTCGAGCAATTTCGCACGCAAGTCTTCTCGGACCGAAACTACTTTCGGTTCCCAGCCCAAAGACCGAACCTACCTTCGGTTCTAAGCTCCAAGGACCGAACCCTCACCTCAGACCTCGGAAGTTCGCCTCCTTTTCCCGGTTTTCGACCACTTTCGCGTTTTAAGCTCGTTTTTCATGATTTTCGCGTGGGATTTTCACCCAAACTTATATTTTGACATATAAGACCCTGTATATTCATATTTTAATCACATTTTGAGGGAAACCTTTATCTAAGAATAATATCTTTTGTGCAAGATATTGGCTTTGAGTGTTGACTTCCCCATAAAGTAATAACACAAGCTATCTCCCATACCCACTCCATGACATCTTCTTGTCACTATTCACCTATGCTAGTCAACTATTTGTACTTTCACCACCCTTCTCCAGCAAGATACATTAATCAAGGGTTGAAAAAAAAACCCCTTATTTCTCCTCCAAGATTTTCTCTCTTTCATCAAAAGCAAACCCATTTCTCTCTCTCACTTTCTCTCTCTAAACTCGAGATTTCAAGGCTGTTCTTGAGCATTCTCCTTCAGTCTTGGTAAGTATCTTCATCCTACACTTGAATACTTTACACTCCTTCACTCAAATCATGAATCTCGTACACAGATATCGTCATATTTGTGCCTAGGATCTTCAAATCTTCAAGCACCTCCCAAGTGTTCTTGACTTGGAAACCTCTCTTCTTCCACATTCATCTCAGGAAATCACTCAAGGTGAGTTCATACCCCTACATTTTCATGTTTTCTTCAAGTTTTAGGGGGGAATACAAGTTAATACACCAAAAACTTAACTAAACTCAAACATCAGCTTTGATCAGAAAAGTTGAGTCCTATTCAGGGACTGTTTTGACCATCTTACGCTTAATATCTTTCAAAACTGTTTAATATGAAAGTAGTTCAGGTTTATACCTTTCTAATGACTACTTTCACATCTCCATACGACATTTCTACAATTTATGGTGATTTTTACAAAACTGTCCATCATTTCAGAAATGAATTCGGACCAGTCTGTGAATATGAACATTTTCACACAAGTTAGAGACTTATAAAAATCAAAATAAAAATTATGAATAAATTAGACACATTTTTTAACTCTCAGAATTTACAGATTCAGTTTTCGACTTCGTATGATTTTTCTATGATTTTTCTAAAATAGTGTTGAAAAGTTAAAAACTAGTTACATAGCTTACAATATTAACAACACTTTGTAGCATGTTGAGCAAAATGTATAACAATAAGTTTCTAAATTTTGAATGTATTTCTTGTTAGTCTAACATCATAAACAGAAATTAGTCATTCATGATAAGGGTTTTCATACACTTCAAAGAAGTACAATAAACTATAATAAGTATAGTTTATGGATTTTTACAATACAAACATACTACATAGAAAGGGGATTCAATTCTACCACAAAAAAGGGTTTTACTCTCAATACAAACGAGTTTTCATTTACCACATGATAGACTATAATATGTATAGTTTATGGATTTCACATTACAAACATACTACACAAAAGGGGATTTCAATTCCACCACAGAAAAGGTTTTACATGCATACTACACGTAAACTTGTTATCGTAATTTGTGAGACTAGTCTTCATTGTACTCTTAGAGTGCGGGTTAAAATTTCCTGAACAGTTATAACCAGAGTCTCTTGTAGGGAGAGCGTGATAATTGTGTATAGATCTATATTAGGATTGACAACCTACACCCATGCTGCTTGCAAAAGCCCGATCGGCCGATCGGGGTTTACAAATGTCATTTCGATTCTGACGCTTGAAGAACGTCGCAGCTGGCATCTCTGTTATAGTATGGTTATAACGACTCACATAGGGAGATAACGACACATATAGTTTACGGGAATTTCTACCTTAAAAAGGGGTTTTACCTATTTTGAAACTGCATATAAACACATTACAAGTACAAAACACACATACATTCAGTCGTGGGATTTAAGACTACATAACTTTTTATAAGGAATATATTGGATTTTTCTTGGGTATTCATTACAATTACAAACACATTACAAGTACAAAACACACCTACATTCAGTCTTGAGATTTAAGACTACATAACTTTTTATAAGGAAAATATTGGATTTTTCTTCGGTATACATTAGAATTACAAACATGTTATAAGTATAAAACACACACATACATTCGGTCTTGGGATTTAAGGCTACAAACATTTTATAAGGAAAACATTGGATTTTCTTGAAGTATATATTACATTTACAAGCAAAGGTTTTCAAACTCTACATCCAAAAGCTTATGAACTCACCAACTTAATTGTAGACACTTTTTCAAAACTACTTGTATTCTTAGTAAATCAGTAAAACAGGTAAACCGCAGCTTTTCAGAATGGGACGCTAAGGCATCAAACAATTCATTTTGTCATCATAGTATAATTGATTTTGGAATATGTAAACTCATACTATGGTGTAACGTTTTCAATTATATTATGATGGTTGTATTTGCTTTGGTCACTATTATACTCGTTGTTATGATACTATACATGAAGTCCGCCACCCCCAGAGGTTTCCGCCGTCGTTGGTTTGGGGGTGTGACAGGAAGTGACATGGTATGTGGAGTGATGCTTAACCTGTAGGAAGGTCGAGGCCGAGCACTAGCGACCTCACGGCAAGATACAACCGTTGGTGATTCCCGTGTGGAAATGGGAATACGTCACTATGGATTTCATCACCAAGCTTCCCAGGACCGCACGTGGAGTAGATTCAATATGTGTCATCATGGATCGGTTGACCAAGAGTGCTCATTTCATCCCAATCCAGGAGAGTATATCGGCTGAGAAGCTAGCTGAGATCTATGTTCGAGAGGTAGTGGCACGTCATGGAGTGCCCGTTTCGGTGGTGTCAGACCGGGATGTTCGTTTCACTTCTAGATTTTGGAAGCAGTTTCACGACAAGATGGGTACTCGTCTCCACTTCAGCACCAATTTCCACCCTCAGACGGATGGGCAGAGCAAGAGGACGATTCAGACTCTCGAGGACATGTTGCGCGCATGTGTTTTGGATTTCTATGGGAGGAAGTGTAGGACCCCAATATATTATGGCGAGGTTCATCATAGAGTCATGGGGAGTACTGAGGTAGTACTCAAGACTACTGAGGGTATCCAGCAGGTCCGGATTAGGCTCCAGACTGCTCATAGCTGGCAGAAAATCTATGCCGACAAGCGCCGTTCAGACTTGGAGTTTCACGTGGGCGACATGGTTCTCCTGAGGGTGTCACCTTTGAAAGGTGTCATCCAGTTCAAGAAGCGGGGCAAGTTGGGCCACAGGTACATCGGTCCTTTCAGGGTTATAGCCTGGGTAGGCAATGTGGCGTATGGTACGGATCTTACCCAGATCCATAACACTTTTCATGTTTCCCAACTGCGGAAGTGCTTAGTAGATGACTCAGCGATTGTGCCTTTAGAGGACATCCAGGTTGACGACGGCCTGAACTACATTGACAGGCCTGTGGCAATTCTGGATCGCAAGACGAAAACCTTAAGGAGCAAGGTTGTTCAGCTAGTGAAGGTGCAGTGGCAGCACCATAAGGGCTCGGAGTGGACTTGGGAGCCAGAGGAGGAAATGAGGGAGCAGTACCTAGAGTTATTCGAGGCAGCAGACTTCGAGGACGTTGTCTAAGACAAGTGGAGGAGAATTGTAACACCAGGTTCCTTGTATGTTTTTAAATTATAATTTTATTCAGTTTTAGTCAGGAACTCGACGAGTTGGAAGCCCAAACTCGTCGAGTAGGAAATGGATTTGGACCCGGGCTTTGAAGTCTAATCGGCGAGTTGGAAGCCTCAACTCGACGAGTAGGACTGCCAGTGTAAAACCCTAATATTGGCATTTTTCACCCTACTTAAGGATCTTAATCCCATTATGCCAACCTCATTTAAAGCCTCCAAGTCCTAAAACCTTAGCCACAAAACCCTAGAGCCTTGTGTGAGCTTGTGAGACCTTTTTGAGAGAAATCTTGTGCTTTTGAAGCTTGTGGAAGAAGAGGAAGCTAGAGGACTCAAGAAGAAGAGAATAGATCCAGAAACTTCACTTCATTTGCAGCATTTTGGGGTAAGCAAGTCTCAAACTTGCTTAATGATTTCTTAGATCTCTTCATTTCACTCTTATGGGGGTTTTTGGTCCAAGAATGTTAACTTTTGGGAAATAGACGACCCAAGTGGGTATTCCTCCAGATATAGGACCTTGGTGGGCTATCATGGCATAAAGGTGCTAACTTTAACTCTATTAAAGCCCCATGCTAGCTTTAGGATGGCATTTTGGCCTTTTAAGCGGCAAAGGACCATGCATGGAAATAAAGGCAGAAACTTTACATGTTCAAATGATGCCTAAGGTCTAGATCTTTGTTTGAATGCTTTAGTTTGGAGTATGGATGACTTGTGGACGAAGATCTAAGTCCTAAAGAGTTAGGGTTTGAGCCAAACCCATCAAATGAGGGTATTAACGGGTAAAGTTGTAAACTTTACCCTTAAAAGGACGTTTTCAGTGTGTATGAGGAGCAAGAAGCGTACATCTGAAGCGTAGGGGCTTAATCCGTTAAGATGGCCCAAACAGACAGAGGAAATTGTCGACTCCATAGAGAAAGTCGATGAGTTGAGTTGATTTGTCCGGATTCTAAACATGGTAGAAATCGACGAGTCTAAGGATGACTCGACGAGTTGACTCGCCTAATCACGACTTTGAGTAGCCACGGAACTCGGCGAGTCAGGGGGATGACCCGACGAGTTGGATAGCGATTTCAAGGTTTTTGATCTATGGAACTTGACGAGTTGATGGGTCAACTCGGCGAGTTGAGTCAACCTAGAATGTTGACTTTGACCAGACTGTTGACTTCGACCAGGGGTAAAATGGTCATTTTACCCTAAGAAGGATTATTGAATTTTGACTAAGTGTTATTGTGATAATGATAGCAGGGGAGTTGTTGGAGCAGCAGTTAGACATTCCTCACCCTGAGATTTCACAGTCAGCTTAGTGAGGTGAGTTTTCTTTAGTAGGAACGGGTCGAAGGCACCAATGTCGGCCCGTGTAGAGTATGTATGATGATTAGTAGCTAAGTGTGGGCAGGGCTCGTATCTTAGAGTTGTTTATGATTAGTGGATAGGCGTGGGCAGGGCCCATATCTTAGACTCGTTTATGATTAGTAGCTAAGTGTGGGCAGGGCCCGTGTCTTAGTATTATCTAAGTATGATTATGAATTGGTAGATTATTGTATATTTTTTGTCTGTGTGATACTTGTATCTATGTTTAGATAGCGGGGTGTGGGCGGGGTCCCATATCCTCCGGATAGAGGAGCGTGGGTGAGGCATGTACCTCCTAGCCAGCTGAGTGTGGGCGAGGCCCATATCTCATAGATAGCTGAGTGTGGGCGAGGCTCGTGTCTCATAGTTAGCCGAGTGTTGGCGGGGGCCCGTATCTCCTTGAGTATGAGCGAGGCCCGTATCTCTTAGCTGCATGTTATATGTTGTGTGTATGGTATGTGGTAATTGTTGGATATAGTGTCTAAGTCCATAACTATATTTGGTATGTACTTGACCCGACCCGGCATGGTCCATTTGGGTTGCATGGCATTGCAATACTTGGATAGACCAAAATGAGAGAAAGGACACTTACGGTTTATTAATATATTATAAGTACTAATATATTAATAAGGTAATAATTATACTTAAATAATTATTAAATATTGTTCTCTTGTAGTAATGCATATCATAAACTAAATCTGTCATAGTTTATATGTTTGTTCATGTATGTAATCTGAATTGGTAAAAGCTGTGTATTGAATTCCCCAAACTATACCTATTATAGTTTGTGTGTTTGTATATGTATAACCTTGTATGAATCCCCAAACTATACCTATTATAGTTTGTGTGTTTGTAAACTGTTCCGAAAACTATGTGATGGTAGTTCCGAAATAAAAGTGTTCCTTTTGCTCAGCATAGTACAAAAGGGATAAATATCTAAATATTTTATAAAACGTGGAAATCGTTGACTGTACTAATTTCATAAGTTTAAAACTTGATAAAATCATTTGTGTTTGGCTTGTATTCCGCCCCTGAAAAACATTAAAAATCGTAAAAGCGTAGGGGTATGAACTCACAGTTGATGTGTGAAAACGTCGACTGGAAACGAAGATCCTCGGGTCGTTGTACGTGGCACTTAACGGAATCCTAATATCAATAAATACATATATGCATCTAAATTAGCGATTTCGTTAAGTAAAGTGTTAGAAAAACACTTGTGTTCGGTTAAGGAAAGTTACCGGGACTTGATTGAATCGAGGAAAACAGGTTTTCAGCACTTAGGAAGAGTTTGCTGCCGTGAAGGGGGTTTACGGCCTTTAAAGATTCGATGAGTGTACGGCTGTAAACGAGTTTACGGCATTTGAAGATTTGATGATTTGAAGCATGTACGGCCGTAAACTCAAGAACAATGATGTTGGATTTCGATGAAAATGTGTTCTAAATGCTCCGAAATGACTCCTAACGGTGATTCTCGATGATTTCCGAAAGAATAAGGGTGTTTTTCGTGTTTACGGTCAAGAGTCTAGAGAGAGAAGGAGAGAGTTTTCGGCCAGAAAAGTGTAAATGAAGGGTAGGGACACATATTTATAGGGGGTTTTCGTGGTCGGTGGTGGGGTCCACCTGGCATTGACCGCAAACGAGTTTACGGCCGTAAACAGGCTTACGGCCGTGAACTCCAGTCAGGCCGTGAACTGTTGTTTTGTTCGAAGGAAAACTCGAATTTCGCGCGGTTTTGGTCCCTACCTGTATATAAAGTTCGATTATATAACCAAATGATTTTCCAAACCGAAGGAATTTGACGAGACTCAATAAAATTCAAATTTTTATTAACGGAAGCTGATTAACGGTAATGGAAAAAGTTTCGGGTTGTCACACAAACCCTATGACAGTTTAGAATCTCGATAACACAAAATTCAAATCGAATATTTTGTAATATCAGAGACTCGGTCTTTGAGAGTTTAGAAACTCGATATCACAAAAGTCAATGCATATAAATTTGGAATTCCACCACATCTTGGATAGTGATAAGAATTTAGATTTGTGAATTGAGCATCATTGGACTAATGTCTAATCGATCTATTCATAAAGAAAGGACCATCGAGAGATATAGTATGCATGTTCAGGACATGGCATGATTGATGTTATCTAATTCAAGTGGTTAGTTGATTACTTGAAACATTATAAAATGAATAAATTCATAATTGTTATGATGATTAAGTAATAGAGATTTATTTATAATCAATGGGTATGATGTCATAGTTAATTAATTTATTATTGTGTTTCACTTTGAATGTTTTACTTGCCTGAGTAATTTAAATATTATTCAAAATTCCACATTCGTTCATACTTTTGGAAGTACGTTGTGAATTAAGACTGTCAATTGTCGCTTGAGGTTAAGACATTGCAATTCGAGTTGCTACAATATTCATGAGTACCTTGAAAATAAAGACTTTAACAATTGGACAAGCCCACACTTATAGATTACTTCATGGATCTTGTCATGAAAAATTCTAAGACGATAATATCTTCTATTCTTAAACAGGGATATATCGTTCATATTTTACAGATCAGTAGTGCATTAGTTTACAAAAATGCATCTCGTAACTGGGTGTTATAAAGGGATATTACATGTATGATTTGATGTGTGAATTGTATTACTATATAGTCAAATTAATTCATTCCTTTTTCCCTAATAGTAAAAGCGATATCATTGGGCCCCTCGATGATTTGATGTTGACTATATAATGTTGGGCCTAGCCAGGATTAATTGATGTGTTCAATTAGAAGTCCAATCAAGTCTTTACAAATCAGGAAATCAGGAAACATAATTTTGGACAATGAAATTGATTCTGATCCATGTCTCGTATCCGTACGATATCTTGAAGAATGAAGGAATAGTTAATCACTTATAATAGGGCAAAAGGCTGATTTGAATTAGAGTTCGGAAGTGTCTTTGGAAAGCCCTCTTTTTTGTTTATTTCAAGGTCTATACTTGTAGTTGTAGTTACAGACTTATCCAAGTGGGAGACTGTTGGACTAAGGTGTCTAAGCCAATAACTAAATTGGTATATTCTTGAATTAGAAATAAATTACTTTTTGGTTTTCCCTCAAAACTTGTAACTAATTAGAATGACAGTTGGAGAGAGAGGATAATTTGTCAGTTTATTTGAATAATAAACTAATTGGAAATTGAAATATATGATTTATTAATATATTATATGATTAATATATAAATTGGAAAGAGTTATGATTAATTGATTAATGATTAATTAGAATTGATTTGGATTTAATTCTAAGATTAATTAGCATTAATCATTCAATGGAATCTTTGGTTTCCATGGGAGTTTCCTTAAGCAAGTATAATTAGGACACCATGGATGCCATATTTTCCACACACATATACATACTTTCATAGAGCCGAATTTATGCTCTAGTCTCTTCTCACCTCAAGTCTTCTTGCTACTAGATTTTGGGTACAAGCCATTAGAGGCATGCATTCATTTGGTGCTATTTTTCCAAGATCTAGAAGAAGTATTCCACTTGGATTATTTAAAATAATAATCAAAAGGTATGTAACACTAATTTTATGTATGAATTTCGATATCATAGATTCTCTCCTAGGGTTTTCTTGATATTCATAGTTAGTTGTGATAAATAGAGAAAACATAGATCCTTTCTACGTTGCATGTGAACTTAAGGGTTTTAGTGTTTTTCCACCACATGTATTTTTTGTTTATAACCTAGAAAACTCATCAATAATATCTACAGAAGATTGGGGATTGAGTACCCTTTGTGAAAGAGAATTTAAAGTACCTGAATCAAAATGTGTTTTTAAATTTAATTATTGGGATTATATTGATAGTTTTCATAAAGCATATTTATATGTAAATCCCAATGGAAAACATTCTTGGTTTTTTAATGTTTGTGAAAATGCTACAAACAAAATGTTCCAATATGCTTCAAAAGATGGTGGATATCATATGGTCCAAGTATTGATATTCTTCCTGAAGATCCATTTAGAAAATTATATGATGAATGGCTCTTAATCTCTCCTAAATATAAAGAGGCTTCAACTCAAATTAAGCATGGAATAGAAGTTATATCTTCATTACATTTCTTTATAGAATTTTCTATACCATGGACATGGAAATAGGTTCCTTAAGTAGATTATAGTCCAAATAAATTATCTTCAATACAAAGGTTATACCTTATCAAATTCTGGTCAAAAATGTTACAAAAAGATCCTAAAACAAAGGAATTAAATTCCAAGCAATTTGTTGATAATATCAAGAGAACAATCCAACAATATAGAGCCTAGACAGAATTCTCTAAGAAAGAGAACGATCAAGACAATCTTTTCTAGAAAATAGCATAAGATTTAAAAGCTAAAACTAATAAGGAGCCATCTAAATAAGATATGATTTAAGCATATCTTACTCGAGTAAAGGAAGACTTGATCAAAAATTTTGATCAACCAAAATCTACAAAATCAGATAGCTCAATGGTTTCAACTGAAGATGAGAATCAGTTCCAATGGTTAGTTGGAAAATTTGAAATGGAGGAGACAATTCCCTTTTATTACATGTTTGACATGATAGAAGACAATTTACTTAGAATGAATCTTTCAGAAGATAAGGGATCAACATCACAATAGGCCCCAATGGAAGAAAAGTAAAGCTTAATATTTAAACTTTACTATTTTGATGCTTTCCATTATCATAAAGATGGAATCATTTTATCAGATGTATAATTTTGTCGACCATATTATAAGGCTTCTCTATTAATTGTTTAAATTGATTTTAATTTTGGTTTAAAGTCCGCCCCTATATATGGACTTGTATGTTTTCATTTTGAGGGAGAGTTTTTCTGACCTCCCATCTATTTCTCTTGTAAAAACCCTTCTTAGTTTGTAATAAGTATTTGAAGTTCGGACTTCCAACATCCTATTGAGAGCCTTTTAATTTGTAAGTCTCCTATTTTATTTATATTGTTCATAATTTATAATTTTATTTATATTAGCCTAATGGAAGGCTAAACTTCTTAAGTGTTGAATTAACCGATGAAATTTGTTTCATGATTTAATTATGGAAAAGTATGAGGAAAATTAAAAGAAAAGTGTATTTTAGAAAAAAAAATCTTAAAAAGTTTTATCAAATTATCATTTTCGGACTTCACTGATCATTCGTGACCAATTATTCAGTATGGTAACCATAAGTTGTAAGTGGGCCCGGGGTATTGCTAAAAGGTGGCGTTTTTAAAGGGCCAATATTGATTTACTCGGAGATTCCATACTTTAGAGTATTCACGAAAGTACGAGTAGAATTAATTTTATTGAATTTTTATGAATAATTAATTTAATCATATTTCTTCATAATTTAATTTACTCTAATAAGTCCATTTATATGATTAATTTTATCCTCATACTTCATATGTTATATATATATTGTGACAACCCGAAATTTTCAATCGTAGGAACTCTATAGTCAAACACTTCAATTAAAAGTCAAATTCATCACTGCTAGTTTTTAGCTCGGTTTAAAGTTCGTTTGGGTGTTTTTAATATATTAATTTTTTCGAGAGAACAAATGAAAGGAAATATTTTTTTTAGAATTATTGGGGAACAAATAACACCTTAATAAGGTGTTACGGCCAAACATAAGGGGTAGGGCCGAAAACCCCCTTTTTGACCGAGAACTCATGCTTAAGGCATGAGTTTGCTCCTTTTTCCCTCATTTCTTACTTCCAAACTCAAGAACACCCACTTTCTCTCTCAAGTATCATAAGAGCTTCTTCCAAATCTTCCAAAAATGTAAGTGTTACTTCTCTTGATTTGTTGATACAACACTTCATCTAGTAGTTATACATGATTTCATCCATGAAATCTTCCTTTTTTTCTTAGATCTTCAAGTGTTCTTCAAGAACACCAAGAACACCAAGAACACCAAGAACACACACTAGTGTTTTGGGCCGAAAACACCCTTCTTTGCTTCCATATTGTAAGTATCTACCTCCTATACTTGTTATCTAGTAAGGATACTTGATTTTGGGCCTTGAAATCACCATTTTCCAACAACAAAAGGAGTTTTCGGTATAGTGCATCTCCTTAAACCGAAAACCCTAAAGAAAGGTCCCTTTAAGACCTTAAAACTCACTTAAGGCTTCGGATAAAGCTTAGAACCCCTATGCATGCTTGAAAGCCCTTGAAAATCACCACATGCACCAAAGATCTTGAGTTTCCGGTCTTAACCTCTTCGGACCGAGAACCTCTTCGGACCGAGAACCCTTCAGACCGAGAATACCATTAGGACCGAAAGCTTCTAGGAACATGCCACTTGGACCGAAAGCTCCATTTGGTGACCATACACTCCTTTTATGCAATCATTGTGATTGTAACACTTCCATATAAGTGTTTCCTAGACTATAGGAGTGTTATCCTTCTTAATTAGTTGTTAAATGACTAATTGTATTCATATATGTGTCTTTATATGTTAATAGGAGCCGTGTGTGTGTTCAAGTCTTCACTTGACACTTAGCATCCTATACCATCCGTTCATTCCAACCACTCACTACAGGTGAGTTCATACCTCTTAATAAAGCTTTGAAATGATTTTAAATGCTTTTATGGGGGGAATACAAGTTGAAACATTCTAGTTATTGCTATAATCTTATGTGATTAATAACTAGAACAAATAGAAAGATTTACTATTACTTTCAAAATTGCTATCAAACTTATGGATTTCAAGCACTTCAAAATCTTGTATTAAACTCTTTAAATGCTAAAACTGTTTCCAAACTCTTTTAAACTTACATTATTTTCAAACTCATATCTACACCAATATATTTATATAAGCAAGACTTGAAGGACTTAGGACTGATAGCTCACCTTATTTCATGTTCCTTGTTTGGTTGTGGACTTAGGGTATCATGTTATTTGTCCGAATGTTGTTGAAATCTTAGTTATATATCATATATATATGTGTTGGAGATAAAGGCTTTCACTTCAGTTCAGTACCTTTGTGTAACGAAGACATACCAAGAACATTACTATTTAACTATAATAGGTATAGTTAAGAGATTTCTACTCACTATTACTAATACAACAATACATGAAAGAGTCAGTACATTTATGAGTCACTACATAGGTACTACAGTCAGAAACAATACATTGTATACACTATACAAGAGAACATTCTATACACTATACAAGAGAACATACTATACACTATACAAGAGATTATACTATACGCTAGTACAGAGAAAACATTACTACACTAAGAAATACTACACAAACATTTGAATACTATAAACGGAATGTGACATACTACTTCTCGATACGACACTTCATAGTGGTATCACTTTGTAACCAGAGTCTCCTGGAGGGAGAGCGGGCATTGTGTGTATAGATCTATACGAGACAGACACTCCGACATCCCGACTGCTAGCTACAGTCCCAGCCGAAAGGCCAAGGGGTGACAGAATGTTACCTCACTACATATGACACCAGAGGGTCATCAGTTATACAGCCGTCGATCAGCATGGTTACATTTGAGTTCACATTCAAACCTTTAATTAACTATCTAAGAATTAAAGGCAAACGGACCCCCTCCCCCCCGGAGGTGTATTGTACATTTAATACTACCTGGAGTCTGCATTTTTATCATTTTCAGCCAGCAGTGCCACTGCTGAAGTAAAACATTATTTTCCCCTATTACATTTATTTTGTAATCACCTTACATGAGTGAAGTCTTAAACTATATTTTTCATAATGATAGTTTTATTGGGGAAAACTCTTACATTTACAAAAGAGCAAACATACAAACAATCGGGTCTTGGTAGAAGGCTACATTTCAATAGCAAATATAGGATTTTCTAGAGTGTTCAACTATTTACAAACAGTTACAAACAATTATGAACATTTACACTACGTTGTTACAAACACTTTTATACAGGCAATGACACTAAATACTTATGAACTCACCAGCTTTATGTTGATAAACTCTTTCAAAATAACTTGTATTCTCAGGTCATCAGTAGGCAGGTACCGATGAAGCTTTTGAGAAGATGGAGCACATACAAGACTCATCTTTTATTTTAATCATACATTTTGGTGTCTTACATACTATACAGAACACGCTTGTATTAAAATTATTCTATTAATGCAATGGATGATGTTGCTTGTCTTACTATTATGCATTGTTATGATACTGTACATGACGTCCTCCACCCCAGAACGTTTCCGCCGTTCCGGTTTTGGGGTTTGACAGATTGGTATCAGAGCACTGTTTATAGTGAATCAAGTATATCAACCCATAAAAGATATACCAACTATAAACGCAACGGGATTAAAACACTCTGACCAAGAAATTATACTTTTTAATGATAAATATTTAATTAAGTATATATACATCTAATCATACCAGGGTCGGTATCATACTAAGTCAGAACAAAAGTATTATGATTGTTGAACAACACAATTAGGCGTAGAGACATATAGTCAAAACTTGGGGGATATAGCCTCATCAACTATATTTTCCGAGGAGTGACTAGCATGTGCCTAAGAATGATTGTGGTGTTGAAACAAGTCTAAAACTTACCAATACCACTACAACAAGAACATTAGAACAAAACTTAAACCTAAAATACTATAGGAGTATTTTGTGTTACTATTATTACTTATGTGCAAACTAAAAAGGATCTTCATTAGTACGTCTATTAACTATTCTTTTCCCTTATTCTCGCGTAGATAACATGGTTGGTTTCCATCTCACCGGTGATACGTACTATCCTAACCAAGGCATTGGTGGGTGGCTTGATGAGGAGCAAGAAGATGATCACCCCATCCCTTTGGATGATCACCTCGCAGAAGGCTTTTCGGATAGCTTCGACTCCGAACCAGAGGCCAACAACCTTCTCCAAGAGGTTCCAATTCCAAACCTCAACCCCCGTCCGGCATTTTAAAGTCCCACTCCCTTGTGGGCAACAACCTTGAATCGATGGAGTGATGAGCAGGGTCAGCCCGTACCTTTCAACGGAGACCGAAGCTTTTACAATATAAGCGAGGGAGGTTCTGCTGACCGAGTCCTACCCATCATGGTCCGTAGGATTGCTCGGAACGTCGAGCAAGGTCATGCAGCCATTGACCGAGTAGTGGAAATTGACGCCAACTCTGGCCTTAACACGGTCCGCATTCGCCAACTCGAAGAGGCTATGGAAAGGACCAGGAGAACCAATGAGGCTCTAAAACAACAATTAGATGCATCCCGAGCAGAAGTCATGGAACTCCGAGTGCGTCAGAGGGCTCATGAACGACATCTTCAGGAAGTTGTGTGTCAACTGGCAGATCTGAGGGTTCGCCCGAGGGATACCCGTCGCCGGTAGAAGATGTCGACTCATCTTTTCTTTTGAGATAAGGAATAGCCTTTCTTTTCTGTGCTCTATGGAGCACTTGTCTGTAAAATATTCCTAACTTTCAAAAGTACTCTAACTAGACTTCTAAGCTACCAACATTTTCCCTTATGGTTTGATGTAAGACCTACTGTTAGGTCAATTTTCCCGAACTCATTTTACATCATTAATACCAGTAATATTGGCAGTTATCTAATCTATTGGAAAGTCATTACTCTTGTGTTTCCTTACTCTATTGTTATGTCTCTACCTAATAGTTGGACTATGGCGATTTAGTCCATGAAACACTCACACCATACTTACAATCGATTCTTACTATTATCATCATCTTTATACACTTTCAGTAAAAGATGTCGCCTCGAAAGCGTCCGACCAGAAACACGCCTGTGAATCAAACTCCACCACCACCACCCCCTCCGCAGTTCGATGCGGTGATGTTTCAAGCAGCGGTAACTGCAGCTGTGGCGGCAGCCATGGCCCAAGTAAACTCTGGTGGTGCAAGTGGAGCTGGAACGGGCACCAACTCTAGCCATGGTGAAATCTACCCACGTACACGGGAGTGTACCTATAAGGATTTCATCAGCTGCAAACCAACGTACTTCAATGGAACCGGAGGGATCATTGCACTGTCCCAATGGATCGAGAGAACAGAAGCAATCTTCGAGATGTGCTCATGCCCTGAAGGAAGCAAGATAAAGTTCGCTGCTTGCACCTTCACCGAAAGGGCCCTGACATGGTGGAATGGTCATGTCAAATCACTCTCATTGGTAGCAGCTAACGTCATGGGCTGGGATACACTGAAGGACCTAATGACAAGAGAGTACTGCCCGAGAGGCGAAATTTAGAAACTCGAAGAGGAACTATGGAACCTCAAAATGAAGGGTTCCGACATAGTGGCTTATACAGTCAGGTTCTGCGACCTGGTGACTCTATGTCCCAACATGGTCCCCACCAAAAGCATCACACCCTGCGACCTTTGATAGTGCCAAGGAATTGGCCCAAAGGATCATCGATCACGAGGTTGCTTCTACTCTAACAACAACTACAATGACTGCCCCCGCACCAACCAAAACAGCTGACAACAAGAGGAAGCGTTGGGACCGAAAGAAGGGCAAATCAGCTCAACCCTCTTCCAAGAACCAACAGACGGTGGCTGTCCATGCTGCCACTACTCCTGCTGCCCCTGTACCAGCCAAACCATACGCAGGGAGCCTACCTAAGTGCACCAAGTGCTCCTTCCATCATAACGGCCCCTGCCGGGAAATGCACTGCAATAATTACGACCGGAAGGGCCATACCGCCCGGTTTTGCAAAACACCACCCAAACCCGTCACCCAGGTTCCCGGTGCAGGAGTAAGTCAGGCCTGCTATGGGTGCGGCGAGACAGGGCACTTCAAAAGAAACTGTCCGAAAGCTGGGAATGCGGGAGGAGCCGGAAGACTACTTGCTATTGGCCACAATGAAGCCGTGGCAGACCCCACAGTAGTCACGGGTACGTTCCTTCTCGATAACTCTTATGCTTGTATCCTATTTGATAGTGGGGCAGAGAGGAGCTTCGTAAACCAAAAATTTAAACACTTACTTAATCAAGCACCGCAAGCACTAAAAGAATCCTTCGTCGTAGAAATGGCTAACGGAAAGACAGAGAGTCCTAACAAGATTTACATAGGTTGTACCCTCACACTAGATAATCATTCATTTCCAATCGACCTCATACCAGTAGCAATCAAGAGTTTCGATGTCATTGTGGGCATGGACCGGTTGAGTCTCCATCGTACCGATATTCTATGCTTCAAAAAGGCAGTCCGCCTAAACCTACCGAATAACGAAACCTTGTTAATCTACGGAGACAAACCCAGTACGAGTCTTCGTATCATCTCGAGTATTTAAGCCCAGAAGTACTTGCGTAAGGAATATCGTGCATTCCTGGGGCACGTTGTCGATACGAGCAGGAAAACAAAAGACCTAAAAGACCTCCCCATAGTACGTGATTTTCCTGACGTCTTTCCGGAAGAACTCCCAGGATTACCCCCGCAACGTCAAGTCGAGTTTCGAATTGACTTAATTCCTGGAGCGACCCCCGTAGCCAAATCGCCCTATCGTCTAGCACATGCTGAGATGCAAGAACTGTCCAGTCAACTTAACGAACTGGTCAGTAAGGGCTTTATAAGACCAAGCTTCTCACCCTGGGGAGCACCAGTCTTATTCGTGAAGAAGAAAGACGGATCGTTCCGTATGTGCATCGATTACAGGGAACTCAACAAACTTACAGTCAAGAATCGTTACCCTCTTCCTCGCATAGACGATTTATTTGACCAGCTTTAAGGGGCGAGCTACTTTTCTAAGATTGATCTAAGATCCAGGTATCACCAGTTGCGAGTGCTTGAGGAGGATGTTCCGGAGACAGCCTTCCGAACTCGTTACGGGCACTACGAGTTCGTAGTGATGCCATTCGGATTGACCAATGCGCCCGCAGTATTCATGGACATAATGAATAGGGTATGTCGTCCTTACTTGGATCAGTTCGTCATCGTTTTCATCGATGACATACTTATCTACTCTCGAAGTAAGGAGGAACATAACGATCATTTACGACAAGTCCTAGGAACCTTACGATCAGAGAAGCTCTATGCGAAGTTCTCTAAATGGGAATTTTGGATCCGAAGAGTCGAATTCTTAGGACACGTGATTAGCGAAGAAGGAATCCACGTGGACCCTTCCAAAATTAAAGCCATCGAGAACTGGTCAGCACCAAAGACGCCTACAGAAATTCATCAATTTCTAGGCCTCGCTGGCTACTAGCGTAGGTTCATACAGAACTTCTCTCGAATTGCGAAACCCCTTACGATATTAACCCAGAAGGGCATGGCCTTCGACTGGGAAGAGAAACAAGAGAAGGCGTTCCAAACGCTGAAGTGAGCCTTATGCACCGCACCGGTACTATCCCTCCCCGAAGGGATAGACGATTTCGTGGTATACTACGATGCATCCAACCAGGGGCTCGGCTGTGTTCTGATGCAACGAGGTAAGGTCATCGCCTACGCCTCAAGACAGCTGAAGACACACGAGGTCAACTACACCACACACGATCTCGAATTAGGAGCGGTTGTGTTCGCCCTAAAGATCTGGAGACACTACCTGTGTGGTAGGAAGAGCACTATCTTTACAGACCACAAAAGCCTACAACACATATTCAACCAGAAGGAGCTCAATATGAGACAACGACGGTGGGTCGAACTACTCAATGACCACGAATGCGAAATTCGTTATTATCCGGGAAAAGACAACGTGGTAGCAGACGCCCTAAGTCGAAAAGAATATTCTGGACAAAGAGTCAAGTCATTAACTATGACTATCTATTCACATCTATCCGCACAAATTAAGGAGGCTCAGTCCGAAGCCTTGAAACCTGAAAACGTGGCGGGAGAATCCCTACGTGGAATGGATAAGAACTTGAAAGTCAAGGGTGACGGAGCCTTGTATCTCATGGATCGGATCTGGACACCGAGACACGGTGGCTTCAGAGACTTGGTCATGAAGGAAGCACACAACACTCGATATTCCGTCCACCCGGGTTCAGATAAGATGTATCTGGATCTTAAAAAGCTATACTGGTGGCCTAACATGAAAGCAGAGATTTCTACCTTCGTGAGTAAATGCCTTACTTGCGCAAAGGTTAAGGTCGAATACCAGAAACCATCGGGTCTACTTCAACAACCAGAGATACCTGAATGGAAGTGGGAGCGGATCACTATGGACTTCATAACCAAGCTACCCAAGACAACGGGTGGGCTTGATACCATTTGGGTCATCGTCGACAGAAGCTTACAAGAACATACATTAGGGAGATCGTACGACTGCATGGTGTTCCTATATCTATTATCTCCGACAGAGATAGTAGATTCACTTCGAGGTTCTGGCAGTCACTACAAAGTTCCCTAGGAACTAGGCTGGACATTAGTACAGCCTATCATCCACAAACCGACGGACAAAGTAAAAGGACTATTCAAACATGGGAAGATATGTTGCGAGCCTGCGTGATTGACTTTCGGAAGGCATGGGATACTCACTTACCCCTTGTTGAATTCTCCTACAACAACAGTTATCACACGAGCATCAAGGCTACTCCATTTGAAGCCCTCTATGGCCGGAAGTGCAGATCCCCTCTGTGCTGGGCTGAAGTGGGTGACACTCAGTTAGCTAAACGACGAGTTCCTGACAGCACTCTCACGGGTCCGGAGATCATTCGGGAAACGACAGAGAAGATCGTTCAGATTCGTGAACTATTGAAAGCCTCTAAAAACCGACAGAAAAGCTACGCAGCCAAACGGAGGAAACCTTTGGAATTCCAGGTGGGAGACCGAGTCCTTTTGAAGGTCTCACCCTGGAAGGGCTTGATACGCTTCGGAAAGCGTGGAAATCCGAATCCAAGAGGCATAGGACCTTTCGAGATTCTTGCTAGGATTGGCCCTGTAGCATACAAACTCAATCTACCCCACGAGCTTAGTAACGTACATCCTACCCTCCACGTCTTGAACTTGAAAAACTGTCTATCCGACGAGACTCTTGTAATCCCACTCGACGAGATCGAGATCAACGAGATCCTCAACTTCGTGGAAGAACCTGTAGAGATCATGGACCGAGAGGTCAAGCGAACGAAACAAAGCCGCATCCCAATCGTGAAGGTTCGCTAGAACGCCAAGCGAGGACCGGAGTTCACTTGGGAGCGCGAGGATCAAATGAAACTTAAATATCCTCATCTTTTTACTTAGTTATTTGTAATAACTTAGTTGCTTGAACTCTACTTTCGGGACGAAATTCCCTCTAACAGGGGGATGATGTGACAACCCGAAATTTTCAATCGTACGAACTCTACAGTCAAACACTTCAATTAAAAGTCAAATTCATCTCTGCTAATTTTTAGCTCGGTTTAAAGTCTGTTTGGGTGTTTTTAATATATTAATTTTTTCGAGAGAACAAACGAAAGGAAATATTTTTTTTCGAATTATTGGGGAACAAATAACACCTTAATAAGGTGTTACGGCCAAACATAAGGCGTAGGGCTGAAAACCCCCTTTGACCGAGAACTCATGCTTAAGGCATGAGTTTGCTCCTTTTTCCCTCATTTCTTACTTCCAAACTCAAGAACACCCACTTTCTCTCTCAAGTATCATAAGAGCTTCTTCCAAATCTTCCAAAAATGTAAGTGTTTCTTCTCTTGATTTGTTGATACAACACTTCATCTAGTAGTTATACATGATATCATCCATGAAATCTTCCTTTTTTTCTTAGATCTTCAAGTGTTCTTCAAGAACACCAAGAACACCAAGAACACACACTAGTGTTTTGGGCCGAAAACACCCTTCTTTGCTTCCATATTGTAAGTATCTACCTCCTATACTTGTTATCTAGTAAGGATACTTGATTTAGGGCCTTGAAATCGCCATTTTCCAAGAACAAAAGGAGTTTTCGGTATAGTGCATCTCCTTAAACCGGAAACCCTAAAGAAAGATCCCTTTAAGACCTTAAAACTCACTTAAGGCTTCGGATAAAGCTTAGAACCACTATGCATGCTTGAAAACCCTTGAAAATCACCACATGCAGCAAAGATCTTGAGTTTTCGGTCGTAACCTCATGGACCGAGAACCATGTGGACCGAGAACCTCTTCGGACCGAGAATCTCTTCGCACCGAGAACCCTTCGGACCGAGAATACCATTAGGACCGAAAGCTTCTAGGAACATTCCACTTGGACCGAAAGCTCCATTTGGTGACCATACACTCCTTTTATGCAATCATTGTGATTGTAACACTCCCATATAAGTGTTTCCTAGACTATAAGAGTGTTACCCTTCTTAATTAGTTGTTAAAGGACTAATTGTATTCATATATGTGTCTTTATATGTTAATAGGATTTGTGTGTGTGTTCAAGTCTTCACTTGACACTTAGCATCCTATACCATCCGTTCATTCCAACCACTCACTACAGGTGAGTTCATACCCCTTAATCAACCTTTGAAATGATATTAAATGCTTTTATGGGGGGGGGGAATACAAGTTAAAACATTCTAGTTATTGCTATAATCTTATGTGATTAATAACTAGAACAAACAGAAAGATTTACTATTACTTTCAAAATTGCAATCAAACTTATGGATTTCAAGCACTTCAAAATCTTGTATTAAACTCTTCAAATGCCAAAACTGTTTCCAAACTCTTTTAAACTTACATTATTTTCAAACTCATATCTACACCAATATATTTATATAAGTAAGACTTGAAGGACTTAGGACTGATAGCTCACCTTATTTCCTGTTCCTTGTTTGGTTGTGGACTTAGGGTATCCTGTTATTTGTCCGAATGTCGTTGAAATCTTAGTTATATATCATATATATATATATATATATATATATATATATATATATATATATGTGTGTGTGTGTGTGTTGGATATAAAGGCTTTCACTTCAGTTCAGTACCTTTGTGTAACGAAGGCATACCAACAACATTACTATTTAACTATAATAGGTATAGTTAAGAGATTTCTACTGACTATTACTAATACAACAATACATGCAAGAGTCAGTACATTTATGAGTCACTACATAAGTACTACAGTGAGAAACAATACATTCTATACACTATACAAGAGAACATTTTATACACTATACAAGAGAACATACTATACACTATACAAGAGATTATACTATACGCTAGTACAGAGAAAACATTACTACACTAAGAATTACTACAAAAACATTTGAATACTATAAACGGAATGTGACATACTACTTCTCGATACGACACTTCATAGTGGTATCACTTTGTAACCAGAGTCTCCTGGAGGGAGAGCGGGCATTGTCTGTATAGATCTATACGGGACAGACACTCCCACATCCCGACTGCTAGCTACAGTCCCAGCTGAAAGGCCAAGGGGTGACAGAATGCTACCTCACTACATATGACACCAGAGGCTCATCAGTTATACAGCCGTCGATCAGCATGGTTACATACGAGTTCACATTCAAACCTTTAATTAACTATCTAAGAATTAAAGGCAAACGGACCCCCCCCCCCCCCCGACGTGTATTGTACATTTAATACTACCTGGAGTCTGCATCTTTATCATTTTGAGCCAGCAGTGCCACTGCTGAAGTAAAACATTATTTTCCCCTATTACATTTATTTTGTAATCACCTTACATGAGTGAAGTCTTAAACTATATTTTTCATAATGATAATTTTATTGGGGAAAACTCTTACATTTACAAAAGAGCAAACATACAAACAGTCGGGTCTTCGTAGAAGACTACATTTCAGTAGAAAATATAGGATTTTCTAGAGTGTTCAACTATTTACAAACAGTTACAAATAATTATGAACATTTACACTACATTGTTACAAACATTTTTATACAGGCAATGACACTAAATACTTATGAACTCACCAGCTTTATGCTGATAAACTATTTCAAAATAACTTGTATTCTCAGGTCATCAGTAGACAGGTACCGGTGAAGCTTTTGAGAAGATGGAGCACATACAAGACTCATCTTTTATTTTAATCATACATTTTGGTGTCTTACATACTATACAGAACACACTTGTATTAAAATTATTCTATTAATGCAATGGATGTTGTTGCTTGTCTTTACTATTATGCATTGTTATGATAATGTACATCACGTCCTCCACCCCAAAACGTTTCCGCCGTTCCGGTTTTGGGGTGTGACATATATATATATATATATATATATATATATATATATATATATATATATATATATATATATATATATATATATATATATAGGCGAGTTATTGTGAAAACCAAAAAAATCGTGAGAACCTGCTAAATAAAAGACAGTCGTTACATTAAAAACCAGATGGCTGATGATATTAGAGGGTACACAAAAAATACGAATGTGGACACCTCTAATAACAAAACAGGAAGGGGCACAATCATCAAAAACATAAAATAGCAATCTTCTACAAACAAAATTAACAAATATTGTATACGACCTTAATCTCTGTATATTTCTGAAATTCTCTCTCTCTCTCTTGATTTTAGAAGCAAACACCATCACAAAACCCTCATTTCGCATTCAATTTTGATCAAATTTTTTGAAATACAACATATGGAATATGTCGATTTTCAAAACAAGGTACGAAAACTATACTATAATCACATGTATAAGCTAATCTTGCTTTGTATTTTCGAAAAAAGTGCACCAAACACAATTTAGAAATGATAATCAACATTTTGAAAATAGTGAAATAAGCATAAATGTCTTCAAAGATTAAAACATTGAATATACATCTTTTCGTTTTTGTTTTTGTGCTCTTGAACTTGACAAGCCATCTTCGTCCTTTAATATATGAATTTATGATCATTTTCGTTTGATGTATAGGAGATTATTTTAGGGTTTTTATTGATTTACACAAATATTGAACATTTCATTTTCACTACAAGAAAAACGCGATTTTGCTTGGGAATGTTGCTATGGAATGTATTTACGTTGTTAATCTGCAATGGATCGTGCTTTGGAATGTCGTTCCATAGCAATGTTGTTACCACATTGTCTATGGATTTTATTTCTGGTAGCGAGAATGGGACTTGCTACTGATTCCATATTCGTTGGTATTATGCTACCGATATTTCTATGGAATAAAAATTCGTAGCAATTTTCCAACGACATTTGTTACGAAATCTCTTTCTGTTGTACTGCTGCTATGTAATTAATTATCGTGGTTACTATTCAACATACTTTGTGACGGAAACCAATTCCATAGTTGATTTGCTAGGGAAGTACCACTCCTAGGTATTTGCTAGGAAATTCTGCTATGGAATTTGATTTTGTTTGCTTGTTTTGCTATGGAACAAAAAGTCTAGCTAATTTGTGACGGCATTTGCTACGAAACTATATTCCATAGCAACATTGATTAGGAGTAGTTCAATTTCATAGATATTTAGCTATGGAAATTTGCACCGCCAATAAAACTCGTGGAATCATCAAGTTCATGATGGTATGTATGGTTTGTTTCTTTGTTGGGATGTTGTATGCTTAATTAATTTTCCTATTCTATGGATGAATTATTATTATTATCAATGGAATTTGTAAGTTATTGTTTGAATTATATGTTTTTGAATTGGTAATATATTTTGTTTGTTTTATTGTATTTTATATGTATTTAATACTAGGAAAGGTCAAAGATTTGCTATTATATACGTTTATGTTATCTTGAATAATTTTTTAGCATTTCAATGTAAAAAAAATTGGATTATAACATAAACGATTACTTAATTGGATATTTCAATGTAAAAATTTGGATTATAAGATAAACGGTTACTTATGGGTCAATGTGGTACTTTTACAGTTTAAATGAAAAAGACGAAGTTAAATAAAATTATTGACGGAAGTAGGATTCGAACCTGCGACTTCGGGAAAGAAGTAAGACGCGTCTTCCAACTAAACTAAAGTAACTTCTGTTTCTTCAAATTGAATAACCTTAATATTATGCTCATTAATATGGAAACCCATATACGTGTTACCATGACACTATAAGCATCTACCATGTTGACCAATGACCTGTATGTCATCCATGGGTGTTACCATGACACTATTAGCAAATACGATGTTGACCAATGACCCGTATGTCATCCATGGGTGTTACCATGACACTATAAGAACCTACCATGTTCACCAATGACCTGTATTGTAGAGTCAAAATATCTTGTAATATGTCGAAGTCTGTGTATTTGTCACTTTCGTATGTTTTCTATGTATTTGCTAAGGCATCTTTTTAACTAATCGTAATGTCTAGCCTTAGTATTTTTTGTACTTTCAGCCTCCTATAAATAGGAGTTGAACATAGAGTTGATAGAAGAGTTTTCCCATCATTTACTATCGGTTTTGTACTCTTGTTTTCCGAAAGTAATCTGACCTAAACCAGATCTTATTTACTTCTTGTGGTCATCTTTTACTCTGATTTGATTCTCATACTCGATTAAGCACTTCTACAATTGGTATCAGAGCATGAATCAATACTGCGAAGATCTGATTTTCAATTGAATCTCTAGTTTTTGAGTAGCGAGTTTGTCTCAAAAGTTTTCGCACTGTTTGATTCTGAAAATCATCACCGATCTACAGTTTTGATTTGATTATGCGTTTGAATTGTGTAATCGAGTAATCGATTTTGAGTTTCTTATCACTTCATTCATTCAATTTCAAATTTCTTCAAGTTTTTCTGAAAAATCTCATCCGTACGTTAATGGTGAATTTCAACATGAACACAATGACTTCATTTTTTTCATCTGTTAGGATCTTCTACGAAGATTCCTATGTTGATTCCTGAGTACTATGATCAGTGGGCTGATCGAATGTAGGATTAATTGAACGGATTGTACGAGGAACTCTGGAGCTGCATTACAGGAATCGCTCAACCTCCATCAAATGTTCAAACTATTGGATCATCTGGATTAACACATGCAGTTACTGATCAATCCACCAGGCTGAAAAACAACGAAAAACGTTGTTTGAGAGAATTGCGAGGTGCATTGCCACCTGTTGTTTACAATTGCATCCGTGGTTGTAAAACTGCAAAGGAAATATGGAACACACTTAAGGAAAAGTATCAGGGAAGCAGAAAAAGAAGATAAATTCTGTTAAGCAATGTCTTGTGGAGCTGAAAGAGTTCAGAAAAAAAGAGAATGAAAAAATTGAAGTTTACTATGATCGTCTTAATGAACTGATTTATAGATGCAATCGTTATGGAATCACAAGGTCATCAATGGAGAAGTGTCAGTATAATGGTAAAGAATCAACAAAGATTCGATACTTCATCTCTGAATGATTTGTATAATCAATTGAAAACTCACGCAAGTGAAGTGAATGAGATGGTTGAAGAGTCGAAACTGAGTTTGGGAGGTCCTTTAGCTCTTATTTCAAAAGTGTCTGAGAAAGAAGCAGTTGAGAAAGATGATTCTGATGAAGAAGGCTTTCTAATGAATTCTGATGATGAAGCGATTGCTTTTTACTCGAACAACCGAGTTAAAAAGTTTTTCAAGAAACCTTTCAACCCCAAGGTGAAGTAGAGTGATGTGAAAAGAAGTTTCATTAATAAGTCTGTGGGTGAGGAGAAGAAGAAATTCGAGAAGAATAATGTGATGGCAACTGAAGCCAAAATTGAGAAGAAACTTAAGGGAGATTCGGGAAATGACTGTCATTACTGCAACGGAGCAAATCATTTGGCTAATGATTGCATGCTTCGTAAGAAAGAAGAGAAAAAGAATATGGTCAAGGACGAAGCATACTATGTGGAAAAACTAGAAGAGGTACGTACAAAAGAAAAAGGGATGTCATTGGTTGCAAGAGGAGAATGTAAGGAAGATGGCACGTATCAGATTTGGTCTTCAGGATCTGATGACGAAGAGATGCGTAATCCGACGCATGGCGCTATGTTCGCACAATTTGAAGAGGATGAGGACGAAATGGTGACTGATCATTGTTTCATGACCAAATCAGGAGACAAATCACCGATGACAACGAAAGTACGTTCTATTCTTCAATCTGTTAACATACCTTTACAAGCTTATGATTCTGAAATAATTGCATTTGATGATACTGTTGCTTACTTTGATACAATTGTGGTGTCTGCTAGTAATGAAGCTAAGAAACTAAACATCCAGTTGCTAGAGACCCAAAAATTGCTAGATTCGAAACGAAGCAGGGTACAGTATCTGGAATTGCAATTGAATAATGTTAGTAAGGATAGGGAATGTCTAGATAATGAAGTTCGAATGTTACTTTCTTAGCGAAACATTTACTGTAATTCAACAAAAAGACTATTTGCTAAATTGACTTCGTTACATCATTCATCTGATATAAGAAAAGAACAACATAGGAAATTATTGCCTTTTCTTGTTTTTGAAAGAGAGAAACTTGATAGTTTGTCCTATGATTGTGAGAAAACCATAGCAGAATTCGATAAAGTGCCTGATAATCGATTTGCTTATGGTATTGTTAAGATAGACGAATATTTGAATGCTCATGAACTTGTTGAGATAGTGAATGAAACTTTGACAAAAGTGAACATATCAAAATTTTGAAAAGAACTGAGAATTCGAAACTTGACTCTCAATCTAATTTTGCTGATATCGATGAAAATTCTGATAGTTTTAGTGAAATCAGTGAAATTGAGGAAGAGGAAAGTATCGATTGTTCTTAGTTATCTGTCATTAATGTCACATCTAAGTCAAAAGGTAAAGAAATTTGTGATGATTCGATGGTTGAGGATGACACTGATAGACCCTCTACTTCGAATGTTTGTGACTTTGATCATGTTAGTATAAGAGACAGTCAAACGGATAGTAGTGATGATGAGAATGAAGAAGAAGTGCCGAACAATTCTGAAACAGAAAAGTATGTTTCAAACGAAACAACCATTAAACGAATTGTTGTTGACCAAGTGTTTGGGGACAATGAAAATTTCAACAAAGTGTTATCAGAAAAAGGTGCTTATTTTCTTGAAACGAACACTGTGGTGTATCCAAATTTTAAGTGCACAGATGATGTTGTATTTCCAAATCAAGTGTTTGTCACTACTGAAAATGTTCAAAACATCAAACCAGAGTTCAACAAAATGGTCGAAGAAGATAACAAGAAAACATCAGACGAAGGATTCTTTTCAAATCAAAGCACTATCGAAAATAATCTAAAAAAGAATTCGTATGTTTTTCAAAGACAAAAACCACAACGAAAATGGGTTGAAAAACAAGAAAATAATCTAATGAAACAAATGAGAATGTGAAACTTAATTCACAAGAATTTAAGGATCTTGTTGAAAAATTTTCGAATGAAAAAGCAATTTTGAAAAGACAGGCACGAAATAGATTTTTTTGGCAAGTAGTGTCAAATGAAAAGCAATCAAAAATACCAACCAAGAAAATGTCCGAAAAAGGGTTGTCTAAATCAGTACGAACAAAGTTTTCAACTCGTTCGGATAAAAAGGAAAATCCCTCTCAACCAATTTCGTCTAATTCTCAAAACTATTCAATGAAGTTTTCAAAATCAACATCTTCAAAGACTTTTCAATCAAATGTCCAACAAAAGAATTTTCAATCAAAACGCCAACAAAAGTTTTCAACTTCAAATTCATCTTTTCCAAAACCAACTAACGATCAAAACAGATTTTCTTCAAATAGAACAAATCGATATTTTACTAATGTTCGTCAATTTGAAAATGTTTGAAAATTTGAGAATGTTCGAAAATTTGATAATGTTCGTCAATTCGAAAATGTTCGAAAATTCGAGAATGTTCGAAAATTTGAAAATTTTCAAAAATTTGAAAACGTTCGAAAGTTTGCAGACAATCAAATTGTAGAAGAATTGAAACGAGTAATCGAAGTAAATCAGAGTAATTCAAGTAATGATCAAGTAAAGAACACACGATGTAAATATGATCTGGTTTCAGCTTCAATTACTTTCAAAGAACTTGAGTACAAAACAGATAACAGAATGGGGAAAACTCTCTTCATTTTCAGATCCTGCAACAGATATATTATCATTTAGGTCATGAAATTCATCATTTTGATCAAGATTTATGGTTTCTTTATCATCATGCTCCCCCTCGTCATAATTCTCATTTTGATGCTCCCCCTCGAAACTTTCATTTACTCTTCTATTCTCCCCCTCGAAAGGATGCTCCCCCTCAACATGCAAAGGATTATGTAAATGCTCCCCCTCCACATGAGCATCTTGCATACTTTCGCCATTAGCATATGTCTCTAATGTGATTGTCGAATCATCAGAATGTTTCGAAGATTCAGGAATTCGATTATCAGCAGCATGGACTTCTGTATCAACAGCCCTGTCTGGAACACCAAAAATTAATTCATAATCAAAGTCAGATGAATTAGATTCTTCAGTTTCATCAGTTGATTCATTAAGAATTGGTTTTTGTTCAAATTGTTTTTCAACTTGTTTCACAAAGTAATCATCAAAAGTGAGATTAAACGTTTCTTCAACTTTACGAGTTCATTTGTTTAACACTCTATATGCAACCGAATTGTTCAAATATCCCAAAAATATTCCTTCATCAGCCTTAGCTTGAAATTTTGAAAGATTATCTTTGGGATTCATTATAAAACACCTGCAACCAAAAACATGAAAGAATTTGACACTAGGTTTTTGATTATTGATTATTTCGTAAAGAGTTATATTGAAACGTCTATGAACAAAAGATCTATTCTGAGTAAAACATGCAGTCGAAATTGATTCTGCCCATAAGTATTGAGGGAGATCCGCATATGTCAACATTGTCCTCGCCGCTTCGCAAAGAGATCTATTTCTCCTTTCAACCACTCCATTTTGTTAAGGTGTATAGGGCGAACAAAAGTTATGCGAAATTCCTCTTTCCGTTAAGTACGAATCCAACACTTTGTTCTTAAATCAGAACCATTATCACTTTTCATTTTTCGAACTTTCTTCTTCAAACTTATCTCAATTTTCTTGATAAATTCGATCATTGTTTGAGCGACTTCAGATTTTAACCTGAGAAAACACACCCACGTAAATCATGAAAAATCATCAACAATAACCAAAATGTACCGTTTCTTTTTTAGTGTTTCAACAGTTGATGGTCCACAAAGATCAATTTGAAGAAGTTCCAACGGTTCAACAATTTTCGAATCAATGACAATTGGATCCCCTTTACGAAGCTGTTTTCCTTGTTCGCAAGCTGCACATAAAGTATCATTATCAAATTTTAACACAGGCAAACCTCGAACAAGATCTTCTGCAACCAATTTATTTAAATTTCGAAAGTTTAAATGAGATAAACGACGATACCATAACCAGCTAACATCTGTGGGAGCTTTTGAAAGTAGACAAACTGAGGGTTTTCCAACTATGGGTTTGATGTCAAGAGTAAACATATCTCCATATCTTTTTGATTTCAACAACACTTCGTTTGTCTCAACTTTTGAAATAATGCTTCCTTCTTCGTTAAACACAACTTGATTGCCAGTGCCCACAACAAGTAGTGAAACACTTATCAAATTATGTTGAAGACCTTCCACATAAGCAAGACGATTCACTGTAAATTGACCATTCGTTACTTTGCCATAACCTTTAACTTGACATTTATGATTATTTCGAAACTTCACTACACCAGCATTTTCTAAACTTCGGAAATCACGCAAATTCTCCTTCCTTCCAGTCATGTGACGTGAGCAACCACTATCAATATACCATTTATCATCATATTGCTCGTCACATAAAACCTGCAATTAAGGAAAGAATTAAGGTACCCAAGGTTGTTTAGATCCTTGGTTATTAGCTTTGAAAACTGAGTGAAATGAAAAACCTAAAACCCAATTACAAACTTTGGATTTGAAAAGATCAATTAAGTCGACATCATCAGGTAAAGGATCAGAAATATAAACTTTCGAAGGTTTAGATTTGTCACTGACATTCGCCTTTTTGTTCTCAGTTAGTTTCTCAACTGGTTTGTCTTTCGAAACTGGTTTCCATGTTTTCACAGGAATTTCGGATTCTTTGGAAGAAGAACTTCCATTTGAAGAATCATTCAAATATTTCTCATATGCTTCACGAATTTGTTGTTGAGAATACTTACAAGATTGAAACATCTTTCCTTGTCCTTCAAGCCAATGATCAATATTATTCACATTCGATGAACCCTTTGTGTATGACACTTTCGATTTCTACTTCCCAGAAGGATTTAGAAAATTTGGTTTTTGAGGATTAAACTTTATCGAATTCTTTGATTGATCATTCACCACTGTTTGATTGCCTGCAAACTTTTGAACGTTTTCTGATTTTCGACCATCTTCAAATTTTCGAACATTCGTAAATTTTCACCACTGTTTGATTCTCAAATTTTCTAATATTCTCAAATTTTCGAACATTCGTAAATTTTCGAACATTTTCAAATTTTCGAATATTTTCAAATCGACGAGTATTATCGAAATTTCGACTTGGTTTATTTGAAGAAAATATGTTTTGATTGTTTGGGGATTTTGAAAAAGATGAATGTGAAGTTGAAAACTTTTGTTGGCTTTTTGAATGAAAATTCTTTTGTTGATCATTTGGTTGAAATTTTTTTGATTTTGAAAGCTTCACATAATCATTTTGAGAATTAGACGAAATTTTGATGTTGATTTTGGAAGTCAAGGTATTGATGTCGATGTCGATGGCTCTGTAATACGAATGATTTCATGAAGATGAACAGATGGCTTGATTGGATTAGAACAGTTCGATGTGTACAGAGTGTTTATGTCGACTGATTGTGCAATCAATTCGAAATTGGGATGATGATTTCGAAGATTTGGATTAATTTCGATTGTTGAGTAACGAAAATTCTCGATTGGGAAGTCGACAATGTTGGGAATGGGATTGACGATTCGCTTTGGGATGAAAGAACAACGAAGAATTGATTTTGGTATCGACGATTTTTTATGTCGACGATATTGGAGTCGATGGCCTCAATTAACGAATTATTTGAGTCTGGGTTTGTTGTTGTGTATGGATCGGGAAACAGTGAGAAAAAAAAAACGAAGGTTTTGGTGTTATGAACGAAAGCTAGCCAGTTAATGTCGATGATTTTTTGTTCAAGGTTGCTAACGAAGACTTTTAGTCGGTTCAGTGACTAAATGATTCAGATGAGATTAAGCGGCTTCGAATGCCTTCGTTTTCGTTAAAATGGTGTTGGAAATTTTTTCGTTAGAATGGGCTGTGAATTCGTGATTGAAACTAACACAAACATTTGTGAATGATAAATCCAAAACATCTGCAAAGTTTATTCCACAAAAACCAAATTTTCCAAATCCATATGCGCACAAAGCCACTAAAGTTTCGTACACAAAAGGTTCATCTGGGGTGGAAACAATCAATCATTAGGTTGAGGAAAAAGGGAAAAAGTATCAATTGGGAAAGTTTTCACAACATCAAATCAAGAAGGCCTATGAACAGTATTTGAATGATACTTCATCTGGAAGTTCATCTTCGAAAGAATCAGATACTCCAGTTCAAAAATGGCAACCAATCTCAAAGGACAAGCACATTGAGAAGCATAAGAAAAAAGTAAGTGAAAGTCCAAAACTATCGAAAAATTATGTTTCGATATCTTAAACTGATGATGTCGACTTAATTGATACTTTCAAAACCAAAGTTCGAAATTGGGCTTTAAGTTCTAAATTTCATTCACTTTTTCAAACTAATGACAAACGACCCAAACAGCCTTGGGTACCTAAATTCTTTTAATGATTGCATGTTCTGTGTGACGAGCAATATGATGAGAAATGGTACATTGATAGTGGTTGCTCACGTCACATGTTGGTGTTGTGAAGTTCGGGAACAATCACAAATGTCAAGTAAAAGGATACGGGAAAGTAACGAATGGACAATTTACTGTAAATCATGTAGCTCATGTTGAAGGTCTTCCACATAATTTGATAAGTGTTTCACAACTTGTTGTGGGGACTGGCAATCAAGTTGTGTTTAACGAAGAAGGAAGTATCATTTCTAATGTTGAGACGCATGAAGTTTTGCTGAAATCAAAAAGATATGGCGATATGTTCACTCTTGACATCAAACCAATTGTTGGGAAACCCTCAGTTTGTTTACTTTCGAAAGCTCCATCTGATGTTAGCTGGTTGTGGCATCGACGTTTACGTCATTTAAACTTTCGAAATCTGAATAAGCTGGTAGTAGAAGATCTTGTTCGAGGTTTACATGTTCTAAAGTTTGACAATGATACTTTATGTGCAGCTTGCGAACAAGGAAACGACATCGGAAAGGGCATCCAATTATCATAGATTCGAAAATTGTTGAACCGTTGGAACTTCTTCATATTGACCTCTGTGGACCTTCAACTGTTGAAACACTCTATAAGAAACGGTATATTTTGCTTATTGTTGATGATTTTTCACGATTCACTTGGGTGTATTTTCTCAGGTTAAAATCTAAAGTCGCTCAAACAATGATCGAATTTATCAAGAAAACTGAGACGAGTCTAAAGAAGAAGGTTCGAAAAATCAGAAGTGATAATGGTTCCGAGTTTAAAAACAATGTGCTTGATTCATTCTTAACAGAAAAAGGAATTTCACATAATTTCTCTTCACCATATACACCACAATAAAATGGTGTGGTTGAAAGGAGGAATAGGTCTCTTTATGAAGCAGCACGAACGATGTTGACATATGCGAATCTTCCTCAATATCTATGGGCAGAAGCAGTTTCGACATCATGTTTTACTCAAAATCGATCCTTTATTCATCGTCATTTCAATATAACTCCGTATGAAATCATAAATAACCGAAAACCAAATGTTAAATTCTTTCATGTGTTTGGTAACAGGTGTTTTATCATGAATCTTAAAGATAATCTTTCAAAATTTCAAGCTAAGGCTGATAAAGGAATATTTTTGGGATATTCAAATAATTCGGTTGCATATGGAGTGTTGAATAAGCGAACAAGAACAGTTGAAGAAATGTTTAACCTCACTTTTGATGATTATTATGTGAAACAAGTTGAAAAACATTTCGAACAAAAACCAATTCTTAATGAATCAAATGATGAGTCTGAAAGTTATAATTCATCTGATTTTGATTATGATTTAATTTTTGATGTTCCAGATAGGGTTGCAGATGCTGAAGTCAATGATGCAGATAATCAAACTCATGAATCTTCGAAACATACTGATAATTCGACAATCACATCAGATACAACTGCTAATGGCGAAAGTATGCTAGAAGCACAAGTTGAGGAGGAGCACTTGCATATACCCTCAAATATTTAGGGGGAGCATCTTTCGAGGGGGAGAAGAGCAGTATGAATGATGTTTTCGAGGGGGAGCATCAGAATGACAATTATGTTGAGGGGGAGCATAATGATATTGAAACCATAAATCTTGATCAAAACGATGAATTTCATGAACTAAATGATAATTATTCTGTTACAGGATCCGAAAATGAAGAAATGTACGAAGATGCACCATTGGATTTTGATCCAGCATATCCACCATTGGAAAAATGGACAAGAAATCATCCAAAAGACCAATTCATTGGGAATCCACAAGATGGTGTTTTGACTAGAGCTCAAATTCGTGCGAAGAATGAAGTACTGAATACTAATCAAGAATTTTGCATGTTTAATGTTTTTATTTCGAAAATAGAACCAAAGACAGTGAAAATTGCAATGGAACACTCTGACTGGGTTGTTGCTATGCAATCTGAACTTGCTGAATTTGATCGAAACAAGGTTTGGAGACTAATTCCTAAGCCAAAAGATGTTTCGATAGTTGGATTAAAATGGATTTTCAAAAATAAAACAGACAAAGATGGTAATATTGTTTGAAATAAAGCTAGGCTTGTAGTAAAAGGTTATTCGCAACAAGAAGGAATAGACTATGAAGAAACCTTCGCCCCTGTCACAAGACTCGAGGCAGTTCGAATATTTTTGGCCTATGCAGCTCATAAAGACTTTGATGTTTATCAAATGTGTTAGAACAAAGTTCTAGTAGGATCGATAGATTCTAAGCAGATAAATAATTAAAGACGCAATTAAGCACACAGGAATGGCTTTAAAGATGTCAAATGATTAAACTTTAACACCTCAGAAGAGCTCGATTAAGAACTTCAACTGTAGAGGTGTTTAGGGTTACAAAAGCAATAATCACTATAATCACGTTAGTATCTAAGGCATACATGCATGCACTATTTATAGCTAAACCCTATAATAATCACGGATGGACAGGCCCAATCCGGATATACAAAATAAGCCCATGACGCAACATACAATACCCAACAATCCCCCCTTTTGCCTCAATGGAGCCGAAAGCTCAGTTCGGTTGAGCTATAGAAGACTTCTTGATGGTCTTGAACACCTTCGGTATGATGGCCAAAAGAGTACGACGAAAAGTGATGTACCACCGAAGCATGTCCGTGAAGTTCTTCTTGTCTGCCTCAGAGTTCTGCTTGCACCGATGAATGATACTGATAATGTGCTCTAAGCAGTCCGTTGAGAACAGATGTTTGTCAACAAGAGCGAACAGAAAACGATTGGCCTCGCCTCTTGTGAACATTATTGTATGATGTGTAGAATCGATTTGCCCCATCTTCATTTTATTCACATCTCCAGGTTTTGCTGTTGGCTTTACAGTAGGTTTCTTATTCATAACTTTAGCTATCTCCTGATCCATTGCAGCTACTTCATGGATATAGGAGGCAAACATCCTCTTCAAATGATCCAGGATCGGCTCATATCTTTCGGATTGGTGAGCAGAATGTTAAACAACAAGATCCAGTCATGAGGATTCAAATTTGGAAGATCTTCCAGGGAAATAACCGAAACCAAGTTTGCTGACCCTCGGGTGATTTTGAAACTGACATTTATAAATTTCCCGGCAGGCGAAGGTTTCAGTACCTTAACAGTAACAATCTTCTGTGCACTCCATGTCAAGTACTGAGGCTGACCGAACTTCAGATAAAATTCGATAACTTCACGATCAACTTTAGGATGAGGAAAAGGAACTTCAACAGTCGAATCAAAGGAATGAAATGTAAATGCCTTTCGTGTTATAGGCATATCGAACTGTAAATCCTTTGAATTTTCGCAGTCAAAAGAAGCGACAGGTTCCAGCCAGTAGACGCTTGGCAATTTTATTGCCTCTTTGATAAGCGTTTCTCTTGTCCAGAGAGGAAATAAGGCCTTTTTGCAGTCTAAGGCATCTTGTTCTTCCTTGTTCCTTCTTTCCCTTTCTTCAGCTTCCTTCGCAACCCGAAGGGTTTCATCCAATTCTCTGTCCCTTTTCTTTCTTTTTAGGGCCTCAACAATTGTCTCTTCTTCTTCATCACTATCATCATTTATTCCCTTCTTTTTATCTTAGTTACCAGAACCCGAAGCTTCATTACCCTTCGGTTCGGTTTTGACTGTGAGCACCTTCTCCCCCTTGTTTTGGAGGTACGAATCTCTCCGAAACACCCTTCATTTCATGCAAGAGAGCAAGGGCAGGAAAAAGCTTTAAAGTCAAATGATTTCGGATGGTCAGAGTAAGTATTGGATCATGAGCACTAAGAAGATTGGTAAGCATATTCTTGACATCCCCAGCACAGCTCCGAAAAACAGCTCGTTCAGTCTTCAACAGTGAGATTTCCTTTTCTGCTTGAGCCAACTGTACTTTCTGAACTTCAATAGTCGAGGCTTGGCGTGCAAGATCTTCCTTTAAAGCACTCTTCTTTGCTAAATCAGCTTGGAGTGTTGTAGATGAGAAGTCACTGAGCTAAGTAGAGAAGTGTTCTCATCTTGAATGGAAGAACGAACAGCCTCAAACTTAGTTTGCTCCTCTTGAAGTGACGTGGATAAGGAATCC
Source organism: Lactuca virosa (assembly GCF_052849685.1). Taxonomy (NCBI): domain Eukaryota; kingdom Viridiplantae; phylum Streptophyta; class Magnoliopsida; order Asterales; family Asteraceae; genus Lactuca; species Lactuca virosa. The sequence goes on along the minus strand of NC_136429.1, from coordinate 176,285,377 downwards.
ACTGAAGCGTTCACTTTGGCTGTATTTGAATCAGCATGGCCTTTGAGTGATTCGAGAAATATCTGAATACTGTGAACAAGTTCTGCAACCTCAGTAGTGGCCTTCTTGCAAGAAGAAGTAGAATCCTCAACAGCCTTCGTCGATTTGTCAATAGCCCAAGTATATTTCTCTAAAGCAGTGTCCATAAAAGCTTTGAGCACAACATCATTGTAGGACTTGTTAGCGGCAAGCAACTGCAAGCTTCTCATCAATACTCTGTAGTTGTTGTCGAGTAACAGGAGCTTCATCATCGTCATCTGTAGCGAGCCGATAGGGACTCTAGTAAGTCGAGTCAAACTCAACATTATCACCACCGAGAGTGGCACCAGAATCGGTTGAAGGTGAGGGTGAAAGAGGTTTAGAAGTAACAGGAGGGTCGGTTTCAGTATTCGCCCCTGTATCAGATACGTTGACGGTAACTGTCGGTTCGGTTTTAGTGGTGGTAGTTGCTTGGGAAATAACAGGAGGGGGTAAAGGAGTTGTAGTAATTGGCATGGTACTAACTGGTGGTGGTGGTGGAATAGAAGTTGTTTGAGATGTGGTAGGTGGTGGAATTGGAGCAACCGAAATTGGAGATGGAGGAGGTGTTGGAACCGTGTCATTAAGAGGTTCGGTGGGAGTTGGTGATCGAGGAGGTGTGTTACCTCTCGGTGGGAGTTGGTTCGGTGGGAGTTGGTGGGAGTTCGTGTGATGATGGTGCAAAAGCGACCACAAGAAATTTCAGAGTGTCTCGTTGAAGTATTGAGACTTTGCACCACTTGTGACCAAATAATCGACCCATAGTCGAGATTTATCCCTTTGTAAAGACCATATAGAATGGTCAGAAAACCCTTGCTTGTACCATCAGACCCAGCACTCCTTTCCGCCAAACTCTTGTTGAGAAGAGTAAGCAATCCATTCCATTGGGGCGGCAAACACGATTTCTTAACCTTCGTGACTGTGGTTAGAACATCAGTGTAGCCCATCTCGTAGAGCATTGTGAATAGTTGGGTTATGGTTACGAAATCTGGAGAGATAACAGATGCATCAACAGCAAGCTTGAGCAGGGAACGAAACCGCCCTTTAGAAATTGATGCTTTGTGAGAGAAAATCTGGAAGTAGGTTCTCTCCTTGTTCTTGTCATAGGAGGAAGTAGTGTAGACTTCCGAAAAGAGAGACATCGGAACTGATTCCACCTGTGTAAGCGCAATCACTAGAGGTGAGTATTTGAGGCATTCAACCACTTGAAGCATGTATGAATCATACAGAAACGGGTTTAGTTGAATGATCATGTTCTGGTTGGGTTTGATCACGAGCAATGGGGACGATGCAGTTTGATCTTGAACAGATGAAGAATCCGCCATTGTTGAGGTAAGGAAGAAGATGAACAGTTGCAGATCATCTTGTGTATTGAGAAAAATTGAAGAAGGTAGGAAGGTACAATATGTGCGAGAAACCCTTTATATACCGTTTCCAGGAGAGAGAATGAATCTTCGTGATGATGATACGTTCACTGAAACGTCGCCTGAAAAAGCGCGATGTGACAGCTTGGTTTCCCCAGATAGACGTCAGCAAGCGTGGATTTAGGAACCGTTCAAATTCACGCGCCTAAAATCTTATCCACAATTCGTCGTTTGAAATTCATCCTGTACTCCAAAAATTAGGATAATCACTGTTGCTCAATCAGAATGTTGGAAAATCACAAAGAATTTTCGTGCAATATTGTGACAAAAGATAAAGAAATAAAGCAAAATGTGTATAGGATGTGAGTGATGTCTATTTGAAGACATAAAGCAGATGCTTCCGGGCAAGAATCGCTTCCTTCAAAGTCAAGAGAGACTTGAAGTGCTTGCGTGGTTTTCCGAGAAAATACGATCGAGTGCTTGTAAAGAAACACCGAAAAGCTTCTTTTAAATAATAGGCTAAGGGTGGCTTTTCTTCAACCGAACGTCGATTCTTAACATAAGACCGAATGTTGGAGGAAGTACTTGTGAGACCGATGTGGTCTGTTGAACAAGTAGGTTGGATATAATTTGCTTTGACTAAAGATGTTATATAAATCTCAAAAACAAAAACAAACTGGATCTTTTTGGGAAGAAATGCCTTGGTGTTAGACAATTTCATAAAACACCACTCAAAAATAAAATGAGATTTTGTTTGGTAACAAGTAAGATCTTGAATATAAAGATTCACCATCAATTCATTGTTGGTGATGGATTGTGGGTTTCACTCAGGACGTGGTGTACGTATCTAAGATCATAAACACAAATTTTATGCAACCATAAACCTCAGTGGTAAAAGCTGAGACTCTCAAGGGTTACCGTGGTGAACCGAAAGTTGATGGAGAATGTAAGGAGGGTGGTTAAGGAACCGAAAGTACCTCTGCTATATAAACGTGACAAAGCAGAAAACTCTTAACTCATTTGAGAAGAGTAAGGTAGCTCTTGACTTGAGTGTATTTTAACAGCCTGATTGGGAAGAAACGATAGGTATAGATCGAATCATTAAGGCTTAGCTCTTAGTCTTAGAGGCTTCGGTCAACATGCAGCAGCATGCTTCTAGGGACTCCTAACTAGTTCAGAGGAAAAGAATCATACCTGCCTTAGCTCCAAATTATGTTGCACTTAAGTACTTGGAACCTAATTAAAAGAACAAGCAAACAAACACACCACACAAACAAAACAAACAAACAAAAAAAAACTCTTAGAAAAATATTTTTTGGAGTTTTGAAATTTTCTGAAAAATAATAAAAACTGAAAGAAAAAGGGAAAAATATTTTTGGATTTTTGAAGTTTTCTGGAAAATAATAAAAATAGAAACAAACAAAAAGAAATTACCACATAACATTCTTTAAAAAATAAATAATAAAAAAAAGTGAAAATAGAGTAAGAAATAGACTTTAAAAAAAATAAACAAAATATACAGCCGAAACCAAACCTTAAAAGAATGAAGCAAAATAAGTCGACCGTTCGGTTCATTTTGGTTCCTTAAAAATCCGGAGCCGAAATAGACCGAGCGTTCTGTTCATTTCGGTTCCCGAAAATTATGGAGCCGAAATTGACCGAGCGTTCGGTTCATTTCGGTTCCGAAAAATCCGAAACCGAAATAGACCGAGCGTTCGCTCTATTTCGCTTGTATAATTTTTAGAGAGAGATTTGAGGGTTCGGTACTGACTCTGCTTCCATCATTCCCAAAGCTTGTAAAATTTTATTGAAGCTTGCTTCTGGTAAGGCTTTAGTGAATATGTCAGCCAGTTGATCAGAGGACCGAACGAAATGTACTTCCACGTTCCCATCTTCTACGTGGTCCTTGATGAAATGGTATCTCAGTGCAATGTGCTTTGTCTTTGAGTGTTGTACTGGATTGTGGCATAGTCTTATTGCACTTTCTGAGTCACAATAGAGAGGTATTTTCTTGATGCTTAGTCCTTAGTCCCTCAGTTGGCTTTGTATCCATCTCACTTGAGAGGTACAAGATGCTGCCTCTATATACTCAGCTTCGGCTGTTGAAAGAGACACACAGGTTTGCTTCTTGGACTGCCAGCTAACAAGTTTACCGTCAAGGAATTGGCATCCACCAATTGTGCTCTTTCGGCCCAGACCACATCCTCCAACATCGGCGTCAGAAAAGGCTTGAACAAAAAATCCAGATCTAGCAGGGTACCAAAGACCGAGAGAGGAAGTTCGCTTCAGATAATGAAAAATATTTTTCACTGCCACCATGTGAGGTTCTCTTGGATTAGCTTGAAACCTGGCACAATAACAAACAGAAAATATAATGTCTGGTCTACTAGCTGTTAGATACATAAGAGACCCTATCATTTGACGATAGAATGTTACATCAACAGCAGGTTTTTCCAAATATGGTGTTAACTTTGTGCCAAAACGCCATAGGAACCTTCACTTTTAAATCTCCCGTCATACCGAACTTTCCCAGCAAGTTCTTCGTGTAGGCCTCCTAGTTGATAAAAATACTTTCTGGTCCCTGTCTTATATTCAAACCAAGGAAAAAATTAATCGGACCCATTGCGCTCATTTCAAATTTAGTCTCCATCAACTTCCTGAATTCAGCCGTTAAGCTGGGATTCGTGGAGACGAAGATGATGTCATCGACAAAAATCTGAACTATCATCAGATGTTCGCCTTCTTTCTTTCGGAAGAAGGTTGGGTCAACCGAACCTTGCTTGAATTTAGACATTTTAAGAAAGCGAGTTAAAGTTTCATACCAGGCCCTCGGTGCTTGCTTCAGACCATATACAGCTTTATCTAACACATAGCAGTGATCAGGGTATTTCTCATTCACGAACCCATGTGGTTGCTCAACATACACCGTTTCTTCTAGTTCCCCATTCAAGAAAGCACATTTCACATCCATTTGGAAAACTTCGAAGTTTTTATGAGCAGCATATGCCAGAAAGATTCTAATTGATTCCAACCTTGCTACAGGAGCGAAGGTCTCCTCATAATCTATCCCTTCTTCTTGGCAATATCCTTTCACCACCAACCGAGCCTTATTGCGTATAACGTTCCCCTCTTTATCCAACTTATTACTGAAGACCCATTTTAAGCCGTCCACTGAAGCATCCTTTGGAGTGGGAATCAACCTCCAAACTCGATTACGTTCAAACTCATGGAGTTCATCTTGCATGGCTTGTACCCAGTCAGTGTGATCAAGTGCAGCATTTACCGTCTTCGGTTCGACTTTGGATACAAACAAATTAAACATACATAATTCAACATTAGAGAATAATGTAGTTTGTTTCGCTTTAAATTAAGAAAGTGTTAGAACCCGTTCAGATGATTCACCGATTATTTGTGCTTTAGGATGATCCTTAGTCCATTTCATTAGAGGAGGGTAATTTGGGTCATAAGTTGGATCCAACTCTGCATTTACTTCTTCTTCAAGTTTTGATTGATCACCTTCGTCATTTGTATTCTCTTTCTCCCCCTCGAATGGCGAAGCGTATCCCTTGTCAGTTTTAGAGTTTTCCTCTTCTGTGGGAGTTGGATTCTCCCCCTCAATTGGACTATCATTGGGTGGATTTGGAGTTGGATGCTCCCCTTCGCCTGGACTTTTATGGGTTGTGGATGGAATTGGATTCTCCCCCTCGAAAGACATATCGGTTGTCTTTAGTGCAGATGAACCCTCCCCCTTGAGTGTTGAGGTGTTGTTTGGAGGGTCAGTAGAGGATTGACCACCAGTCGGTTTATGAGGTTCATTTTCCATTTCTTTTGCAGCTTCATCTATGATCTTTTTGAGATTGTCGATTTTGTTGTCTGCTGCTTTCGCCTCGGAGTGTGCAGCCTTCTCAGGTTCATCAAATAGCCTTATGTACTCTTCAAACAGGTTGGAAATTGGAACCGAGACTTGTCCTGATTCAGGAAATATTTCCCCCAAGGCACTTTCGCTTCTTTAAACTTTCTTCATGCAGTTATCATCAAAGGTCACATAATATGTTTCTTCGATTCATTTAGAGCGTTTGTTCAAGACTCTGTATGCCTTTGAAGTGACTGAATAACCAAGAAAAGTTCCCTCATCAGCTTTGACGTCAAACTTGTTTCGGTTCTCTTTGGAATTGAAGATGAAACACCTTGAACCGAACACGTGGAAAAATTTGACGTTGGGCTTTCGATTGTTCAGAATCTCATATGGAGTGATTGATAAGCGTTTGTTGAGCAAGGATCGGTTCTGAGTATAGCCCGCGGTTGCAACTGCATCAGCCCAAAAGTATAGTGGAAGAGAAGCGAAGCTTAGCATGGTTCTGGCTGCCTCACATAAAGAACGGTTTCGTCTTTCAACAATTCCATTCTGTTGTGGTGTATAAGGGGCCAAGAAGTTGTGAGATATCCCTTTTTCAGCCAGAAAATCCTCAAAGTCTTTATTCTTGAATTCAAGCCCGTTGTCGCTTCTGATATTCCTCACCAGCTTTCGCAGCTGCACTTCCACTTGCTTGATGAACGTCTTCAACTTGGGAGTTGCGTCTGATTTCTGTTTAAGAAAGAAAACCCAGGTGAAGCTTGAAAAATCATCTACTATGACAAGTATGAACTTACTACCACCGAAGCTTTCGATAGCCGAAGGTCCACATAAGTCAATGTGCAGAAGTTTAAGAGCTTCAACAATATTTGTATTGATATGTGTAGGATGGCTCTTTCTGCTTTGTTTGCCCATCTCACACGCTGCACACAAATGTTCCTTATCAAACTTGAGAAGAGGAAGGCCTCGAACGTGATCACCAAGCACCAAATTATTAATGTCTTTGAAGTTTAGGTGTGATAGACATCGATGCCATAACCAGCTTTCATCAGTGTTAGCCTTTGATAGCAGGCATATTGTTGGCTTTCCTCGTATTGGATTGAGATTTAAAGGATACATCTCTCCCTTGCGTTCAGACTTCAACAGAACCTTTTTAGATTGCTTCTCAATTATTTCTGATCCCTCATCATCAAATGAAACCTTCAAACCTGTTCCCACAACTAATTGTGATACACCGATGAGGTTATGTTGCAACCCTTCCACATAAGCTACTTTTCGAATCGAGAAATCTCCATTGGTTATCATTCCATATCCTTTGATTGTACCATACGAGTTATTACAATACTTCACACATCCACCATCCTTTAGGGACCGAAACTCCCTCATCTCTTCCTTCCTTCCCGTCATGTGACGCGAGCAGCCACTGTCTATGTACCATTCGTCATTGAACTGCTCGTCACAAATAACTTGCAAATTCAACCAGATTTAGGAACCCAATGTTTCTTGGGCCCTGGTGAGTCTTTTACAGAAAAAGGAATTGTAGTAGAGATATCAACCATATAAGTTCTTTTTATTAGAGTGGATTGATCTTTTCTTTTGATGGTATACACCTTGATTTTGGTTTTATCTTCTTTAAATTTTGGTGTATTAGGTGGTGTGTTGTTAGATGGTTTTGGAATTTTCTTTTGAATCCTAGGGTTAGCTGACTTTTTCTTATTATTGAAATCATAATCTGAATCAAGCTTTCCCTTTCCTTTGATGTCCTTCACTGATTTCGGATTTCTTTGGGAGTAGGAAGGACCGAAACTTGACTTTCGGTTGTCGGCCTTGACGTTAGGACCGAAACTAGACGTTCGGTTCTGCGCTTTAGAATAGTAGGAGCTTGGACTAAAATTTTCTTTTCCTTTCAACTTTTCCTTTCCTTTGTCAATTGACTCTTTCTTTGAAGGAACGTAGTTAGGGTTTTGAGATTGACAATACCGTTTTCGCTCATTCAGATTTTTCATGTATCGTTGATTTCTTTGGCGTTTCTGTTCAGCTAACTCCTTCTGAGATTTGTGAATATTGAAGGTTGATTTTGGCTTCTCCTTTTGAGTTTCGGTTGTCTTAGTTGGAACATCCGGTGTTCTCTTTGGTTCTTCAGGGATCTCTTTTGTTCCACTTGTACTTGGTTTGTCGAAACTCGAGGGTTTGTTGATGGGTTCAGCAACGTATCTTCCTTTTACCCTCCATGAGGTTTGCTCTGATAAGCCGATGGTTTCGTCTGCGTTATCAATAGGGGCTGACCAGAAGTAATCGTCGCACCCTTCAACATTGTCTTTGTCGACCAAGATTTTCAATTCTGCTGTTTGTTTTGCAGTGACTCCTGTAACAGCATAGACCTGATTCGGCACAGTTTGAACCTTTTGATAAACCATAACTTTCTCTTTGAGTTTCTGTGGCTTGTCCTTTGACAGACGAGCGTATTCAACCGAATTTTCAGATATGAGGGGTTTCTCATTCTCAGTTTCGCTCTTCATAAACTCAGAGCAATCAACCACGTATTCTACTGAAATTTCGCTCATCTCACTTTCCTCATCAAATTCAGACGTATTTTCTATGTTCATTTTTTGTTCTGAAATTAATTTGGAGTTAGACGAGTCAAAAGATTGAATGGTCTCGGACTTAATTTCTAACCTATCATTTTCATCTAAAAGATTTTTGAGCATACATTTATGTTCTTTAGAGTCAATGAAGGTCTCTATCTTGTCCAGTCCAATTTTGTAAGCGATGGATGTCTCTTCTGAGGGCATTATTGATTCACATTCAGCGATGACCTCATCCTCCTTAAATTCAAGGAAGGGTAAAATCATTTTATGAATTTTTTTCCCTATTTCACAACTTAAGTGCAATTGAGCAATATTAGTATATAAGCGCTTAACAATTAAACAAAAAACATTCCTTTGTTTCAAAAACATTAAATTGTCTCGTTGCAAATAAATAATTTCATCCCTAGCCCTATTTAACTCCGTCTCCTTCAGCTCAATCCAGATCCTTCTCTCCTCACTCTTTGAAGACACCCTGCTGAGTTGGTCAGTTAGGTTAGAGTTCGCTAAGCGAGTTTGCATGAGACTACCATTTAAGTTAGAAAATTTAAATTTTAATTCATTTAATTCTTCTTCATAATTTGTTACTGGAACTTTAAGTGATTCAAGGATGGATTGTACCTTTTTTGATCAGCCGATCACAATCGTTGATCTTCTCACTTACGGGCTTGGCTGCAAAGCACTTGTCCTCAGTTAGGTTTGGCCCCTTACTTGCACTTTCGGTTGATCTACTAGCTATGACCATCAAACATCTTCCAGCCGAACCTGCATCCCTGGCCACATAAGCTCTTCCATGGGTGGGCTTTCTCACCTCTTCATCCTCATAATCAGTTGACCAGACTTCAACGCCACCGAATTCATCTTCATCTGCATTTTCCTGCACAATTAAGGCATTCATTGAACTGTTAGTTGCCTTATTTTCCTTGATCTCTTCCAGCTTTCGCATGTAGTACGCCTCATCATCTTCACCATCTCTTTTCTCAGCCATCTTCCTCAGCATACAATCTTTGGCAAAGTGGTTCTTGTCGTGACAGTAATTGCAGTCGAATCCAGAGTCTCCTGCAAGCTTGCTCTCCTTCTTGTCGTCATCGTTTTGAGAAGTATTCTTCGCTTCATCTTTCACCTTCTCAGAACTGTAGCTTCCCTGCCAGTTTCGGTTCTTATTGACAGGAAATTTCCTTCGTGCAAACTTCTTTGGATTGGTGACCATCATAGCATATTCTTCGCTTGTAAGGTCACACTTAGACATATCTGACTCCTCCTCTTCTTCTGTAACACTTTTTCCTTTTGAAACAAGGGCCAACGATCCCACACCCGAAACTACCTTCGCCTCCTTGGTTACCACACTCTCATGGGACTTAAGTATTCCCACAAGTTTCGCTAGTGAGTAAGTTTTAAACTGTTCGTGAGCTTTCACCGTTGAAACCACTGTCATCCATTATGGTCTCAAACCATTCATGAAGGTTACCTTTTGCTCGATAAACTTTCTTTCTATACCATGCTTGATCATCTTGCTTAGGAGATGATTGAAGCGATCGAAGGTTTGTATCAGTTTCTCTTCAGGTTTCTGTTCGAAAACTCCAAATTCTAAGAGTAGCAAGGTTTGAATAGAGTGTTCTAGATCTTCATCGGTTGAGTAAAGTTCTTTCAACCTATCCCAGATTTCTTTAGCCGTCATGCATGAACCAACCAACCGAAAAGTATCAGATTGCAGAGCGAATATGATCATTCTCATGGCCTTCACATTGCATAGTAACTTGTCCTTCTCATCCTGCGACATCTTATCTACGTCCGCCACCAGCTTATTATATTGTTTTTGAGTCTTCACAGTCGTTTTCGTTCCAGAGTGAACAAACGGCCCAAGCGTGATAGCTTCCCAGATGAGATAACCATTATCTTCATATCCAACCACGTAATCTTCAAAGTGATGCGCCCATACTTCATAGTCTTGAGTGTAAAGAATGGGAACCCTTGTAGTGGATCCAATGTTGTTAGAGATGTTGATGAGATTAGTTTGAGAATCTTCGTGAGACATGGTGAGCCTTTCCTTAGAACCGCTAGAATCTGACCTGTAAACTTGAGATTAGGGTTTTATCAAATACCAGAGTTACCGTCGACGGGAAGAAGACGACTTCTTTATATTCGACAAAACCGGAAACCCTAAAGAATTCTTAACACAGAAGGAATGTGTATAGATCACACAGTCTTCTGCTCTGATACCAATTGTTAGAACAAAGTTCTAATAGGATCGATAGATTCTAAGTAGATAAATAATTAAAGACGCAATTAAGAACACAGGAATGGCTTTAAAGATGTCAAATGATTAAACTTTAACATCTCAGAAGAGCTCGATTAAGAACTTCGACTATAGAAGTGTTTAGGGTTACAAAAGCAATAATCACTATAATCTCGTTAGTATCTAAGGCATACATGCATGCACTATTTATAGCTAAACCCTATAATAATCACGGATGGACAGGCCCAATCCGGATATACAAAATAAGCCCATGACGCAACATACAATACCCAACAAAATGGATGTGAAATGTGCATTTTTGAATGAAGAACTTGAAGAGACAGTTTATGTGGAACAACCTCCTGGTTTTGTTAATGAAGAATATCCTGATCATGTTTATATTTTAGTTAACGCAGTATATGGGTTAAAACAAACACCAAGAGCCTGGTATGCAACTCTTACCAATTTCTTAAAACAATCGAAATTTAAACAAGGATCAGTTGACCCCGTATTAATTCGAAAGAAAGTTGGGAATCATCTAATGCTTGTTCAAATTTATGTCGATGATATTATTTTTGGCTCTACTAATCCTGCTTTGTCTAGTGAATTCGAAAGTTTGATGAAAAGCCAATTTGAAATGAGTATGATGGGCAAGATAAATAACTTTTTAGGCCTGAATATTCATCAAAGCAGAGAAGGAATTTTCATCAATCAAGAAAAATATACCATGAATTTGCTCAAAAAATTTGGAATGCCAAATAGCACGAAGTTAAGAGTACCAATGCCGGTTGTAACAAGGCTAACACCTTCGTTAGACACACCTGCTGTTGATCTTACTTTATACAGGAGTATGATAGGTTCATTATTTTATCTTACAGCAAGTCGACCTGATATCATGTTTTCTGTATGTAATTGTGCTAGGTATCAAGCAAATCCAAGAGAACCACACTTGAGTACAGTGAAAAATATTTTTCTTTATCTCAAGGGAACAATTTCATTAGGATTGTAGTATCCTTCGAAATCAGGATTTTTCATTCAAGCATTTTCAGATTCGGATCTGGGAGGATGTACTCTTGATAGAAAAAGTACAAGTGGAGGATGTCAGTTGTTGGATGGGAAGCTTGTAAGTTGGCAATCGAAAAAGCAAACATGTGTTGCAATTTCAACTGCTGAAGCCGAGTATCTTGCAGCTGCCGCTTGCACTTCGCAAATCATATGGATCCAGAGTCAATTGTGTGACTATGCAATTAATATGAAAAAGATTTCATTGTATTATGATACACAAAGTGCTATACGCATTTGTTATAATCCAGTACAACATTCGAAAACCAAACATATTGCACTTCGTTATCATTTCATTAAAGATCATGTGGAAGATGGAAACATTGAAGTTCATTTTGTAAAAACAACTGATCAGCTTGCTGATATTTTTAAAAAACCAATGGACGAAAAATCATTTGTTAGAATTTTGCAAGGTTTGGGGATGACTGAAGCAAACTCTGTTCCAGGATTAATTTCGAAAGAATGACAAAGTGGTGATAAGTAAACGTGTCGATTTAGAGGCATTATTGAATGGTTCAGACGCGTATAGTATTAACCATTCAGAGGTTACTGTTCATATGCAGCGCTTCGATACGCTTCGTTTTCGACATTTGGGAAAGAAAAGTTTCGTTAGTATGGTACATTCTTAAATTTTCGTTTATTCTTGAATTTTGAAAATTTGGAAAAACCAAAAATATTTTCGTTAATTTGTATTCTTTTCAAAAAATTCAAAATCACAAAAATATTTTTCTTCTTTTTAAAAAATATAAATTCCGAAAAGATTTTTGTTCTTTTGTACTTTGTCTTTTCTTTCTTAGTACATAACCAAGGAAGTTTTACAAGGGCCATGCTTGCGTTTCTAGGGTAAGGTAAATTTTTGAAACTTTATACTGGTTAGAATGTCCCTAGAAGCATGCTGCAGCATGTCGAACGAAGCCTCCATTGACTCAATGTGTGATTTCGAAAGCCTTAATGAAATTTTTCATTACGAAAATTTCTTCCCAATCAGGCTTGCATTCACATTAGTCTACTGAGCTACCTAACTCTTCTCAAATGAGTTAAGAGTTTTCTTTTTGGTCCAAACATAACAGATGTATAGTTGAATTCGTGAAACAACCTTTTTCATCTCAAACATCTAACACATTTCACACACAATAACATATGTCCAAGAGGTCATTGATCAAACCAATCATGACTTAGACATATCAAAACTCTGTGTTTATGATCTGATTCATGAGGCCGTGATGAAAGTGAAACCCAACTTTCTAATTTTTCAAGGAATTGATGGGGAACTATGTTCCAGACTTTCACGAAACATTTGTTTCAGTACCAAATTTTCGATTCTCCAAATCATATTCTTTCGTTATGAGTGGTCTTGATCAAATGTTCGAAGCCCACGACATTTGTTACCCAACAGGATCCAGCTGAAACTAATTTTTCTTTGAATATGATTTTCATGTGAGTGTCAATTCTTTCAATTGTTACTTTCAAATTAATCCAAAGCATACTTGTCACTGACTACACTGGTGTGACAGTCGTCAAAATTCGAGTCGGTTTTAGATTTGACTAAACTTAGTTGCACATATAGGCACTACACATACTAGACTTAGTAACTAGAAGCTAAGTTATAACCTACTAGAAACTTGGAAACAATTAGAATCAATGGATAGTGTGCATAGATTTCACATTGATATGTGAATTCTATAACTACTTAACTGTAGAGACTATCCATATTCGGGTCATTCTTTGACTCGAACACCATTTCATGAATCATATTCACACATCATGCACTTGACCTAGAAGTAGAAATTAGGTCAAAGTCTCATAGAAACTTAAGTCAAAGTTGAAGAGTAGGACTAGTATACTTGATTCCTCAATTTCGTTTGAATCTCGGAATCACTACATAGAATGCCAATAAACCGCTAAAAATAAATTACAAACAATATTTCTAATTTGAATAAGAGTTATGAAACTCTAAAAATAGTTTGAAGTCTCAAAATTCAAGTAATTTTGTTATCCAAAGATTTACAAACTCTCAAAAACCCTAAATGCCCTAAAAACTCACATTTATAAACTTTGACCTTAAAAATTCTATAAAAATAATCATGAACCTTATAATATGATCTTATAACAATTAAAATTATGAAAATGCATTCAAGGAAAATGAAATTTAACTCATTAACATTTACCCTTAATTTATAAACCAAAAATCAAGAGTTTTGTGCATAAAAACTAGGTTAAGGTGCACATTTTATAAAAAGTTGGATATTTTTATAAAAGATTTGAATTTTTATAAAAGAAACAAGAGAGAGGGAGCCTCTCCTCCCCTAAAATCGGATCCCTCTCTCCCCATATCTCTCTCTCACACCCTGATTCTCCAACATACACATCTCTCTTCTTTCTCTCTCTAGAAAACTCTCTCTACCTTCTCTCTACTTTTTCTCTCCAAACACCACTCCATTCTCTCTTCCTCCCTCTAAAGAACCAAGAAATATTCCAGAAAACAAACCCAAGAACACTCCTCAAACTCGAAATCTTCATCATCTTGTGGTATTCTTGAAGGTAAAATCGATTTCTACTTCACTTTTCCTTCAAGTTTTGCTCTTTTCTTACACTTTCTCCTTCTTCATCTTCTTCAAACTTGTTTTCTTTTTGTTAAAATGGTTTTTAGAACATGATGGAGGTGTTTTAACACCATGCATGTATGATAAACAAGGTTGCATGTTCATGATCTTAGTGCAAAAATCGATTTTAAGGATTAAAACATCAAACTCAAGTTAAGAGTTTTTGAGAAACAAAATTTTCTTCAAAAATGCATGTATACATTTTGATAAGTTTTAATCTTTTGATCTCTGGAAACATGACCAAAATATGAGGTTATCATGATATATTTAAAATACTTCAAAAGGTTTACTCAAGGAAATGATGAAAACCCACTTTTCTAACCAATCATCATGCATGCAATCTGCCAGATTTCTTTACCTGACTTTAAACTGTCATATCTCACTCATTTCTTAGCCAAAATTCGTGATTCTTTTTCTGAAATATAATATTTTGAGTTAGCTTTCAAACCCATCTGACCTTACTGAAAATTTCCAAAATTTCGATTTTTACCAATTTTTACAAAACTGTTGCTCAAACAACACTTTCCTTATGAACATTTGTTTTGTGTTGCATGTTCAAAGGACTTATTCATCACTAAAAATCATTCAAAAATTATTTTGAACTCTTAATATCATGTATTAATAGGTACAAAAAGATCTTGATTCAAAAGTTCTTGTACCATGTTGCAAAAATTGTCAAAGTAACATCACTAATCTTTACATAAATCACAAGAACCAAGTTTTCTCTATAATTTATTGAGCCTTTACGCATGGTGTTCAACATCAAAAATAAGAACACAAATTGTCATTGTTATCAAATTGTATAAAGATGCATTCTGGAAATTTTCAGCTCAATATATATTTTCTTTATTTTTATATGAAAATAATAAGAAAATAAAGTGTTAAATCATATAAAATACTTAAGCTAGTAAATAAATTATGGAAAAATTCTTGGATGATCCTTTAAGTTAATAAACATCTCCCATTAAGTTTCATCCATTTTTGTTACTGTTTAATATGGTTTTGAATTTTCTTTTTGTTTAGCTCTAATAAATCATAAAACCACATTAGGGAATATAAAAATGGTATCTAATAATTTTCTCAGCTTATACTCTCTGTGGAACACTTAGAAAAATATTTTCAGAATTTTTCATAGTGTATTCCTATTTTTCTCCGATTTTTGTATTTATAATGGACTAAAAACAGGAAAAATAGTTTTACTCATCCAAACATTATGAAAATTTACCAGAACACCTTTTAGTACATTAGGATGCTACATAAAAATTTTGATGATTTTTCTCTTCTGTATACTATTTTTCTTCTATTTTCCCAAGATTAAATACACTTAAACCCAATTTTTATTAGAATACATACACAAAAATCATAAAATTTGGATAAACAGTTTAGAAATTCATTTTTATATTTTTCCTAGCTTAATAATGACTAATAACAGCGTTACAAAAACTTTGGACAATTTTGGAAACTATTTTCTATTTATTTCAATTTTTATTAGAATAAATGCTCAAAAATCATAAAATTGGGTTAAATTGTCTGGAAATCTATTTTTATATTTTTTCCAGGTTAAGTACGTGTAATGACATTACTATAAAAAGTTTGGGGCATTTTCTTAACCGATTTCTATTTTTCATGAATTTTTATATATTTAGAGAATTAAATATATGAAAAATGGTTATGCATATCCATAATCCATGAAAATTTATCTAGAAGTCTTTTAACATATTTAGAACCAAAATCTGAAGTTTGGTAATTTTTATTAATTGTTTAGTATTTTTCATGATTTTATGGTTATTCAAGAAACTAAAATGGTGAAAAATAGTTAGACAAATCAAAAATTCAAGAAAATTTATCTTGAGGTCTTTGACTTCAATTAAAACTGAAATGCAAAGTTTGGGAACTTTTAGAACTAAATTGATTTATTTTTGAATATTTAATCATTGGAACACCTCTAAAATGTTAAATATTAACATTTCAATAATGGAAATTTTCCACTTAAATTGTTATATAACAATTGATTCTTTGAAACTTAATTTCCACAGAAAAATATTTGTAACTTATCAATATTAAATTTTGACACATTATTGGCATAATTCTATTGTAGTAGTAAGTATACTAGTGTTAGATTTCGATTACAGACTCACTAGCGAATACCATTATTGTAGGAATCGGTAGTGGTACACGTGGAACGTAGTTCAAGGCACCATTTGCATCATCTAAATGTATTGTGAGTATTCACGCACTCCCCTATTTTCAGTTTTTATGTTTTGGGGTGGAAAAGCATGTCCCGAAAAACTATCATTTGAATGTTGTATTTAAATTGATTTGTATCAAACATGATTGCTATTTTATTGATATATCTCTCTATGTATGTCTATGCAACACGGAACATGAGAACTTATCGTATTAAGGCCCTTCCCTTATCTCTAACCATTAACTCTTTGAGCCAATGGTCATTATGGATAGCGCTATTAGGAATTGACAACTCCTCACTCGCCCTATTGCTGGAGTGCATGATACCATATTCATCTATGGAACGATAAGCATAGATCTTGATAGGGCTTCAGTCATAGGTTTGGTTGAGACTCATTGTTTGCTCATACACATACAAACTCGTTTCTCGTTATAGCAATAAACTTGTTATTAATTATAGCAATAAACTTGTTATTTATTATGGCAATAAACTCGTTTATCAGTTATAGCAATCGACTTTGTTTCTCATTATAGCAATGAACTTTGTTTCTCATTACAACAACGAACTTTTATTACTGAAAACTTATATACATGTTTTAGCAACGAAATTGATTGCTCATTATAGCAATGAAACTTGTTTACTCATTTTTAGCAACGAACTTTATTTCCATGAGGATATGAACGTTGCATCTCATTTGGGCAACGTAACTTTATTTCTCACGATGGCAACAAACTTTGTTTATACAAACTTATTTACTCATTTTTGCAATATATTTTTATTTATGGAAAACTCTATCAAAACTTTGATTTTGATTCATGAAACTTATATTATTTTTAATCTGTGAGTACTCACCAACTATTTTTATAGTTGACGCTCGTTTTACATGCTTTTTCAGGAATCATCGAGTAAGTGGCACTTAGGGACACTTCACTTTTAGGAGCATTCGCATGTGTTGTATTTCAATTTACATTGTAATTTCTTTTAAAAGTTGTTCAAACCCATTGTAAAATTGTAATGATTTTTAATACTATGGTTGGTGTAGTCTTTTAACTTTTGCTATGAAACCCTTTATACTGCCACGCCTCGTGTTTCCGCTTTAGCGGGGTGTGACAGGAAATGGTATCAGAGCCGAAGGTTATAGAGAATACCGGTTTTCCTTTGGAAAACCACAACTATAGCCAAAAAATTTCTAAACGTTTTTAAAATACTGAACATACTACTGGTATAACTAATTCGAGTACGCATTATCAGACTTTAATTAAGTATAGCCTGGCCAACTATGCTTAATTAAGGAAACTTAATGTGAGGCTTGAAACGGTTATAGTAGAATTATGTTCAAAACAATTTTCAACTTAAACTTTTGAAAAACAAAATTTTTCGGTATGCGTACGGGCATTGCATATTATAGGCATTCATCTAGATACACTTAGAAACTAAGTGCACTTTTATAACAATGCCTTTATTTAGAAATATTCTTATCCCTTATCAAGTGCTAGGTTAACCACTTAGGTTATATCACTAGCCACTCTAGGAGCAATGCACTTAGTACTAAGAATGAGTATTCCTTGGTAGCTATTGACTTTAGATGTAAGGTTAGTAGCTATATATACACTAGTAATAATCATAAGTCGAAACCTATACCAATTATTCCTCAATACCTCTTCATCGTCTTCATACTAGAGTTACAACTAGGAAAAAGCGTTTCGATACCGACACAAATGATAATTGGAGCATCGTGTAAGCAGGTAGATGAGTCGCCACTAAGTAATCACTTGGATACCATTGGCAGGCATTCCGGATTCGACTCACAAGGAGACACGGAGGTTTAACCTATATGTGAGATCTTATTTCTACGCTACGATTTAGGTCTAGGTTGTTTCCACCTTGAGGTTAAAACTTAACATAGGATATCCCTTTGACCTCTATAAAAGGTCGTCAACTGCATTGACGCCATAAAATGTTTTTCAAACAATTTTTCTTGTCCTTTATCTTAGGAAAAAGACATCGGTACTCGCCTTATACTCGTCTTATACTCTCCTTACTATTTAGATACGATCAGCTACATTAATCTACTTATTCCTTAATTCTTAATCTTCCATCGAAAAGTTATTTCGTTTCATCGGTTTTATTTATCATCAATAAAATATTTTATAACCACTTCAATCAACTTAGTAGACATTTCTTAACAATGTAAGCCATATTCTCACTAAAAATCTTTTGACAACTTGCTTTAACTTAACACTTTTCTTCAAAACTAAATTTAACCATTATTGGTTTTAATCTTGCTATTTCAATTTTATTTCAAATCCATTTCAATGGATAGATGTGTTTTTAAGGGCATATAAACCATTTTAAACCTTGCTTACCATTTTGACACGTTTTCGAAAAACTTAGAAACATTTTCTTTTATAAAAGTGTTTAAACTCTATGCTATAAAACTTAAACATATAACATTGAAGTCCTATTATATGTAAAAGCGTCCTCGGATTTTCAAAACCACTTTTGCTTTGACACATTTAACCGCTTTCTCATTTAGTCATTGTAATTTACTTTAATGTGTTTTCTCGAAAACACAACATGATATTTATGCAAATGTCTACTTCAGACATGTTTATAAGACATATCTAACGCTTGTAATTCAAAACATACCTTATTTGTGTACTTTGCTTCAATATTGTTTTATAATCTATAAAGATTCTAAAATATAAAGCATTGCAAAACTTAGTGTTCACTTTTAAACTTCCAGTGACGCACTTTCGACAATGCACAATTATTCATCTAAATATGTTAAGTCTTTACCTTATCCGTTTTAACCATTGTTGGACTCTAGTCTAAAAGGTCAACACTATCAGATTTTCAATTACCAATTGTAGTGCTTCTTCTTTTTCACAAATGGATTTTAATTTAATAGATAACTCATGAATTTTTAGAAAACACTTTAAAACTCCCACATGACTATGTAACCATCAACATACATCAAATATTGATGTTTGAAATATATCTCAACCTGGTTTTAAATCTACCTATATGTATTATTCTTAAAATTTTAACAATAGCAATCATTGTCGCTGGTACCTTCCTTTCTATCCCCCGCACTTGATTTCTTGCTCTCCTTCTAATTTTAGATATTGCACACCCACGATAATAACATAATACATTGACTAACTTTGTTTCTGTCTATTCTGCTTCTCGTGGTATCATGTTCGTACACATACAGACTAGAAGTCTACCCTTTCGTTTTGAGCGATTAATACGTGTATAGTCGTGACACATAATTTTGATTTAGTCAACTTTGATATATTTAATTACGCCTTTTATCATATACATCTTGTTTTTATTTTGAAATCTACTATAAACAAATGATACTTATTTACATTTGCTCTTTCGTTCTAAATTCAAAAACTTGATATAAAATGCAATTTTCATTGTAAGTTTTCCTTATAATTAATACACAAGATGAATACTCGTATGCTTATCATTTTTCTATATTCAAAAATTATATGTGAAGGATATGTTTCCTTATGTTTTTCTTTTCTTTAAAATACATCAAAAGCTTTGAATTTTACGATTATCTATTCTCTAAATGATTGTTTTTTTTAGAAACACTAAACTAAGAGTGTACTATTTTCAAAGATTGACATTTTTACACATTTCTTAAAATAGTATTTTACTTTGCAATTTTCAGTGAGTTCCTAAACTCTCAAACTTGTTTTCATAAGTATTCCGACTCCTCGTAAACTTGAATTTGTCCTGACTTAGACAATTGGACAATTTCTCAAAAATTTAATACAAATATTTCTATACAAATTCCTTTAATGGCGACTTAAACCTTTAACCTTAATTAATCTTTATATTATTTTACTACTTCGTTGGATCGCCACACATGTATCTTCATTATCTTGGAATTATTGAACATTTTGATAACAGTGAGATTTTTGATCACTTCTAAACACTTAAAATGCTATATACACAATGTGATTTAATTTATCATAAATTTTCTTCGCCTCCATTTGCACCAATGACTCTCTAAATATATTTATTCTTCGAATAAGGTTTTATTATTGTAAGAGTAACCGTAGTGGTAATTATAGCCTCGGAGATGCTCAATCATTTCGTAATTTATTTTGTCGACGACACTTAATTAGCCTTTACATTTGAGATGTACCAAAACTTCGTTGCCTACCCTTAGTACGTATTTTTAAGAACTTACCCTCAATCGCTTCTCTTTCATTCATGCCACCCCTTCTTATTTCAAAATATATCTTTTCCAGATGTAGTAGCCAACCTGGAAGTGAACAAATTGTTCCTAATCTCTTCTTTATTAGGCGGCAAATTCACACTTAGTGCCAATTTAGAATGCAACTTAAAGATCAATGCGGATTTAACGCTAAATGCAGTTGGTGCTTCGGAAAAAAAAATTATAACTCTCTTGATTCATATAATATATAATTAAATAATCTTTTTCAACTAGGTCGCCATGGTTGGATCATGATTTCCATGATCCTAATTTCTCGCAATCTAGACTATAGAACTCGAATTAAGGAAACATTACTTCGATTATAGCTAAAGAACTGGGCTCTTCCCTTGGAGAATTAACCCAAAATAATCAAAGAACACTTCAAGTCACCACCTCCCGAACGATACAATTGTATTCGGCTGAGTTCTAATAGAATACGTCACGAATTTCATTTCGGGACGAAATTCTTTCAACCGGGGGAGACTGTGACAGTCGTCAAAATTCGAGTCGGTTTTAGATTTGACTAAACTTAGTTGCACATATAGGCACTACACATACTAGACTTAGTAACTAGAAGCTAAGTTATAACCAACTAGAAACTTGGAAACAATTAGAATCAATGGATAGTGTGCATAGATTTCACATTGATATGTGAATTCTATAACTACTTAACTATAGAGACTATCCATATTCGGGTCATTCTTTGACTCGAACACCATTTCATGAATCATATTCACACATCATGCACTTGACCTAGAAATAGAAATTAGGTCAAAGTCTCATAGAAACTTAAGTCAAAGTTGAAGAGTAGGACTAGTATACTTGATTCCTCAATTTCGTTTGAATCTCAGAATCACTACATAGAATGCCAATAAACCGCTAAAAATAAATTACAAACAATATTTCTAATTTGAATAAGAGTTATGAAGCTCTAAAATAGTTTGAAGTCTCAAAATTCAAGTAATTTTGTTATCCAAAGATTTACAAACTCTCAAAAACCCTAAATGCCCTAAAAACTCACATTTATAAACTTTGACCTTAAAAATTCTATAAAAATAATCATGAACCTTATAATATGATCTTATAACAATTAAAATTATGAAAATGCATTCAAGGAAAATGAAATTTAACTCATTAACATTTACCCTTAATTTATAAACCAAAAATCAAGAGTTTTATGCATAAGAACTAGGTTAAGGTGCACATTTTATAAAAAGTTGGATATTTTTATAAAAGATTTGAATTTTTATAAAAGAAACAACAGAGAGGGAGCCTCTCCTCCCCTAAAATCGGATCCCTCTCTCCCCATATCTCTCTCTCACACTCTCATTCTCCAACACACACATCTCTCTTCTTTCTCTCTC
This sequence comes from Lactuca virosa, assembly GCF_052849685.1. Taxonomy (NCBI): domain Eukaryota; kingdom Viridiplantae; phylum Streptophyta; class Magnoliopsida; order Asterales; family Asteraceae; genus Lactuca; species Lactuca virosa. Next base: position 176,263,828 of record NC_136429.1, on the reverse strand, counting down.
TAGAAAACTCTCTCTACCTTCTCTTTACTTTTTCTCTCCAAACACCACTCCATTCTCTCTTCCTCCCTCTAAAGAACCAAGAAATATTCCAGAAAACAAACCCAAGAACACTCCTCAAACTCGAAATCTTCATCATCTTGTGGTATTCTTGAAGGTAAAATCGATTTCTACTTCACTTTTCCTTCAAGCTTTGCTCTTTTCTTACACTTTCTCCTTCTTCATCTTCTTCAAACTTGTTTTCTTTTTGTTAAAATGGTTTTTAGAACATGATGGAGGTGTTTTAACACCATGCATGTATGATAAACAAGGTTGCATGTTCATGATCTTAGTGCAAAAATCGATTTTAAGGATTAAAACATCAAACTCAAGTTAAGAGTTTTTGAGAAACAAAATTTTCTTCAAAAATGCATGTATACATTTTGATAAGTTTTAATCTTTTGATCTCTGGAAACATGACCAAAATATGAGGTTATCATGATATATTTAAAATACTTCAAAAGGTTTACTCAAGGAAATGATGAAAACCCACTTTTCTAACCAATCATCATGCATGCAATCTGCCAGATTTCTTTACCTGACTTTAAACTGTCATATCTCACTCATTTCTTAGCCAAAATTCGTGATTCTTTTTCTGAAATATAATATTTTGAGTTAGCTTTCAAACCCAACTGACCTCACTGAAACTTTCCAAAATTTCGATTTTTACTAATTTTTACAAAACTGTTGCTCAAACAACACTTTCCTTATGAACATTTGTTTTGTGTTGCATGTTCAAAGGACTTATTCATCACTAAAAATCATTCAAAAATTATTTTGAACTCTTAATATCATGTATTAATAGGTACAAAAAGATCTTGATTCAAAAGTCCTTGTAACATGTTGCAAAAATTGTCAAAGTAACATCACTAATCTTTACATAAATCACAAGAACCAAGTTTTCTCTATAATTTATTGAGCCTTTAGGCATGGTGTTCAACATCAAAAATAAGAACACAAATTGTCATTGTTATCAAATTGTATAAAGATGCATTCTGGAAATTTTCAGCTCAATATATATTTTCTTTATTTTTATATGAAAATAATAAGAAAATAAAGTGTTAAATCATATAAAATACTTAAGCTAGTAAATAAATTATGGAAAAATTCTTGGATGATCCTTTAAGTTAATAAACATCTCCCATTAAGTTTCATCCATTTTTGTTACTGTTTAATATGGTTTTGAATTTTCTTTTTGTTTAGCTCTAATAAATCATAAAACCACATTAGGGAATATAAAATTGGTATCTAATAATTTTCGCAGCTTATACTCTCTGTGGAACACTTAGAAAAATATTTTCAGAATTTTTAATAGTGTATTCCTATTTTTCTCCGATTTTTGTATTTATAATGGACTAAAAACAGGAAAAATAGTTTTACTCATCCAAACATTATGAAAATTTACCAGAACACCTTTTAGTACATTAGGATGCTACATAAAAATTTTGATGATTTTTCTCTTCTGTATACTATTTTTCTTCTATTTTCCCAAGATTAAATACACTTAAACCCAATTTTTATTAGAATACATACACAAAAATCATAAAATTTGGATAAACATTTTAGAAATTCATTTTTATATTTTTCCTAGCTTAATAATGACTAATAACAGCGTTACAAAAATTTTGGACAATTTTGGAAACTATTTTCTATTTATTTCAATTTTTATTAGAATAAATGCTCAAAAATCATAAAATTGGGTTAAATTGTCTGGAAATCTATTTTTATATTTTTCCCAGGTTAAGTACGTGTAATGACATTACTATAAAAAGTTTGGGGCATTTTCTTAACCGATTTCTATTTTTCATGAATTTTTATATATTTAGAGAATTAAATATATGAAAAATGGTTATGCATATCCATAATCCATGACAATTTATCTGGAAGTCTTTTAACATATTTAGAACCAAAATCTGAAGTTTGGTAATTTTTATTAATTGTTTAGTATTTTTCATGATTTTATGGTTATTCAAGAAACTAAAATGGTGAAAAATAGTTAGACAAATCAAAAATTCAAGAAAATTTATCTTGAGGTCTTTGACTTCAATTAAAACTGAAATGCAAAGTTTGGGAACTTTTAGAACTAAATTGATTTAGTTTTGAATATTTAATCATTGGAACACCTCTAAAATGTTAAATATTAACATTTCAATAATGGAAATTTTCCACTTAAATTGTTATATAACAATTGATTCTTTGAAACTTAATTTCCACAGAAAAATATTTGTAACTTATCAATATTAAATTTTGACACATTATTGGCATAATTCTATTGTAGTAGTAAGTATACTAGTGTTAGATTTCGATTACAGACTCACTAGCGAATACCATTATTGTAGGAATCGGTAGTGGTACACGTGGAACGTAGTTCAAGGCACCATTTGCATCATCTAAATGTATTGTGAGTATTCACGCACTCCCCTATTTTCAGTTTTTATGTTTTGGGGTGGAAAAGCATGTCCCGAAAAACTATTATTTGAATGTTGTATTTAAATTGATTTGTATCAAACATGATTGTTATTTTATTGCTATATCTCTCTATGTATGTCTATGCAACACGGAACATGAGAACTTATCGTATTAAGGCCCTTCCATTATCTCTAACCATTAACTCTTTGAACCAATGGTCATTATGGATAGCGCTATTAGGAATTGACAACTCCTCACTCGCCCTATTGCTGGAGTGCATGATACCATATTCATCTATGGAACGATAAGCATAGATCTTAATAGGGCTTCAGTCATAGGTTTGGTTGAGACTCATTGTTTGCTCATACACATACAAACTCGTTTCTCGTTATAGCAATAAACTTGTTATTAATTATAGCAATAAACTTGTTATTTATTATGGCAATAAACTCGTTTATCAGTTATAGCAATCGACTTTGTTTCTCATTATAGCAATGAACTTTGTTTCTCATTACAACAACGAACTTTTATTACTGAAAACTTATATACATGTTTTAGCAACGAAATTGATTGCTCATTATAGCAATGAAACTTGTTTACTCATTTTTAGCAACGAACTTTATTTCCACGAGGATATGAACGTTGCATCTCATTTGGGCAACGTAACTTTATTTCTCACGATGGCAACAAACTTTGTTTATACAAACTTATTTACTCATTTTTGCAATATATTTTTATTTATGGAAAACTCTATCAAAACTTTGATTTTGATTCATGAAACTTATATTATTTTTAATCTGTGAGTACTCACCAACTATTTTTATAGTTGACGCTCGTTTTACATGCTTTTTCAGGAATCATCGAGTAAGTGGCACTTAGGGACACTTCACTTTTAGGAGCATTCGCATGTGTTGTATTTCAATTTACATTGTAATTTCTTTTAAAAGTTGTTCAAACTCATTGTAAAATTGTAATGATTTTTAATACTTTGGTTGGTGTAGTCTTTTAACTTTTGCTATGAAACCCTTTATACTGCCACGCCTCGTGTTTCCGCTTTAGCGGGGTGTGTTACTCCAATTACAAAATTTTTATACCACTATCCATTTTGTTAATAAGCTAGTTCTTATAAAGTCCAATATGATGTGGAGGAAGGGTAAACTCCAAGATAGACTATGTCTGATCAAAGTGATACACTAACGGTCTCGATACTACTAGAACATTTACGTGGGGATATATAATATCCATCTAAAACAATAATCAAGGAATAAAGAATATCTTTTTAATCACTTCACACTAATAATTAAAGGGTAAAAATTCTTTCATGGTCTGTTTACCAAATTTTTAATGGATAGTGGTATAAAAACAAACTTGGCGAACTTAAAGAAGTTGTCTCAAAGCCTGCTCCACAGTCCTTCTTAACTCCTGAATTTTTAACTCAGAAGTTACATGGTTTGGATCAAGCTATTCAGAAGGTTGTTACTCCAATTACAAAATTTGCCAACATGTTGCCTACTGGTGCCCCTCCTGTTGTCACAGGGGTGAAAGGGGGAGAAAAGAAAATTCAAGATGGCAAATCTTCGAAAATTACAAAAGGGGTTGAAAAGTCGAAAAAGATTGAGAATATTGTAACTACTGGTGAATTAACGAAAGTTGTATCTACTCAAGTCCCAACACCTATAGTTTCAGAGGTGATTACAATAGAAGCCATCAAGACAACAACAAAACCTATTTTGAAGGGAATTGTTATTGGCTCTTCTACTGAAGGAGGAAGTTCAAGTTCTTCTAAACCAAAACCTTATGATGATGATTCACTAGATCTTTTCTTATTCCGCACATGCCATCATAATCAACACCACTACACGTATGTCATCCATGGGTGTTACCACGACACTATAAGCAACTACCATTTGACCAATGACCCGTATGTCATTAATGGGTATACCATGACACTATAAGCAACTACCATGTTGACCAATGACCCATATATCATCCATGGGTATACCATGACACTATAAGCAACAACCATGTTGACCAATGACCTGTATGTCATCCATGGGTATACCATGACACTATATGCAACTATCATGTTGACCAATGACCCGTATGTCATCCATCGGTGTTACCATGACACTATAAGCATCTATCATGTTGACCAATGACTCGTATGTCATCCATGGGTATACCATGACACTATTAGCAACTACCATGTTGACCAATGACACGTATGTCATCCATGGGTGTTACCATGACACTATAAGAAACTACCATGTTGACCAATGACCGTATGTCATCCATGGGTATACCATGACACTATAAGAAACTACCATGTTGACCAATGACCTGTATGTCATCAATGGGTGTTACCATGACACTATAAGCAACTACCATGTTGACCAATGACCCGTATGTCATCCATGGGTGTTAACTTGACACTATAAGCATCTACCATGTTGACCAATGACCCGTATGTCATCTATGGGTACATATTACCATGACACTATAAGCATCTACCATGTTGACCAATGACCCGTATGTCATCCATGGGTGTTACCATGACACTATAAGCAACTACCATGTTGACCAATGACCCGTATGTCATCTATGGGTGTTACCTTGACACTATAAGCATCTATCATGTTCACCAATGACCCATATGTCATCCATGCATAGGTATACCATGACACTATAAGCAACTACCATATTGACATGACCCATACGTCTTTTATATATAAATTTTTATTTAAACATAACATCATAAAGATGTATAGTTTGTTGTTGTTTAATTATCGTATATATTTTGAAATTAAAAATATGTTATGAACACCTCGTTAGTTTATGTTTCTTGACGTTATATATATATATATATATATATATATATATATATATATATATATATATATATATATATATATATATATATATATATATATATATATATATATATATATATCTGGAACTACTTTAATAAATTTGAATTACTAAATATTTAGCGCTAATTAGCACAGTTCGAATTTTTCATTAGTGGAGCTTCAAAATATTTTGCAATTCCTTTCCCTCCAAACTACACACGTTTAGGCTGCATATTAGGGTATCTTTACTGATTAGAAATAGGGTTTAGATTTTCTATAATCATCATCTCCGGCGGCTAATTAATCGAAATCTTTGTTCATTACGTTTGTGCACTGACTTCGGCGATATAGGTTATCACTCATCTAAAATTTAATTTTATTTAATTTACAATTGTTGTGATCATCGTTTCTTGTTCTCTGATCATCTTCATATATATTATCATCTTAAATTACAATTAAATTGGTTTTCATTGTATTCAATAGTTTGCATGCGTAGTAATGTCTTTATCTATAATTTATTTTTATTGTTTGTTTGTTCTCTCTGCTTATCAGTAGTTTATCATCTTTAATACTTTGGTATTGACTATAGTTTTTTGTTTATTTTTAAGCAGGAAAGATGTCGAACTTGAAAGCAAAAGGAGCATCCAGTGTGAAGCCAACTAAATTCATTGCACCACAGGTTTTGAACCGTAACAGGAATTCAACTGCAAAAAATTCTTAAGCAGACAATTACAAGATGAAGAAATCTTCCCAATACCAACAACCACATCCAATGCACGTATAACATCTACCACCAAAACCCCTAAACCTAAATCATTAACACCAACCATGACTACCACTTCCTCAGCATCACTTACAACATCCACACCATCCTCAGCAAATACATCCAAAAGTTCAGAAACTGGAACAATACAATCCTCAACACTTACATTAATAACCAAAACTTCAGCACCTACATCATCTAAACCATCCTCAACACCGACCCCCACTACCACATCATCAACACCTATATCTACTACCACAACCTCAAAACCTACATCTATACTACCATCCTCAACAACTACAGTAATTACCACATCATCCTTAAGTCAGGAACTACCACATCCTTAACATATACATCTATCCGAACACCTACCCCAGAATATACCCCATCAACAACGTTTATACTAGAATCTACCCCATCACCAACACAACCAACCATGAATGGATCGGTGATGGAAAATGTAGAAGGTAAAAACAATTCCTCTGAAGATTGTGGATCAGATGGACGTTTAACTGTTCATGTTTGGAAAAAAAACGTCAGTTACCAATCATATCTTAAAACATTTTCTATGCATAACCTTTTGGTTTACACGTACATATCAATTCAAAACTTAACCCATCACATGATTACTTGCAGGCTCATGCCACCAGGCCCTTGTGCACGCTTTATTACTTGGTCCTTTTTACAAAGAGTAGGTCCACAAGGGTACGCTTCGGGAAAAGTAACCAAAGAAATGCGCGAATTATATTAGGAGGAGTTTCAGGTAGTTAACTATATGTGATAAATTGATGTTTGGTAAACATTTACATTTAAGCTTATGTTTATATTGTTAATATGTAGAAAAAATGTTGTTGGGATGAAACAATAGACTCGCTGGTGAGGCAAGCTAGGGTAAGGAAAGTGGCACAAAGTTATGGACAATATCTCTTCAACATGCGGAGCCCAAAAAGAAACAAACATGGCTTTAAGCCAGCTCATATTCCACAGGAAGTCTGGAACTCCTAGAAATTAAAATGGAATATAGATGAATACAAGCTAAAATCCGTGCAGAACAAGAAAAATAGACGTAACGGTGTGGTTGGTGAAGTAGCAAAACCTACACATAATGCTGGATACGCAAGTCATTTGAAGATAGCTTCTGATTGGTAATTTCTTTAATGGTACATCAATGTTTATATATGTTTATCTGTATATTTGATATTTTATGGTATTTATGCAGAAGCGGAAATTAGGACGTGATCCACCCCGTAGTGAATTGTTCATGTATATACACACGAAGAATCACGATGGAGTCACTTTCACAAATGAAAAAAGATTGAAAAATTCATGTAATATTCATTTTAGTGTTAAACTTTTAAATTGTAGCTAGTCCATAATATCATTCATAACTTTGATATCTTTAAACTTATATTGTTTTTATTTTGTAGGCGGCCTATATAGAAAAACGGGAAGAGTTGGAAGCTGAAGGTGGTGAATTTTAGGAGGACAATCTATTTTATGATTTTGTTGGTGGTCATGACAAAAAAAAGAGAAGACTTTATGGATTAGGCTCTTTTGCAAAGGCGGTTCCCAATAGGAACGGTAAAACGGATGTATCTTACATTCCGGATAAAAATGATGAAATGGAAGAAATGAGGGAGCTTGTTGCTAAACAAAAAGAGCAAAACGAAGAGCTTAAAGAAATGATAAAGACCCAACAAGAAGAAAACAAAGCAAGGGTCGGGAATATTGAAAAGAACTTCAAATGGCATTGTATCTTATTAATGACTTTACAAAACAACAACACTAGTAGGTCTTATTATTAATGTTGATATTTATTTTAGATTAGCAACTTTCTTTTTTCCATGTAATAAATAATTATTGTATTATTTTATGATATAATGGTTTTGATTTTTTTGTTATTTTTGTTTTTCATATATTACTACAAAATAATTTGGATCTAATTTATAAATCAATTATCCATCGGTCCATATGGAATCTAATATATAATATACACCACGAAAATTGCTAGGGGTTCATGACCAAGGAATATGCTAGGAAGTCATCGAATGGAATTTGCTAGGGATTCATCACGCCATAATTTGCTAGGGAATCACCACCACGGAATTTACTAGGGAATGACCACCATAAATTTTACTAGGGATTCACCACCACGAAATTTACTAGGGAATCATCACCACGGAATTTACTAGGCAATGACCACCACGAAATTTACTATGGATGCACCACCACGGAATTTGCTAGGGAATCATCGCAACGGATTTTGCTGGGGATTAACTACAATGGAATTTGTGATGGAATAACGACCACTGATTTTGTGATGGAATCCAACTACGGAATACCTGACGGAGTACCATCTACCACGGATGTCATTCCGTTGTCACAATTACGACGGAATGATTGTTTCCCTAGCAAACGCTCGCTACGAAGTTTTTTGAGGCGGAACTCAGTCGTCGCAAATTCCGTCGCTATTCGTCATTTGCAACAGAATTTCCGCTTTTCGTAATGGAATCCTTTCCTAGCAAAATCATGTTTTTCTTGTAGTGTTTATTGTTTTATATTTGATGTTGTCATTATAAAGTTTTGTCATAAATGAATGTAGATTGTTTCTTAGACGATTTTATACTTTAATAAAAGCACACTAGTTATATCATTAACTCTAATGAGCGAAAAATTATTTTACATTTTTCATTGCTGATTCAGTAATTGTTATAGTAAATTATTTATGAAATATTACTAATTTAATGCAAATCTAATGATGTAAATAGGGATAGAAGAACAAAAGATTACAAAAATGCCAAATAGAGGAATATTCTTAAACGTACAAATTATATGTACGTTAATTAACTGTTTTACATTTATATATTATACAAAGATATAAAATAAATTGTAAGAATAATTTTAAAAAGCAGTTAAAGTAACAAGGTGTGACAAACAAAAGAATAAAGGATTAACAGAAAATGATCTAAAAAATCCAAGTTTGCTTCAACATGATGATCTTGAAATCCATAACAACCAACTCATTGTGCTGCATAATGAAGATATGGATGTTCAAGTAGAAGAAGATGCAAAAAAACATAGTCAATTTAATAGTTAAAAAATTATAGAAGAGAATATGAATGGTCATTTTATAACTTTTTTTTGAAAATGTGTATATTCTATAAATGAATGCACATCTATGTTATGCATACCTAATATATTAGAACTAGATGTAATCAGATAAAGAATAACCAGAGAGTGATAATGAGAAACATAACATTAAAAGAACAAACAAAGAAACAAAAACATCAAGTGGAAAAACAAGAAGAAACGAGAACTTCATCAACTCCTCAGCATGTCAATATCAAGAATCTTAAGATCAAGTTTGATTTTAGCAAGAAAAACAAAAATAGTGAATGAAAAAATCCATATCAAAGATGCAGAGGAGAAAAAGGATGTTGATCTTGTATCTTTGGTGATACCATAAAAAAAAAGAGAAAACATCTAAAGAAAAAACACCAGATTTAACGTCTAACGAAACACAAAAAAAAAGGATAAAAAGGATATCTTAAACATTAACAAAATTTGAAAAGAGGAAAGATGAATCATCTGAAGAGAAATAAAAAAAAAGTTCACAAATCCTGAAGTTACTAAGAAGAAAAAAATGATACTGCATTCATTATATATAAGAACATCTCCATCAACAATGTTTGAAGCAATTCAAGAACATAATAATGATCAAAAAGTGACAGTAAGAGAAATAGGTTTTGGAGGAATATTAGGTTTAAATATTGCAAGTAGTCCATCAAGATTAGGGCATTACCTTGTGCAAAACTTGGATGACCATAACCTAATAACAAGGATATGAAAAGGTGATATACAACTAACAATAGAATTAGTACACAACACGTTTGGAATAAAAAAAGAGATCATAGACATTGATTCTATTGATGTAAAGGATAAAACAAATGAGATTTCCTTTAGTTGGAAAAAGCAATTCAAACTAAGGATATGTAAAAAAATTCAAAATTCTTTTCAAAGGTAACCAAAGAAGGATGAGATGTGTACGATCAGCTGTTGCAAGAAAGTGTACCCTAAGATACCCAAACTGTTATTTGCTTATGATGATTATGATAGAATGCATGCTAGTTTGTAGGCTATGGATACTCATGAATTACATGATAGAATTGGCTGATGTGTGATTCCTTATAGCCTAGGAGAATCTCTTGCAAACTAAATGAAATTGACATCAATACTGTGGTTACTTATTGTGTACATCATATTTATACATAACTAAAATTTTATAGCCTAAGAATATTTGATTTAGTCTTATTTCCTGTTCTTGTCTGATGAAGGGCTAAGGGTAGAATCAAGTATTCGATTATCTATGGGATCCAGTATTATATATGATTAGCATGTAGGAGTGCATGCAAGGTTTGTAGAAGATTCATGAGTGAGTATAGTTCATTGTGGGCCAGCATGAGGAATGATTAGCCACTCTTGAGAGAGTAGATATAGGATATATGTGTATCCTAGATGCTTGGGCCTAGTGGTCAGGAATTTTATGTAAGGATCTGCCTGATTTTATGGTGTTTTAGTGCCAGCCAGTTTCACTGCTTGAACGTTGTTTGCTTTGTGCTTTGTAGGACTTATATTGATGTGATATAACTATTAAATGAATATGTTAAGTTACATTTTGAAAAGGTTAAATAATTTTAGAATGATTGATTTGACTCTATTGTGCAACTCTCATCTAGGTCTAACAGTTGTAGGGTTGGGTCTTTTAGTCAAAAGATTATATAAGTTTTGTTGCATGTAATTGCATTCATGAAGTGGTTAGCTAACATTAATAGGGGTTTTTTCAGCAGCTGATGGCAGGGTGAGGTGGGGATCCTAGGAGAGCCTAGGAAGTTCATTAGTATGGGTTCTATATTGTTTAGCGGTTATTGTGAGTATTATGATGAATAGGTGACTTAGAGCACTCAAGATGATTCCTAAGGAAAGTATGGATAGGTTTGGAATGTAGTATTGGGCCCGTACTATTAGAAGCACATGATGCATACTCGAATCGAGGGATGTCATGAGGATTCTAAGTAGTTGGTTGAGGGTAGATAGCATGGTTTGATACCATGATTTGTGGCAATGTTTTCGTATCTTTCGATCTTTTGGTTATGGTTGTTCAGGCAGTGGATGGGTTTGGTGCTTGTTTTGGCCTTAGTGGCCATGTCAGGTTGGGTTGAACGGTGCGACCTAGTGAGATAGTTGATTTTGAGGTCTCGAGGGCCTTACACAAGGTTGTGCCAGTTGATTCCTACGACTCAAGAAATAAGTGATTGTTATGATCAGCTCGAGGATCGCAGTTGAAGGCTGAGTGAAGATGGGCTGGAATGTCACTATCTACGGTTGGGGATATGTTCTTCCAGCTTTCCGTATTCGGAGGACAGAAAGCAGATATGTGATTTTTAGAGTGGGGATGTAGACCCAGCATGGGGCTAGATGGCTACGATTTTGGCGGCAATACGACAATGTGGAATGGATAAGAGGATTTGTATGGTATGGTTGCCTTGAAATGAGATCAAGGGTCTGTTTACTTTAGATATAGGCAGTTCAGGTATTAGTTGATGGTTCCATGTGATCAGGTAAGTAAATCGAGAGCGACAACTAATGTATCCTAACTGCGGGAATGATGCCTTTTGTATTTATGAATGATTTTCACAATGAATTGATGGTGGGGGGATTCGCAGGCGAAGAGTGCGGTAGTCCATTCGTTTCTAGATAGGAAGTTGGAGTCGTGCATGGACTGTCAAATTATTGCTTATGCATCTTCATAGGATTCTTGATGTTAGAGACAGTCAAGATTAGGGAGTTCCTAGGGTTTCCATCTGAGATTCGGAATCTATTTAACTCTGCTTAATATTTATATGGAAGATCAACTTGCGTTGTGTTATACATTCTAATAGGCGAGGGATGCTGTTTATCTGGGTAAGTCGGATTAAGTATTCGGTCTGTTTGCAATATCAGTTGGTGCTACTTCGAACTCTATGTATGGGAGAGTTGGATATTCTGCTTGGAGGATCATCGATTTGTCCAAGTTTTTGTTTTAGAAGAATGGGTTATAGGTATTTTTGTTTCGGGTATGCGAAAATTTGGTTTAGGATTTGATCAAAACGGGGGTACGGAGCAAGTTGCCATCAGATGTATATGTTCATGAATACAAGAGTCATCTTGGCGGCAAGAAGTTATTGGCAAACGAGCTCGTTCTTGCTAAAGGTTTCTTTCGAAACATTTAGGAATAGGTCAAGAGGCGTTGGGTCACTCAATTTGAGTATCAATTGTTGAGGGATTTGTGAGCTTGTTGTATATATATCTGTAGTGTAGGATGGGCAGTTGCCGATCGGTCAATCAGGTTCAGAGTTTCGCATGTTTAGTCCCTCATGGCCTTTTTCTAGTAGTGTATTAAACCAATGGATTAGTTATCAATGCACTCTTGATTGTTGGTATTTTCATTCATCGTTAAGAGCAAAGGTTCTTTAGATGTTTTAAGCTATATCATTAGGAGATCAATGGATACGTGGACATATCATCAAGGTCTGTACATGGTACAATTTGGTTCCTGGGTATGGGTACAATCAATCGTTGATTGTGTAATTGTTCATAGTATAATCGAGTTTGGAAAATGTCCTTGGTTATCACAGGTTCGGAAGTTGGGGGAGTGTTGTTTAGTTTTTTAGGGTGTGGATTCGGATTTGTGCATAATCAAGTTTTGACATGTAGTATCGGCAGGGTTGGTATCTAGATTGACACGACCAGGGTTTTGACAACATTTCCGAATAATTTTGGAAGTTTTATCGACCTGAGTTATGTATTGATAGGATCTAATCAGTTTGATTCAAGGTGTGGGATCTCTGTTTCAACCATTCATGAGAATGTTCTGTTAGTGGTTGAAGGTTTTCATTTTGGTTGGATCGAAATGTACCAAACCCTTTGTGTAAGGTTGTGAGGAAGGAGGAATGCATTTGGTCTAGTGTTGGTTATACGATTCCCTTGGGGATATATGTGGGTTGAGTAAGAAAGCGTGAGAACGCTTGGCTTTTGTGTCGAGAGGGATGTTGATGGGGTTCCTGTAAGTCGATGGGTTGATGGTTGAGTATCTTTAGGCCCCTGTAGGGCTGGTCGTGAGTCTTCAAGACAGTGACGGGATAGCGGAAAGATCGGTGTGATAGCGTGAGATTATCATCCTAGTGGGTGGATGGTGCCATGATGTATTGTGAGCCAATGGTGGCATGACTCATAGGGGAGGGACCCAGTGGTTATTTGATTGATACTCTTAGGTCTTAGATCATTAGTCTTATTGGAATGGTTGTATACTAGTGTTTTGCTTTTGAGAGTTGGAAGACTCAGTGATCAGCTGGTTTGGATCATATGGGCAGTTAGAGGTTGTTAGAAATAATAGTTGTGCATCAAAATTCTATTGACGAGTGTTTACATTATGAACCACGTTTGCCTGCACGTTTTTTATCGGGAGTTTAGTTACCAATATTGAGTATCAGATATGGAATCTCAAGTCATGAAGTTCATTATGAATGTCTCAAGTGATTTGTCAGGTGGAGGTACACCTGAGCTGATAAGGGATTCGGATACAACATCAAAATTCTTGGATTAACCATCCTTATTTTCATCATATCAGCGATTTGGTGATGACTTTTCAGGAGGTCACGCGCATATTTAAGATTTTTGGGCACAAGCTTCGGATTAGGATTGGAGTGAAATTCACGATAGGTTTATTTTGAGTATTCCTTCTACATGGTTGAGTAGTGTTCCTAGTCACAGACTAGGGGCGGGTACGACGAATGAATGATCAAAAGTCTTAGGGAATAATTTATGGGGTTTATATTGATGGGTTCCAGTTTTCAAGAAGTTTCATGCTTTAAGTGGTTGTCGCTGTGAGTTGAGGTCTTCTGGTTGGGAAGAGTAGGGTAGTTGTTTAAGTTCTCAGGCAGAGCAGTAGGTTTTCTTTCATTGGCTAAGGGCAGAGTGTTAAGATTCATTATATCGGGGGGATAAGTGATTCATGGTAATATGGGCTTTGGATGGCAGGGTTGGTAGGCAGTCGTTGGTATGGGATGAATCTTCAGTCTTAATCGGAATTTGGGAAGTTCAAGCAGAATCGACTAGGATGGCAGAAGAAGTAGTAATGAATAATTTTGAGGACAAAATCTAATTTAAGTGATGGAGAGTTGTAACATCCTGTTTCGGGACGTTTCTTAATTCTTGGTTTATGGACCATAATTCGACCATGTAAGGCCTTGGGCTTCAAGGGAATAGATTTTAGACTCTTTTGAAGGTGTATGTTGTTGGATAAGTTATTTAAACTGTAACAACTCGTTATTTTTCAAGTCAAACCTTTTAAATAAAATTCGAGTTTTGTAGATTTCGTTCAGTTCATAAAGGTTAGAACATGATATAAATTATATAAATGATGTTTTTATATAAGTATTTGGAATAAAATACACCTAAAAATCAAAATTTTGCCCTTTGGAACCGAGAACCCTCGCACCGAAAACCCTTTTCGGCCGAGAACCCTCGGACCGCAAACCCTTTTCGGACGAAAACTCATTTCCGACCGAGAACCCTCTCGGTATATATATTTTCACTTGAAAACATGTGTCATTTCTCACTTTTCCAACCAAAAACACACTCATTTTACTCTCAAGCATCATACAAGAACCTTCAAACCTTCAAGAACAATCCTTCAAATCTTCATAATTTTAACCAATAACACCAAGAACAATATTCAAATCTTCAAGCTAACCGAAAACACACTGGACCAAGAACACGTTCCTGACCGAAAACACCATAAGACCGAGAACCTGGTTCTCGGTTGAGGTTTTAATACCGACATCAAGGATTCCGGTGAAGGCTAGACCGAAAACCTTTCTCAACACATCAAACAATTCTCGGTAACTATTGTAAGAAATTCCTTACATAAATTAAGTGTTGTCTAACACATTAATTAATTATTCCGCTAATTTAAATACGATTATGTGTTTAAACATTATTAGGATACCGATATTTGCATGTACGCTAGCCCGAGGATCATCTCTACAATTACTCTATCCAGACTCAAACACACTAGAGGTGAGTTCATACCCCTACGTTTTCAAAATTTTCAATGATTTAGGAGGGGGGGGGGGAATGCAAGTTAAACACAAGGACTTTTGTGTTAACATTCAAACGATTTCAAACCATTTCAAACATTTGCAATTGTTCCAACCTGATTTATCGCTGCATTTACCAAAAATATACTTTTGTATATTTTTAACCCTTTTGTAGCATGTCGAGCAAAAACGGTATTTTTCATCAATCTCTTACTACCGCTTTATACACACTATTAAATTGCAAATGCTTCATTTCATTATAGGTTATACATTTAAACTATAATTGGTATACTTTATGAATCACTACACTATTTTGCTAAGTTCAATAAACAATACAGGAACATACATTCAAACTATAATAGGTATAGTTTGGGAAGCACTACACTATTTTACGTGCTCAAAGAACACTATACAGAAACAAGTATATAAACTATAATAGGTATATTTTATGGAACACTACTCTATTACACTAATTCAAGGATAAACTACTAAATAATTATTTAAGTATAATTATTTACGTTACAAAGTACACTACTACAAGGTAATACATACAATTTCAAGTAGAAGAGAACACTACTACACTACACGTAAACTAGTTAATACAGGGTTGTGAGGCATTACTTCGGGGTACCCATCAGAGTACAGTACTAAGTCATATAAATTATAACCAGAGTCTCCTGGAGGGAGAGCGTCAATTTGTGTATAGATCTATACGGGACTGACAATACCGCACCTGAGCTGCTTGCAACAGCTAGGCCGGAAGGCCTGGGGTGACAAATGTCATAACATTTCGACGCCTGAAGAACGTCGTAGAGGCCACTAGTCATATGAAGTATGGTTATATGAAACTCACAATAGTATCAACTAAAACATTAGTTTACGGGATTAACACTACTTCAAAGGTTTTATTTTAAGTAATAAAACTATGGTACACTATTTTACATTACAGCTAGTGTATTCCAGGCTCTCATGCAAATGGTTTTATTTTAAATAATGAAACTATAGTACACTACTTTACACTACAGCTGGTGGATTCCAGACACTTATACAATAAGGCTTTCATACAAACACTACTACGAGCATTACTACAGACACTACTACAGTACACTACTTTTCTAGTACAGAGTATACTAGTACAACGTACAATTTCAAGAAACATTCATGACATAGTTTTATTTATTAATAAGACTATAACTCATTATTTCAAACTACAGTTCCCTATTTCAGAATACAGTAACTGCATACATTTTTGGTCTTAAGGCTTAAGACTACATTTCATTTACTAAAGAAAATATTGGATTTTCTGGAAGTACACTCTAACATTTTCAAAGAACAGGAACAAGTTTTCCATCTCAAAAACATGCTTATGAACTCACCAACTTAAATGTTGATACACTTTCAAAACCACTTGTATTCTCAGGGAACTGGTAGACAGGTACACCCGCAGGTTTTGAGAAGATGGAGCTTAGAGAGTCGCGTCTTTTATACTTTTGTTATACATTTTGATGTCATACAATCTATGTATTGAACAGATGTAAGTACTATATTTTATCAATGTAAAGGTTGTGTTTGCTTTGATTACTATTATTCAATTGTTGTGATACTGTACATGACGTCCTCTGCCCACGAAGGTTTCCGCCGTTCCAGTTTGGGGGTGTGATAGATTTGTATCAGAGCATTCTTTTATAGTGAACTAAGTATATCAAACCTTACAAGATATACAACTATAAACACAATAGGGACAGAGTGCTCTGACTAAAAGTATACTTTTAAAATTTAAGTATTTTATAAGAAGTATACAAACATACATATAAACCGGAAACAGTATCACAATAAGAACTACACATAAGTATTTAGATGTTGGACATAGTCGTTAAACCAAGATAGTTATGTAATCATATCTGGGATAAATATAGCCTAATCAACTATATTTATTGGAGATATGACCAACATGTGTCTGGGAGTGATAGTGGTGTTGCAGCAAGTCTAAAACTTACCAACACTATATGCAAAGGAAACTCTAGAACTAAACATAAAGTTAAAATACTATAGGAGTATTTTATGGCACTATAACACTATACAGATTTGTTACAAGTATTACTAATACTTACAATTGAATTTGCGATTGTCTACTTATTTTAGTAAACCTCTATTGTAAATCGCAGATACAACACTATAAAAGTCAGGTTATGATACGTTTAGGACTAAGATATATCTTGTTCAATATCACCTGACTCATGACCATTATAGAGGACTTCTCGTCATTTCCTCTTGAATATTTTTAGAAAAAGATGCCTCCAAAAAAGTCCAACAGGAAGAAAAACAACCCTCCAACAAATCCACCGCCGCCGCCACCTCCTCGGTATGACCCTGCTGTCTTCCAAGAAGCAGTAACCGCCGCCATGGCTGCCGCTATGACGCAGATTAATGCAAGTGGCACTAGCGGGGCAGGTAGTGGTGCCAACCCTTCTAATCACGGGGATAGTCAAGGGCACCCAAGGGAGTGTTCCAATAAGGACTTCACGAACGCTAAACCCAAGTCCTTCGATGGCATTGGAGGTGTCATTGCTTTGACACGTTGGTTCGAGAAGACGAAATCAATATTCGAGATATGTGCATGCCCCGAGTCTAGCAAAGTGAAATTTGCAGCATGCACTTTCACAGACCGAGCCCTCACTTGGTGGAACAGCCAAGTCAAGTCCCTGACTCTCCCGATAGCCAATGCTATGAGTTAGGATGATTTGAAAGAACTAATGCTAGCAGAATACTTCCTGAGGGGTGAGATGCAAACACTAGAGCAGGAGCTCTGGAGTCTGAAGATGAAGGACTCCAATATCGCTACTTATACAGCTAGGTTCAGTGACCTGGCTCTTCTGTGTCCCGGGATGGTCACCCCGGAGAGTAAGAAGGTGGACAGAAACATATGGGGATTGACACCCCCGACTCAAGGAAATGTTTTAGCTACCAATTCACTTACTTTCGATAGTGCCAAGCGAATGGAACATACACTAGTGGACCATGGAGAACGCCAAGGCTCCGTAGCAGATATTCCTCAATATCCCAAGAAGAGTGGCGGTAAAAAGAAATTCTGGAACAAGCATAAGGGCCAATCTTCGCAGGAACCCTCCAAGAAACAGCAAACAATGGCACTCCAAGCCGCTACCATTCCTGCTATTGTTCCTACTACTCCAATACCTCCCAGCCACTATGTTGGTAATCTACCGAAGAGCAACAAATGTAACTTCCACAACCACGGGCCCTTTCGGGAAATTCAATGAACCAACTGCAACAAGAAGGGGCATACAGCCCGCTTCTGTAAGAGACCTGTGCAGCCTCATGCTCAGACCCCCGGAGCGGGAGTAGGCCAGGCCTGTTATGGGTGTGGTGAAACCGGGCACTACAATAGGGATTACCCTAAAGCAAGAAATGTTGGCAACACAGGAAGAGTGCTAGCAATGGGCTAGGAGGAGGCAGTAGCGGATACCACCGTAGTCACAGGTACATTCCTCCTCAATAACTCATATGCATGCATTCTCTTTGATAGTGGTGCGGAGAGTAGTTTTGTTAGTCATAAATTCAAACACTTGCTCAAACACAAACCACAATCACTAAACGAAACATTCACTGTCGAGATAGCTAACGGGAAGAAAGAGAGCACTAACGACATATTCATAGGTTGTGCCCTCACTCTAAACGACTATTCCTTTCAAATTGACCTTATGCCGGTCTCCATAAAAAGATTCGATGTCATTATCGGCATGGACTGGTTAAGTCTAAATCGTACTGATATCCTTTCCTACAAAAAAGCCATTCGTCTCAATCTGCCAAGTGGCGAAACCCTCTATATCTACGGCGACAAACTCAGTTCGAACCTTCGCATCATCTCTTGCATCAAAGCCCAAAAATACCTGCGAAAAGAGTGTCACACATTCTTGGCCCATGTAGTCAGTGAAAAACAAGATGTTAAAGACCTCGAGAGCATCCCCAAAGTCTGTAATTTCCCTAATATCTTTCCCGAAGATCTTCCAGGATTTCCTCCTAAATACCAAGTCGAGTTCCGAATCGACTTGATTCGTGGAGCCACCCCTGTAGCCAAATCCACGTATCGCCTAGCACCGACAGAAATGCAGGAATTATCCATCCAATTAAACGAACTGCTCAGTAAAGGATTCTTTAGACCGAGCTTTTCACCCTGGGGAGCACCGATCATGTTCGTTAAGAAGAAGGATGGATCTTTCCGTATGTGCATAGATTACTGCGAACTAAACAAACTTACCATTAAGAGCCGATACCCTCTTCCACGAATAGACAACCTCTTCGATCAACTCCAAGGAGCCAGTTACTTTTCAAAAATCGACCTGAGATTGGGGTATCACTAATTACGAGTGCATGAGAATGATGTTCCCAAAACAACCTTCTGAACTCGTTATGGTCACTACGAGTTTGTAGTAATGTCATTCGGTCAAACCAATGCACCTATGGTATTAATGGATCTAATGAATCGGCTGTGCCAACCCTTCTTAGACAAATTCGTGATTGTTTTCATAGATGATATACTCATCTATTCACAAAGTGAAGAAGAACATAGCCAGCACCTGTGACAAGTCTTGGAAACATTAAGAGCGGAAAAGCTATATGCTAAATTCTCAAAGTGCGAGTTTTGGATTAGGAAGGTAAATTTCCTTGGTCACGTGGTTAGCGAAGAAGGAATACACATGGACCCTTCCAAAATAAAAGCAATCGAGAACTGGTCAGCACCCAGAACGCCAACAGAGATCCGCGAATTTTTAGGACTTGCTGGCTATTACCGCATATTCATACAAAACTTCTCTAGAATTGCTAAACCACTTACTTCCCTGACTCATAAGGGTGTAAGTTTTGGCATGGGAGAGAAACAAGACACTGTGCTCCCAACAATGAAGCAAGCCCTATGCAGTGTACCTATCTTGTCTCTTCCAGAAGGGATAGAATACTTCGTAGTATACTGTGATGCATCCAAGCAGGGGCTAGGATGTGTGCTCATGCAGCGAGGGAAGGTTATTGCCTATGCCTCGAGACAGCTTAAGGCACACGAAGTCAACTACACCACTCATGATCTTGAGTTGGGAGTTGTAGTCTTTGCGCTAAAAATCTGGAGACATTACATTTACGGTACAAAGTGCACCATCTTCACCGACCACAAAAGCCTCCAACACATCTTCAATCACAAAGAACTTAACATGAGACAACGAAGATGGGTAGAACTACTCAATGATTACGAATGCGAAATTCGTTATCATCCCGGCAAAGCCAATGTAGTAGCAGATGCCCTTAATCGAAAGGAGTACTCAGGTCGTAGAGTGAAGGCGCTACCAATGACAATCTATTCACATCTGTCCACATAGATCAAAGAGGCTCAGTTCGAAGCCTTGAAGCCATAAAATGTGGCAGACGAAGCCTTAAGATGAATGGAGAAGAACTTAGAAATCAAGGGTGACGGAGTTCATTAGGTCATGAATCGGATCTGGACACTGAAGTTTGGTGGCTACAGAGATGTTGTCATGAATGAAGCCGACAAGACTCGATATTCCATTCATCCAGGTTCAGATAAGATGTATCTGGATCTCAAGAAACTCTATTGGTGGCCAAACATGAAAGCAGAGATTGCTACCTACGTGGGCAAGTGCCTAACATGTGCTAAAGTCAAGGTAGAGTATCAAAATCCCTCAGGTTTACTTCAACAGCCAGAGATACCTGAGTGGAAGTGGGAGCGGATTACAATGGATTTCATAACCAAGCTACCCAAGACCCCGGGTGGTCATGACACCATTTGGGCAATCGTCGACAGATTAACCAAATCCACTCACTTCCTACCAATAAAGGAAATTGACCAGAACACACATCAGTGAGATAGTACGACTACATGGTGTGCCCATGTCTATTATCTCGGATAGGGACAGGAGATTCACCTCGCGATTCTGGCAGCCATTACAGAAATCTCTGGGAACTAGGTTTGACATGAGTACAACCTACCATCCACAAACCAATGGGTAGAGTGAGAGAACCATTCAAACACTAGAAGACATGCTGAGAGACTGTGTGATTGACTTTGGTAAAGCATGGGATACCCATTTGCCACTTGTCGAGTTTTCATACAACAATAGCTACCACTCTAGCATCAAGGCTGCCCCGTTCGAAGCCTTCTATGTCCGTAAGTGCAGATCCCCTCTATGTTGTGCTGAAGTAGGTGACACGCAACTAGCTAAAGGGCAAGTCCCTGATAGCACTGTCACTGGCCCAGAGATCATTCAAGAAACCACATAAAAGATCTTCCAAATCCGAGAACGACTGAAAGCCTCTAGAGATAGACAAAAGAGTTACGCAGACAAGAGACGAAAACCCTTGGAGTTCCATGTGGATGACCGCGTTCTGTTGAGGGTCTCACCTTGGAAGGGCATGATACGCTTCGAAAGCGTGGAAAACTAAATCCAAGGTACATCGGGCCATTCTAGATTCTTAGTAAAATCGGCCCAGTAGCTTACAAACTCTGTCTACCACAAGAACTTAACAACGTACACCCTCTCTTCCACGTATCAAACCTAAAGAAATGCCTATCCGAGGAGACTCTTGTGAATCCACTTGATGAAATCGATATAGACTAGATTCTTAACTTTGTGGAAGAACTAGTAGAAATCATGGATAGGGAAGTCAAACGAACGAAACAAAGTCACATACCAATAGTGAAGGTTCGCTGGAATGCCATGCAGGGACCTGAATTCACTTGGGAGCGAGAAGATCAGATGCAACAAAAGTACCCGCATCTTTTTCCTTAGTCCATGATATATTCACTATAGAAAGAATTTTTGGACAAAATTCCCTTTAACGGGGGGATATTATAACAATCCGTTATTTTTCCAGTCAAACCTTTTAAATAAAATTTGAGTTTTGTAGATTTCGTTAAGTTCATAAGGGTTAGAACATGATTTAAATTATATAAATAATGTTTTATATAACTATTTGGAATAAAATACACCTAAAAATCAAAGTTTTTCCCTTTGGAACCGAGAACCCTCGCACTGAAAACCCTTTTCGGCCGAGAACCCTCGGACCGCAAACCCTTTTCGGCCGAAAACTCATTTCCGATCGAGAACCCTCTCGGTATATATATTTTCACTCCAAAACTTGTGTCATTTCTCACTTTTCCAACCAAAAACACACACATTTTACTCTCAAGCATCATACAAGAACCTTCAAACTTTCAAGAACAATCCTTCAAATCTTCATAATTTTCACCAAGAACACCAAGAACAATCTTCAAATCTTCAAGCTGACCGAAAACACATTGGACCGAAAACACTATAAGACCGAGAACTTGGGTCTCGGTTGAGGTTTTAAGACTGAAATCAAGGATTTCGGTGAAGGCTAGACCAAAAACCTTTCTCAACACATCAAACAATTCTCGGTAACAGTTGTAAGAAACTCCTTACATAAATTAATTGTTGTCTAACACTTTAATTAATTATTCCGCTAATTTAAATATGATTATGTGTTTAAATATTCTTAGGATACCGATATTTCCATGTACACTAGCCCGAGGATCATCTCTATAGTTCCGCTATCCCGACTCGAACACACTAGAGGTGAGTTCATACCCCTACGTTTTCACAATTAATAATGTTTTAGGGGGGAATGCAAGTTAAACACAAGGACTTTTGTGTTAACATTCAAACGATTTCAAACATTTGCAGTTGTTCCAACCTGATTTATCACTGCATTTAGCAAAAATATATTTTTTTATATTTTTAACCCTTTTGTAGCATGTCAAGCAAAAACGGTATTTTTCATCAATCTCTTACTACCGCTTTATACACACTATTAAATTACAAATGCTTCATTTCATTACAAGGTATACATTTAAACTATAGTTGGTATAGTTTATGAATCACTACACTATTTTGCTAAGTTCAATAAACAATACAAGAACATACATTCAAACTATAATACATATAGTTTGGGAAGCACTATACTATTTTACATGCTCAAAGAACACTATACAGAAAAGTATATAAACTACAATAGGTATAGTTTATGGAACACTACTCTATTACACTAATTCAAGGATACACTACTAAATAATTATTTAAGTATAATTATTTACATTACAAAGTACACTACTAAAAGGTAATACATACAGTTTCAAGTACACAAGAACACTACTACACTACACGTAAATTATAACCAGAGTCTCTTGGAAGGAGAGCGTGGATTTGTGTATAGATCTATATGGTACTAACAATCCCGCCCGTAAGCTGCTTGTAACAGCTAGGCCGGCAGGCCTGGGGTGGCAAATGTCATAACATTCCGACGCCTGAAGAATGTCGTAGAGGCCACTAGTCATATCATGTAATGCCCCGATTCACATGTATTGTTTAAATAAGAATTTAATTGGTTTCAAGGCCTACTCGACGAGTTGGTTGCCCTACTCGTCGAGTAGCAATGGGTTTGGTACGCGTGTTTAGTGAACTACTCGCCAAGTCCATGAAGGGACTCGACGAGTAGGAGCTGGCAGAGGAAACCCTAAATCCTGGGGTTTTGCACCCTATGTAAGGAAGCATGAGCCTCCTTTGGCCTCTTTGCAGTTCTAGAGAGCTCTTGAGAAACCCTAATTCGTGTGGTGCTCTATTGTGTGTGTATTAAGCTTGGGAGGAAGATCTTTGGAGAAGAGGAACTTGGAAGCCAAGGGAATTGGAGCAAGGAAAGTGTGGGAATTAGAATCTACCTCAGTTAGCATCTTCCAGAGGTATCAAGTCGCCACCTTTACTTCTTTTCGCTTCTAGATCTCTTTTTGGTTGAGTTTGGGGCTTTTATGGATCTTTGAGTTGATAAGGTGGACTATGGGCTAGATCTGAAGTTGTAACTTTAGATCTGGACCCTTCTTAAGTCCTAGAGTCATAAAGTTTTTGGTTTGGGCATGAATGAAACCTCTTTGAGTATGAAACCCCCATTGTAAGCTTGGATTTGACATTAAGAGCCTTTGTAGCTATGCATGCACGTAAAGTTTGCAACTTTACGTGAAAAGCATGCCGTAGAAGCTTGGATCTGTAGTTTGGAGCCGCTGCATGGCTCAAATGAGTCTGTATGGCAAAAAGGACTGAAGGGATGCGGCGAGTCGCATGGTCGACTCGGCGAGTCATATGAAGATAGGAATGAACTCGGCGAGTTGGAAGAACAAATCGGCGAGTCCAATGAAGATTGCTGTAGACTCGACGAGTATATGAACAACTCGGCGAGTCGGATGAGGTTGCCCCAACTTATGTATGCGCGAGTAACTATCGAGTTGCAAGAAGGAAGCTCGACGAGTGGTCTTAGGGTCTCGATCGTAAACCAAAGGAACTCGATGAGTCACTCGGGTGACTCGGCGAGTGGGTTAGTACTTCAAGGAACTCGGCGAGTAGCCGGGGGTACTCGGCGAGTCGAGGTCAACATGGACTGTTGACCTTGACTGATGACTTTGACTTTGACCAGGATTGATTAGTTGGCTTATGGGTATGATTATACTATGGTTATAGGTGGTGGAGTTTGTGGCAGTGATATGAGGGTTGAAGTTTATCTACCGAGTCGGCATCTGCAAGGTGAGTTATCCTCACTATATCGATAGGGTCTAAGGCACCAAGGTCAGCCATTTTAGTTGTTATCGTTATGGTATGTTACATGTGGATGTGATCTGTTAAATCAGAATCAGGATAGACAGTATGTTTTGCTCTTATGATCCGTAGGGATTGATGTGTTAGTGACCTGCTAGGTCAGTGCTCTAGTTATAAGAGATTGCTATGTTTGGATGCTCAGTGAGATAGATATGTTTGATGGTTGTATATGCCAGTATATGTTAGTTATGCGCACATGGTTACTTGCTTGTTGCTTGGGTTGAGGCGGTCCTGCTTTGTGCTGAAGGCCAATACACCCTATGAGCGGTCCGGGAAGACTGTAGGCCCACCTGGCGGTCCAGTCAAGCCGAAGGCTCGGTATAGATTCAGTTGGACTGTAGGTCCTGTAGGGCGGTCCAGTCAGGCCGATGGCCCAGTATGCATGTTGATTGATTGATTATTATGGATATGGTATTATCAGTGTGGTATTGGTATTTTGGGGGGTAGCTCACTAAGCCATCGGGCTTACAGTTTTCAGTTTATTGTTTCAGGTACTTCAGGAGTTCATGGCAAGCCGAAGGCGTGACCGTACCGCTCCTCATCCTTATGATCTGGCTTTTGGGACACTCTGATTGAATAATGAATTGAAAACATTTTTGTAAACAATACTATTGGGTTTTATTTATGCTTGAAAAGTTTAAATTTGGCGTAAAATTTTTGGATGTTACATATCAAGTATAGTTATATGAAACTCACAATAGTATCAACTAAAACATTAGTTTACAGGATTAACAGTACTTCAAAGGTTTTATTTTAAGTACTAAAACAACGATACACTACTTACAGTACAGCTGGTGGATTCAAGGATCTCATACAGATGGTTTTATTTTAAATAATGAAGCTACAGTACACTGTTTTACACTACAGCTGGTGGATTCCAGGCACTTATACAATAACGTTTTTTTTAATAAGACTACAGTACACTAATTTTCTAGTACAGAGTATACTAGTACAACGTACAATTTCAAGAAACATTCATGACATAGTTTTATTTTTTAATAAGACTACAACTCACTATTTCAGACTACAGTTCACTATTTCAGAATACAGTAACTACACACATTTTTGGTCTTAAGGCTTAAGACTACATTTCATTTACTAAAGAAAATATTGGATTTTCTGGAAGTATACTATAACATTTTCAAAGAACAGGAACAAGTTTTCCATCTCAAAAACATGCTTATGAACTCACAAACTTAAATGTTGATACACTTTCAAAACCACTTGTATTCTCAGGGAACCGATAGACAGGTACACCCGTAGGTTTTGAGAAGACAGAGCTTGTTGAGTCGCGTCTTTTATACTTTTGTTATACATTTTGATGTCATACAATCTATGTATTGAACAGATGTAAATACTATATTTTATCAATGTAATGGTTGTGTTTGCTTTGATTATTATTATGCAATTGTTGTTATACTTTATATCACGTCCTCCGCCCCCGAACGTTTCCGCCGTTCCGGTTTGGGGGTGTGACATAAACCTTGGATTGTTCGATGGAAGCTGAGGGATAAAATGGGAAGGATTATGTTTTCGGCTTCTTACATAATTAAGGATTTTAGTTTCAGATGTTCTTAGTCATAGGTATCAAGTTAAGATTGTAGAGCTCGTCGATACGTTTTCGTGGATATAAAGATCATCAAAATCGGAGTTGGAGCGAAGAAGTTATGGTTGTTTGAAGTTAAGCTCGAGAGTCTGGCAGTACGATGGGCGTAGACCAGGAGTACGTTGGGCGTACTAGGGTAAGGAAGTTATGTTTTTAGGGCGTTACACTGGGCGTAACTTTCGATACGTTGGACGTATTGGCACTGCATAAAAACCCTATTTTTGTGGTTTTGAGCCCTATTTAAGGACTCTAACCCCTTGGGGTCCTTCCTAACATCAACCTCCACCCTCTTGAGCCTCCAACTCGAAACCCTAGACGCCTAGAACAAATCTTGAGCCTTTTTATGTGTTTTGATTGCATTTTGGATGGAAGAGAAGTCAAGCTTGTTGATTCTTGAAGCTCAGGCTTGTGGATCTAGAGCCTACATTGCTTTTCTCAACTCTAGAAAGTATAAAGCTTGAATCTTTATGATGCATTTGGTAGATCTAGCAAGTTTTCGGTTCTATCAGCTTTTTCGTCACTTTAGTGCATAAAGTTTAGATCTTGAAAGTTTGTGACCTTGTTATGGATAAAGTTGAAAACTCTATCCATCAAAATATTATATTGATTCAGATCTGAAGGTTGGAGACTTGGACTAAATGGATTAGGTTGATAAATATGCATTTTTTTGGTCCCTTTGAGACTTAATGACTAGATCTTGGTTGTTTGGACCATCCTAACGGATAAAGTTGAAAACTTTATCCATTACGGAGATATTAGGAACCATAAAATGTGGTCTTGGTCCTTCTATCCCATCCATGCAAGAGTTATGTTGTCTTAATGGATTCTATAAGTTAGGGTTTTAGCTTTTGGACCTTATCTAGCCATGGAAAGTCAAAAAGGTAGAAACTTTATGACTTGGAACGATGTTTTGATTTTGGATCTAAGTTTAGATGGAAAACCCTTAAGGAATAAGAACTTAATGTGAAAGAATGGGTTCAGTCGTTGTACGTTGGGTGTACCAAGTGGTACTGTGTGCGTACGTGGTTAGTGTCCCGTATTTTTTGTTTAAATATCGATTACGCTCAGCGTAAGGGCTGAGCATGCTGGGCGTACTCAGTTAACCTTGACTTTCTTTGATTTCTGATTTATTGAGTTTGACCTAGGGGCATTTTGAGTGGTAGATTGAGTTTAGGTCACTATTATTTGTATAGGTAACCGATAGAGGCAGTAGTTGAAGTAATCTTCTTTTCTACTATCTGTTCGGGTTGTTAGGTGAGTTTTCTTCACTGTACTTGTGGGTCGAAGGCACCAATGTCGGTCCAATAGATTATGTATTCTGGTTTTTAATGTTGTTATACTATAGTGAGCTGTTAAGATACGCATGATTATCTGGTTGCTATTATGTGTTTATTTGTTTCACATGTTGACATAGTGTGGTTGGGTTGAGACTGTATTGCTTTGTGCTACCAGTCAACAAACTCGGGCAATCCAACCGAAAGGTTGTGGGTAAGAAGGGGGCAATCCAACGGTGAGGTTGTGGGCCTGGGCAATTAAACCGGAAGGTTGTGGGTCGGGGGTAATCCAACCGGGAGGTTGTGGACCCAATATGTATTATTTGTATATGTTTTGTTGTGTGGTATTTGGTGGAAACTCACTAAACGTTGGGTTACAATTTAAGTTTTATGTTTCAGGTACTTCAGATGATCGGGAGAAAGCAAAGAAGTGATCGTACACATTCTTCCGATTTTATGATATTTGATTTTGGGATACTCTTATTCGTGATTATTATTTTTGACAACTATGATTTATAAACAAATATGGTTTTTTGTTGGATTTTTAAAATGAAAATTTTATCTTGAATTTTGGTATGTTACATGACACCAATTTGTTAGGCCTGCTATTTACACCTAAACAAATAATAAAGTTCACTACTTGGATGCAATTAAGGATATTATAAGGAAGGACAGTCGAATGCATACAGACACAGCCTAAATGACAATATCTCTTTATGCAAGGCACATATTAGTCAAAAAATAATAATAATAATAATAAATGCTCGGGGGGGGGGGGGGGGGGGGGGATTTTTTACACTTAAAATAAAATACAAATCAATAAATGTGCATAAATATAAAATTAAGATAAACTCAATGAAATAAGTTTCAATTATGATGCAACTCTTCTAGTGCAACTCATCTAATTATGCAACTAATATATATATATATATATATATATATATATATATATATATATATATATATATATATATATATATATATATATGTGGTTATTTTGTAAGTGGTCTATCAAATTACAGATCGAAAGATGAGTGATAGGGTGTATGTTCAACTCTTCTAGTGCAACTCTTCTAATTATGCAACTAACATATACTGGAATGCTACCCATATGCGCTTCTTTCAAATAACTTTATATTTTATACATTGTAAATTACTTTTAATATAATTGGTTTACAAAAAGTTAAATTTACATCATTATGTTAGATAGATTCATGATGTATTTGGTATAAGCATATACGATAATTTTGATATTAATAATTATTAATTAATCAATGAATTAGTAATTGTCAATGATTCAAGGTTATAGTTGATCCACAAGTATGTATATGATAAATAATGTTCTTTTATCTATATTTTAGAAAAAATTGTTTTATGTTATCTATTAGACATTTACGGTCATTTAGTTTGTAGAGTTTCTGTTTTTTTCTTTTTTCTTTAAAAAAAAAAAAGAAATTGTCCTTGTCTTCAAGAATGATATAGAAGTTCTTAAGAAAAAACCAATTTTATTTATCTAACATTTTATTTATAATTGCATAATCTAATAAAACATCATTTAGTAGTTACTTTGATTGAATTAAGAGTTTTGAACTTATAAATCAAAAAATTAAACCAAACATGACAAAATATAATTTATTTTGAGTTTTCGGTTTAAGAGTCCATTTTCGTGACTTTTTGATTTTAGTGTAAATGTTTTTTAGATCAACGGTGTTTTAAAAACGTTATAGAACCTTTTGATAAAAAAAATTATTTATCTCATATTTTATTTAATTGCATAAGATAATAAAAAAATCATTTATCAGTTACTTCAAATTAAGTGTCTTAAAATTATAAGCGAAGCATGGCAAAATATAATGTATTTTGAGTTTTCAGTTCAAGGGTATATGTCCACTAGAGGTGACTTTTTGTATTTCAAACTTCTTAAAGATAAATAAAGAGTTAATTACATGGATGGTCCCTCTGATTTGGGGTAATCTACGCCTTTGGTCCCTAACATTTTGACTTAACTCAAACGGTCCCTACTGTATATTTTTGTTGCACGTTTGGTCATTGTCTGAGTTAAAAAGAAAATTGTGCCCTTAGTAATTTATTTGTTTATCTATTATTTATTCATTTACATTTTATTCTATTTATAATTAAAAAATATATATTAATAGATTAAAAAAATGCTTTGATATATAATCCTTAAAATCTACCGTATCTCCCTCCATTCTTCTTCTTCTTCTTGTTCTTCTTCTTCATCCCTAAATCGTCAGTCGCCTACCTCACCATCTTTTACACTTCTCCTTTTCCACCATCAACATCTATAATTTCACCTCTCTTTATCCATCATCAACTTTCTTCTTCTTTTATCTAGAATTAGAATAACAGAACCCTAAAAATCAAATCTCATTACCCCTTTACTCATCGAGAAGCAACAAGTTCACCCACTCACTCACATTTCTCCTTCACGTGTATCACATCTTCGACTTCCTTATCGACACATCCACCATCTCCCTCCATCGGAGCCTACATCACTCATCCCCTTTCTTGGCCTACAAACCCGACACCACAACCCACTTTTGGCCCGTTCTTCAGTATCGCCGACGCATGTGAATGCCCACAATTGCAGGTGGTGTTGGATATAGGAAAAATAGAGGATGCTAGTAGTAATTTGAGGATCGACGTGAAGCAATGAACACATCGAATTGTTGTTCTTTTCCATCCGACGAAAGGGAGGGATTCACTTGAATCTGGGTTTGCTTTTTTATTAACTGATTTGCATATGTGTAATAACCCCAAAATACGATAAAATTTTTCATTTTTAAAACAAGTACTACAAGTATAAAAATTGTTCCAAAACCATCATAATGTATAAAAATCACATCATCAGAGTACAATATCAAAATGCGAAAATAACAGGAGAGAATGTTGTGCATCACATCGGCCCCTTCCCCTTAGTACCGAAAGTACCTGAAAACATAAACAGAATATGTAAGCAAACACTTAGTAAGTATTCCATAAAGTACCACATACCAACACACAAATTAATGTTATGGGCCAAACCATAGTCTTACGTATAATTCTTGCCACGGGCCAAATCCCAGTCTTCTATATAGCTTCCAGGGGCCAAATCCTACTCTTTCATGCAACTACCAGGGCCAGATCCTGTTCTTCCATGCAGGTGCCAGGGGCCAAACCCTGGTCCTTCATACACATATCACACAAGTAATATGTATCCCCTAAAACAAATAATGGGCTGACCTTGGTGCCTTCGACTCATTGATACAGTGAGAAAACTCACCTCATTCTGCTGGAAGCAACAAGATGCTCGGCTGCTAAACAGGAAGATCCCACACTACACAAACAATTAGCCCTAATCAAAATTTGTTCACAATCCCAAATCATGGGCCTAAGCCCTAAGTCCAAACTCCTAAAATAAGGGCTCAAATGCTTTTTCCCTTAATAGGATTAACCATTCCTGGCCCACATGCAAAAAGGGCTCCAAGGCCCAAAAGGCCCAACTACGCCACTTAAGGCCCATTAGCAAAATTAAAGACCCACCTACTCTAAACAGATCAAGGTTAAAAAAAAAAATAAGGCCGAATGACCGAAAAGCACAACACAAGCCCAAAAGCTCACTGGGAGCATACGTGCGGCGTAATCCCAATATGTTGAGCGTACTTAACCGCCACAAAATATGCACTGCGTACACCTTGGTACGCTCAGCGTACTGCTCTATTCAGCACCTTCATCCATTTGGTGCTTAATCCATGCAGTCACATAATGTAACTTCCAGACCTCGGTCATTAGGAGGGTCCTAGGGCATAAAGTTGGCAACTTTATGCCTTAGCATGTCTTATTGGAGTCCAACATCCATTTTTGTTCATCAAAGCTCACTTAAAGGGCCTAGATTCATGCATGGCTTCATATCAACCAGCAAGACAACATTTTTATGCTTCTAGCATGTCAAAGGGACTAAGATCTAGCATTTCTAGCTTCTGGAGTTGCCCAAACTCACAAAAGAGAATCCATGGACCAAATATAAGCTTATAAACAAACCCTAACTCTAACTATCAAAAGGATCAATAAGGTATGAGCTTTTTACCTTCAAAAGCTTCCTAAGATTATGTAGATTCAGGATCTTGAAGCTCAACCACATCCTAGGATTTCTCACCAACTTCTTCTTCTTGAAAACACACCAAAAAGGCCACTAAAGTTACTTTCAAGCTTAAATATCACTCTCTAACTAGGGTTTTTGAGTTGTTCAAAGGCAGTGGAGGTTGATAAGAATGAGGGTACATAGTTCATACGTGTGCTTAAATGGGGCTCATGCCCTAAAATTACTGTTTTAGTATTTGGCTACATATGCCACGCGTACGTGGCTCATAGTCCCGACTCCACATGCCCATGCACGCCAAACGTACACAGAAGTACGCCCAGTGTACGAAGGGACCTTTTTCACAATAAAATTATTATTCCATGGACTAAAAGGAAAAATACATGAATCTGAGTGGAAAAAATCTCCCCCAGTTGAATTAGACTTCGTCCTCGAAGTCTGCTGCAGCAAACAAATCTGGGTAGTGCTCCCACATCTCATCCTCCGGTTCCCACGTCCACTCAAGGCCCTTTCGGTGCTGCCATTGCACCTTCACCAGATTCACCTCCTTGTTACGCAGAGTTTTAGTTTTCCTGTCGAGAATCACAATGGGATTCTCCACATAATTCAGGCGCTCATCCACCTGAATATCATCCAACGAGATCACTGAAGAATCATCAGCTACACATGTCCGCAACTAAGACACATGGAAAGTTTTATGGATTTGACTGAGCTCATCAGGGAGATCCTGCCGGCTTGGTCAGTAATATTGAAAGGAATAATAAACCAAGGACCCAACTTTCTCCGCTTCTGAAACTAGATAACACCCTTCCAAGCTGACAGCTTCAGTAGAACCAAATCCGCCACTTGAAACTCAAGGTCCAAACGGCATCGGTCAGCATAACTCTTCTGACGACTCTGCGTAACCTGCAGTCTATCGCGCAACTACTGAATCAACTATATGGTCTTAGGCAACATCTCGGTTCTTCCCATGACCTGATGACCGACCTCCTCCCACCAAACTGTGGTCCTACACCTTCTTCCATACAACATCTCAAAAGGAGGTCGATCAATACTAGCATGTTAACTATTGTTGTAGGAGAACTCTGCCAGCAAAAGGTAAGTATCCCAAATTCCTCCAAAATCCAATACGTAGGCCCGAAGCATATCCTTGAGTGTGTGGATCGTCCGCTCACTCTAACCATCGGTCTGAGGGTGGTATGTTGTACTAAAACGCAATTGAGTACCCAACTCCTCATGAAACTTCCTCCAAAACTTGGAGGTGAAACAAACATCGCGGTCCGAGACCACAAATACCGACACCCCGTGCTTGATGACCACCTCCTAAACATAGATATCAGCTAACTTTTCCACGAATATGCTTTCAGAAATCGGGATAAAATGTGCACTCTTGGTCAACCTGTGTACAATGACCTAGATAGAATCAACACCCCGCGCCATCATGGGTAATTTCGTGATGAAATCTGTAGTGATCTCCTCCCACTTCCACATATGAATGGGTAAGGGCCGCACCTTGGCGTGAGGTCTCTGATGTTCGACTTTGACCTTTCACAAGTCAAACACCGCTCAACGAACCACACAATTTCCCTCTTCATAAGGGCCACCAGTAACTCAACCTCAAATCTCGGTACATCTACATGGCCCCTGGGTGGATAGAAAATTTGAGTTATACGCCTCATCCAAAATCATCTGTTCACCCCCAACTTTTGCTTGAACCCAAAACCTACCACACTGTGTCAATAACTCCCGACTGTCTCTAGCAAACAAACGAATCTGCCCTCTAATTAGCTCAATCTTCCAATTTTCCTTTTTTAATCCTTCTACCTGAGCGTCCTTGATCAAATCCATCAAAGGTGAAGTGACAGTCAACTTCAAACAAGTATCTCGGATTGCTGAGCATACCGCCTTATGGCTCAACGCATCAGCCACCACATTGGCCTTCCCTAGGTCGTACATAATTTCGTAGTCATAATCTCTTATCACATCCAACCACCTCCGCTTCCGCATATTCAAATTCGGTTGATCCATCAAATATTTCAAACTTTTATGATTAGTGTAGATGGTACACCGAACTCCATACAAATAGTGCCTCTAGATCTTGAAGGCAAACACCACTGCCCCCAATTCCAAATCATGCGTGGGGTAATTCGCCTCATGAGGCTTCAGCTGCCTCGAGGCGTAAGCAATCTCATGCCCTCTCTGCATAAGAATAGATCCCAATCATGAAATTGTAGTAAACCACAAAATCATCCAATCCTTCAGGTAACGTGAGTATCGAGGCCTCGTACAACTTCTGCCTCAGCGTCTCGAAGGCCAATTGTTGATCTGGACCCCACCGAAAGGTCACATTCTTCTTTGTCAGACGGGTCAGAGACACCGCAATCTTGGAGAAGTCCTGAATAAATCTTCGATAATACCATGTGAGACCCAAGAAACTTCGAATCTCGGATGCGTTTTTCGGAACCTCCCAACGCATCACAACCTCAATCTTGGCCGGGTCCACCAAGATCCCATCCTAGTTGATGATGTGCCCCAAAAATTCCACCTCACACAACCAAAACTCGCATTTGGAGAATTTGGCATACAGCCGCTCCCTCCTCAAGGTCTCCAACACCGCTCACAAATGTTGTTTATGTTGATCCTCGGTCTAGGAGTAGACCAGAATATCATCAATAAATATAATCACCGATTGATCCAAAATCAGCCTGCAGACCCAATTCATGAGGTCCGTGAATGCTGCTGGGGCATAGGTGAGGCCAAAGGGCATCACCACAAACTCGTAATAACCATAACAAGTTATAAAGGTTGTCTTCTGAACATCCTCATCCCTGATCCTCATTTTATGCTATCCCGACCAAAGATCACTCTAGGAAAATGTCACACCCCAAAACCGTAACGGCGGAAACGTTCCGGGGCAGAGGACGTCATGTACAGTATCACAACAATGCATAATAGTAAACAAGCAACAACATCATCCATTGCATTAATAGTATGATTTTAATACAAGTGTGTTCTGAAGTTTATAAGACACCAAAAATGAACAATCTAAAAAAAAGACGAGTCTTGATAGCTCCGTCTTCTCAAAACCTGGTCATCGATACCTGTCTAATGGTGACCTGAGAATACAAGTTATTTTGAAAGCGTAGATCAGCATTAAAGCTGGTGAGTTCATAAGTATATTAGTGTCATTGTTTGTATGAAAGTGTTTGTAAATGTTTGATATAAAAGTTTGTAAGTGTTCGATGTAAATGTTTGTAAATTTCCTAGAAAATCCTATATTTTCTACTAAAGTAGTCTTCTACCAAGACCTAACTGTTCTTTATGTTTGTTCTTTTGTAAAAGTGAGTATTTTCCCAAAGTATGACTATCATTACCAAAATATAGTTTTCATTACCGTTTATGTGAGAAGATCACAATATGAATGAAATGGGAAAAATAAAGATATACTCTAGTTTTATTTATGTAACTACTAATGTACTAACTACCTTAAACTTGTTAGTTTAATTAGGGTAAAATGTGATATGATTGTAACCATACTTGATTGACTAGTATAACACGACGTTCGAGACGTCGAAATGATATGACATTCGTCACCCGTAGACCTGCAAGTCCCATTGTAGCTAGCAGCAAGGTGTAGGATGGTCAGTCCCGTATAGATCTATACACAAATTCACGCTCTCCCTCCAGGAGACTCTGGGTACAAAATGTGACGCAGCAGTATATTGTCGAGCCATGAAGTAGTATCTCACATTAACGTTATAGTATTCTTGTATTTGTATAGTATGTTCTAGTATAGTGTATGTTCTCTATGTCTAGTATGTAGTATGTTCTCTAGTGTATAGTGTGCAGTATATATTGTTTCTCGTTATAGTATGCTCTATCTGTTTCTCTTTATAGTGAGTCTTGG
This sequence comes from Lactuca virosa, assembly GCF_052849685.1. NCBI lineage: Eukaryota > Viridiplantae > Streptophyta > Magnoliopsida > Asterales > Asteraceae > Lactuca > Lactuca virosa. The sequence goes on along the minus strand of NC_136429.1, from coordinate 176,228,065 downwards.
TTCTCTTTATAGTATGCTCTATCTATTTCTCTTTATAGTTAGTATTGTCTCTCGTTATTGTATGTACTGACTCTTGTATGTTTCATTGTTCTAGTAATAGTAAGTAGTGACTTCCTAAACTATACCTATTATAGTTTACTAGTAATGTTGTTTGTATGAATGAACATGTGTGCACACCTTTGCTACCTAAAGGTATTGAACTGAATGAAGAACTTTAATATCTATATACATACACATATTATATAACTAAGATTCCAACGACCTTCGGACAAACAACCGATACCCTGTGTCCACAACCAAACAAGGAACAGGAAATAAGGCGAGTTATCAGTCCTAAGTCCTTTCAATCCTACTTATATAACTATATCTATATAGACATGATTTTGACAAAATATAAGTTTGAAAGAGTTTAATAAGGAGTTTTGCATATAAAAGAGTTTGTAAAACTATTTGAAACAATTTGTTGTAAACACAGTTTGAAGTATAAGAAATCCATTTGTTTGATAGTTATTAATCACATGTGATTGATATAATAACTATAATGTTTCTACTTGTATTCCCCCCCCCCATAAAAGCATTTAAAATCATTTAAAAGGTAAGTTAAGGGGTATGAACTCACCTGCAGTGAGTGATAGGAATGAAAGTTCGATTTGTAGGATGTTAAGTGCCAAGTGAATCCTTGAGCACAACGGATCCTAATAAGCATATAATGACACATACATGTATATAATTAATGTTTAAGAAACTAATCATGATAGAGATTCACCTTAGGAACTAGGAACCACTTATATGGAAGTGTTATAATCACAAAGGATTGTATCTAAGGGGTGTATGGCCACACAATGGTGTTTACGGCCAAGGAGTTCACGGCCCTATGTGTTTACGGCCAAAGGGTTTACGGCCGTAAACTCATGAAGTCTTGTGCCAAAGAGGTGATTTAAGGTCTTACAAGAATCAAGGAAGTGTTCTAGACCCAATCCAAGCCTTAAGAAGAGTTTATGGCCAAACTAGTAGCCACAACAAGGGTTTACGGCCAAGGGAGATGCTCCTGGTCGTAAACTCTCATTGTTCTTGGGATTTGGTTGATTTCAAGGATGAAAATCAAGGGCTTCTACTAGATAACAAGAATAGGGAAGAGATACTTACGATATGGAAGCAAAAAGGGTTGATTTCGGCCCAAAGAACTAGTGTGTGTTCTTGGTGTTCTTAGTGATCTTGAAGATCTAACCCAAAAGATGAAGTTAATGGATGAAATCAAAGGGTGATACTAGTTAAGGAGGTGTATCAACAAATCAAAGGATGAATCACTTACATTTTTGAAGAACAAAATGAAGATCCTTATGATACTTGAGAGAGAAATCGGTTTTCTTGACTTGAAATGGTGAATAATGAGGAAAAGTGAAGGAATCACATGATTAAGGCCATGAGTTTACGGCCACCTTGAGTTTATGGTCGTAAACTCATATGATGTGGCTGTAAACTCCTCATGAAGGAGTTTATGGCATGCTTGGTGGTTTTGAACTTCAGCAGACACTTCCTAACACTCATTCCTTGGATGTACTAGGCTTAGAACGCTCAAACAGACTCTAAACAATGCTAAAAAGATAGCATAAACAAGTCTGACATTGATTGAATTGAAGGGATGTACAAGATAGAAATTTCGGGTTGTCACATCATCCCCCCGTTAGAGAGAATTTCGTCCCGAAATTAGAGTTTAAGCAATTAAGTAGTTACAAATAACTAAGCGAAAAGATGAGTATATTTCAATTTCATTTGATCCTCGCGTTCCCAAGTGAATTCAGGTCCTCGCTTGGCATTCCAACGAACCTTCACTATCGGGATACGGATTTGCTTCGTTTGCTTGACCTCTCGGCCCATGATCTCTACTGGTTCTTCCACGAAGTTGAGGCTCTCGTTGATCTCGATCTCGTCGAGTGGGATAACAAGATTCTCGTCGGATAGACACTTTTTCAAGTTCGAGAAGTGGAAAGTAGAATGTACGTTACTAAGTTCGCGAGGCAGTTTGAGTTTGTAAGCTACATGGCCGATTCTAGCGATAATCTCGAAAGGCCCTACGTATATTGGATTTAGCTTTCCACGCTTTCCGAAGCGTATCAAGCCCTTCCAGGGTGAAACCTTCAATAGAACACGGTCGCCCACCTGGAATTCCAACGGTTTCCTTCGTTTGTCTGCGAAGCTTTTCTATCGGTCTCTAGAGGCTTTCAATCGTTCACGAATCTAAACGATCTTCTCTGTCGTTTCCCGAATGATCTCCGGACCTGTGAGAGTGCTGTCAGGAACTCGTCGTTTAGCTAACTGAGTGTCGCCCACCTCAGCCCAGCACAGAGGGGATCTTCACTTACGTCCATAGATGGATTCAAATGGAGCAGCCTTAATGCTCGTGTGATAAATATTGTTGTAGGAGAACTCGACAAGGGGTAGATGAGTATCCCATGCCTTCTTAAAGTCTATCACGCAGGCTCGCAACATATCTTCCAAAGTTTGAATAGTCCTCTCACTTTGTCCGTCGGTTTGCGGATGGTAGGTTGTACTCATGTCCAGCCTAGTTCCTAGGGAACTTTGTAGCGACTTCCAAAACCTTGAAGTGAATCTACTACCTCTATCTTAGATAATGGATATGGGAACACCATGCAGTCGTACGATTTCCCTAATGTATGTTCTTGTTAGCTTCTCCATCTTGTCAGTCTCTTTGATAGGCAGGAAGTGTGCGGACTTTGTTAACCTATCTACGATCACCCATATGGTATTGAGACCACCCGTTGTCTTGGGCAACTTGGTTATGAAGTCCATTGTGATCTGCTCCCACTTCCATTCGGGTATCTCCGGTTGCTGGAGTAAAGCTGATGGTTTCTGGTATTCGACCTTAACCTTTGCGCAAGTAAGGCATTTACTCACGAAGGTAGCAATCTCTGCTTTCATGTTAGGCCACCAGTATAACTTTTTAAGATCCAGATACAGCTTATCTGAACCTAGGTGGACGGAATACCGAGTGTTGTGCGCTTCTGTCATGACCAAGTCTCTGAAACCACCATGTTTCGGTGTCCAGATCCGATCAATGAGATACAAAGCTTCGTCACTCCTGACTTCCAAGTTCTCAGGGATTCACCCGCCACATTTTCAGGTTTCAAAGCTTAGAGTTAAGCCTCCTTAATTTTTGTGGACAAGTGTGAATGGATAGTCATAGTCAATGATTTGACTCTACGACCAGAGTATTCTTTCCTACTTAGGGCGTCAGCTACTACGTTGGCCTTAATGGGATGATAACGAATTTCGCATTCGTAATCACTGAGTAGCTCGACGCACCGTCGTTGTCTCATGTTGAGCTCTTTCTGGTCGAATATGTGTTGTAGGCTTTTGTGGTCTGTAAAGATAGTGCTTTTTGTACCATACAGGTAGTGTCTCCAGATCTTCAGAGCAAACACTACTGCTCCTAACTCAAGATCATGTGTGGTGTAGTTGACCTCGTGTGTCTTCAGCTGTCCAGAGGCATAGGCGATGACCTTACCTCGTTGCATCAGAACACGGCCGAGCCCCTGATTGGATGCATCGCAATAAACCACGAAGTCTTCTATTCCTTCTAGGAGGGATACTATCAGTGCGGTGCATAAGGCTCGTTTCAGCGTTTGGAACACTTTCTCTTGCTTCTCTTTCCAGTCAAAGGCCACGCCCTTCTGGGTCAATGTTGTAAGAGGTTTCGCAATCCGCAAGAAGTTCTGAATGAATCTGCGATAGTAGCCAGCGAGGCCTAGAAATTGACGAAATTTCTGTAGGTGTCTTTGGTGCTGACCAGTTCTCAATGGCTTTGATTTTGGAAGGGTCCACGTATATTCCCTCTTCGCTAACCGCGTGCCCCAAGAATTCGACTCTTCTGATCCAAAACTCGCATTTCGAGAACTTTGCGTAGAGCTTCTCTGATCGCAGTGTGTCCAAGACCTGACGCAGATGATGATTATGCTCCTCCATACTTCGAGAGTAGATAAGTATGTCATTGATGAAGATGATGACGAATTTATCCAAGTAAGGACGGCACACCCTATTCATTAAGTCCATGAATATTGCGGGCGCATTGGTCAATCAGAACGGCATCACTACAAACTCGTAGTGTCCATAACGAGTTTGGAAGGCTGTCTTCGGAACCTCCTCCCCTAGCACTCATAATTGGTGATACCCGGATCTCAGATCGATCTTTGAAAAGTAGTTCGCCCATTGAAGTTGGTCGAACAAATCATCTATGCGAGGCATAGGGTAACGATTTTTTACGGTTAGTTTGTTAAGTTCCCTGTAGTCGATGCACATACGGACGATCCATCTTTCTTCTTGACGAACAAGACCGGTGCTCCCCAGGGTGAGAAGCTTGGCCTAATGAAGCCCTCACCGAGCAATTCGTTAAGTTGACTGGATAGCTCCTGCATCTCAGCTGGTGCTAGACGATAGGGCGATTTGGCTACTGGGGTAGCCCATGGAACTAAGTCGATTCTGAACTCGACTTGACGTTGCGGAGGTAATCCTGGGAGTTCTTCTGGAAAGATGTCGGGAAAGTCGCATACTACTGGAATGTCCTTTATGTCTTTCGTCTCTTGGCTTACATCGACAACATGAGCAAGGAATGTGCGACATTCCTTTCGTAGGTACTTCTGGGCTTGAATGCTCGAGATGATACGAAGGTTCGTGCCGGGTTTGTCGCCGTAGATAACTAGAGTTTCTCTAGACGGAAGATTAAGGCGAACAGCCTTTTCGTAACATATGATGTCGGCACGATGAGAACTCAACAAATCCATGCCGATTATGACATTGAAACTTTTAATTGAGACCGACATGAGTTCGATTGGAAATGAATGGCTATCTAGTGTTAATGTACATCCTATGTATATGTACCTAGTGCTCTCTGTCTTCCCGTTAGCCATTTCTATAGTGAACGGTTCTTTAAGTGCATGAGACTTATGTTTAAGCAAGTGAGCAAATTTCTGGTTCACGATACTCCTCTCCGCTCCACTATCAAACAGAATGCATGCATAAAAGTTATCGAGGAGAAACGTACCATTGACCACTGTGGGGTCGGCAACTGCTTCCTCGTGGCCTATACCCCTTCCTGTGGGGTCGACAAATTTCTATAGTGAACGGTTCTATAGTGAACGGTTCCCACTCCACCGGCATTCCCTGCCTTAGGGCAGTTCCTTTTGTAGTGTCTCACCTCGCCACAACCGTAGAAAGCCTGGCCCACACCAGCGTCGGGGACCTAGGTGATTTGGCCTTGCCGGAGCTTTGCAGAAACGGGCAGTGTGCCCCTTCCTATTGAAGTTAGAGCACTGCATTTCCTGGCAGGGTCCGATGTTGTAGAAGCCGCACTTGTTGCACTTCGGCAAGTTTCCAGCGTACTGCTTTATCGGTGCAGCAGCGGCAGGTGTTATTGCAGCATGAACCGCTACGACTTGCTGCTTTTTGGCAGCTTTCTGCGCATCGTTCTTCTTCTTGTCATCCCCGAACTTCCGCTTGTTATCAGCGGCTTTGGAGGGTTCTGAGATGGCTAGGGTTGTTGTTGTTGACGGGGTACAGACCCCATGGTCAATGAGCCGTTGTGCGAATCGCTTGGTACTATCGAAGGTAGCGGGGTTTGAAGCTAGCACATTCCCCTGGAATGGAGGCACCAGCCCCTAGATATTGTTGGGTTATGAGCATTCTAACACTCCTAAGTGTACATGCAACCCTAAATACCTTGGATCTATGTTTTCTCTATTATACATACAATTATGAACATCCAAGGTATTATCCTAATCTAGCATACAAAATAATAAATATAACAAGATAGAATACATACCTCTTTGATGTAGAATGTCTTCATGAAGCTTGAGTGCCTAGTGCCCCAAGTGTGACACCTCAAATGGTTCACCCAACACCAAATACACTTGGAATAACTTGAGAGAAACTTGAACACTCCTTGAAATCATCTAGCCCTCACACTCACACATTAGTGCACGATTTCTTGAGCCATGGGATTCTTTTATATGGTGGCTATTAGGGTTACACCATGTAACTCATAACTTTACCCATTCCTTATGCTCCATGGATTTTAACCTCCATGGAGTATCCATGGGTCACCCCATGGACTTAGTCCAACATAAGGAATCTTGGATCACAAGCCCACATATATAAGAATGAATGATTTACACAATCAACCCATATATTTAATTAGTCTCCTTTTGATCACTTAATTAATTCCAAATTAATTCTTGATCAATACTAATTAAATAACCTTATTAATATATTAGAACTTATAATATATTAACCAACCTTAAGTGTTATTTCTCTCATTATAGTCTATCCAAATGCATGATGCCATGCAACCCAAATGGACCATGCCGGGTCGGGTCAAGTCTTACCAATTATAGTTATGGACTTAGACATTAATCCAACAGTCTCCCACTTGGATAAGTCTAAAACTATTATTGCGTATGACTTCAGGAACCGATCAGCAATCGTAGCTCTCAAAAGCTTATGTCGAACTCTGACCTTGTCGATGAACTCTGACCTTTGTCAATGACTTGTCCATTAGATAAGGGATCATATATTCCTCCATTCTAGATATCATATGGACTGAGACATGGATTATCAATCATTCCCTCTGTCCATTTGTTGTTTCCCGATTTCCGATTCATGATGACTGACTGATTGACCAAATCAAATCAGTCCTGGCTTGGCCAAGCACTCACATATATCATCTTTAAATCATCGAGGGGCCCACATATATCGCTTTTATCCCGAAGGTAAAAGAATGGATAAACTTCGACTCATATGGCTTGTTCTACTACTTGTTGAATCATACACAAAGGCACGTTTTATAACATCGAGTTACCAATGCGTTTTCGTGCAATCAATGTATAACCAACTCATAGTAACAACTCATATCTCTAGGTTTGAAGAATATAAGATATTATCGTCTCATGATCACTCGTGATAAAATCCATGAAGTGATTCAAATGAGCGCGGGTTGAATCCAATACTCAGAACTTATGAGCACTCATGAGTGTTGTAGCACCACTTTTGTCCACCAACTTGGACCTCTACAAACCAACCCATGACAGTCTTGATTCATATCTACTTCCAACATATGACCGACTGTGGATGGTTTGAATAACTTAATCATTCAGGAAGAGCGACTTAGTTATTCTGGAAGTTAAAACATGCAAAGTGAAACACAAGAATAAATGAATCAAATATGGTATCAAACCCTATGAATATAAATAAACACTTTTATTTATCACCATACTGATTACTCATTATTCATTGTTTCGGTTTTATCAACTTTATACTTGAATTTAAAACAATAGTTGTCCCATGCTCCAAGCATGTACACTATGTTTTCTAAACACTAGTCATGCCATACACCAAGTATGCATACTATGTTTGTCTATGATCTTTACTTTGTAAAATAGATCAATTGAACATCACTCCAATGATCCTCTTTTCACAGTCCCAAATCCTTACTGCAAATGCAAGAATTCCAAATTCATGCCATTTACTGAAATCTGTTAGATTCTAAACTTATATGCATTGATCCTCTTAATGATTATGCACAAAGTCAGAAAGACTTGACAACAATCATTACAGAGCATTCCAAAGGAGATCAGCTCCTTGGAAACATCCTTCTTTCATTAAGTTTCCTAATCTTACACAGATTGAATAATTTCTAACTTTGAAACATTTCCATATTCCATTTTGACTATCACTTCTGAACAAGAGTTGCCTCCTTACAGATTATGTCAATATGGTCCTTCCAGAATTAACATTATACTTCCAACTGTCCTTGAGCAACCAATCTTTGGTAAACCTTAGATTGTCCTCGACAATTGCTTAATCATTTTAGTCATATCCAATTCTAGACCTTTTCCCTTCATAATGCCCCATACATTTGGAAAATTTTAGAAAGGATGAATATAGCACATGTAATCGATCCTATATCCGAAGCATATGGGACACGATTCATGATGTCTCACACAAAGACTAAACCAGTCTTTTGCTATAATATTTCCATTTCAATTTGCCAAGTTCTCAAAATTCAGATTATGAAAAGGGATGCCATAATCATAATCGAATTTTAGAACGCAAATAATGGACCCATATATGGAATTTCCTTATGTTGAGCCATTCCAACATGAAATTCATATATATATCCTTGATTAAATACGATTAAAATCTCAATCTAAGCTTTTAGAATTGAAATGAAGTATAATTTCCTCTCCCTTAATTATAGCAAAACAACTTTTTCAACCCCTGCAACCTCACGAATTGAAACTTTTGTTTTCTATAATTAACATTGCTAACTTGCAACCTTTGTCATAATTATCATGCTCCCACTAGCTTTGACATGTACTCAGAAATCAGTTGACTTTCTTACCAAAGTTCAGATTTCTGATACTAGATTGTTTTGATAAAACTTTATCAAAATCATACACCTCTCTTAGATAGCTCACATGTGTGTCTAAACAATTTTAGAACTATGAAAAGGGATGCCGTAATCATAGTCTCAATTATTTAGACCTTTGCCACTTCTCACAAGTCCATGTTAGTGTGCCGGTAAACCACACACGCTCCACTAACGACTTTGAGAATGCAAATATCACAATTGCTATCTAGCTAAAATCTACTTAGTGAAAGTGTTTCCTTACCATCATTTTCATGAATCGGAGAGAAACCTTATGACACTTAGATTTAATAGTGTATGTGTTCTTATCCATGTGAATTTGTCAAAACCATAATCACAAGACAAGGTTAGTGACAAATCCAAACTCATATTGATTAAACTTGTGCAATCTTAAATTCTTGCCATTTGGCAGCTCAGGTGCCTGCCATTGCTTCCAAGTAGTTGTGCAACCAATTGAGAACTTTCAGAACTCCTATGCAAAGCCAACTTGAATAGGCACAAAAATTTCAACACGATAGGTTATAAACCTCAAGTCGTGTGCTAGTGAAGGACTTTAGGTTTTATTCTTGATTAAGTCTTGAAACTTTCAAGAGCTTTAAGACTCCCACTGTCCTCTTGACATATAAGACTCCCTTGTCAAATATTCAAGAGATAGTGCGGATTCTTTATCAAGACTAACACTTTACACAATTGGCCTAAGTTGGTCTCTGTTTTATCCAAAACATCACAACTTACCAATTTCAAATGTACAAGAGTAGATAACCTTTTACTCTTACATTTGACTAGTGTTAACAAACCCTCTTTAAGATATGTCACTCAAGTTACAATCTTGGAGTATGACTCTAAGAATTGTTTTGGAACGAAGTATGACTCATCTTTTTGATTTAACCATTTCAACAGTTCATTACTCCTCTTCTTAGTCATAAGAATGCACTAAGATGACTTTAGAGGACCAATTGTGATATGGTATCTTAATCATTAAGATGATCATAAACATGATACTAAAGTACTCTCCCATCTTTTCAGATTTGAGAAACTTTTATCTTTCTGCCATACTTTGATTCTTCTTATTCGTTCTGTCTCACATTGAAACTTCTCCAATGCTACGGACTTATACTTAAACTTATAAGTATAATCATATTTACTGAACTTAAGTAAATCATGACGAATAGTCTTCTTGATCTTTTGTGGTGGACTTGACCAGTGCACAAGAATGTGTACTCGATCCCTTAGTCCTTTCCTTATTCACATAAGGAATTAGTCTTAATTTTCCAAGCTGAAAGTTCTCATTCATCATACTATACAACTTGCATGATTCCAAGTTTCGGTCCAATTGAACCTTGGGTGATGAGAATCTTTCCTTATTTGGTAATATTAGACACTACCACAACCGAAAGAATCAAATCCATTTTTCCAATATTGCTATCAATGGAATCTTATAAGCAACAACTTTTCACAAATGCCACTGTAAGGATACTTAAAATAAATAAAATCAAAACCTTTTTCTTTTATTTTAAAACTTTGCAGAAAAACTTATCCTTACAATCCATATGAAAACCTTGTTGTTATCTATTCCTAAGCAATATAAATATCATAACTCTTAAGTAATAGCCCAAAATTCTGATCACCGAACCATGCGATTGAAATCCATCTTCGCGATCAGAATCAGCATGTACTTAATAGAGTTAGACAATGGACTTTACCTGAAGTAGAGCCAAACTTATTGACTTTAACATCCTTAGGTAAATTTGGCAGCTTCGTAACCAATGCCCCTTCCTTAGGCAATAGTTACCTATGGACCCTTGATAATGGGACTATCTCAGACTTTGCCTCTCTCTTTACCATTGGGTCAACCGAGTTGACTATGGCCGATCCCTTTCCATTGGGAAGAGAGAGCTTTACTGGATATCCAATGTCATCATTGTCAATGTCCATAGCGTTTTAGGAAGTTGATCTTAGCAAATAGATAAGATCATTAAGGGTCTTGTCTTAGTCTGTTTCATAGGATTCCCAAAAGAACTCACTATGTGACTTAGAAAGTAGTTGAGCTACCAACTTTCTCAAGACTTTGACACCCAACTCTCCCGGCTTGTCAATATGTGACTACATCTCCAAGATGTGATCACACCTAGACCTTACCTTGCCAATAGGGCTTGAGTGACCTTAAACTTTTTAGGAACCTGTGGGTTAGGGAGAATAATTGGAGGAGGTGAAAGAAGTATGATATCCATGGGACATCATCTTCATTTAGGAAAGCTTGTTTCAAGAGATTTGGGAAGATCATAAATGTCTAGACCAGACATCTTTTTGGGAGATATTCAAGATAGTTGATTTAAAGTCCTTAATATGATACCCAATATGAAATATTAAGGCTAGGACCCAACAAACTATTTTATAACTTAGAAGAGGGATGTCGTAATCCAAGCTATAAAATATTTGAAGGTAGGTGAATGACGATTCACCAATTTCCACCATGAAAAACGAAATAATTTATTAGGTTTTAATTGGATTTGAAAGTCCTAGATCTTTGAGATTCATTGAACTGTTCAAAGGCATGTTTCAATCTCGAGTGTGCCCTTCAGGTTTTGTGACTGGGATGCCGAGGATCACAAAACAAGGTGTGAATAACCATGCAAATATACTTGGTACCCTTAATATTTACCCCTTAATCAGTGTGCCGGTTAACCACACACGCTCCACCGATACTATGATAAATATTAAGTTACCCTTTGCCTACCTTGTTAAGTCCAGGTTAGTGTGTCGGTTAACCACACACGCTCCACTAACGACTTAAGCAAAGTGCAAAGTGTAATTTCATGGGTTAGCACCAAATTCACATTTTCCTAACTAACTAAGATTGGGTATTAATAAGAGTTTAGTTACTTAGTATTTATCATTAATACTTTTAATGAAAGGAGAATTATAGTCCTTGTCCTACCCGTTCGGCTAACGACCCTCCACCAGTCAAGGAAGCGGTGGGTGAGAGTGGACACCCATTAAACTGCCATTTTATAGGCAGTAACCTTATACCCCCCTTATAGACCGGCTTCATGAATGAGGCCTACTAACGGTAACACTGACTTTACTCTTATACATATATATAAATATTATTAACTTATAATATTATAAAGTATAAGGGTTGAATTTTAACTTTTAAAATTCTAAGGGCTAACTTGGAATTAAAGTATTCATAAATGAAAACTTTTCAAATTCCAAAACTTGAGGGCAAGTTTTGAAACTATTCAAAACTAATTAATTCCATAACTTATGAGTTTAAATTAGTTTTAATTAAAAAAAAAAAAAAAAAAAAAAAAAAAAAAAGACTCTTCAAGTTCCATAACTTGAGGACAAGTTATGGAAGACTTTAAACTAATTAATAAAAAAAATAACTTTTTTTTATTGTAACTTATGGAACTAATTAAGGTTACACTTTTTTTTTAATTTAATGAAGAGACTCTTGAACCTCCATAACTTGAGGACAAGTTATGGAGTCATAAAACCATTTAATTAGAACTAGACTCTTCATTTTGTAACCTTTGCCAACTTTTATGAGTTTTATGATTCTTAAATGTGACTTTTCATATAACTTGAGGACAAGTTACAAAAACACACTTTGGAATCAACTCTTAGATTAAAATGGATTGAAAACAACTATTTCACACAACTTTTCTATTAATCTAAGAACCTCATAAGAACAAGATAATTCAAATCATCAATCTTCAAGAAATTAGCATGAACATACAAACTAATACAAATCTTGAAATTATGACAATTATCTTAGAAATTGGATTAGCATGAACATTACCACATCAAAAACAAGTTTATAAGTCCAAAAACATCTTAGGGTAATGTTCCTAGTCCAATTCCAGCCAAAACAATCGAATATATGCATCCAACTCGATTTTTCAGCTACTTTTGCAAGTATAACAAGAAAACAAGCCTAGGCTCTGATACCACTGTTGGGTTATGAGCATTCTAACACTCCTAAGTGTACATGCAACCCTAAATACCTTGGATCTATGTTTTCTCTATTATACATACAATTATGAACATCCAAGGTATTATCCTAATCTAGCATACAAAATAATAAATATAACAAGATAGAATACATACCTCTTTGATGTAGAATGTCTTCATGAAGCTTGAGTGCCTAGTGCCCCAAGTGTGACACCTCAAATGGTTCACACAACACCAAATACACTTGGAATAACTTGAGAGAAACTTGAACACTCCTTGAAATCGTCTAGCCCTCACACTCACACATTAGTGCACGATTTCTTGAGCCATGGGATTCTTTTATATGGTGGCTATTAGGGTTACACCATGTAACTCATAACTTTACCCATTCCTTATGCTCCATGGATTTTAACCTCCATGGAGTATCCATGGGTCACCCCATGGACTTAGTCCAACATAAGGAATCTTGGATCACAAGCACACATATATAAGAATGAATGATTTACACAATCAACCCATATATTTAATTAGTCTCCTTTTGATCACTTAATTAATTCCAAATTAATTCTTGATCAATACTAATTAAATAACCTTATTAATATATTAGAACTTATAATATATTAACCAACCTTAAGTGTTACTTCTCTCATTATAGTCTATCCAAATGCATGATGCCATGCAACCCAAATGGACCATGCCGGGTCGGGTCAAGTCTTACCAATTATAGTTATGGACTTAGACATTAATCCAACAGATATACCTTTCCACCTTCTTTGCATCAGAAGGGACCATTCCTGGAAATAGTCCTACCAGATCGCTGAATATGGCAGTGTAGGAGAATATGTCGGAGCCCTTCATGGTTAGGCTCCAGAGCTCCTGCTCCAACTTTTGAACTTCGCCCCTCGGGCAGTACTCTTCGATCATGAGTTCCCTCAGAGCTTCCCAGCCGATAGCATTTGCCACTATAAGAGATAGTGACTTGACATGGCTATTCCACCACGTCAGGGCTCGGTCCGCGAAGGTGCAGGTGGCAAATTTTACCTTGCTCCTTTCCGGAGAGGAGCAGATCTCAAAGATCGACTCCCTTTTCTCGAACCATTACGAGAGGGCAATGATTCCGCCAGTTCCATTGAAGGTCCTGGGTTTATAGCTGGTGAAGTCCTTGTACGAGCACTCTCTAGAGCACACTGGAGCTTCGACAATAGTGGGAGGCACATTAGTCCCACTCCCGCTAGTACCGGTGGTGGTGAATTGTGCTAGAGCTGCCGTAACAGCCGTATTCACAGCAGCTTGGATAGCTGCAGGGTTGTATTGAGGAGGAGGAGTTTGATTTGGAGTTATTGGAGTAGTGCGCCTCGCTGATCGACGTGGAGGCATCTTGTAGCTATAAGATCACAAAGATGAAGGTATTGGTAAGAATTTAATAGAGAGAATGATAAGAGTGACTCCTGGACTAACTCTCCATAGTCCAACAACACAAATGAAAGTATGATTGAATGTAGATCTAGTACTAGAAAGATGAAAGCACTTGGATATTAATTTCCATGAGATTAGATATCTGTCAATAATATTGGTATTACAGATGTAGCAAGTTCGGGAAAATGAACTAGGAGTAGGTCTTACATCACACCAGGATACGAAAATTTTGACAGAACTAAGACCTAACAAGACTTAACAAGTTCGAAGTCTTATCATAGATAGGAAACTAAAACTAGAGCTATTACATAGACTTAAGTTATATCCAAAAGAGAAAGTTGAGTAGGCTCTATCTGCGATGAGAACCACTAGAGTGAGTCCTTGACTCTGACAGACGGTGCTCCATATCCCTCATGCGCCTTTCAGACATTGTCTGCCGAGCTTGAAGTTCCCTGACTTCGGCTTGGGTTGCAGTAAGTTCTCTCTGTAGGGCCGCATTCTGATTCTGATTCCTTGCATGAGCAGACTCTAGATGGTGAATGCGTACAGTATTGACTCCCACATTAGCATCAACCTCCATGATTCGGTTGATGGCCGCCCTACCCTGCTCATCAGTACGAGGAACCTTGCAGACCAGAATAGGCAAGACTCTGTTCGCTGAGCCTTCCTCGCTCAAGTTATAGAAGCTTCGATCTCCGTTGTAAGGTAAGGGTTGACCTTATTCGTGACTCCATCTGTTCAAGTTAGTTGCCCATAGAGGTGTGGGGAATTGAAATGTTGGACGAGGGTTAGGGTTTGGGATTTGAGCCACTGGGGGTAGGTTGTTGACTTCAGGTTCGGAGTCAGAATCCTCCGAAAACTTCTCTGCGAAGTCTTCATCCAAAGGGATTGGATGATTCTCTTCTAGCTCTGCATTGAGCCATCCTCCGTTACCTTGGTTGGGAAAGTACGGGTCGTCGTGGGGATGGAATCCAGCCATGTTATCTACGCGAGAATAGGGGTAAAAGAAATAGTTAATAGACGTACTAACAAAGATAATTATAATATGATCCTTACCAGTTACTCCAACATTTGCTGAGTGCATACTAGTCATATGTAACCAAAACAGGATAGACCTTCGAATAAGTGATCCTAACTCTAAGTCCACAACCAAACAAGGAACAGGAAGTAAAGCAAAGATCACAGGTTCTAAGTCTATAACACCCTAGTCACGTATATCCATAGCGTATCCACTCAGCAACTATTGACATACTAATAAAGACCTTTTTAGTTTGCACATAAGTACTTATAGTAACACAAAATACTCCTATAGTATTTTAAGTTTATGTTCTGTTCTACTGTTTTCATTGTAGTAGTGTTGGTAAGTTTTTAGACTTGCTGCAACACCACAACCATTCTTAGGCACATTCTAATCACTTCTCGGAAAGATATAGTTGATCAGGCTATATCACTCCCAGATCCGCTTATATGTCTCTAAGCCTAATTGTGCTATCCAACAATCGCAATACTTTTGTTCTGTCCTAGTGACACTGATTTTCGTATGAATGCAGGTATGTATACTTTGGTTAAATATTTTATTATTTAAAAGTATGAACTCTTGGTCAGAGTATTTAATCCCGTTGTGTTTATAGTTGTATATCTTTTATGGGTTGATATACTCAATTCACTATAAACAGAGCTCTGATACCAATCTGTCACACCCCAAAACCGGAAGGGCGGAAACGTTCGGGGGTGGTGGACGTCATGTACAGTATCACAACAATGCATAATAGTAAACAAGCAACAACATCATCCATTGCATTAATAGTATAATTTTAGTACAAGTGTGTTCTGAAGTTTATAAGACCCCAAAAATGAACAACCAAAATAAAGACGAGTCTTGATACCTCCGTCTTCTCAAAACCTGGTCATCGGTACGTGTCTACTGGTGACCTGAGAATACAAGTTATTTTGAAAGCGTAGATCAGCATTAAAGCTGGTGAGTTCATAAGTATATTAGTGTCGTTGTTTGTATGAAAGTGTTTGTAAATGTTTGATATAAAAGTTTGTAAGTCTTCGATGTAAATGTTTGTAAATTTCCTAGAAAATCCTATATTTTCTACTAAAGTAGTCTTCTACCAAGACTCAACTGTTCTTTATGTTTGGTCTTTTGTAAAGTGAGTATTTTCCCAAAGTATAACTCTCATTACCAAAATATAGTTTTCATTACCGTTTATGTGAGAAGATCACAATGTGAATGAAATGGGAAAAATAAAGATGTACAATAGTTTTGTTTATTTAACTACTAATGTACTAACTAACTTAAACTTGTTAGTTTAATTAAGGTAAAATGTGATATGATTGTAACCATACTTGATTGACTAGTATAAGACGACGTTCCAGACGTCGAAATGATATGACATTCGCCACCCGTAGACCTGCAGGTCCCACTGTAGCTAGCAGCAAGGTGTAAGATGGTCAGTCTCGTATAGATCTATTCACAAATTCACGCTCTCCCTCCGTAAAACTTTGGGTACAAAACGTGACGCAGCAGTATATTGCCGATCCATGAAGTAGTATCTCACATTAACGTTATAGTATTCTTGTATTTGTATAGTATGTTCTAGTGTAGTGTATGTTCTCTATGTCTAGTATGTAGCATGTTCTCTAGTGTATAGTGTGTAGTATGTATTGTTTCTCGTTATAGTATGCTCTATCTGTTTCTCTTTATAGTGAGTCTTGTTTCTCGTTATAGTATGCTCTATCTGTTTCTCTTTATAGTGAGTATTGTCTCTCGTTATTGTATATACTGACTCTTGTATGTTTCATTGTTCTAGTAATAGTAAGTAGTGACTTCCTAAACTATACCTATTATAGTTCACTAGTAATGTTGTTTGTATGAATGAACATGTTTGCACACCTTTGCTACCCAAAGGTGTTGAACTGAATGAAGAACTTTATTATCTATATACATACACATAATATATAACTAAGATTCCAACGACCTTCGGACAAACAACCGATACCCTGAGTCTACAACCAAACAAGGAACAGGCTTTCTCTTTTTCATCCATCTCTTGAGCCATTATAAGGTAGAATGCTCTGTCTTTCACTATATTTTCTTTGCAATCTTTAGCAAAGTGGCTTTCCTTGTTGCACTTGTGACAAATTACAACATCGGCTTTGTCTTCTACTGAGGTACCGGAGTCAGTTGGCTTAACAGGCTGCGGCGCCTCTTTGGATTGAGTGTTTTGAGGTTGCAGTGATGGGTGAGGGTTTTTGGGATATCGTGAGTGATTATTCTGAGCATTTAAGTTGCGGTTGAAGGGAGGTTTAGTAAACTGCTGATTTTTTCGGAAAGATGAAGGTGGTAGCCTGTTGAATTGTTGACTAACTAGAGCAATAGCGTTTTGGAATTCCTCTTCATCATCGTATTCTGAGTCAGCTTCGTATGACTGTGGAGGGTTGTCATACGAGGGAGAGTAAGATTGAGTGTGAGGTGCTTGTGCTACGAGAGCGAGTGGTCCTCCGAAGTCAGCGCAGTCTTTGAGTACGGTTGATTCTTGTGCTTGTAGTTCACCATAAAGTTTGTAGAGAGATAAAGAATGAATTTTTCTATCTCCTTGGACTATCATCTTAGCCATAGTCCAATGTCTACCCAAACCATTGAGAAACTGAAGATTTGTCTCATGGTTACTTCGGATGGTGCCAGCATTAGATAACTTTGTGACAATTAGATTGAACCTCTTGAAGGAGTCTTCCAGACTTTCACTAGCATTAGCTTTGAAGTTGTTGAACTCGTTGAGTGCGGTTGTGAGCATCTTATCTTGAGCTTGTTCTGTACCTACATACAAGTTCTTGAGAACATCCCAGATTTCTTTGGCAGAATTGCAATTTATGATGATGTCGAATTTGTCAGGAGCAACTCCACAAGTCTCTCATAAAAATCAACAACATCATTTTTCACTATTTTTTTTTTGGGGGGGGGGGGGAATACAAGTGTAACACAAGAAAATTTGTGTTAATATCTAAAAGATTTCAAATATTGTTGATCGCTGTCGTTTTTGAAAACATATATATATATATATATATATATATATATATATATATATATATATATATATATATATATATATATAAGATTCAACAGGCTTAGAATTATTGATTTTGCTCTATTTCCTGTTCCTTGTTTGGTTGTGGGCTTAGGGTATAATTATTTATTCGACCACCTTTTTAATCATAATTATATAAATATTATATCTATATAAGTATAAAACCATTTAAACTTGTTAAACAAAAATATTATTTTTGAAATCTACTTTAGTACCATTTGGACATAAATATTAAATTTTACGGAACAACTTTATCACGGATTTTACGATTTAAACTTGCCAAATCATTAACAAATACAAAGGTTTTCGTTTCAGTAGAACACATACATATAAACTATAATAGGTATAGTTTATGGAACTTGCATATCATTTAACACAGGTGAGATACAATACGGAAAACAAACATATAAACTATAATAGGTATAGTTTATGGATCATATGCACTATATTACCAAGTTCAGAATACATTACAGAAAACAAAGATATAAAGTATAATAGATATAGTTTATGGAACATAAATACATTTATTTATCATAAAAATGACTTTTCATTATTCTACATGTAACCATCAATATAGCATTTGTGAGACACACTTCACGTACTTATCTAAGTACCAACCAAGCCCTGAAATTATAACTAGAGTCTCTTAGAGGGAGAACGTGACACTTGTGTAAAGTTCTATACGTGTTGTTTGTGTGATACTTGTATGCATGCTTAGTAGCTGAGTGTGGGCGGGGCTCGTATCTCATAGTAGCCGAGTGTGGGCGGGGCTCATATCTCGTAGTTAGTCGAGTGTGGGCAGGGCCCGTATCTCATAGTCTGCGGAGTGTGGGTGGGGCCCATGTCTCATAGTTAGCGGAGTGTGGGCGAGGCCCGTGTCTCCTTGAGTGTGGGTGGGGCCTGTATCTACTAGTAGCATGATTATGTGTATGGTATGTGGTAGTTTGGGGAGACTTACTAAGCTTCGTGCTTACAGTTTACAGTCTTGGTTTCAGGTACTTCCGCTAGTAAGGGAAAGAGCTCGGGATGACTGCATTGCACACACCACTATGTTTAGTCTGGGACGATTTACTCTAATGTTTGGACATGTGGTTTTGATACAGTATTTTGATACGATGTTTCGAGATACTATCACTTGTGTTTTTATGAGATTATTTGGGTTACTATGGTTTTATTCATAAATTGAAAATGAAATTTTTGGACCGTATTTTTGGTATGTTTCAATAAGCATGGGTAATTTAAGAAACACTTACTTGAGCTCGGTTGATCGCACGCATTGCATTCTCCCTTTTTACTTAAGAAATCCTTTTTCTTAAAAGTTCAATCTTTTTTCTTTTGAAAAGATTATCATTTCCTTAGTTTGAGTTCTGACACACCCAAGAGTGTGCCCGAATCCCTCAAACCAAGGCTCCGATACCAATTTATAACAACCCCAAAATAGGATAAAAATTTTCATTTTTAAAAAAAAGCACAACAAGTATAAAAATTGTTCCAAAACCATCATAATGTATAAAAATCACATCATCAGACTACAATATCAAAATGCGGAAAGAACGGGAGAGAATGTTGTGCCATCACACAGGGCCCTTCCCCTTAGTACCATAAGTACCTGAAACCATAAACACAATTTTTAAGAAAACACTTATAAAGTTTTCCAAAAAGTACCACATACCAACATAAAAATTAATGTTATGGGCCAAACCACAGTCTTACATATAATTCTTTTCAAGGGCCAAATCTCGGTCTTCCATACAATTGCCAGGGGCCAAATCCTGGTCATTCATGCAACTACCATGGGTTTGATCCTAGTCTTCCATACAGGTGCTAGGGGCCAAACCCTGGTCATTTATACACATATCACACAAGTAATCTGTTTCCTATAAAACAAATAATGGGCCGGCCTTGGTGCCTTCGACCCATTGATACAGTGAGAAAACTCACCTCAGTCTGCTGGAAGCAACAAGATGCTCGACTGCTAAACAGGAAGATCCCACACTACAAATACAATTAGCCCTAATCAGAATTAGGTCACAATCCCAAGTCATAGGCTGAAGCCCTTAGTCCAAACTCCTAAAATAAGGGTTGAAATGGTTTTTCCCTTAATGGGCCTAACCATTCCTAGCCCACATGCAAAAACGGGCTCCAAGGCTCAAAAGGCCCAACTACGTCACTTAAGGCCCATTTGCAATTTAAAAGATCCATCTACTCTAAACAGATCACGACCTAAAACCAAATAAGGCCTAGTGGCCCAATAGCCCAACACAAGTCCAAAAGCTTACTGGGAGCGTACGCGCGGCGTAATCCCAGTACGCTCAGCTTACTTGACCATTATGTAGTACGCGCTGAGTACACCTTGGTACACACAACGTATTGTGCTTCTCAGCACCTTCATCCATTTGGTGCTTAATCCATGCAGTCACTTAATCTAACTTCCAGATCTCGGTCATCAAGAGGGTCCTAGGGTATAAAGTTGGCAACTTTATGCCTTAACATGTCTGATGGTGTAACATCCCAAAAATAATGACAGAAAATTTTTTGTTTTCAGATTAATAAATCGTTAATACATATCTTTCCCATAAAATCAAGTAAAAAAGTTTTAGCAAAACATCATCAAATCAGAGTAATTCACAGAATGCAGAAACATGTGGTGTGTGATCTATAGTCATATCGGGCCCTTCCATTTGAAAACCGGAGTACCTGAAACATAAACTGAAAACCGTAAGCATAAAGCTTAGTGAGTTCCCCAAAAGTACCACATAACATACAACCACGGAATATCATACAACATACATATAGTGACCATGGGCTCCCCCCATGGTCTTTGCCTAGAATGCCATGGGCTCCCCCCATTGTCTAATATCCAAGTGTCATGGGCTCCCCCATGGTCTTTGCTTGGAATGCCATGAACTCCTCCCATGATCTTTCATGCAAGTATCACAGAGACAAATAGCATTCCAAATAACACGTAATGGGCCAACATTGGTGCCTTCGACCCATGGATATTGTGAGAAGACTCACCTCAACAGCTAAACCCACGGATAACTCTATGCCTGTTGATCTGCTAAAATCACCGTGCTATCAAACAATTAACACTCAATTAACAATTGGGTTCCAAACTGAATCCCAGAATCCACATATGTGGTAGAAAGACCATTTTACCCCTCACCTAGTTTGGTCCAAGATTAAGGCCCAAACTCCTAATCGTAATGGCCCACAACAAAAACCATCCAAAGCCCACTTATGGCCCAATTTTCCAAATTAGGCCCAAAAACTTACTTGGGCCCTAACCTAAAGCCTAATAACTTGTCCTTAATCCAAAACACTATTCTCATATGGCCCAACAAAGCCGCAAGCAGTCAAACCCAAAAAGGTAGCCCAAACCAAAGCGCAAACACTCAAAGCCCAATAGACTGAGTATGCGGGGCGTACAAGCAAGTACGCATAGCGTACTCGCTTGGAGGCTTGTATGTTGCGCCTACCTGCTTGTACGCCCATCATACTTACCTTATTCTGCCCAAACTTGATTTTCACTTAATACATTAAGACAAAGCTTTCCAAACCACAGATCTGACCTCCTTGATCTGGAATACCACGTAAAGTTGCCAACTTTATGTTCATACATGACTATAAGAAGCTCTTAAGCTAAAAAGGGACTTGATGGTTAACTTAATGCATGCCTGAATCCATAATACACATAAAGCTTGCACCTTTATGATCAAGGATACCAATATAAACTCAGATCTGAAAGGATGAACCCTTAAACAACCTAACTCATCCATAATCTCAAAAAGAAGACCAAAATCATAATATACTAGCCATGAAGAGATCTAATCGTACACAAACCAAGTTAAAAACTCGATACCTCAAAAAGCTTCCCCACAAGGTGATGATTCTGGATCCAAAGCTTTCCCACCAAGCAAAATAACTTCAAGCTTCTCTTGTTTCCTTCCGAAGGGAAAAATGAGCATCAAAGCCTCCCAATAGCTCAAGAACATCTCCAAGAGGCTATAAGGTCGATTTAGGGTTTAAGAGTGTGGAGGCTGATTTAGAAATAGGGGAAAGGGGCTAACATAAAGCTTTTATAGGGTACAATTGCTAAAATTAGGGTTTCTCACTAACCCTCGTACACCCAACGTACTCCTCGTACGCTCAACGTACGAGGTCTTGCACCCCGATCCCATCTCCGAAGTACGCTAAGCGTACGCTCCATTACGTATGGGGTAACCCTCAACACAATAGTACGCCCTGCGTACCTTTCTTGCTACGCCTCGCGTACTAGGGTTTTCCCTTAGACCCTAATTCATTCTGAAAGCCATAACTTTCTCGATACAACTCTGATTTCGACCATCCTTATATCCATCAAAAGTTATCGAGAAGCTCTACACTATTATCAACTTATACTTGCCATGATATATCCCGAACGAACATCCACTTTCCATAAAACCCTGAGCTGACAAATTACCGAAATGCCCTTTGACTCCAAAACACAAATCGAATACCCGAATCATCCAAATTACATTATCCAACCCCAACCGAGTCAAAATCTCAATTCCTCAAGGGTTCGAAGCCTGCTAATACCCAGTCCCTGATCACCATCCCCAAAATGGGAAACAATTCTAAAAAAGCATTACAACTCTCCCCCACTTAAATTAGATTTTGTCCTCGAAATCCGCCATTACCTTTCCCATAACGTCAATATCCTAAGTAACTTAACCACAATCCGTAGAATACCACAGCCTTCCGAACCCTAGCAGCACCCACCAAACCCGAAGAAGAACGGAGCTTAAACCCTCGCATAAAACCACTTCCACCTTTCCCGAAATCCAAAATCTCAAATTGGTCTGACTCCCCGAAAGACTGCCCACACTGAACCACTACCATACCAATTCCTCATTGAATTCCAAATAAAACAAAACACTTCCAACCTTTGAGGCTTCCATGGGGAACCTAAAATCACTGCCCATATATTGTTGCAGAACACCTACACTTGAGAGAAGGTTTGAATAATCTTTCGAGTAGAAGATTCCTCCCTGTAATGTTTACATTTATATAAGAGCTGCGCAACAAAGTCTAACCAACCCCTCTGAGATTATTTAAACCAACTGCAAGCGAATTATCATATCCCCCGAATAACAAGCGACCCCACACACGAATCCTAAATCACTGAAATCGCTATGACTCCTCTTGATGACCTCTAGCTGCTTTCCAAAAGGAGTCGAGACCTCCCTGGTCCTAACTTGTCTCCCAACTATCTGAGACACTGGACTCCTACCCGGTGGCTGATTCGAAAGACACACATACACAATTTCCCCACACAACTCCCGAGAGAAACCTTATCTGGCGATAATTTCCCAAACCATCTCGCCAACAAATCGACTGCTAAAAGAATACTACATGCCCAAATGTAGTCTCATATCATACCCAGCCTTCAACGACCTACCATTTCTTTATTCCAAACATGTTGTGGCCCTCCTACAGATAGAACCATCCCAACACACAAACACAATGGCTTGATCTAACATCAAAACTAAATCCATTCCCTTACCCATGAACCCTTCAGTTGATGCCCTCGGCATAAGGATACCCCAATTCTTATTCCACTAAAAAGAAAATCCTGCTCATAAACACTCGCGATTCCTAACTCGAGACCTTACCCAAAATTCAACCCAATACTTACTCATAACTTGAGATCCACGGATCTGCACTTGTATTTCACCCCAAATCTTAGGTATTACGACAACCCCCCTCTAGACCGAGATATAAAGGTTCCTGACCATCGCTGAGACTATCAATCTCGCACCTGGCCCAACCACCAGGTTCCCAAGAGACCAAATAACAAGGCTACACAACCTATAAACCCCTCTACGCCACCCACTGAACACCCACTTAAACCTGAAACTCAAGATCCAAAACCTTGACCCAATGGTCTCCAACAGATCCTACCTATAATGCCATAATCACACGGGCCTTACCCACGGGTCGTACTCATCAAGAGCTACATGGGCCCGACTCCGCCTCAGACCCCAATGGTCCTCAATCTAGAACAGAGCAATACTCCCCGACAATACTGACCGGTGTGCACAAGGCATGAGCTGATATCCCCTTTGCACTCATGACCAGCTCCAATGATAGTCTACCTCGAACTAGCGAATGCTATGATCCCATCATAGTCTTACAACACTTCCAACCAACCATGGTTGACACAAATGGCCTAATCACTCCCTAACTATCACAATCCCATGCATCCTGAGTCAAAACCTGCATCCAAATGGATGTTCGGGTCACGCTTCGAATCCTAAATCCTTTTACCCGGACTTAACTGTAATCCTGCTATGCACAATAAGGAAGTTTCTGCCAAACTGTTGGAAGTTTTTTGAATTCCCACTTACCCAATCTCAATCTAACTGCCGCTTGGGTCACCTATTTTCCTGGCCAAGATGTAAAACTTCCACACCCTTCCAAACTTTTGGAATTTCTGATCGATTCTCCCCCACTTAGGATTCGATGAAGTTCTCTCATTTCTTAATTATGATGGATCTCCGATCCGTCTACCACAAATAGCGTGAACCGCCTAAACCTAAGCTAATCAATACCAGCGTTCCCTTGCTATCCAAAGTCAACGATCGCTGAATCCTGAAACCCTAAAGAATGTTCTTGAAATCTTAGCAAATCTGATAATCCAAATCACCTCTCACGATACTATACCAATTCCCCGAGTTCTTATGCTGGCAGCGAAAAACCATAACCCTTGCCCTGAACTGACGAATCCTCACCCCAATTTTCATTCTCAAAGAATCATTGAATCCTAGTTAACTGAATATAAAACTCCCCTAACTTTTCCCATGACCAAACAACTCACACATTGACACCACCATCTCCCTGCTACCGCTCCTTTCCTAGAAACAGTAGTGTTTGAACCCCACTGTTCTTCCATAGGAAACTGCCGCTCCTACCAGATAAAATACAAATACCACTGAATCCTGACGATATTGGAGAACTATCCCGCTGAATCCTGCCCAAAGATCTTCCACACAATACCTCTAAACCGATATCGACCAAGCACCAGGATATCAACCGAACATATTGGAACCCGCTACACGAGATACAACCCCTTAATAACCACTAATGATCACGACATGCAAAAGGCATATAACAATTCTTCGAAGATATAACCCAAGAATAACAGAGAACTAAAGAAAAGATAAAGCTTACCAAAACCAATATAAAATTCCAAGCAACATGAATACTGATAAAACCCAAAAAGAACGTAAAAGATAACATAACCGCAAAATCACCTGCTGGAGCATGGGTCTCCCCTGACTGACACTGCAATGACCGGCTTCTCTCTGCTAGGGCTCCTGCCCTACCCTCATAACTATCAGAGATCCGCAAAATAGTCGGAGCAGGTGCACTCACTGCTCCTCCCTTCCTCATCGTACAGACGACCCTCTTTTGTCCCACTTGGTCGTAGAAAAAACATAGTGGGCTTGCCCCCTAAGGACAATCCCTGCTGACATGATCCATCCCACTACAACTGTAGCAGCCCATACTCCGGGAACGTCAAGCTCCATCGTGTAGTTTCCTGCATGTGCCACACTGACCCCGGCCCTGCTGGCCTCCTAATCGTTGATCTGAAGTCTTGGGTCTTTTCCTGGGACCCTCCCTTGCATGCACTTGATCTGGCACCCTCTTTCCCAGGGGCTCCAAATCGATCTCTCGCTCACAACATTAAAGAGTGTGAGCTCCAATGATAGCCATAACCTCAGCACGGATCGCGCCCAAGCGCTCATCCGAGATCTCCAGAATCTCCTCCTTAACAGAACCAAATATCACAAGAGTCTGCTCCAGAATATTGTAGGTAATCTGTGATGAGATGAATTCCCTCATCTATTCGCTAATCAGCTCAGTACCTGCACCTGAGTCGGAACCAGAACTAGAACTTCCTCCCTGAGTGCTCATCACCAAACTGAAATAAAACATGAAATGATTATATCATACCCAAAAGTCCTCCTCCCTCAAGCTTCTTAGATTCTCCAAGACTCTCCCCGGTTCGAGTATGGATCATGTGCTTTCAGTAGTACGGGCCCAATACTACCTTCCACACCTATCCATACTTTCCTCAAGAATCGTCATGAATCCTCCAAGTCACCTTCTCAAACCGATGTACCAAAAACTCGCTAAACAGCGCAACCAAACCCACTGAAGCACTTCCTAGGCTCTCCTAGGTTCCCGACCTCACCCTGCCATCAGCTGCTGAAGAACTCCCCATAATGCGAGTCACCCACCTCGTGAATGCAATTATATTCACTTAGTAGCTAACTCCCATTACCTAAGAGTTCCACAGAGCACAAAGCAAGAAGCATTCATGCAGTAACACTCAAATCCATAAAACGATCATAGGACATTCAATCCACATACCATAACTCATGCTATAAATTTCCACCCTCACTGTCAGTTGCCTTATGCATGAAAATTATACACGGAACAGGATCAAATAGACTGTCGAATAAAAGACTCTACCCTAGGACCACAACCAGACAAGGAATAGGAAATAAGGCCAAATCAATTATTCTAGGGTTATAAGATCCTAACCGTATACAATTTTTAAAACATACACTTAGCAGTTACTGATACCAATAGATATTTCCATTACAACATAGCCTCTAACACTCCCCAGACTACAGAGCATCACACATGTCAGGCCAATATATCAATGACTAATCAGCTCTAGCAGGCAAGTCTACCAGCTCATACAATAGACATAAAAAGGCAACTCTCCTAGCATTCTATCATGCAAAAACTAAGTAGATCGTTAGCCCTAACTAGCATGCGATTCACAGACTCATAAATCAAATCATATCAGATAACATGTATGGGTCTTTTGGGAAACTTACCCGAGTTCGGCCAATCACATGAACCACACCCTTTTCTTATCTTAGAAAATTGTTTTCTTAAAAAAACATTTCTTTTGAAAACTTTACCAAATCCTCAGTTTGAGTTCAGACACACCCGAGAGTATGCCCGAATCCCTCAAACCAAGGCTCTGATACCAGCTTGTAACATCCCAAAAATCATGACATAAATTTTTTTGATTTTTGATTAATAAATCGTTAATACATATCTTTCCCATAAAATCAAGTAAACAAGTTTTAGCAAAACATTATCAAATCAGAGTAATTCACAGAATGTGGAAACATGTGGTGTGTGCTCTGCAATCATCCCGGGTCCTTCCATTTGAAAACTGGAGTACCTGAAACATAAACTGAAAACCATAAGCACAAAGCTTAGTGAGTTCCCCAAAAATAAAACATAACATACAACCAAAGAATATCATACAACATACATATAGTTGTCATGGGCTCCCCCCATGGTCTTTACCTGGAATGCCATGAGCCCCCCCCCCCCCCCCCTAATGGTCTAATATCCAAGTGTCATGGGCTCCCCCATGGTCTTTCATGCACGTATCACAAAGACAACTAGCATTCCACATAACACGTAATTGGCCGGCATTAGTGCCTTTGACCCATGGATATAGCGAGACACCTCAACAGCTGAAACCACGGATAACTCTCTGACTGTTGATTCGCTAAAATCCCCACGCTATCAAACAATTAACAATCAATTAACAATTGGGTTCCAAAACGAATCCAATAATCCATATATAAGGTAAAAAGACCATTTTACCCATCACCTAGTTTGGTCCAAGACTAAGGCCCAAAATCTAAATCATAAAGGCCCACAATCAAAACCATCCAGAGCCTACTTATGGCCCAATTTTCCAAATTGGGCCCAAACCCTTACATGGGCCTTACCCTAAAGCCCAATAACTTTTCCTTAATCCAAAATACATATTCTCAAATGGCCCAACAAAGCCCCAAGAAATCAAACCCAAAAAGGTAGCCCAAACCGAAGCCCAAACTCTCAAATCCCAATAGACCGAGTACGCAGGACGTACAAGCAAGTACGCATAGCGTACTCGCTTTGAGGCTTGTACGCTGCACGTACCTGCCTGTACGCCTAACGTACTCACCTTATTCGGCCCAAACCTGATTTTCACTTAATCCATTACGACAAAGCTTTCCAAACCATAAATCTGACCTCCTTGAGCTGGAATACGACGTAAATTTGCCAAGTTTACGTTCATACATGATTACAAGAAGCTCTTAAGCTAAAAAGCGACTTAATGGTTAGCTTAATGCATGCGTGACTCCATAATACACGTAAAGCTTTCACCTTTATGATCAAGGATACCAAAATAAACTCAGATCTGAAAGGATGAACCCTTAAACAACCTAACTCATCCCTAATCTAAAAAAGAAGACAAAAATAAAAATAAACTAGCCATGACGAGATCTAATCATACACACACCAAGATACAAACTTGATACCTCAAAAAGCTTCCGCACAAGGTGATGATTCTGGATCCAAAGCTTTCTCACCAAGCAAAACAACTTCAAGCTTCTCTTGTTTCCTTCCCAAGGGCAAAAATGAGCATCAAAGCCTCCCAATAGCTCAAGAACACCTCCAAGAGGCTACAAGGTCGATTTAGGGTTTTAGAGTGTGGAGGTTGACTTAGAAATGATGGAAAGGGCTAATATAAAGCTTTTATTGGGTACAATTGCGAAAATCAGGGTTTCTCATTAACCCTCGTACGCCCAGCGTACGAGGTCTTGCACCCCGACCCCATATCTGAAGTACGCTAAGCGTAAGCTCCATTACGCATGACATAACCCTCAACGCATCAGTACGACCGGCGTACCACTTGGTATGCCCCGCATACTAGGGTTTTCCATTAGACCCTAATTCATTCCGAAGGCCATAACTTTCTCGATACAACTCCGATTTCGACCATACTTATATCCTTGAAAAGGTATTGAGAAGCTCTACACTATTATCAACTCATACTTGCCGTGAGATATCCCGAACGAACATCCACTTTCCATAAAAGCCCGAGCTAAAAAATTACCGAAATGCCCTTTGACTCTAAAACACAAACCAAATACCTGAATCATCCAAATTACAATATCCAACCCCAACTGAGTCAAAATCTCAATTCCTCAAGGGTCCGATGCCTACTGATACCCAATCCCTGATCACCATCCCCAAAATAGGAAACGATTCGAAACAAGTCGTTACATATGGGAGTCCAACATCGATTTTTGTTCATCAAAGCTCAGTCAAAGGACCTAGTTTCAAGCATGGATTCATATCAACCACCAAGATAACATTTTGATGCTTCTAACATGCCAAAAGGACTCAGATCTAGCATTTCTAGCTTCTAGAGTTTCCCAAACTCACAAAAGAGAATTCATGGACCAAAAATGAGCTTATAAACAAACCTTAACTCTAACTATTAAATGGATCAACAAGGTACAAGCTTTTTACCTTCAAAAGGTTCCTAAGATGATGTAGATTCAGGATCTTGAAACTCAACCACGTCCAAGGCTTGCTCACCAACTTCTTTTTCTTGCAAACACACCAAAAAGGCCACTAAAGTCACTTTCAAGCTCAAAGATCACACTTAATGGCAATTAGGGTTTTAGGGATGTTTAAAGGTAGTGGAGGTTGATAAGAGTGAGGATGCAAAGGTTATAAGTGTGAGTAAATAGGGCTCATGCCCTAAAATTAGGGTTTTAGCATTTGGCTACATACGCCCCCGCGTACGCTTCGTATGCCCCACGTATGTGGCTCATAGCCCCGACTCCGCATGCCCATGTACGCTAAGCGTACATAGACGTATGCCCAACGTACAAATGGACCTCTTTCGCAATAAAATTATTCTTCTATGGACTAAAAGGAAAAATACTTGAATCTGAGTCTTACAATATTGGGCTATATCTAGTATTTTTGCATTGTGATTTTATCTGTGATTTTTTCTTCATGGATTTGCATCCGGATTTTAGTTTGAGTTGCATCTTCGATTTTTGATTTGGGTTTGCATTGCTGGTTCCATTTCGATTTTAGATTTCATTTTCATGTTTTAGTTTGGTTTTGGATTTGAGTTACAGGTTTTGTTTTAGATGTATACTAAAAATTATTGTTGAACTGTAGGTGACTTTGTAGCTTTATGTTTATTTTTGTGGTATTGGATCTGGGGTATTGAATCTATGAGCGTATATGATGTTGGAGATGGTGATCGGAGGTGGTGGCAAAAATTGTAAAGGGATTAAGGTGGGTTTGGTGATTTTTCCAACAACAGATTAATAACTTAATTTATTTAATAATGACTGGTATAATAAAAAATGAATTTACAAAATAACAATAGTTATTAAGGGGAAAATAGTATTTTTTTTTAGGTCAGATAGGAACAAATGCACAATAAAAAGATATAACAGGGACCGTCTGAATTAAGAAAAAAAAAATTAGGGACCAAGCGCAAATTACCCCAAACCATAAAGACCATTCATATAATTTAAGATAAACTTAAGATAAATTCAATGAAATAAGAAGTTCCAATTATGTTGCAGCTTTTCTAATTATGCAATTAACCTATATATGGTATTGAGTAAGCTGTCTATCTAATTACAGATCGTAAGATGAGTGATAGGGTGTATGTTTAAATCTATCCCAACAAAATCTACTGGAATGCTACCCATATGTTCTTCTTTCCAATTATTTTATATTTTATACATTATAAATTATTTTTAATATAGTTGGTTTACAAAAAGTTCAATTTACATCATTATGTTAGATATATTCATGATTTATTTGGTATACGCATATATGATAAGTTTGATATTAGTAATTATTAATTAATCATTGAATTAGTAATTGTCAATGATTCAAGGATATAGTTGATCCACAAGTATGTATATAATAAATAATGTTCTTTTATCTATATTTTAGGAAAAAAAATGTTTTATGTTGTCTATTACACATTTACCATCATTTAGTTTGTAGGGTTTTTTTTTTTTTTTTTTTTTAAATTGTCGTTGTAGTAAAGAATGATATAGAAGTTTTAAAGAAAAAACCAATTTTCTTTATCTCACATTTTATTTAATTCCATAATCTAATAAAACATCAGTTATTAGTTACTTTGATTGAATTAAGAGTTTTAAAATTATAAATCAAAAAATTAAACCAAACATGACAAAATATAATTTGTTATAATTTATTTTGAGTTTTCGACTTAAGAGTCTATTTTCACTGGAAATGACTTTTTTATTTTAGTGTAAGTGTTCTTTTAGATCAACGTTGTTTAAAAAAATGATATAAAACCTTTTGATAAAAAAATAATTATTTATCTCATATTGTATTTAATTGCATAATATAATAAAAAAATCATTTATCAGTTACTACAAATTAAGTGTTTTAAAATTATAAGCGAAACATGGCAAAATATAATGCATTTTGAGTTTTAAGTTAAGGGTATATGTCCACTCGAGGTGACGTTTTGTATTTCAAACTTTTAAAGATAGAACTTATGGTTTGGGTTAATCTGCATGTTTGGTCTCTAGCTTTTTTTCTTAACTCAGACGGTACCTAATACATATTTTTGTTGCGCGCTTGGTCCGTGTCTGAGTCAAAAATACAATTGTGCCCTTAGTAATTTATTTATTTATCTATTATTTATTCATTTATCTTTTTATTCTATTTATAATTAAAAAAATATTAATAGACTAAAAAAATCCTTTGATATATAATCCCTAAAATCTACCGTATCTCCCTCCATTCTTCTTCTTCTTCTTCCACCATTTCCACCTGCATCCCTACATCGTCAGTCGCCTACCTCACCATCTTTTACACTTCTCTTTTTCCACCATCAACTTCTATAATTTCACCTCTCTTCATCCCTCATCAACCCTATTTTTGTTTTTATCTAATTAGAATAACAGAACCCTAAAAATAAAATCTCATGACCCCTTTTCTCATTGAGAAGCAACAAGTTCACCCACCCACTCACTCACCATCCTCTTTCAAGTGTATCACCCCTTCGTCTTCCCTATCGACACCTCCACCATCTCCCTCCATCAGAGCTTGTATCACTCATCCCCTTTCTTGTCCTACAACCCCGACAACGCAACCTACTTCAGGTCTGTTCTTCAGTATCGCCGCCGCATGTGAATGCCCACAATTGCAGGTGGTCTTGGATATACGAAAAATAGAGGATGCTAGTAGTGCTTTGAGGATCGATGTGAAGCAATGAGCACATCGAATGGTTGTTCTTCTAAAACCGACGAAAAGGAAGGATTAACTTGAATCTGGGTTTGTTTCTTTATTAACTGGTTTGCATATGGGGCTATATCTAGGATTTTTGCATTGTGATTTTATCTGTGATTTTTGCATCATGGATTTTGCTTTCGGATTTTGATTTGAGTTGCATCTTCGATTTTGGATTTAGGTTTGCATCGTAGGTTCCATTTCGGTTTTAGATTTCATTTTCAGGTTTTATTTTGGTTTTGGATTTGAGTTACAGGTTTGGTTTTAGATGTATACTAAAACTTATTGGTGAACGCTAGGTGACTTTGTAGCTTTATGTTAATTTTTGTGGTATTGGATCGGTGGTATTGAATCTATGGTCGTATATGATGTCGGAGATGGTGATCGGAGGTGGTGGCAGGAAATGTAAGAGGATTAAGGTGGGTTTGGTGATTTTTCCAACAATAGATTAATAATTTAATTTATTTAATAATGACTAGCTAATATAATAAAAAAAATTAACAAAATAAAAATAGTCATTAAGGGCAAAATAGTACTTTTATATTAGATAGAGACCAAACGCCCAATAAAAAGATATAATAGGAACCGTCCGAGTTAAAAGAAAAAGTTAAGAACAAAACGCAAATTACCCCAAACCATAAAGACCATCTTTCTAATTTACTCATAAATAAAAGGTAATCAACTTTTTTAAAAGAGAAAAAAAAATGGAAGAATGAAAAAAAAAAATCAATGTTTCTATATATTTAACAGCTAAGAGTCTCAAAAATATAAAATTATGTTTCTCAAATATTATCTTTGTACTATTATTACTTTTATTTATTTTTCAAATTTTTTTTTATTTTGAGGTAATTTATATAAAAGTGTTTTCTATTTTTTTTAGTGTTGTGCTATCTATATATAATTCACAAAAAAAGATGGTTAGATTATTTTGTTGGACTTTTAGATGGAACTTTAGTTTACACTAATAATATCTATTCTAAGGACAGACTACAATTAATTTTGCATATTTACAGCAAGTCTAGAAAAAATAATATATAATTTTATTTCTGTTTAACGCGCAGATATACATATAATTTTTTGTTTATAAAGAAATGTAAAGGAAAATTTACGTCGCAAACAAATCAGTGAAAAAGCTGAGCATTGTGATCTTTAAAAAAACATTTTTTATTTTCGTTGATTTGATTTAATGGCCCATCACCTTCAAACCTTTTCTATTCCTATATAAAGGAAGGGCACCCTTCCACTATTTTTCATAAGCTACTCTTTTCATAATTAACAAGAAAAGAGCTAGACAAGCCTAGTTTCTCTAAACACATTCAAGTCTTAGTTTGTTAAAGCAGAGATATATATACCTGTATTGATAATAAATTACTAATCA
This sequence comes from Lactuca virosa, assembly GCF_052849685.1. Classification (NCBI taxonomy): domain Eukaryota; kingdom Viridiplantae; phylum Streptophyta; class Magnoliopsida; order Asterales; family Asteraceae; genus Lactuca; species Lactuca virosa. The sequence continues at coordinate 176,194,623 of NC_136429.1, read as the reverse complement.
ACCAAGGAGATGACGGGAAACTTGGCTCACCTTACTCTTGCTTTTGGCCTTCTTGGTATATAATCTCTCTCTCTCTCTCTCTCTCTCTCTCTCTCTCTCTCTCTCTCTCTCTCTCTCTCTCTCTCTCTCTCTCTCTCTCTCTCTCTCTCTCTCTCTCTCTCTCTCTCTCTCTCTCTCTATATATATATATATATATATATATATATATATATATATATATATATATATAGTTCCGGATCTTTTGTGAACCAATTCCCACGAACCACTCCTAAAATTCAAACTTTTTTTGTGGTAACTTTTTATTAAAAAAAAAACATAACACACCAAATCGTCTCTATATAAACAAATTTATAAAAAAAATCTAGAAAAAAATATGCATATACGACATGTGTATATGTGCACAAACGTCGGAAATTCAACAAGCTCGTAAAAAATGTACATATGCACATTTTTTTTGTGAATTTGTTTTGCCTTATTTTTTTGCAAATATACTTCTATAGAACCGAATTGATGCATTATGCCATTTTTTTTAACAAAAAATATCACACAAAAAAGTTCGTATTTTCATAATGGTTCGTGCAAAAATATGGGTTCACAAATATATATATATATATATATATATATATATATATATATATATATATATATATATATATATATATATATATATATATATATATATAATCTGGATAAAATAAGACGGAAAATTTTGATAGGAAAAATAATAAGTTTTTTATGTGCATATTTTTTTAACGAACCTACAAAATAGGTCATTAGATAATATAATGTAACATGATTGACAAGAAACAATTCCAGAAAAAATACCCTATTTATTCATTTTAAATTCATTTTACGGACAATTTTAATAAATAACAACATAATCACTGATAAAATGAATAATCAAGACGTTTTTTCGGGTTTATTTTTGTGAATTATGTTATTTTCGACTCATATAATGATTCTTTCTGTTTTTTGACTTAAAATTTATTACCTTTCAGCCAAATATTTCTTTCATATATATATATATATATATATATATATATATATATATATATATATATATATATATATATATATATATATATATATATAAACACATGGGATCACATATCCCTTTTTTACAAGTCTCAATGCAGACTTACTTGATCCCCAAAAATATATACAATTAATTTTGAACTGATATTGCTAACCGTTTTCATTTCTTTAACATTTTTGTAGGAAATATTATTTCATTTTTGGTATTCCTTGCACCAATGTAAGTTCTTTTGACATCTTCTTGATCCGTAGTAAATTTGATTTTTTCTTAATTAATAACTTCGTATATGGCTATAATTTGAACAATTTCTCTGACAAAATACAGACCGACATTCTATAAGGTCTATAAGAAGAAATCAACTCAAGGGTTTCAGTCAGCACCTTATGTTGTCGGGTTATTTAGTGCCATGCTTTGGATATATTACGCTTTGCTCAAGACCAATGTCATGCTTCTCATCACCATTAACTCAGTTGGTTGCTTTATCGAGACATTGTACATATGTTTTTTTCTCTTTTATGCACCAAAGAAGGCTAGGGTATGTACTAATTAATCTTTTTCTTCGGTTAAAGTATACTTTCATATTTGTTGCCCTCATGAAGACTATATTTTTGTTATGCAGATGGAGAGTCTGAAGCTAATTGGGTTATTGATAGTCGTTGGATTTGGATTGATTCTCCTCCTAACTCAGCTCCTTGCAAGTGGAGGTACTCGTACTGTGATAGTTGGATGGATTTGCCTTGTATTTTCTTTGTGTGTTTTCGTTGCACCTATGGGAGTGGTGGTACGTACTAAATTTAAAGAAATAAATAACTTTTTTGATATTTATATTTTATGTACATGTTTCATAATTAATGAATACGTACTTTTAATTATTTCCATTTTACTTTCTGTAGCGACAAGTGATTAAAACAAAAAGCGTAGAGTACATGCCAATTCTACTCTCTTTTGCACTAACGATCAGTGCCGTCATGTGGTTCTTTTATGGCCTACTCCTTGCTGACTTCAACATTGCGGTACTACCAAATTATTTGTGTTTGGTTTTCGTCCAATAATTTTAGCTATTTCTTTTTTGTATTGATCTGTGTTGTTTTAACCTGTTTTTTAGATTCCAAATGTACTTGGATTCACCTTCGGTATTCTTCAAATGATACTATATTTTGTGTACAAAAACAAGAAGCCACTTACCAATGAAAAGATATTAACTTTGGAAGCAAAAATCAGTCAAAAGGAGGAACAAAAGATCCCAGAACATAAAGATCAGAAAACCGTCGATATTTTGAAGCTGGAAAATTTAATTAATTCTGATATTCTTCCGGTGGTTGCCAAATCAAACAAAATTGTAGCTGTTGAACCTCAGGCTCCTTTATATGTGCCACATCACACCATTGAAGTTGCCGCTTGATCACCATAGCTTTTAATTTTGACCACAGAAAGACCAAATGGGTAGACATGTTGTTGGATCTTAATTCCATGTTTCAGTGTATCTTCTTAATATAGTTTTTAACTAGTTGCAAACAGAGCTATCGTCTTTGCTTGATAAAAACTTTATCAGTCTCTTACCTAACATACGTTTCATTTTTATTCCCTGTAACAATTGTCGATATAAACGAGTTTGGGCTATGATAAAGTTGCAGATGCTTCTGCCTAGCTAATTAGTGGCAACTACTTCTTTTAAACATTAAATTGGACTCTTTCACAATTTTATATACGCTCCGACAAGCAAAATTGTAACACATTTCCTTTTGTACTCTCCTGAAAGAACGTATACCTATAAATTATGTTTTTTACTTTTTATTTAAATTTCATTATTTTCTATAGTTAACATATATAGTGCTATTTTTGTTACGTAGTTACTTACGCAATATTTATCTCTTCCATTTTCTAAATTAGAATATATTGATATTTTATAAAAAGGTATTAAGTAATAAAAATGAGATAAATAAAAGAGAAAAGCAAACATATAATAATAAATATAAACATTTTTTTTCCAAAACTTGTGCAATATCTAGCAAATAGAGAAAGTAGATTAAAAATGATATATAATGATTCAAGCCTTGAAATTAAAAAGCATTCACAGTATTTATTTATTTCAAAGGGTTAATGAATCTGTCAAAAGCATTGAAATTAAACAGCTTTCACAGCATTTATTTATTTTACCATTTGTTTGAAATTAACAAGCTTTCACAGTATTTATTTATTTTACTATTTGCTTTTGAGGAAAAAACTGTGAGAAGGTCATATGGGGATGTTCTTATCAATCATAAACACTCCGCTCTCGAGTTCAACTTATGGAGAGAAAAGAAACGAAATGGGTGGAAGTGAGAAAAAAGTAAGAGAAATTGGTTCCTCTGAGTTTCGTTAAAAGAAGGAAGTGGAAGAAAATCAAAGGATCACTTTCCCTCCTAACACTACAAAAAAAATATGCAAATTAGTGACGAAAACGAAATGGTCACTAACAATAGAAGGAGTCGTCACTAAATGATTTAGTGACCAAAAATTTGTTTGTCACTTTTCGTCACTATAGGTCCGTCACAAAAACTGATTAGTGACGAAAATATAAAAGTGGTCACTAAATAGTGACTAAAATATACTAGTCACTAAATCTATGACGACCCATTTCGTCACTAAATGTTGTCACTAATGAATGAAAGTCGTCACTGTTTTTCCTAATTAATGACCATAAAAAGTTGTCACTGTCTCATCCAACTAGTGACCATTGAAAGTCGTCAATAGTGTATCCAATTAGTGACCATAGAAAGTCGTCACCGGTTTAACCAATTAGTGACCATAAAAAGTCGTCACTGATTTATCCACCTAGTTGCCATAAAAACTCGTCAAAAGATAAACATAAATTGTTCTAAAATTTGAACAAACCCACAATATACAGTACCGAAATGACTAAAAAGTAACATCATATATTCACATTTAGACAAAGTAAGGATTATACAAAATATTCAAAGAAGATGGATTCAACCTCTTCTTTACCATGAAAATATAAAAAATTTGAATCTCATTGCAAACAAAGAGTCGAAGACAAATAAGAGTAAGATAAGTAGATGTTAAGTTTCATTGCAATCCACGGCCTTTTTCTGCTGCTTTCAAGCATGATATGCCGTCCTTGATCTCTACAATTAAAGTTGATGCTAATTATTAACTATGGACATTATAATGACAATTGACAACAACAATGTTTATAAAATGAAAGAGATTTAAAGAAATGTACTGCTTTTGTATCTTTAATGCGAAGGAGGTCCAACTTTTCTTGTGGTCTTTGATTTGTTAAAGTAGAAGCGAATTGCATCCAGATGGTTATATATCATAAAGTCTACAATTTTGGTTATGATTTTATAAACTAAAAACTCAAAGATTTTGTAATTATTCATACCAAAAAAGTGAGATCCCCTGTTGATGGCATCATAATATATGCTTTATGCAATTTTGCGAGTCTCGTTTGATCTTTCATCAACATATAACAAAACCATAAAGAGTGCAAGAGAAGTAATGAAAAAAGACATCAAAATGTAAAAGAGTTGTAAAAATTACCTCCTTGTGATTTGGCATTTCCAAAGACACTTGCTAATTTTGAAAGATTTCTTGCAATACTTTATGAGGTTGCCATGCCCCATCATTTGAATGAAAAATTTCAAGAATTTATGAATTAATGGGAATTGGGGAAAAAATATCTACCTCCTCTGATATCACAAAAGGCCTTGTGTTGCTCTCTTCAAGATATGCACAAAATATGCAAACTAATATTCATTAATCTATCTATCTATATATATATATATATATATATATATATATATATATATATATATATATATATCAAAAAGACATTATCAAGGAAGAGATTAATGTTTACATGTAGTGTTAGCAGTAGCAAAAAGAAGAGCCCCAAAGAAGCGGGTTGAGGTTGGTGAGTCAAAGATGATGTGTTGACTATTCCTAGTCCAAGTGATGGAGTATAACATGGTGTTGCTTCTGGTTGTTTTAATGGCTGAAAAAACAAAATAACACTTCATTAACAAATAAAATTAATGATAGCAATTAACTTTTAAAACTTAAAACTAGTACTTACCGTTTGAAAACCACCTGTTCTAAGCATGGAAATCACTAGCTGATTAACTAGAAAACTCAAAATTATCGAAAAATAATGTAACATTTGTATGATTTGACTGAAGTTTGGTCGAGAATCTGGATCTTCCATCTAACTTGGCCTCACATTCTGAATGATAAAAAGCAAGTAAGTATTATAATTACACCCCTCTTGTTTTACTATTTTACCCTTTAGGAGATAATATAAAATTACTTTTTTACCTTGAAAGCTGCAGAATAAGTAGCTTGGAGGTTGTACATACCCTCAAAGGGTAGTTTGTTGTGTAAAAGTTCCCATGATACAATTACAAAGCTATAAACATCTACTTTCTGGTTGTAATGCTTCTTTTCTCCTTGCCGTCGTGTCCTAATACTATATAATTGTTAGAAAAATAAAAAAGACATTTAAAACCTTTATCTTTGACAAAAAAAAAAGATTAAAGCATACAGTAAAAAATTACTCTGGAGTCTGGAGCCATCCAATGATATGCCCCTATTTTGGCAATCATTATCTCGGTAACTAATTGTATCTTATCTTGCTAATCCAAAATCTACAAGTTTAAGTGTTATTTGATCTTTTGTCAACATTAATTTTTCTGTAGAAAATTAGAAATTAAATTAATTGTAGGATTTAATAGATATCATTAGCCATGGGTATGTTTAGTTACATGGAATGGAATGACCATGGTAATGGAATGATTCATTACATTCCATGATCACGTTTGGTTGGAATTGAATTCCATGAGTTTCTGCAAGGAAAGTTGAATTTCAGTTTACAAGTGCGGGAGATTGGAATTGAATTCCATGACTTTATATAAGGAAAGTTGAATTTTGTCGCTTGTAGGATTTAGTGGAATTCAACTCATTAATCATTTGCAACCAAATGTCGGAATGGAATGGAGCTGAATTCCAATTCAGGTATACTACTAATGCATAAAAAAACAAAAATAATAGAAAATCTTACCTCTTGAAGCTTTGGATTTATATCAATCATCTTTTGATCCAATTCTTTCGATCTAGTTTCCAAATCCTCCCTTAACCTGAGTTTGAGATTCAATTCCAACCATAGTTTCTCCACCTATAATAAGGAATAAACACCTATAAACTACAACAGAATGCAAATCATGACATAATTTGATAAAAATTAATTCATTGCATACATACCTGCTTCTCCAACTCCTGGGAATGTGTGTGGGCTTTTTGATTCTGCTCCTTAGCATCTGAAGATCCTTTAACGTCATCAAACACAAGAACGTAATAGATTTTATCATTTTGAAAGCATGTATTCATGGATGAAACAAAATGTGTATCAAAACCACAAGTACTATATTTTTAACAAGAAGAAAAGAGCAACTTTCATTCTTCATCTAATCTCAAGACAAGATAGAAGCTATAAGATGGAGATTAATGAGAAGAGAAAGAAATTTGAAAAATGATTGTATTCCTTTTCACGTAATTGACAACTATACTCGAATCAAAACATAAAATGTGGAGAAATCAGCACACAATTTCATCAGAACATCACGATTTTAAGAAATCAACAAACAATTTCATATCAACGATTTCATTCTTGATTTCCGAGAAATCGCCAATTTCATCAGATTTGGAGCATCGATTTCAGCAAAAATAAAGAGAAATCAGGAAAAACTGAAGAACGGACTAGATACCTGAAGATGAGTCAGAGTTCTGCTGTGCGATGGTGGTGTCGGAGGCGTGGGAGGGTGGGACAGCCGGAGATGTAGGAGGCGACGGATGGAGCTGCGAATTTGGAAAGGAACGATGTGGAGGAGAGTCAACTGTTAGGCGAGAGAGAAGACGATCACGTTTAGGTTAATGATAGAAAATCAAACTTTTAGTTACTATTTGGTATAATGGAATCAGGGAGTCGATTGATTAGCTACTATGCGACATGTGAGCAATAGATGTAGATACATCGATGGTCGGAGCGGAGAAAAGAGTACCTGTTTGACATCGAGTGGAGAACAGAGGTGCGTCGATGGGAGGGTGTGGAGCGACGATAGACCGACGACATTGGTGCCGAACTGCCAATTGTTGGTATGTCGAATTAGGGCAAACTATGAGGAGAGATGTGTTGACGAGAGGCGGGATGACTTTTCACTCTAGAGTTTGAACATTACGATGAAAAAATCATCTCAACGCTTTCCTCCATATATTATAATAATGGAAAATAGAAAAAGGAAAAATAATTTCTTTATTTATGAAACACCACAAAAAAAAGGTCCAAAAATGATTTTAGGTCGCGTATATGTGAGAAGGGTAGTATACTAAATATGCTTAATAAAAGGGTTTTGGTTAGCTATGGATAGTGCTCAGGAACTTAGATAAGGACTAGTCAAATGTAATGAGCTTTTGGAAAATTATGTATGAAAGAAAACAAAAGCTCTAGTGACTATTATTTTGTGGTCACTAATAGTTTTTCATTTTGTAATTCGGTGACCACTATTGCGTGGTCAAATTTTATCTGCATAACTTTTAAGTCGAATAACAAAGAGTAGCTAGTGACCAATATTTTTGGTCACTTAACCTTCAATGAAGTGACCATTATTTTTTGTCATTAGCCCTCTAACACAGTGACCATTATTTTTAGTCACTAATAGTTATTATGATATGAAAGAAAGTATTTTAATTTTATTCATGGTTTAGTGACCGATTTAGTGACGACCACATAGAATTGGTCATTAAAATTGAAGGATTACCAAAATTCAGTGACGACTAAATATTTGGTGACTAAATGATGTTGTTAGTGACAAAAATTTAGGTAGTCACTAAAAAATTGGTCACTAATAAGGACTTTTCTTGTAGTGTAACTTTCCTTCCGATTTGGAAGGATTTGGAAAAAAGAACAAAATGTTTAACTTTCCTTCCATTTCTCTCCAACTCGGGAGCACAAAAGACAAATTTCTTTTTCTTTTCTTTTCTCTTCTTTTCTCTCCTTACTTTCTTTTCTCTTCTCTTTTTTTCTTTGCTACAACTCGGGAGCAGGGTGAAACTCTAGGGCTTTAATTTAAATATATATACTCTAATTATTAAAAATCTTTTTGCCACATGTCACCCTCTCATTGATTTGGTCATATATCATTTTATAGTTATTTTCTCTAAAAATTTGTCCACATACATTTCGTGGTTTTTTTTTTCATTTTATTAAATTCCACATAATATTTAAATGTAATAATTAAAATAAATGTAATAATAAATACATATCAATTTTAATAATTGACTTTCTTTATAATTTCTAAATTAAAACTTCATTAGTTTCCTTTGCTTATTTATCTAAATTATTTGTTTAAATTTAAAATTGAAAAAAGGGTTTAATTTTAATATTTCAATATTTTTCTAATTTTTCTTATAAATTCAAACTTTTTCACATGTTTAGAATTTTCATATTATTTTTAAATGAACTTATGTAATACATGGGTCTTACACCTAATACATTAAAATATGAAGTAAAAAAAAGTGAATATGATTATTTTTATAAATTATAAATTCATATATATATATATATATATATATATATATATATATATATATATATATATATATTATAAAAGATGTCATCCAAATCAATATGGTCAAAGATAAATCATATATCTTGAACCATATTAATTTAAAACTCCCACCATTTCAACATATGCTAATTAACTACTTGATTTATTGAAATGTTTCGCGTGTATAAGAAGAGTAGTTCATTCTTGATTACTCATAATGAAAGAAAGAGTTTGAATGATAAAATATTGAAGAAGTACAGATGAATATGATAATTAACCTTATGAAAGCCTAATAAGTATTTGAGTGATTTTCATAGTTTCCATTTATATTAACATATTTTTTTATTCTACTTTCTTTACATTTCAAGAAAATAGTTATGGTTGTATATTTGAAGCAAAAAGAAAGATTGCTCTATTCAAATTTATTTAATACAGTTAGTTGAAAATGTATGATCTTAGTTTCTAATATCCTATAATATTTTATTCGGTTCCATCACGAGGTTTGTAACTAATGTAATTATAAAAGTATAATTTCGTTATTAATGAATATTTTACTCGGATGTATATGATTAGAAAACTTTGACAACATGATGAGATGTTCATTTGCAATGATAAAAAATGCAAAAAAATATTGAAAATAATTTTTAATATAAAATCATCATTATTATTTTGTGTTCTTGAATAATAGATGCATATGATATATCCATATGTTGATCATGACTGTCATATAAATGGAGGAAGGAGCAAGGTGACTACAATGTCAAAAACCATATAACAAAAAAATACAAATTACAAGAGATGAAAAATAATATACAACAAAATAACATAATTGATATATATGTATAACAAGGAACATTGACACTGTAGCACAACAAAGTTTTGGATGTGTCCCAGATTGGTCACTCAAGTTTTTCTTTTGAGCAATTAGTCCCTCAACTTTCAAATTACCTATTAATTACGCAATTCCGATTGATTTTAGACGGTTGTTCGGTTACAATGCGTACTTATCAATCCAACGTGTGAGAAAAGCTAAACTGTTACTGTAGCTACCCATCCATGTCACAGCCTGGTTATCATCTACCTAATAAATGATACCCTTATATAGCACACTTCGTTTACATTGTTTCCTTCATCCGACCATTCAAGCAAAGTTTTTCTAGTTAAGAAATCTCTCGATGGCTTCCACATCCTCGACCAATCGAACGTTGAGGCTGTGAGGTTCCAACACCAGCGACATGGACAACCGCCGAATGTGACTATGAGAAACCCTCATTGCAGTGAACATCGTGGCGCATTGGAAATCTTGGGATGAGATTCTTTAACAGTCGTAATAGCTTAGTGAGCTTCCGATCTATCCACATTAACTTCTATGTTCATAATCTTTTACTTAATCTAACATTTTTTTTCAAGAAATTAGGGTTCCAAAAACCCTAATGAGTTTGACTTGAACAATACAGTAAAGATTACTTGATTAACAAGTATGTCATTCTGTGTCTGTTTAATTTATTAACAGACCAAGATTTATTGATTAATAACTATGTCTTGTGCTTGTTTAAATCATTAACAGACCAAGCTTATGAAATGTGACTTATTTCAGTGGATAGATGGTGAGTTAGAAGATGGTTACTACAAAACATTGATTTAATCAATGAAGCAAAAGTTAGACAGTAGAGAGGATCACCCTGAATTGTGTAAGTGCAGGAATAAAGTGGTGGAGTTGGACTTTCTCCTATCAAATTAGAAGGATGAGTTTGAGAGGCTGCAGAAGCTATCGGGTCAGTCAAACAAGCTAGGTGCTAGGTTGAAGCTTGTGATTGTGGTTCTTGTGGTGGTTGTGCTTTGCATTTGGATATTATGGAAATAAAGTTAGTGGGGGATGAGTGTTTTGTATATGTCTTAGGCTTAGGTTGATGATAAAATATCCAACCTACTTTTGGGGGCTTTTGTATATGATTGGTTGATAATAACAATTCCCACCAACTTTTGGAATCATTGTAGTAGTATATGTAGTTCATTAATTATGTCAATACTAAATGATAGGGCCTTTTGTACTAGAAATGCATGGTTTTGTAAATTCTTTTGACATTTTTATAATGAAATGTTTCCTTATTGTCAATTGGAAAGTGTGTGATTTAGATTCTTGGACCTTACAAAAGTAAACTGTCTATGTTGTTTACAAGGAATTGAGTGCATTGCATGTGCAGGAATGTACCACATTATTGGACTAGTTTGTGTCCATTTTGTTTGCCTTTTTTATGTGCAGAAATGGACAAAGTAATAAAAAATGAGGACCACATTATTTTGGTCTGTGTATATCATGTATATTTTATCATGATGTACCATATTGGTGTCCGAAAAAGCTTATCTTAAATTTACTTATTTTAAATTTGTAGTGATAAATAAGGCAAGCAACCTAGTATCATGTAATAATAAGGGAACATACTTTCATACATTTCAAATTCAACACATAACTTAGATAATCAAGTATTCATCGATCGAAACCATACATAAATTAAAACTACCAATTATCAAGGGATCCAATTCTTAAAACAACATAACCATATTAAAATAAGATTACCAATACTATCCTAGTCTATATGAAGAGTTTTTTCACTTTAATTCCTTAGGTTATGCTCATCACCCACTCTCTTACCCAACTTTAACTTCAAGATTCTCTCTGACTTTCTTCTCATGATCCTTCTCAATAATTCAAATATGTTTTGTATTTGTGGGACCTCTTGAACTTGAACATTAGCAACACTAACCTATTCAACTTGAACATTACCAACATTGAACTCTTGAACTTGAACATTAGCAGCATCATCCTCTTTAGCTTCCACATCATTGAAAAATTCTTCAATGTCAATACCATCATCATTTAATCCCTCTTCAAATTGCACCTCTACTCCTAATCCCTCTTCAACTTGCACCTCAACTTGGACATTTTCTTGAACCTGTTTTTGAGTAACTTGCACCTCAATTGGAGTTAATTGAATTTCTTCCTGTTCTTAACCCTTATTTGTAGTTAACTAGATAACATGGTGAAAGATTGTTATATAAGTCATGAAAACCTAAATTTTATGGTGAAAGTAGTGTAATACATTAACATTTTTTTTTTCATTGTCTTCTTTACATTAAGTTTTTGGGATCTTCCTACAAAACAAGTTGCTTTATTATGACATGGTTGCTTGCAAATTCTATACTTCAGCTCCTTCTACTTGATTTCCCCATGCTTGTCCTTTTAACTTTATTTTGTATAATCTTTCCATCATATACATTCTTAATTTCTCTAACATTATGATAAGAGGATTTTTTTCTAGCATCCACTATGAGGTCATTGAAGCTTTCACACATACCATTCTCTACAACATCATAGAATCTTCCATGTTGGTAAAATGCCAATAACCAAGTCTTTGGGTCTTTGTCCATCAGGTACTTATGAGTATATGTATTTATCATCTCAAGGTCTTTCATTGCAGTTTTATTTTCTTTACATTAAGTTTTTGGGATCTTCCCACAGAACAAGTTGCTTTACTGGGACCTTGTTGCTTGCATATGCTATACTTCAGCCCCTTATAGTTTTGGAAACCTTCTTGGTGTCGTTAGTAACTTTTGAAGCCTTCTTATTTTTTGTCTGTGTTTTGCCTTTATTTTTTGTGGTATCCCTCTTCCTTTTAACAATTAGTCGTCTAGGCATCCTTCTACTCATATGGGGTAATGGTGTTGTGTATTTATTTTCTGGCAACATCTTAGACCCATTCATCCCTACAATTCTATACTTATATGATTTATTATAGGTAGTGCCATTGAACATTTTGTCCACATAATTCTCCACATTCCTATTAAGATACACCACACTAGCAACAAAATGGATATAACCATATCCATTGAGTTGTCATAACCTAAATTAGCAAGTTATGTTCTCCAGATCAACCTCATATGCATATTTAATTCCTATCACATCAAACTGATTCAAGCCACTTGCTAGTACATTGTAATGTCTCAAATTGACCTCTAGTTTATTGAGTAGCTCTCTTATTTCTGGGCATACTTGATTTTCGCATGCTTGTCCCTTCAACTTTATCTTGTATAATCTTTCCATCATATACATTATTAATTCCTCTAACATTATGACAAGAGGATTTTTTCTAGCATCCACTATGAGGTCATTAAAGCTTTCACACATACCATTCTCTTCAACATCATAGAATCTTCCAGGTTGGTAAAATGGCAATGACCAATTCTTTGGGTCTTTGTCCATCAGGTACTTATGAGCATATGTGTTTAATATCTCAAGCTCTTTCATTGCAATTTTGTATTCTATTTTCAAGTTTATATCTATTTATGTATGAGGTTAGACACCTTAATCCAACACATAACCTGAAGGTACATTTACCCTTGTAACAATGTGCCAACAACCTTTTCTATCATTTTTGACAAAGCATAATTGGTACCCATTGGCTATGGCATAGTTGCACAACATAGTTTTTACTTGATGTGGATCTTTAAATATCCTACCAAGTATGGGCTTTTGCTTCTTCCAGTGTGTTGACTCATTACACTCATCCTCATCTTCTACATCATAGTTGGTATCCTCTTGGTCCCTCTCTTCTTAGGCACACAATTTAGTCAAGACTTCATCATTACATGTCCTATTCATAATAACTATTTCCTCATTAAAATCCACTATCACATCCATAAGGGTACTTATTTCATCATCCCCACCACTAATACAAGAACCATGGTCATCATTTCCTCCTTCTCACTCAAACATATCATATATTCCATCACTAATATGGTCCACATAAAGGGATATTTGACCGTTAGTTCCATATGCATCAAAGATGAAAACCTGCATATCCCATTTCATTTCAGATAGGCATAAGGCCACTCAAAAGGGGAGCACCTGGTACATAATACTCTAAATGAAAGTTGTGGGTATCGTCGATAGCTATGAGTGGATGTAAGCCTATAAAAACCGGAGCTCATATAAGCAAGTTATGAATTTTTTAAGAAAACATAAAAATTTGCCCGTAGCTGCGTGCACAGAAAAGATGTGCGGCGTGCATATGACATCCACCCAAATCACAACACATTGCACCACTTATAGAATGACATGTAACCAGCCTGACCATTTGCGCAACATGCACCAACAAAGTGTGAGGAAGACATATCTTCTTTTGGCTATAAATATCCGCCTTCGTATATGCTTATCATATCCCACCCCTATAGCTCAATCCTTCAAGTTCTCTATGCATTAGATCCAAATATCCTTATTTTCTAGTATATCGACGAAGACATGCGACCCTTAAGTGCCCGAAAAGTAGTAGCCTTCGAGTACAAGCTTTGTCAGTGATGTGTTTAAAGTGGGATTTTCAAATAGTATACTCTGTATACCAAATAGATCCTACCTCTAATATGATCCTACCTGGTTGTTCCATACTTGATTGATCTTGATGTAGAAATTGGGATTAGTGAGGATCTATACTATCATTAGCCGCCAGGAACATTATAGTAAAACTTAGTGACATTTGTATCTAGGTCACATCAGATGATAAGTCAAGGAATTTGGCAGATCGCAATTCTCCGGTCAATATCTAAGTCAGGTGAGTGCATAGTTACTTTCAAACTTACACATAAATAAAAGTATCCTATATGCTTAAGTGTTATATGTGCTATTTTTGCCTTGTTTAATATATTCGTACTATGTCATATGATTGTTACTTGATCTAATCGTATGCTATACTTAATAATATGATTGGGTAGTAATGGGTTGTGTAAAATAATAGATCAGAGGCTGTGATAGGGCTGTGTAAGATATTGGTTGTGATAAGTTAGTGAGAGCTGTGTGAAACAATCAGTTGTGACTTTTCGTGTTTATCCAAAAGTACTATGATACTGCCATGCGTGTCTGAAGTACCATTGTACTTGTCGTGCTTATCCGAAAAGTACTTTGATACTGTCGTGTATACCCAAAGCACTACTGTATTGTCGTGTTGTGTCTGAAGTATTGTCATATTGTTGTACGTAATTAGTTAGGGGTAAATATAGATGATCGTTGTCAAAGATCCTTTACAAAAGATCTTTCGACATCTATGATTAGGAAGTGAGAATAGCGGGAATGGGTAACTGGGTTCTTTAAATGCTGGAGATTATTTGATTAAAGATTATAATATTATGGGTTGAAAATCCTATGTGCTCAACAACTTTCCCAAATTGACCCACTCAGTTTCTCTTAATCACACATATAGATAAAAAGGTAATGATATATATATATATATATATATATATATATATATATATATATATATATATATATATATATATATATATATATATATATATATACTGTAATTATCTACTAAGAGATTTAAGGATTTCGTAGGCTACTAAAATATTGACATAAGACCTGTTTATGCTTATGTTCTTGTATCAGTTATGACATCTCAGGCTCTTGAAATACAAAATCTTCAGAAGAGCATTGATCTTGATATTATATCATGCCAATGATATTTTGGGACCAATTCTGCAATAACAAATGTTTTAAATATGCATAAACCAAAAGTTTTAAAAAGGCTGTGAAAATAGGGATGTCAAACACACACACACACATGTATGTATATTTATATATATATATATATATATATATATATATATATATATATATATATATATATATATATATATATATATATGTGTGTGTGTGTGTGTGTGTGTGTGTGTGTGTTTGGCATCCCTATTTTCATGGACATTTTAAAACTTTTAGTTTATACTTATTTAAAACATTTTTTATTGCGGTATTGGTCCCAAAATATCCTTGACATGATATTAGATATAAACCAATGCACTTCAGAAGATTTTGTATTTTAAGAGCCTTAGATGTCATAACTGCTACAAGAACATAAACATAAACATGCCTTATGTCAATATGTTAGTAGCTTATGAACTCCTTAAATCTCTTAGTAGATAGTTACATTATCTATCAGTACCTTTGTATCATTACCTGTGATACAGAGAAACTGAGTGCATCAAGTTGGGAAAGCTGTTGAGCACATAGGATTTTCAACCCATAATATTATAGCTTCAATTATATAATCTTCAGCATTTATAGAAGCCAGTTACCCCATTTCTGTTAATCTCACTTCCTAATCTTAGATTTCGAGAGATATTTTCTAATGGATCTTTGACAACAATCATTTATATTTATCCCTAAGTAATTAGGTACAACAATATGACAATACTTCAGACACAGCACGACAATACAGTAGTAATTTAGGTAAACACGACAATATCATAATACTTTTGGGGTAGGCACAACAACTAGAATGGTACTTTAGACAGGCATGGCAGTACAATAGTACATTTAGATAAAGACGACAAGTCATGGCAGATTATTTCGCACAACTCTAACTAACCTATCATTACCAATATCTTACATAACCCTATCATAGCCTCTCATCTATTATTTTAAACAACCCATTACTACCTAATCATATTATTAAGTATAGCATACGATTAGATCAAGTAACAATCATATCACATAGTACGAATATATTAAACATGGAAAAACAACATACATAGCACTTAAGCATATAGGATACTTTTATTTATGTGTAAGTTTGAAAGTAACTATGCACTCACCTGACTTAGGTAGTGACCGGAGAATAGTACTCTACCAAATTCCTTGACTTATCATCTGATGTGACCTAAATACAAATGTCACTATGTTTTACTTTAATATTCTTGGCGGCTAATGATAGTCTAGATACTCACTAATCCCATTGTCTACATCAAGATCAATCAAGTATGGAACAACCAGGTACGATTGTATCGTAGGTAGGATCTGTTTGGTATACAAAGTATACTATTTCGAAATCCTACTTTAAACATATCACTGACAAAGCTTCTACTCGAAGGCTACTACTTTTCTGCCACTCAAGGGTCGCATGGCTTCGTCGGTATACTAGAAACTAAGGATATTTGGATCTAATGCAAAGAGAACACAAGGGATTGAGCTATAGGGGTGGGATATGAGAAGCATATACGGATGCGTGTATTTATAGCCGACAAAAGATATGTGCGTTGCACACTCTGTTGGTGCATGCTGCACAAATGGTCAGGTTACTGACATGTTGTTCTGTAAGTGGTGCCACATGTTGGGATTTGGGTGGATGTCAGATGCACGTTGCGAATCTTTTTTGTGCGCGCATCTGCGTGCACATTTTTCTGTTTTCTTAAAAAATGCATAACATGTTCATATGAGCTTCGTTTGTGACATGTTTTATATCCATGCGTAGCTATCGACGATATTCACAACTTTCAATTAGAATTTGTCGGCTAATTCTTACTTTTTTTTTAAAATATATTTTTAATAGGCATAGACTCTTAAAGTCTGTAAAAAATTCATCACTTTCTAATATGATATCCGTTCTCTACTATCTTTAAATCGATAGATAGGTAATGACTAGATATTCAACTCTCATTTATATGGTTTTTCATAACAATCGACCGATCTTGACTTAGGTTTCTGAAGTGTATACCGTTACGCTGAAATATTAGAAAAATCATAGCTTCCTCTCATGAAGTCAGATTTAGGCGTTCTTTCTATGCATGGAATGCATGTCACATATACTATAACTTTGGTTAAGATTATTTATCTTAAAATTTTTTTTTATCAAAATGTCAATTTTAACGCTTATAATATTTAAATTGACTAGCCCGAATATGCAAGTGTTACAAATATATATATATATATATATATATATATATATATATATATATATATATATATATATATATATATATATATTAAATCGACTAATACTACATATAAGAAAATTCGGTTGAATCTCTACTATGCCTTATTCACGAAGCCATGCTATAAGGGGGATATAAAGAAACGGCCTATAAAATGACCGTTGAATGGGTTTCATTTTTACCCACCACTCCTTTGTGTGGTGTAGGGTCGATAGCCAAGCACGTTCGATAGGACATAAAAAATTAAAAGTATAATCTATAAAATACTAGGACCTTCTAAAATCCCATTTTCGATACTTTAGGAAAAATGTGAAGTTGTATGCTAATCCATGAAGAAGCACATCATTTATTTATGAGACGTTACTGGAGCATGTGTGTTTAACCGGCTTACTCATGTCGGACTATAAAGACGAAATGATGAAACAACTGGTGTTTATAATTGTTGACGGAGCATGTGTAGTTCACCAGCATATTAATGGGAGATTATAAATCGATCGGGGATGTTTGTGCATGTTTATATGATTATTCACACCTTAATTGTGATCCTTATCATTCCAGTCATAATTGGTAAGAGCATCATCCGACATTAAACATGCCATTGATGTTTGAATGAAAATCTCAAAAGATCTAGGAGTTTCATGTGATTGAAATTTATGAAATGTTTCTACCTACCTAAAATAGTTTCATGATATGACTACGACATCCTTGTTCATACTATGAAATGAAAATATGGATCCTACCATAATTTAATTTATGGGTTAATAATTGAGGATTCAAGTCAAGTAACTAGAATTCTCCCATCTCCCAATTTTAGATATCTAATCAAGATAACAATGGTTTTCCTCGTTCTTATGGAAATGGTTTTCCTCAATCTTTTAGAGACGGTCTTCCACATTTGATTCAAAGTGAAATTGTCTTCCCTTCCTTGGGTAATGGTGGAACTGGACATCTTCCTTCTTCAACTCTTCCACATCCTACTCCTTTTGTGAGTCTCCCAACATCACTTTTTTCTCAAGTTGAAGGATATGAAACTACTCAAGCCTTATTTACATGTAAACACAAAGATTGAAGTTCCACGTGTGCACATGTTCTGAAAATGAAATCGTACATTGAAAAATTAGAAAGAATGGGTATCGTATTCCCGAAGGAGAAAGCCGTTGATTTGTTCTTATCTCGCTTCCTAAGTCATATGGTCAATTTGTTGAGAACTTTCATTTGAGGAATCTCTATGTGATCCTAGTTGATCTACCCCAAATGTTGATGGTTGTTAAAGTAGAAATGATTAAGATCAGAACTAAAGCATAAATGCTTAAATGGTCTATCTCAAGAATTCCATGGACATTGACAATGGTAACATTGGTGATAAAAAAAGATTTCTCTTCCCAATCGAAAGGGATCGGCCAACGTCAAACTGTTTGATCATAAGGTAAAGAGAAAGGCTCATTTCGAGATCATTCCACATGTTAACCCCAATGAGTCCATTTATTTCTACTACCAATTGAAAGGACATTGAAAGAAAAGCTGACCAAAATACCTAAAGGATCTTAAAGATGGTAAAGTCAATTTGTGTGACTCTTGTAACATTCGTTCTCTTGGATGAATCGAATTAGGGTTTCAAAGGGTCAAAAGGTTGGATTTCTTTTTCGGCCACGACGTGGTGAAGCCTCACCAGGACGTGGTGATAAGCTTTTAGACCGCAGGAGATTAGTGACCCACCATGATGTGGTGGCGGCTGTTGTAGAAAACCATAAAGTTTAGGGTCCGAGCCCTATTTAAACTCCATAAACTCTCATAGCCTCCCTTCCCGTCAGCCTCCATCTCTCCAAATCGTCCCTTCCAGCCCTAGATCCCATATGTGAGTTTGTAGCCTTAAAGTATGTATGTTTGGTGCTTGTGAAGGAGGAAGGTGGTGGAAGATCACAACAGGAGTACAAAGCAACGTGAGTTCAGGAGTTCATCTTCATCAAGCATCTCAAGGAGGTATAAAGTCTTCATCTTGATGAGTTACTTGATAGATATGTGGGTTTTGCCCACTTTTTCCTATCTCTTGTTTCTTTGTGAGGTTGAATCTCATAAAACTTGCAACTTTACGAATCTCCAAGCCATTTGGAGCATTTTTCTATTTCGATCTGATTTAAATTGGGGTTTTAAGGCCATGCATGGAATCTTGGACCTCTTAACCTAATTTTGACCTAATAAGAGTTCAAGACATGCATTGGACATGCATGTATGAAAAGCACCAATTTTTATGATGTGTTTGGTGTTAGAAACTCTTATGGGGCCTTTGAGCAAGTAATTTTAAAGATTGAGTGACTATTGCTTAAGTTATGTGATGTTTTATACCTTAAAGTTGAGATCTATGCACTTTGGAGGGTTCTATTGGATAAAGTTGGAAACCTTATCCATCTAGACCCTCTTTTGGAAATCAAGTTACCACGACGTGGTAAGGCCACTACGACATGGTGGCAGGGTTGGTCATGACAATTTTGTCGTATTCGACGTCACAACGTGGTAAGGGATACCAGGACGTGGCGGTCACCTAAGTTGAATCTTTGACCGTTTAACCCAGTTTGACCCAAGGGGTACTTTGAGTATTTTGGATTATGTTTAAAAATTGGTCTTTTGATGGTAAGGTGTCGGCTAGAGCTGAGATTCAGAGTTGGGGCCTCATCAGCTATTATTCAGATACAGAGGTGAATTTTCTCACTGGGTTTAGCAAGTTGAAGGCACCAATCCTGACCCATGATTGTTATGTTAGGATGTTAGAAGTCTGCATCACTCTTGCATGTGTTATGTGCTGGTATGTATACCGAGCGGGGCTCGATGTCGGGCGAGGCTCGATGACTTCTTTGTATGACATTGGCTTTGTGATTATCGTATGTGTTAGAATGCTTACATGTTTATAAGTTTATATGTGTACCAAGCGGGGCCTGATGTCAAGCGAGGACAAATGAATGACAGATATGTAACCCGAGCAGGGCTTGATGTCGGGCGGGACCCGAGGCCGAGTGGGACTCGATGTCGGGCGAGGCATAATGTAGGGCACGGGCCCAGTATGTGATTATTATGTATAGTATTTGGTATTTTGGGGAACTCACTAAGCTTTGTGCTTACGGTTTTCAGTTTATGGTTCAGGTACTTCAGGTTCGAAAGGGTAGAGCTCGGGATGAATGTAGAGCACACACCGCCTTATTTCGCGTTTTGTGACATACTCTTATATTTTATGATGTATTGATACTGTCGGTTCCAATTTGGTTTTGTGATGATGTTTTGGACTATAGTCTTATTAATTTAAGAATGAAATATTTATTCTTAATTTTTGAGACGTTACAACTCTACTTCAAGTACATCCATTATCTAACTCCATTATAAGTTCCTAGTCTTAAAATCTTAATGCATAATGTGATGATCACATTTTGATGGTATTATAGGATCTACAAGAAAGAAGGATGTTTAAGAAAAAGTGAGCTAAATCTGATCGTGGGAAATGAATTTTTTTTGCATGGTTCGATGGTTAGATTTTGGAGCTACTACTAAGGAGTTACGCTAGTTTTAATAGATTGCTATTACTCTTCAGAGTGTCTAGAAATATAATTTTTCATTTTATGCATTGTAAGGACAAGTTGCAATTTCCTTTTTAACAATAAAATGAATTTTTGGTGTATTTAGTTGCCTTATTTTATTTTCTTGCAATGGCATTTATGAAAGTGTTTGTTTATGAAGTTTCCTTATTTTGTATTTTCTAGCACATGCTTGTGGCATTATCATTTTTGACCAAGTGAAAAAACATATCATCACCAAGTTTCAAATGGAGAGAAACTTGGAGTCATACAATTTGAGCTGCATTATGCATGAAAATCTTGTTCATTGGAAAATTATGACTAATTTTTTGTTCGCATGTTTATGTGATGTAAGTGAAGGACTAATGGATCAAGTACATATTGATATCGACTCTTCAGGTCCACCACAATGGATGGTAACTCTATTTGTCATTATTTATTAATGCTTCGGAAAATATGGTTTTTTTATAAGATTAAACAAAATTCTAATACTTTTTAAAAGGTTCAGAGAATAGCAGAACCAACTGAAGAATCTATTAGGTAGAAAGAAAAAAGATTCTTCAATCTGAAAAGAAAGGAGAGTGCTTTAGTATCATGTTTATGATAATTTTTGTAATTGTGGAATTGTATCACAATTAATCTTCCAAGAACATGTTAGTGGAATTATAGAACTAAGCAGAGGAATCAAACATTTTTATAAATGGTTCGATCATAGATGAGTCATACTTTGTTCCAATCATGTTTTAGAGTTATGCTCTAGTAACTATGAACCTTTTCTTGAAACTATTTTCAAACTAATAAGGTTGATAAAGCCTCGTAATATTTAGAGTAAGAATGCTTTCGTCAATCTAGCACATTTAGGATTGGAATTGTGATGTTTTTGTTGATCAAGAAACAAAAGATAAATTGAGTCCTATTCTCTGAAGTGTTTTCTTGTCGGGAATCCACATGAACTTTTGAATATTGGTTTTAGATCATCAATGAATGTTCCTTGAGAGAAAAATCATATGTCAAGAAGTCAGTGGGTGTTGTATTGATCTTGAGAGTTAAAAGAATCAACCGACAATGATCCTTTTAGTTATAACTAGCACGCATACTGATGTTGATAACTTGTTGTGTTTAATTGACATATTCTTATTTCTGTGCACTTCCAGTTGAGTTGGAAATGCTTATGATTTCTATGTTCTTCATTTAACGACAAAAGCAAATCACATTGATTAGTGAAAGTACATTGATCAATATGGATGAGCTGCTAACAACATGGAAGCACTGGTAGACCCTTGAGTTGCCAAAAGATAAGAAATTAAAAAAAATAGCAAAGTTAGCTCCATGAAGGAAAAACTAATTTTAAATTTGGTTTCTCCTAAACCTTGTCTTATGACTATACGTTGAGAATGATAGATTCACAAGAATAGGAAGGTACGCACCATAAAATATTGGTGGGAAAAAATGTTTAGCTTTAATTCATGAAAACGATTATGAGGAAATACTTTTCATAATATATTTTAAGATCTGATAAAGATATATATGGATATTGGTTGTATTAGTTGCATTCGCAAATTCACAATATGATTGTAGCATCTATCTTCATATTTCTAATTGTGAGGAATGGAAAGGAATTGTTTGAATAATTAAGAGATATATCTATCAAGTATTGGAAGGTTTAAACACACACACATATACTATCCAACTAAGGTATATAAGCTCAAGAAGTCTATTTAGAGACTTATCAAAGAATCGCGTAACAAAAATCTACACTTTTTATTAGAAAGTCAAAAGGTATCGATTTCTAGAAGTCCAGTTGATTTCTGTGTATATGTCAAAGCTAGTAGGAGCATAATTGTTATGTTGGTATTGCATGTGAACAACATTGTTCGTAGGAAACATTGTCCTTAGGGTTTCTTTATGATGGCCTTAAGGGAGAAGGCACCCCTACTTTGTTTAGAGTCCAAAGGTTTAGATCGAACGGTTTAATAGAACTTAGTCAAAGAGATTTATGAATATCATGTTGAAAATTTTCAACATATAAGATTCAATATATAGAAATATGATAGCAATAGAATGAACATATATTAATTCTTTATGTAGGGCATAATGAATCGAGTCCCATATGCTTTAGATATAGGATCGATCACATGTGCTATAATATTCGGTTATTCTAATTATTCAAATGCCATTAGCATTATGTGAAAAGGATTAAAATTTCATGTGACTAAAGTGGTTAAAAAAACTGTCAAGAACATTATAAGGTTTTATCAAAGACTAGTTGCTTGTGGACAGTTAGAAGTATGATATTATTAGGACAAACAGTAGTGATATGTTTTGGATTGAGATGATTCTTAGTCAAAATTGATGGTCATATGGGAATATATAAATTTTCCATAATGGGATATGGTTGAAATTTCTACATATTAGTTCGAAACTTTAATGCAAGAGAAGTGTTCAAGGAGTGTAGCTTGAATTTTAGACTTCATAACCATGGAATTGTTTCCAGCAAAAAGTTCCATTGGAACGTTCTATAATATCTATGGAACGTTATATAATATCTAAGGCTTAGTCTTTGTGACTTTAGAACCTTGACATAATAGAAGGTGAATGTGTGTAAAGGTGAAATTCCACTACTTTGTAGATAATGATAAGAATTTGGAATTGTTAAATGATTATCGTTGGAGTAATTTCTAGTCGATATGTTCACAAAGGAATGACCATCGAGGCGCATAGTGTGCATGTTCATAACATGGCATTACTGATGTAATTTAATTCAAGTTGTTAGTTGATTAATCGAAACAATATACAATGAATAAATTCGTAATTGTTATGGTGATTAAATAATAGGGATTTAATTATATTCAATGGGTATGATACCATAGTTAATTAATTTATTATTGACTTTCACATTGCATGTTTACTTCCTTGAGTAATTTGAATATTATTCAAAATTCCACAGTCGTTCATACTTTTGGAATTAAGTAGTGAATTAAGACAGTCATGAATCGATTGTAGATTGTCCATAGAAATTGGACATTGCATGTGATTGTTGCAATATTCACGAGTACTTTGAAAATAGAGATTTTAAGTAATGGATAAAGCCACACTTAGAGATTACTTCATGGATTCAATCATAAGTAATTCTAAGACAATAATATATTTTACTCTTCAAACATGGATATATATAACTCATATTTTGCAAATCTATTATACATTGGTTTACTCCAACACATCTCGTGACTGAGTGTTATGAAGTGTAATTACATGCATGGTTTGGTGAGTAAAATGAATGATTATGTATTTAAAGTTTATTTTTTGCTTTTATTTCCCTAGCAGGAAAAGCGATATTTGTGGGCCCCTTGGTGATTTGAGTTGATCTATAAGAACTAAGCCTGGTTAGGACTGAATTGAAGTGTTCAATATTGTAGCCAGAATTTGATCATAAATTGGGAAATCAGGAAACAAACAAATGAACATGAGGTTGATCATTTCATCCACGACCCTGTTCATACAATATCTTGTAGAACGAAGGATTAACTGATCACTTATCTTAGGGCCAACGTTTGATTTGAATCAAAGTTCGGCAATGGCTTTAGAAATTAGAAAGAACACTTTTCTTTTTAGTTCAAATTTATACTTGCAATTGTAAGTATAAAATTATCCAAGATGGAGAATGTTGGATTAGGGTGTGTAAACTCATAACTAAATTGATATACTCTTGTAATTAGAAGGAAAGTTCTTTTTGGATTGCCCTCATAACCAGAAATATCTAGAAATGATATTAGGAGAGAGAATGATAATTTATTAGATATTTGTATGATTAATAATCTAATTAGAAATTATGGGGAAATGGTTTGTTAATATATTATAAGATTAATATATTAATTGGAAATATATAATTGATTTGTTAATTTATTATGTGATTAATAAATTAATATGAGATCAACTGTTAAATAATTGATTCGTTAATTTATATGATTAGAAAATTAATGTGAAAAAAATAGAATTGATTAATTTGGAATTAATTCATGTTAATTGGAATTAATTAAGGGTGTAAGAGGTTATTGTAATTATTCAGTAGTAGTAAAAAATAGGCAATTGTATAACATCCAAGAACAGATGGTTTTTGGAGCTCTTCTAGGGTTTCTGGAAATCTTTTGTTCAAATAAAAGGAAAAGATTAGGATTAGGATTAAATCTATTATTTAATTAATTCAAATCTTGATGTGCCAACAAGTTACCTAAACTATAAATAGGACCTATTGGCTTGCATTTTTTGTTCATGACCTTACCTATAAGCATATTGTAACATCCCAAAAAATAAAGATAAAATTTTGTTTTTAAATTCATTCAATTCATAAGAACCGATACCAAAATATTCAAAAGAGTCACATCATAACATATGATCAGAGTACAAATCCCAAAATCACGAAGTGCGGAAAAACATAGAATGACGTGGTGTGATCGGGCTGGGCCCTTCCCCTTCGAACTGGAAGTACCTGAAACATAAACTGAAAATTATAAGCACAAAACTTAGTGAGTTTCCCCAACATACCACATACTAAACAAACATACTACGAAGCATATCTGGGTGTTGGCCTACCCCTTCAGTTTATTTCAACCGGATACTGCCAAGCATATATCAGTGTTGGCCTACCCTTTTGGTATATCTCAACCAGATATTCGGTCTATTTCACCCCTACTGCTACCACATAGTATCATAACAGTAATCACGGAGACATGAAGCAAATACAGACATAACTGATAATTATCAGAAAGACAGTCGTTGTAACATCCTGTTTCTGACCGTCCGTGATTAGGGTTCGTGGCCTGCAAACCGGGCAAGATGGAGTCTCGGGGTTGTGACGAGTTGCTAGGAGCCTAGGGCATCTCGCCACCTATCTGAGGGTATGAGGTTCGTGGGAATCGGGGTTATGTCGAGGAAGCGTTGGCAGTTTGATGATTTGGCAAGATAACTCCTTTAGTTGAAATTGATGGCAGCAGAGTACGCTGGGCGTACGCGTGTGTACACTTAGCGTACTCATGCGCGTGACATTTAAGCTGAGCCACCTAGTACGCTTGGCGTACCAGAGGGTACGCTGGGCGTACTAGGAACAGAAGAAAACCCTAATTAAGAGGAGTATCCCTATATAAAGAATGAGATGGCCTCATTCCTGGCCACCATCCTCATTCAATAAACCCCCCTAAACCCTAATCCTCGATCTTGAGCTTGTGTGTGACCATTGTGAGCTTATAAGTGTTATTGTGGAATTTTTGGAGTGAAGAAGGAGCATGGAAGAGAATAGAGTTGGAGTCCAGGCTTTGGATCTGAGCTTTTCTGTGGTTGGAGCATCATTTGGAGGTATAAAGCTCAAAGCTTTCCCATCCTTTTTGTTTTGTGCATGATATGGTCCATTTTAGGGATTTTGGTCCCAAAGCTTGAGGCTTTATGAGTTGTTGCACTCCAGAGCTTAATATATGTCCTTTTAAGTGTTTCTAGTGGTAAGGATCCATAAAAATGAGGTCTTGAACGTGAGAATCAACCCATGCATGAGATTTGAGCATTTTGAGTTAAGAGAATAAGAGTTTTATGTGTTTGTGACCTTATCAGCCATGCAAAGGCTTAAAGTCACTAACTTTATGGAGTAAGAGATGATAGGAAGTCCAGATCTAAGAAATGAGTTAAGGTCTTAACGGGTTAAGACCAAGGGAATGGACTAAAGCAAAACTGGGCGTACGCCCAGCGTATGTTCCAGTACGCCCCGCGTAATGGGTTGGAGTCCCCGATCAGTTTCATGCATGCGTGAGTACGCTGAGCATACCAAGAGAGGTACGCCCCGCGTAACTCCACTGTGGGCTTTTGGGCTGGATCTTATCATGGGCCGTGAGGGTTGGGCCTGAATCTTTAAACTTGTGAATTAGAGACTATAAGCAGAGAAAGATTATAATTTTCCCTTGGGCCCTTGTGTTGGGCTTGCCATTTAGTTTTGAGAGTGGGCCTTGGGTGAGCCCATTTATTATTAGGCCTTGGTGGGCCCAATGGGTTTTAGGGTTTTAATGGGCTGGTTAGTGGTCTTCCTCTAGACCTAATGAGCGAGAGTCTGGACTTAGTTTCTAAATGGGTTAATTGTGGTTTTGGATCAGAGATAGAGGCCGGTGCGTAGCAGCAGCGTTATAAGGGTTGTTCATCATCTGAGGTGAGTCTTCTCACTATACTTACCTTGAGTGGTAATTTTATGTGTGACTAGAGGGTCTTATGTGCATGAGCTATTTTATGAGATATCCTGCTATTTGTTTTGTGATATGCTTATTGTGTATTATATTTAGTTGCTGAGTTGAGGGACCGGAGGGTCCATCTGAGTTGTGGGACCGGAGGGTCCCACTGAGACACATTGACCGGAGGGTCTTATTGAGTTATAACATCGAGTGGCTAATGAGTTGTGTGTGGTATATTGGGGAACTCACTAAGCTTCATGCTTACCGTGCTATGTGTTATGTGTTTCAGGTTTTCTCAGAATCGTAGACAGGCACCGGATCGATTGTACACACCAGAGAAGGAGTTATGATTTGAGGATCCTGGAGTATTATTATTAAAAATATAGAGTTGTATTTTGTAAATAAATTAAATGGAATTTTCATGAAATGTGATATGAGAATCATGTGATTTTTAAAAGAAAATTTTGTTTGAAAATTTTCGGTGTTACAAGTTGGTATCAAAGCCTTGGTTTGAGGGATTCGGATGCACCTTCGGGTACATCTGGACTCAAACTGAGGATTTGAGAAAAAAAAATTTCAAAAAGAAATGATTTTTCTAAAACGAGCAAGAGTTCTAAGAGAAAAACGAGAAGGAGCAGTGTGTACAATCAGCAGAGCCCGAACGGTGATTTCCGAAAATACCCTTACTTATTTGTGTTATGAGTTATTATTGAGATATTAGTGATGCATGCTTGAAGATAGGCTAGGTATTTCATATTTTAGGGCTAGAGTTGCCTGATTTGTGATGCCTTAGCCTAGGAATTTTGCTATCTGTGATGTGCTTTGAGTATGTGCGGAGTAAGAGTATCCAGCAGAGATCTTTTAGAGAGAACTTGAGTAGAGGAGTAATCTAGGAGAGATACCTAGAAGAGCATCAGAGGAGCCTACTGAGAGAGTAATTAGATACCCGCGAGGGGTAGAGTTGCTTGAGTTCGGTGATACCTTTTGAGTGTGAGTAGAATAGGTTGAGTGCTAACCTACAGTGGTTTTACATGTTGGTAGAGGTTATTCGATGCCCGAATGCTGCTTGCTTCGTGCTTTGTGGAACTCTTGATGATGGGAGTCAACTACTAAGTGAATATGACGATATTCAGGAGGTAGATGGTTGGCATCATAAGGAGTTCTTCAGCAACTGATGTCAGAGAAGTGTGAGAACCTAGGAAGAGCCTAGGGAGTGACCTTTGTCAGATGAGTACGCTGATAGAGGAGAGTACTTGCAGGAGAGCGACCAGGTATGTCGGGATTGGTGAGCGAGAAGGTTGAGCAGCTACTTAGGAAATCTGGAATAATCCGTGTGGAAAGTGTGGGTAGATGTGGGAGGTAGTATGGGCCCGTACTACTGAAAGCAGAGGACCTACACCCGATACAGGGAAAATTTCCAGAGGTTCTAAGTAGCAGACTGAGAGGAGATAACATGTTTCAAGTACCATGATTCATAGCAGATTGAGAGGTGATCACATGGTTCGAGTACCATGATTGGTGGCGGTTAGTGCTTCTGGTTTTACCAGTTGTCCCGGGGTGGTTGATTAGTCTGAGATCAGATGATAGAGTGTGGGGCCAGAGGGCCACGTCGAGAAAGTTTTAATGGAGTATACCTTGAAAGGGAAATCGAGTTCGTTTCTGAGGGATTTTATTTGTGAGATGTTAGTTGGAGTCGCAAGGCTCAGGGATGAGTAAAGATGATGCTTTCTGGAGGATCGTGGTCTGAGTCGAGCCATCGGCTGATGGATGAGACGTCACCTTCTGCGGAAAGAGTTGCGTTGTTCCCGTTTCTAGGAGAAGCGAAGGAGATATCGAGTTTCCGGTTTCAGAGTTTGGAGGTAAACCCCATGGGGTAACATATGGTGGTGACCTTTTCATCGGAGTATTTGGGAAGTTTGTTTGCTGCGAGGTATTTTTATACCACGAGAGAGTCGTTAGTGGGACTAAGATGGAAGAGACCCAGGAAGGTGTCTACATGAGTGTAGCATGCTGTTTAACAGCAGTTTCAGGGGTTAAGAGGAATATAGTAGGGAGGTGGCCCTCGTGGTTATGTCGTGTATCGGTTGTGAGAATGAGGTTCCGTGCTTTGATGATGATTCCTGTGTTGGGAGGCGGGTCGAGGAGTCAGAGGCGTGGTGCATGATAGGGCATTATTTCCGGACTGAGGGTCAGGATTTTCAGAATAGTTGAGGTGTCCGGCGAAAAATCGGTCTGAGATTTCGAGATGTCTAGAGGCAGTCGCGCTGGGAGGATTTTTAGGTTTTTGTCTGAGTTTCGGGATATTTGGAGTTGCTTGGTTTCCATCGGGAAGATCATTGAGTGTTTGCATGGTATGTTCCATGAGTCAAGTGTGATGTACCTGGTGGAACAGTCTATGGAGTAAATTGTTGGTATGCCCACTGGTGATGGTTCGAACCCTGAGTGGGGGAGAACTGGGTAGTCAATTGGGAAGATCAGCGATTCGTTCAAGTGCGGTTAGGGAACTAGTTATGGAGATCTGCGGTGCAGACACTTGAGACCTGGGTTATTGGTGGATGAGGCAGGGTGCAATAGCTGAGATTTGTAGGTATATGTATAGATTGTAATCTATACCCCAGAAGAGGGCAACATTTGGTTTGTCGACCAATTTTTGTGTCGATATGAGTAGTTCCTTTGGGCAGTGATCAGTAGAGGGTGGAGCATCGGATTTTGTCAACGTGTTTTCAGTTGTTGACAATTCCCCGTGTTTCAAGTTGTGAGTTGAAGTATTTCGAGGTTCCGAGCTGTGCGAGTGGAAGATTTTGTGATGGTGTACCGAGGTATCTGAGTATGACGCCCTAAAATTTTGAATTATTTTGAGATTTGAGTTGTAAGTGGAGTATCGAGTGACTATTAGTCCAGTGGGAACCCATCAGTTAATTGTCCCCAGAGCGAGGCTGCCTAAGGGTGTACCTGTGTTGAGATAAGTGCCTGGCTTATGAGAATTTGCATAAGGAATGGTAGTGCATAAGCTGGGTGAGTGTAAGCACCTATCTATGTTGAACTGCAGAGCATGAGTTGGTGAACTCAGTGTGGTGATGTGTGATGATGAGGTTATGGGGTGATAAGAAAGCAAGTGGATCCGGGTGGAAGTATTCGCTTGGGATTATCAGGAGAAACCGTGGAGTGAGCCCATGGTGAGTCAGTGTGCGAGAGAGTGTTGTAAGACTACGGAGAGCCGTAGCATCCATGAGTCAGCAAAAGAGAGTGTCGTGATACTACGGGGAGCCGTAGTACTCACTGATTAGAGAGAGAGTGTTGTGATACTACGGGGAGCCGTAGCATTCACTAGATAGTAGGAGTGGGTTGTGATACTGCAGGGAGCCGTGGTATTCATTAGTCAGTGAGAGAGTATCGCAAGACTACGGGGGAGACCGTAGCACTCGGTAGTCGATAAGAGTGAATACTGTTCTGCCGGGGGGCTGTAGTATTCACTAGTCAGAGTATGGCGCAGAAAAGTTCTTAGGCTTGGGTAGCCTTACCGTTTGAGTCTACGGGAGCCTGGTTTCCAAACCAGGGGCGAGACAGGGGTCTCCGTGTCAGTTTGGAATTGATATATCCCAGGTTGAGTGGGGATTATCGTAATCGGAAGGAATTGGGGAGAAGGTGTGTGCTCAAATTCACGAATCTTGGCTCATGAGTTGAGTACCAGATTGGAGTTGAATGGTTCCAAGTCTGCTGTTGAATCAGACTCTCGAGCTTGAGTCTGGATTCGTTCGTGTGTTGAGTAGGCGAGATGAGGATTCGGTTTTGTAGAAGGGTTTCATTTTGAGGGGTATTGATCTTCATCTGATTTCTTAGACCAGAGTGGGTCAGTTTTGTTGGTATGAGAATTCTCGCGAGACGCATGGAACCAGTGGGTGGTAGATGACAAAGGTCGGAAGCGAGACGATTTCAGATGAGTTGTAGCATTCGCTTGGGGTAAAGCGAACTTCGTGACTTGTGTGTTGCGATGAGCCGAGATAGTTATCGTGATAAGGAAGTCGATCAGACGTTTTGGTTTGGAATGAGTAACCTTTGGAGGTTCAACTATTGGGTCGGGAGCTGACCTGGTGCTCAATATTGAAGGGAAATCTGAGAGGAAGTTGGGGCTTATGTCTATGGGTGCCAGAGGATACTTCCAAGTGAGTGTGGTCTTTTCTTGTGTTTGAGGTCAGATTTTTTTGGAAGTTATTCTTTCCGATAAGTTCTGATAGTTGTTCAGGCGGTGGGTCCTTAGTGGGTTATGACCTTTTCGTTCGTCTTGAGTTTGACCGGGATCGATTAGAGAATCAGAGATGATAGAGTGTTCTTAGAGTCTGTTAATCGATGAGAGATTAACATGATATTTTACGAGGATGGTCTGGAAGGGGGACAGACCACTAGAGTTTTCAAGTTCGGAAAGAGTCAGATCCAGTACCGCAACGGCAGATGGGTCTGTCTTTCTTCGTGGTTGGGAGTTCCTATTGGGATCAGGTGTCCTTGGAAGAGATTGTTGTATGATAAGAGGACCTTTCGGGGGTGCTTTTCGTGTTATCGGTTTGATTTATGTGTTGATAAGGAGCGATTTCGAGGGCGAAATCCAATTCAAGTGGGGGAGAATTGTAACATCCTGTTTCTGACCGTCCGTGATTAGGGTTCGTGGCCTGCAAACCGGACATGAGGGAGTCTCGGGGTTGTGACGAGTTGCTAAGAGCCTAGGGCATCTCGCCACCTATCCGAGGGTATGAGGTTCGTGGGAATCGGGGTTATGTCGAGGAAGCGTTGGCAGTTTGATGATTTAGCAAGATAAGTCCTTTAGTTGAAATTGATGGCAGTGGAGTATGCTGGGCGTATGTATGTGTACGCTTAGCGTACTCATGCGCGTGACATTTAAGCTGAGCCACCTAGTACACTGGGCGTACCAGAGGGTACGCTGGGCGTACTAGGTAAAGAAGAAAACCCTAATTAAGAGGAGTATCCCTATATAAAGAATGAGATGGCCTAATTCCTGGCCAACATCCTCATTCAATAAACCCCCCTAAACCCTAATCCTCGTTCTTGAGCTTGTGTGTGACCATTGTGAGCTTATAAGTGTTATTATGGAATTTTTGGAGTGAAGAAGGAGCATGGAAGAGAATAGAGTTGGAGTCCAGGCTTTGGATATGAGCTTTTCTGTGGTTGGAGCATCATTTGGAGGTATAAAGCTCAAAGCTTTCCCATCCTTTTTGTTTTGTGCATGATATGGTCCATTTTAGGGCTTTTGGTCCCAAAGCTTGAGGCTTTATGAGTTGTTGCACTCTAGAGCTTAATATCTGTCCTTTTAAGTGTTTCTAGTGGTGAGGATCCATAAAAATGAGGTCTTGAACGTGAGAATCAACCCATGCATGAGATTTGAGCATTTTGAGTTAAAGAATAAGAGTTTTATGTGTTTGTGACCTTATCAGCCATGCAAAGGCTTAAAGTCACTAACTTTATGGAGTAAGAGATGATAGGGAGTCCAGATCTGAGAAATGAGTTAAGGTCTTAATGGGTTAAGACCAAGGGAATGGACTAAAGCAAAATTGGGCATACGCCCAGCGTAAGTTCCAGTACGCCCCGCGTACTGGGTTGGAGTCCCCGATCAGTTTCATGCATGCGTGAGTACGCTGAGCGTACCAAGAGAGGTACGCCCCGCGTAACTCCACTGTGGGCTTTTGGGCTGGATCTTATCATGGGCCGTGAGGGTTGGGCCTGAATCTTTGGACTTGTGAATTAGAGACTATGAGCAGAGAAATATTATAATTTTTCCTTGGGCCCTTGTGTTAGGCTTGCCATTTAGTTTTGAAAGTGGGCCTCGGGAGAGCCCATTTATTATTGGTCCTTGGTGGGCCCAATGGGTTTTAGGCTTTTAATGGGCTGGTTAGTGGTCTTCCTTTAGACCTAATGAGCGAGAGTTTGGACTTAGTTTCTAAATGGGTTAATTGTGGTTTTGGCTCAGAGATAGAGGCTGGTGCGTAGCAGCAGCGTTATAGGGGTTGTTCATCATCCGAGGTGAGTCTTCTCACTATACTTACCTTGAGTGGTAATTTTATGTGTGACGAGAGGGTCTTATGTGCATGAGCTGTGTTATAAGATATCCCGCTATTTGTTTTGTGATATGCTTATTGTGTATTATATTGAGTTGCTGAGTTGAGGGACCGGAGGGTCCCACTAAGACACATTGACCGGAGGGTCTTATTGAGTTATAGCCTCGAGTGGCTAATGAGTTGTGTGTGGTATTTTGGGGAACTCACTAGGCTTCTTGCTTACCGTGTTATGTCTTATGTGTTTCAGGTTTTCTCAGAATCGCAGGAAGGCACCGGCTCGATTGTACACACCAGAGAAGGAGTTATGATTTGAGGATCCTGGAGTATTATTATTAAAAATATAGAGTTGTTAACTGTAAATAAATTAAATGGAATTTTCATGAAACGTGATATGAGAATCATGTGATTTTTAATAGAAAATTTTGTTTGAAAATTTTCGGTGTTACAGTCGTCACATTATAACACAACTAGTGGGCCGACCTTGGTGCCTTCGACCCACAGATACTGCGCAGGAAGACTCACCTCAGACTGAGGGTATCAAATCGCACTCAGCGGATGACTCACGAACTCCTCTCCCTATTGCACAAGCACAAAACCCTAATTAGTTTGGTCACAATCTAACCTGAAGGCCAACACCCTACTCCTTGACATAAGGCAAAAGGCTCCTTCACCTTTGCCTTAATGGTCCTCCTTCTCTCCACGGCCCAAATCAACAAAAACCCAAAAAGGCATCCAAGCCCATGATTGGGCTTCTAAGGCCAAATATGGCCCAAGGACCCTAAACATGGCCTTCGACCTAAAAATAAATTGCTACACTCACGTGGGCATGAGGCCCAAATTACTCAAGTCTAAAGCCCAACACCAAACGAGCCCAAAATCTTCGAAGCCCATAGATTGCGTACGGACGACGTACTTGGCTTGTACGCCCAACGTACGCTGGTGTTGACCAGGGGTCGAGGCGCCGACCTAGTACGTGCATCGTACACTTGAGTATGCATGGCGTACGGATATGCCACCCCATTCTTACTTCCATAACTTAATCCCTTAAGACCTAACGTCCAAAACTTAGATCCAAATTCCTAGGAATGTCTTAAGCCATAAAGTTGCAAGCTTTATGCTTTTGCATGCAAGGATAGGGCTCATAACTTGTATCATGTCCATAAGAACACTTGGATGGTTCGTAACACTTGCATGGTTGACACTTAACCATCAAGATCCGATTTTTATGACTCAAAACACCTCCAAAAGCTCAAAAAGACAACTCATATGGTCTGAAGTTCCTCAAATCTAAGAATGCAAACTATGGGACCAAAAAATTACATTTCTACCCTAAAACTAGATCTAAGCATGCAATGGTCAAGGTTTAAGCTTTATACCTTCAATAGGTCAGAAATGGTGCCAAACTTTTGGATCTATAAGCTCTTCCCACGTCCTTGCTTCTTCCCAAGCTCCCTTCTTATTCAAAAACTCTAAAGAACACCAAAAACTCTCAAGGAAGCTCACAAATGCGCTAAAGGTGGCTTAGGGTTTGAGATTTGCACTTGAAGGACAATGGAGGCTGAAAAGGTAAGGGACTTAGGGGACTAAAGGTCCTTAAATAGGATGAAAACCCTAAAAACTAGGGTTTGTCTGAGACACACGTACACCAAGCATACTTTACGTGCGCCTTGCGTACGTGGTTAAGCTTTGCGACTAAATCCGCGGCTAGTACGCTAAGTCAACTCATTGAGTACGCCTCGCTTACTAACCAAAGGACCAAATTGAAAGAAATTTTATATTAGTGGCTTAAAGGGAAACTTACCAAAACTTGAAGGTTACACATGTCAACAAACATTCCCACATATCTCGGTTCTCGTTATCATTCTATGGTTTCTGGTTTTGGGTGTGAGTCATTAGAGGTATCATCCTTTTGGTGCTCGCTTTCCAACACCAACAAACACGAGGGGTTGAAGTGATTTGTTTAATACAAGAAATCAAAGGTATGTAACCAGAATTCTTGTATTTTGATTATACTAGCGTTTCATTAGAGTTTATGTTTGTTTTGTTGGTCATAGTATGTTGCATTTAAAGTGTTAAAGAGATAGATTCTTTAGGTTGCATGTGCCCTTAAGTGTTAAGTAAAATTTGGCAAGCACTTAGTTTCGTAATAAAACCCATCAGGAACCACATAAGGACCTTAAAAAATAGAACTCCCGAGTTCCTTTCCCTTTTTTTCAAATAGTTACCTATTCTATTTTTTCATTGTTCATACTCGGCAGCACTCAATACAGGTGCTCTAGTAGAACAACCCAAACTGTTGGAGACATTACATCATATATCAGTTGCAAGATAGTCATTTTGAAAAAGATTTTGAGCGACGATGGTATATGAAGAATATTTCCAAGCTTTCCAGAAACATAAGTCACCAAGGTTTCTTACAATGATAATCTGGTGAGAGTGGATAGTAAACAACCAATCTAGGCTCTGATACCACTTGATAAAATCAAGAAATGATCTAAGTAAAATGACTATTAAAGAAAGTGTGTAATATGTAACTTAACAACTTATATGTATAACAATAATAAAAGACCAGAAGATGAAGTAAATGAACATGGTGATAAATAAAGAACAATCTTATATATTTTAATGAAGATTATCTAGCAAGAATGCTAAACAGGTGTAAGAAGAACCACAACCTAGTTCCACCTTTTATAGACACAATCCAAAAGGTAAAATTTTAAATGACTTCTCACAAAAGATAAGATAAGATGGAATAATCTAGTTAAAGACTAATAATCATTACAAACTATCAGTTAATAACTTCTATCACTAACAAATAAAAAAAATTCAACTTCTTCTAAACGTTATGCCACGTCTCCTATACAATTCTTCTTTTGATGTCACTACACTTCGGGCTTCACCCACATTCGGCCAACACCTATTGGTTGATCTTTTATGAAGGGTCACTTTTGGGTTCAACATAGTTAAAGGAACTAATGATACTACCATATTAGTAGATTATGTTGGTAGCATTTTGAGAAATATGGGCGGTTGTATGCTAGATTAGAGGCTACAAAAAAAAGATTCAATATAGACAAATCATCTGAGGGGATATAATGTTTTTTGGTTTTTAATAGCATCGATACACTCTCTAAAGGTAGCAAAAACAAACAAAGATTGTCCAACCTACTAAATTAATATTCCATCATCCATTACTCAATATTTGATAATCTTTTATTCTTAGAAGAATTAGATTCAATGCAAAATTACATATTTATTCATTAATATTTTATAAATATTAATGTGAATACATGAATAGATCCATTTTGTAAATCACTTGATTATTGGATTAAGGTGTCTAAGCTCGTAGCTAAATTGGTATATTTGTGTAATTAAAAGCAAAGTCCTTTTTGGATTGCCCTCGTAACTAGAACTCTGTTAGAATGACATTTATAGAGAGAGGATGATTTATTAATTTATTATATGATTAATAAATTGTAATAAATGATTTGTAAATATATTATGTGTTCAATATATTAATTTGAAAGAGTAATAATGAATTAAGAATTAATCAGAAATTAATTGGAATTAATTTTGGGAGAATTGAGAGTGTAAAGACTAAGTTGTGTTTGCGCAAAAGTTGAACAAGGGAAGGGCTCTAGCACCATCACTAATGGACGGTTTTGGGATGCCCTAATAGGGTATTCTAGAAGCCTCCTTTTGATAAGGAAACTAGACAACTACCTGGATTTGAAATATTAATATTATATGTTCAAATTAAGGTTTCTAGGGTTTTCAATCAGCTATAAATAAGACCCCGGGGTCACCTATTGACATCTAATCCTTCTCCCAGAAGAATAGACAAAATTTACATCCCATATACTCTCTTCTTCTATTTATTAGGTTTGAGTACAAACCATCAGACGCATCATAATTTTGGTTCTAGGCTTTCCAAGACTACTACAAGGGATTGATGAGATTTTTTTGGTACAACAAATCAAAGGTATGTTACCCTAAATCCATGATTTTGATTATGTTGGGTTTCATCTTAGTTTTGTTATTCATAGTATGTTTCCTTTAATGTGTTATGACATAGATCTTTATAGGTTGCAAGAGTGCCCTTTAATTGTTAAATGATTTTTCGCAAGTACATGTTTGTTATAACCTATAAAACCCATCAGTAGTATCATAGTGTTTGGTTGTCTAATGTTGAAAGTGTTGGATTAGGTGTCTAAACCCATAACTATAATTGGTATCTACTTGACCCGAGAGTAGCATGGTCCATTTGGGTTGCCTTCACCAGAGCAATTTGATAGGATGGACTTTTGAGAAGAGGTTATTTGTGATTTATTAATATATTATAAGTTCTAATATATTAATATGAAATCATATCATTTGATTAGTATTGAACAGGAACTAATTTAGTGATCAAAAGAGACTAACTAAATATACGGGGACTGATTAAGTAAATTAATGATTCGTATA
This sequence comes from Lactuca virosa, assembly GCF_052849685.1. NCBI lineage: Eukaryota > Viridiplantae > Streptophyta > Magnoliopsida > Asterales > Asteraceae > Lactuca > Lactuca virosa. The sequence goes on along the minus strand of NC_136429.1, from coordinate 176,156,937 downwards.
GTGTGGGCCAATGATCCATGGTTATTTAGGATGGGCTAAACCAATATGATAGTCCATGGAGGTTTAACCCATGGATCCTAAGTAATATGAAGGGTCATGTGAATTAGGGTTTGCATGGATGTAACCCTATATTTTGCCACACTATAAAAGGAACCCATAGTCACCAAAATCGGCCCATGCATTCTAAGAAGAGTGATAAACGATTTTGTGTGCTAAGTAGCCTCTCTCTCAAGTTCTCCTTTGTTCATACTGTTTTTAAACTATTTGAGGCATCACATTTGAGGTGGTAATTTCTTAAAGGCCAAAACTACAAGCTACAACAAAGAGGTAATTCCATAACTCACTTTTATGTTGTTTATGTCAATTGTATGCTAGTTGTAGGCTTTATGCTTTGGAAACAATATTGCATGTATAATTAGAGAAAACATAGATCCAAAGCATTTAGGGTTTTATGTCCACCATAGGATGTTGTAGTATACAAAACCCAACAGAAAGTGCATAAGTTGAATTATATAAAATTAAAATTTTTGACAATCTGTTTCTTACGACGTGACAAGCCTTTTATCAGAACGTGAGAACAGTAAAAATCTGATTTTTGGACTTTCCGCCTAATCTGATTAGTATGGTTATTTTTACACATTACTTGATTAAAAGTAAAACCCTAAATATTATGAGACAATCTTTAAAAGATAAAACTTAATTATAAGATTAATTAAATTGAATTATCCTTACGGATTTAATAATAAATTTAATTATAAGATTAATTAAATGATAATTATAAATCCATGAGAGGTTTAAATTTATTAATGAATTATATGATTAATATTAAAACCTTGTGTTTAAAAAGTTTTAAAATAAACCTTATGTGTGTGTCTATATATATATATATATATATATATATATATATATATATATATATATATATATAAGAAAAGTCAATTGAATCTCTAGTACGCCTCATTCAGGAAGTCAAGCTAAAAGAGGGGTATAAGGAAACAATATATAAAATGACCATTGAATGAGTGCCCTTTTCAACCACCGCTCTGTTGTATGGTGGAGGATCGTTAGCCGAACAAATTTAATAGGAAATAATCTCATTAAAAGTATAATGCTATAAAGTTGTAGAACCTTCTTTTAAAATCCCACATTAATTACTTTAGGAAAAATGTGAGATGTATGCTAATCCATGAAAACGAACTTCATTTCTTTAGGATGTTGTTGGAAGAGCGTGTGTGGTTAACCGACACACTAATTTGGGAATACAAATTTGAAATCATGGAACAAATCAAAAATTATCATTGTTGATAGAGCGTGAGTGGTTTACCGGAACATTTATTTTAGATGATAAATGATATCGAGGTTTTCAAATGGTTTGCATTGTTATTCATATCTTGTTTGTGATCCTCGGTATCCCAGTCAAAAAAATTGAAGAGCATAATCCGAGATTAAACATGCCATTGATATGATTAAATGAATCGAAAATGATATAGGGATTTCATATTCAATTGGAATTGGTGAATCGTTTTACCTACCTTAATAGATTCATAATTTGATTACGGCATCCCATTAATGGTATTTTGGATCCTAGCCTTGAATATTAATTTGGTTTAAAATATTAAGGATTTATATCAACTAACTAAAACTATCTCTCTTATTATAAATGTCTAGTAACGGCGATGCTGCTGCTTCTCATACCTTCACTCAAAACTCCAACTTCACTCTCTTGTCGGTTATATTGAAAGAAAAGTTTACTAGTCTGAACTACAACGACTGGATGCGTAACCTAATAGTGATTCTTTGCTACGAGAACAAAGAGTATGTTCTCAAGAAACCTTATCTTGATTTCAATGATTCGACTGTTACTCCTGGAGATATAGCTTTCTATAACAAACTTACTGACGAAGCCACTAAGGTCACTTGAATAATGGTTGCAACCTTGGAACCTGAGTTGCAGAAGTTATATGAGGACTACTAGCCATATGAAATGTGCATTGATCTTGCTAAAAAGATTCACAAGAAAGTAAGACAAGAATGTGATGAGGTCATCAAGTCCCTTATGACGACCAAGCTAAAGGAAGGAGAATCGGTTTGTGCTTATTTGCTAAAGATGTCGTGATATGTGGGGAGGTTGGAGAGACTCAACGTGTCTTTTGATTAGGAGTTCACCATTGACATGATCCTTAACTCCTTACCTTCTTGTTATGAACAATTCATTTTTGACCTTTCAATTGAACAACACAGAGACGACATTGACCCAACTCCACAACTTGTTAAAAAATGTTGAATGTCTACGATAAGTTCTCCTATCATGGCCATTGGTCATAGCATTGGAAAGAAGAGGAAGGCCACCTCCCAACCAAATTAGAAGGGTAAGTGTCGCACCCCCAAACCAGAACGGCGGAAACGTTCGGGGGCGGAGGACGTCATGTACAATATCATAACAATGCACAATAGTAAACAAGAAACAACATCATCCATTACATTAATAATATAATTTAGTACAAGTGTGTTATGTGTATAGTTTATAAGACACCAAAATAAGAATCAAAATAAAAGACGAGTCTTGTATGAGCTCTGTGTTCTCAAAACCTGGTCCAGTGTACCTGTCTACTGGTGACCTAAGAATACAAGTTATTTTGAAAGAGTAGATCAGCATTAAAGCTGGTGAGTTCATAAGTATTTTAGTGTCATTGTTTTGTATGAAAGTGTTTGTAAATGTTTGTTGTAAATGTTTGTAAGAGTTTGATGTAATTGTTGTATCTCCTAGAAAATCCTATATGTTCTACTTTATTATGAAATGTAGTCTTCTACCAAGACACGACTGTTATGTATGTTTGTTCCTTTGTAAATGTGAGTGTTTTCCCAATTATGACTATCATTACCAAAATATAGTTTACATTACCGTTTATGTGAGAAGATCACAATGTGAATGCAATGGGAAAATAAAGATGTACTGTAGTTTTGTATATAAGTAACTACAATGTACTAACTACCTTAAACCAGTTTGTTTAATTAAGGTAAAATGTGATGAGGTTGTAACCATACTTGATTGACTAGTAAAACACGACGATCAAAGACGTCAAAATGGTATGTCATTCATCACCCGTAGACCTGCAGGTCCCACCGTAGCTAGCAGCAAGGTGTAGGATGGTCAATCTCGTATAGATCTATACACAAATTCACGCTCTCCCTCAAGAAGAATATAGTTACAAAACGTGACACAACAGTATATTGCCATGTCATTTAGTAGTGGCTCACATTAATGTTATAGTATTCTTGTGTTTGTATAGTATGTTCTAGTGTATTGTATGTTCTCTCTGTTCTAGTGTATAGTATGTTCTCTTTGTATAGTGCAGTGTATGTTCTCTTTGTTTCTCATCATAGTATGTTCTTTCTGTTTCTCATTATAGTATGTTCTTTCTGACTCATGTATGAACTGACTCTTGTATGTTTCATTGTACTAGTAATAGTGAGTAGTAATTCTCTAAACTATACCTATTATAGTTTACTAGTAATGTTGTTTGAATGACTGAGTATGTTTGTACACCTTTGCCACCCAGAGGTGTTGAACTGAGATAACAACTTTTATATCTATACACATATACATAATATATAACTAATATTCAAACGACACTCGAACAAACAACCGGATACCCTAAGTCCACAACCAAACAAGGAACAGGAAATAAAGTGAGTTATCAGTCCTAAGCCCTTTCAACCTTACTTATATAACTATATCTATATAGACATGATTTTGAGAATATATAAGTTTAAAAGAGTTTGATAAAGAGTTTAGCATATAAAAGAGTTTTAACCATTTGAATGGCTATTGATGACTTGATGTCAGTTTATAAAATGTTTTGAAATAGTTTGCTTGATAAAACAGTTTGAAGTATAAGAAATCCACTTATTTGATAGTTAATAATCACATGTGATTGATATAATAACTATAATGTTTCTACTTGTATTCCCCCCCCCCCCCATAAAAGCATTTAAAATAATTTAAAAGATAAGTTAAGGGGTATGAACTCACATGTAGTGAGTGATACGAATGTAAGATCGATATAGGAAGTTGAGTGTCAAGTGAAGTCTCGAGCACAAACGGATCCTATTAAGCATATAGTGATACATATATGGATATAATTAATGTATATAACAACTAATTATGCTAGGGAACCACCTTAGGGACTATGAAACATTTGGATTGAAGTGTTACGATCACATATGATTGCATTAAAGGGGTTCACGGCCACACAAGGGTGTTCACGGCCAAGCAGTGTACGATCAATGAGTGTATAGTCGTATACTCATGGAAGAACCATGCAAACGAGGTGTTTACGGCCCTATCTAGCATCCATTAAGTGTTCACGATCCTATGTTGGGACATGAGAGGAGTTTGCGTCCAAGACATGCACCAAACAAGGGTTTACGGCCAAGGGAGATGCTCATGGCCGTAAACTCTTGATGATCCATCTAAAGTGGTTTATTTCAAGGGTGTAATTCAAGCTTCTAATGGGAAACTAGTATATGGAAAGGATACCTACTTTTTGAGGCTTGAAGGGGGTGTTCACGGCCACCAAGAACGTGTGTGTTCCTGGTGCTCTTGGTGAAAGATGATGATCTTGAAGATCTAACCAAAAGAGGTAATTTCATGGATAAAATCATGGAGTTTCACTAGATTATGAAAGTTATCAACTAACAAATGGAAGAATCACTTACACTTTGGAAGATTAGGATGAAAATCTTGATGATACTTGAGAGAGAATTGAATTTCTTGACTTGGATGTGTAAGAAGTGAAGTAAATGAATGAATATCATATATGTGGGCATGAGTTCACAGCCACCTTAAGTTTACGGCCGTACACACATGTTTGCGGCCGTAAACTCCTCTTGATGGAGTTCTTGGATCGAATGCAACACGATGTACTTAAGTTAACTCATCCCTAAACCCAAACCTTGAATGTACTTAGGCTTAGAACACTCAAACAGACCCTAAACAATGCTAAAAGATAGCAGAAACGAGTTTGACTTTGGTTGAACTGAATGGCTGTACAAGATAGAAATTTCAGGTTGTCACATCATCCCCCCGTTAGAGAGAATTTCGTCCCGAAATTAGAGGTTAAGCAATTACAAATAACTAAGTAAAAAGATGAGGTTATTTCAGTTTTACTTGATCCTCGCGCTCCCAAGTGAATTCAGGTCCTCACTTGGCATTCCAGCGAACCTTCACTATCAGGATACGACTTTGCTTTGTTTGCTTGACCTCACGGTCCATGATCTCTATTGGTTCTTCCACGAAGTTGGGGCTCTCGTTGATCTCGATCTCATCGGGTGCGCGTTACTAAGTTCGCGAGGTAGTTTGAGTTTGTAAGCTACAGGGCCGATTCTAGCGAGAATCTCAAAAGGCCCTACGTATCTTGGATTTAGCTTTCCACGCTTTCCGAAGCGTATCAAGCCCTTCCAGGGTGAGACCTTCAATAGAATACGGTCACCAACCTGGAATTCCAAAGGTTTCCTTCTCTTGTCTACGTAGCTTTTCTGTCGGTCTCAAGAGGCTTTCAATCGTTCACGAATCTGAACGATTTTCTCTGTCGTTTCCCATATGATCTCCGGACCTGTGAGAGTAATTTCAGGAACACATCCTTTAGCTAACTGTGTGTCACCCACCTCAGCCCAACACAGAGGGGATCTGCACTTCCGGCCATAGAGGGTTTCAAATGGAGGAGACTTTATGCTAGTGTGATAACTATTATTGTAGAATAAATCGACAAGGGGTAGATGAATATCCCATACCTTTCCAAAGTCAATCACACAGGCTCGCAACATATCTTCCAAAGTTTGAATAGTCCTCTTATTTTTTCCGTCGGTTTGCAGATAGTAGGCTGTACTCATGTCCAGCCTAGTTCCTAGGGAACTTTGTAGCGACTGCCAGAACCTTGAAGTGAATCTACTATCTCTATCAGATATAATGGATATGGGAACACCATGCAGTCGTATGATCTCCCTAATGTATGTTCTAGTTAGTTTCTCCGTCTTGTCAGTTTCTTTGATAGGCAGGAAGTGTGCGGACTTTGTTAACCTGTCTACGATCACCCAAATGGTATCGAGACCACCCGTTGTTTTGGGTAACTTGGTTATGAAGTCCATTGTGATCCGCTCCCACTTCCATTCAGGTATCTCTGGTTTTTGAAGTAGACCTGATGGTTTCTGGTATTCGACCTTAACCTTGGCGCAAGTAAGGCACTTGCTCACGAAGGTAGCAATCTCTGCTTTCATGTTAGGCCATCAGTATAGCTTTTTAAGATCCAGATACAATTTATCTCAACATGGGTGGACGGAATATCGAGTGTTGTGCGCTTCTGTCATGACCAAGTCTCTGAAACCACCGTGTCTCGGTGTCCAGATCCGATCCATGAGATATAAGGCTCCACCACCCTTGACTTCCAAGTTCTTATCCATCCCTCTCAGGGATTCACCCTCCACATTCTCAGGTTTAAAGGCTTCAAGCTGAGCCTCCTTAATTTGTGTGGACAGATGTGAATGGATAGTTATAGTCAATGATTTGACTCTACGACCAGAGTATTCTTTCCGACTTAGGGCGTCAGCTACTACGTTGGCTTTACCAGGATGATAACGAATTTCGCATTCGTAGTCATTGAGTAGCTCGACCCACCGTCGTTGTCTCATATTGAGCTCCTTCTGGTCGAATATATGTTGAAGGCTTTTGTGGTCTGTAAAGATAGTGCTTTTTGTACCATACAGGTAGTGTCTCCAGATCTTCAGAGCAAATACAAATGCTCCTAACTCAAGATCATGTGTGGTGTAGTTGACTTCGTGTGTCTTTAACTGTCTTAAGGCATAGGCGATGACCTTACTGTTTGATAAGGTGTCTAAGTCCATAACTATTTACGGTATGTACTTGACCCGACCCGAGATGGTCCATTTGGGTTGCATGGTATCATGCATTTGGACTAAATGAGAGAAATAATACTTGTGGTTTATTAATATATTATAAGTTCTAATATATTAATAATATTATTTAATTAGTATTGATCAAGAATTAATCTAGGATTAATTAAGTGATCAAATGGAAACTAATTAAATATATGGGTTGATTGTGTAAATCATCCATACTTGTATAGTGGGCTAGATGCTCCATGGATTATCTAGTTGGGCTAAGGTCCATAGGATGCTCCATGGGAGTTACAAACCCATGGTTCATGGAAATGAAGAGCCATGTTACATTAGGGTTTACATGGTGTAACCCTAATGCAACACACTATATAAGCATACTTAGAGCAACCAAAATCGGCTACACTAGTGAGACAAGAGGGCAAGGCCGATTTCAAGTGTTATACATTTCTCTCAAAGTTTATTCCAAGAGCATTTGGTGTTGTGTGAAACATTTGAGGCATCACACTTGGGGTGCTAGGCTCTCAAGGTTTTCAAGGAATCAAAACAACTACAAGGTATGTAATCCTAGCCATCTTTTATGATTAAAGTTCCCCATGTATGCTAGATAGGATTATGAACCTTGGAAAAAGTATTTTGCATGTATTTTAGACAAACATAGATCCAAGGTTTTCTAGGGTTGCATGTACACTTAAAAGTGTTAGAATGCTCAAAACCCATCAGTGGTATCAGAGCCTAGGCTTGTTTGTTTGATACTTGATGCAAAATTGTGAAAAAAACTCATTGTTATGCATTCTGCAGCATGAACTCGCCGAGTCCATGACCAAACTCATCCTACTCGTCGAGTAGGTTCTTGCACTCGACGAGTAGGAGCCCCTGAGTGCAGTTTTTCGAGTTTTGCTGCTGGAAATGGATTAGCAACATTACCCTAAACTGTTTTGGTGTTTTAAAACTTGTTTTAGATGGTGTAATGGTTGTTCTAATCCATTTTCAATGGCTAATATCAAAATTACATGATTATATGTGTTCATAAGTTCTTGAAATTTTGATATGTTGATTCATGTTCTTATGAGTTTTTGATAGATCATATGAATTACTTTTTTAATGCTTAATTCATGATCTTTATGTGTTTTAATGGAGTCCATAACTTGTCCTCAAGTTATGCATAACCAAAAGTCACTTTGTATTAATTCCATTAAAAGAACACATAAGTTACAAAAATGAAGAGCCTTCATTTTAATAACTCATAAGTTATGAATTGAAAGGTTTTATAAAGTTAGAAAACTTGCCCTCAAGTTTTGGAACATGTAAAGTCATCCAATAAACTTTAGTTCCAACCCCTAGAATTTTAAAAGTTAAAATTCAACCCTTATACTTTATAATATTATAAGTTTAATAATATATATATATATATATATATATATATATATATATATATATATATATATATATATATATATATGTATAAGATCAAGTTGTTTTACCATTAGTAGGCCTCATTCACGAAGCCGGTCTATAAGGGGGGTATAAGGTTGTTGCCTATAAAATGGTAGCTTAATGGGTGTGCAGACTCACCCACCGCTTCCTTGACTGGTGGAGGGTCGTTAGCCAAACGGGTAGGACAATGACTTAAAATTCTCATTAAAAGTATAATGATTATTATAAAGTAACTAAATGTTTTTCTAAATTCCCAATCTTAGTTACTTTAGGAAAAATGTGAATAAGGTGCTAACCCATGAAATTACACTTTTCACTTTGATTAAGTCGTTAGTGGAGCGTGTGTGGTTAACCGACACACTAACTTGGACTTAACAAGGTAGGAAAAGGGTGACTTAAGGTTTTTCATAGGTCGGTGGAGCACGTGTGGTTAAGCGGCACATCGATTAAGTGAAAAACATTAAGGGTACCAAGTAATTTGCATGGTTACTTCACACCTTGTTTTGTGATCCTCGGTATCCCAGTCACAAAACATGAAGGGCACACTCGAGATTGAAACATGCCACTGAAAAGTTCAATGAATCTCAAAAGAATCTAGGAGTTTCTAAGAACCAAATAAAACCTAATACTTATATATTTCGTTTTTCATGGTGGAAATTGGTGAATCGTCATTCACCTACCTTTCAAATATGTTATAGCTTGGATTACGACATCCCACTTCTAAGTTATAATATATTGTGATTGGATCCTAGCCTTAATATTACATTTGGGTGTCTTATTAAGGACTATCTTTATATCTAAACTAAACTTGTCTTCTCTTCTTTTTAGATGTCTTCCAACAATGCTGCTTCTGGCTCAAACCCTACCGGCTCCTTCTCTCTCATGAATCTTTGTGGGAGAGTCATCTTTGATGGATCCAACTATACAGATTGGATCAGGAACATCAGGATGGTCACTCGTTATGAGAACAAAGAATATATTCTCGACAAGGAGCTTAAGGTACCTGAGCCAACTGCTACTCCTGAGGAGCTTGTTGAATATGAGGCACATGAAAGAGATGCTACCAAAGTGGCATGCATCATGATGGCCACTATGATAGTCGAGCTCCAAAAGTCCTATGAAGACTACTACCCTTTTGAGATGCACCAGGATTTGATAGACCGCTACCATTAGAGTGCTCGTCAAGAGCGATATAAAATCATCTCCTCCATGATAATAACCCGAATGAAGGATGGTGAACCCATCACGGGCCACATGCAGAAAATGCAAAGGCACGTGGACCGTTTAATGAAGCTGAATGTGAACTTCCCATAGGAGTTGGCAATAGATATCATTTTGCACTCCTTACCATCGTATTATGATCAATTCCACATGACATACCACATGAACAAGGAAGAAGCCACCCTCAGCAAACTTCAAGGACTCTTGAAGACCGCCGAAAGTGATCTTAAAGGTAAGTCGGTTGTTACCACTCCTACTCCTACTCCAAACTCCGCACCTGTCCTGGCAATCCGGAAAGGTAGAGGGAAGAAGAGGAAGAACCCTTCGAAGGGTACCAAGGGTAAGACCCTTTTATGGCTCCTCTTCAAGCGGAACCAAGAAAGGTTTCGTCACTCCTTCTTCTTATTCCAAAGAGGCTGAATGCTTCTATTGCCATGAAAAGCCGCACTGGAAGCGGAACTGCCCAAAATACCAGCAAGATTTGAAGGATGGGAAAGTAAAACCCAACCATGCAGGTATTTACACTATATTATCTAATAAATCACCCTATTCTAACTCTTGGGTCCTTGATACCGGCTGTGGTATTCATATTTGTTCAAATTTGTAGGGACTAAGAAGAAGTGAGAATGTGGAGCATGGAAAGATAAACTTGATCATGGGGAATAGGAAAGCTTCACCAGTCACCAAGATTGGAGTTTATACTTTGTTGCTAAGTAGTGGGTTTACTTTGGATTTGAATAAATGTTATTATTCGCCTGAAATGGCAAGAAATATTATTTCCTTTCATGCTTTGTACAAACAAGGGTTTACCTTTTCTTTTGATAATGAAGTTGGTGGAATAAATGCTTTCTTTAATAATGTGTTTTATTTTAAAGCATTACCTTGTGATGGTGTGTATGAAGCTGTGTCTGTTGTAGATAACTTAGGAAATAATGTGTTGTGTATTGATTCTACTAATGATAATAACTTGGATAAAGCATCATTATGGAATTGTCGTCTTGGACATGTAAGCAAGAAACGCATAGGCCAACTCCAAAAAGATGGAGTCTTGGAGTCATTTAACCTAAAATCAGATGATAGTTGTGAATCATGCTTACTTGGAAAAATAACAAAGTCACCCTTCATAGGTTCTTGTGCTAGGGGTGAAGGTTTGTTGGATCTAGTGCACACGGATGTGTGTGGACCCTTCAAAACTGCCACAAGGGATGCTAATCGTTATTATGTGACTTTTACGGATGATTATAGTAGATATGGATATGTCTACTTAATCAAGCATAAGTCAGAGACTTTCGAAAGGTTTAAAGAGTTTAAACAGGAAGTCGAGAATCAATTGGGCATCAACATTAAGATGCTTCGATCCGATCGTGGTGGTGAGTATCTTAGTACAGAGTTCCTCGACTATCTTAGGGAATGTGGGGTTGTCTCACAATTGACACTTCCCATGACACCACAGTTGAATGGTGTAGCTGAGAGGCGTAATCGAACCTTGATGGACATGGTTCGTTCCATGATGAGTCAAGCTTCGCTACCAATCTCATTATGGGGGTATGCCTTAGAGATTGCTGCCCATATCCTTAATATGGTCCCTATAAAGAAGGTTGCCAAAACAACTTACGAGATGTGGACTGGAAAAGTTCCTAATCTAGCCCACATCAAGATTTGGGGTTGCGAAGCTTTTGTGAGACGCGAGACTCACGATAAGCTCGAATATCGAAGTGAGAGGTGTATTTTCATCGGCTACCCACAGAAATCCTTTGGTTACCTCTTCTACAGACCTAGTGAGAATGTGGTCTTTGTAGCAAGGAGGGTTGTCTTTCGAGAGAGAGAGTTCATAAGCCAAGGAAATAGTGGGAGGCAAATTGACCTTGAAGAAATTCAAGAGTCAAGCGGTGAAGGAACCTCAAACCCTAGCAATCAACTTAAGGAGGAAACTCCTGTTGATCCAATTGACGAGTCTGTACCTCTGAGGCGTTCCACAAGGGTTAGGAATGCACCTGAGCACTACTATGGTTTCCATATTACTGCAGAAGGTGAGACAATTATCAGTGATGAGACACTGGTAAGTCTGGATGAACCTAACATCTATGTGGAAGCCATGGCAGGCCCCGAGTCTGCTAAATAGAAAGAGGCAATAGACAGCGAGATACAGTCTATGTATGACAATCATGTTTGGGACTTGGTTGACAGTGTGCCAGGTCGTAAGACAGTTGGGTGAAAATGGATCTTCAAGAAGAAGACTAACATGGATGGTAATGTACACACTTGTAAGGCACGACTGGTTGCAAAGGGCTTTTCTCAAACTACGAGAGTTGATTATGATGAGACCTTTTCACCAGTAGCCAAGATTAAGTCTATTAGGGTATTATTAGCCATAGCTGCATTTCATGACTATGAAATATGGCAAATGGACGTCAAAACCGCTTTCCTTAATGGAAAGTTGGCTGAGGATGTTTACATGAATCAGCCAGAGGGTTTTGTCAGCACAGAGTACCCTAATAAAGTGTGTAAGCTTGAGAAATCCATCTATGGATTGAAACAAGCACCTCGCAGATGGAATCTTTGCTTCGATGAGAAAGTCAAAGAGTTTGGATTTTCGAGGAGTGAAGATGAATCTTGTGTGCATGTCAAGGCTAATGGGAGTATAGTCAGCTTTTTGGTACTGTATGTGGATGACATACTACTCATAGGAAATGACATCCCAACCTTGGAGGAAGTGAAGTCCTGGCTTGGGAAGTGTTTTGCTATGAAGGACCTTGGAGAAGCTGCCTATATCCTAGGGATAAGGATTCTGAGAGACTGGAGTAAAAGACTAATTGGACTTAGTCAGAGTACATACTTGGATAAAGTGCTGAAGAGATTCAGCATGCAAGATTCCAAGAAAGGAGAGTTACCCATCCAGAGTAACGCTAGATTGAGTAAGACTCAGAGCCCGAGTACCGAGGTTGAGATAGCAGAAATGAGTCGAGTACCTTATGCTTCAGCTGTAGGCTCGATCATGTATGATATGGCATGTACTCGTCCTGATGTAGCCTTTGCTTTGAGCATGGTTAGTAGGTATCAGGGGAACCCTGGTAAGGCTCACTAGACTGCGGTAAAGAATATCCTCAAGTACCTGCGGAGGACTAAGGACTGGGTCCTCACCCTCGGTGGGAGTGATGACTTGAGAGTTGTAGGGTATAGTGATGCTAGCTTCCAGACTGATAGGGATAATTTCCGCTCTCAGTCGGGCTGGGTCTTTACCTTAAACGGAGGAGCAATTTCTTGGAAAAGTTCCAAGCAGGAGACAGTGGCTGATTCAACTTGCGAATTAGAGTATATAGCGGCAAGCGAGGCAGCAAAGGAGGCGATATGGCTAAAGAACTTCATTGGGGACCTTGGAGTTGTACCAGCTATAAAGGAGCCCATAGAGATTTTCTGTGATAGTGAAAGTGCAGTTGCCTTAGCAAAGGAACCAAGGAATCACGGGAGATCCAGACACATTGACAGAAAATACCATTTCATTAGACATCGAGTAGAAGAAGGACACCTCGTGGCAAAGAGGATATCATCGGATGAGAACCCAGCAGATCCCCTCACGAAGGGACTTGGCAGGGTTAAGCATCTCCAGCATGCAAGGAGCATAGCGCTGAAGGATGATATTAGTTTTAGTAGTTAGATAATTTTGAAATTTGTAAAGTGTAAATTGACATTTGATGATGAATAAAAGGTGTGTTTTATTTATGAGTAAGGTGTTGCTATCTTGTGTCGATCGTTATTATTATTTCTTTTGCATGTTTTGACTTCTAGAATATTTATGTTATGTTTTACATATTATTCAAATTATCCACAGTCGGTCATATGTTGGAAGTAGATATGAATTAAGACTGTCATGAGTTGGTTGTAAAGGTCTAAGATGTTGGACATGGCCTCAACACTCATGAGTGCTCATAAGTTCTGAGTATTGGATTCAACCCACGCTCGCTGGTATCACTTCATGGAATTTATCTCGAGTGATCGCGAGACGGTAATATCATATAACTCTTCAAACCTAGAGATATGTCTTGTTGCCTGTGAGTTGGTTATGCATTGATCGTACGAAACCGCATTGGTAACTCGATGTTATAAAACGTACCTTTGTGTGTGATTTAACAAGTAGTAGAACAAGCATGTGAGTCGAAGTTTATCTGTTCCTTCTTGGATTAGAAGCGATATCTGGGCCCCTCGATGATTTTGTTTTGACCTATGTACCGGGCCCAGTCAGAACTAAATTGATGTGTTCAATTAAGTTCTATGTCAAAAAAATCGGAAATCGAGAAACAAACTGCTGGACAATAAGCAAGACATTGTTTCATGTATTTGTCTGGCTGATATCTAGAATAGAGGATTATATGATCACTTATCTTAAATGGCGTATCATCATCTTCTCAGTTCCGAGAGACCTTGAAAAGAGATACGATTGTTGATCGGTTCCTGAAGTCATACTTGCAGTTATAGTTATTAGACTTATCCAAGTGGGAGACTATTGGATAAGGTGTCTAAGTCCATAACTATTTCTGGTATGTACTTGACCCGACCCAGCATGGTCCATTTGGGTTGCATGGCATCATGCATTTGGATAGACTAAATGAGAAAAATAATACTTGTGGTTTATTAATATATTATAAGTTCTAATATATTAATAATATTATTTAATTAGTATTGATCAAGAATTAATCTAGGATTAATTAAGTGATCAAATGGAAACTAATTGAATATATGGGTTGATTGTGTACATCATCGATACTTGTATAGTGGGCTAGATGCTCCATGGATTATCTAGTTGGGCTAAGGTCCATAGGATGCTCCATGGATGCTCCATGGGAGTTACAAACCCATGGGTCATGGAAATGAAGAGCCATGTTACATTAGGGTTTACATGGTGTAACCCTAATGTAACACACTATATAAGCATACTTAGAGCAACCAAAATCGGCTACACTAGTGAGACAAGAGGGCAAGGCCGATTTCAAGTGTTATACATTTCTCTCAAAGTTTATTCCAAGAGCATTTGGTGTTGTGTGAAACATTTGAGGCATCACACTTGGGGTGACAGGCTCTCAAGGTTTTCAAGGAATCAAAACAACTACAAGGTATGTAATCCTAGCCATCTTTTATGATTAAAGTTCCCCATGTATGCTAGATAGGATTATGAACCTTGGAAAAAGTATTTTGCATGTATTTTAGACAAACATAGATCCAAGGTTGTCTAAGGTTGCATGTACACTTAGGAGTGTTAGAATGCTCAAAATCCATCACTTACCTCGTTGCATAAGAACACAGTCGAGTCCTTGGTTGGATGCATTGCAATAAACCACAAAGTCTTCTATCACTTCTGGGAGGGATAGTATCGGTGCGCTACTTGTGACAACCCGAACCTTTTTCCGTTTCCATTTACCGATTTCCGTTAATAAAATTTAAATTTTATTGAGTTTCTGTCAAACTTCTTGGTTTAGAAAATCAAGTAGTTTTACAAAATTAAATTTTATATACGAGTCGGAACCAAAATCACGCGAAAAACCAAACAGTTCTTGGCTTGAGCGAGTTTACGGCTGTAAACCTGTGTACGGCCGTAAACCCGTTTGCGGTTGGTGCCAGGTGGACCCCACCACCGACCATACCCCCAACCTATATATACGGGACCCCCACCTTCATTTTAACCTTCTTGGCCGAAAACTCTCTCCTTCTCTCTCTCAACTCTTGACCGTAAACACCAAAAACACCCTTTTTCTTCTAAAAATCATCGAGAATCGTCATTGGGAGTTGATTTGGAGCATCTAGAACACGTTTTCCATTGAATCCAACATCCTTGTTCTTGAGTGTACGACCGTACACCCTTCAAATCTAAAAATCTTCATTGACCGTAAACCAGTTCACGGCCGTACACACTTCAAACCTTCAAAGGCCATAAACCCTTCAAGAGGAAGTTCACGACAGTGAACTCCCTTCACGACCATAAACACCATTCACGGCCGTAAACACCATTCACGGCCGTAAACACTTTCTAAAGGGTGAAAAACCTGCTTTCCTCGATTCAATCAAGTCCCGGTAACATTCCTTAACCGAAAGCAAGTTTTTTTCTAACACTTTATCTAACGAGATCGCTAATTTAGATACATATATGTATTTAACTGTTATTAGGATTCCGTTAAGTGCCACATACAACAACTCGAGGGTCTTCATTTCCAGTTCGTTGATTCTACGCTTGGACACACCTAACAGTGAGTTCATACCCCTACGCTTTTATGATTTTTAACGTTTTCAGGGGGAATACAAGTAAAAGCACGAGTAATCTTGTGTCTAAAAATATAATTTGCTTTATTATATTTTCCTATCATTAGCATACATTGAACGTAGACCTTACAAAACATGATAAATATAGTTACTACAAGATTTGCGGACAGTTTTATAAACATGTTAAGATACAAACTTTGCAAACATAGTTTTCTTCTAACAAGGAAACAAACTTATGAATTATAAAATGAAAGATCCTATTTTATAAGGATTCATGTTAACAACAAAAAGGGATTTTCATAGTATTTTTCATGGACTCGTTGAGAGAACTACAATATGAGACACGTCTTCAGGGAAGTCTACCCCTTGTAACCAGAGTCTCCTGGAGGGAGAGCGTGAGTTTGTGTATAGATCTATATGGGAGTGACAGTCCCGCACTCTGACTATTAGCTACAGTCAACCTAGGGTGACAAATGTCATTCAGTTCACGACGTCCGAAGTATGTCGTAATGTTTATCGTCTATAGTATGGTTATAAGAACTCACTGGGGAAACAACGACTAGTTCACGTAATAATGTACTTAACAACCAGTCATTAGGGTTAATAACTAGGGTAATTTTTAGTATATAGATCAGGTTGATACGAAATAAACATCTGACATGCAGTGGGATGTGTGACTTCCGCCTCATTCCATGTTTCCTTGTTTGGTTGTGGGTTTAGGGCAAAATCACCCAATCGACTGTCTGTTCGAACTTGATTTCTATAACTTGTATGTACTAGGTGATCACCGGATGGTATTAACAACACTTTTAGTATACAGAACAATACGCTTTCAACTAATTTTATTTATGTAATAAAACTACTAAACATTACTGGTGGTAGCCAGTGTTTTCAAACAGAACAATGATTAAACAACATAAGTATAGTAGATACTTGTACCTTTCGATTTGGAACAGATAACTCAATAACTTACATTTAGGGAAAATATAGGATTTTCCAGGATAAACATCAGTACTTTTCAAACAATTGGATTATTATTCAACTAACGAATATTCATTATTATTTCTATAAATCCTTAGTCTATACAGCCGAGTTACGTATGAAGAATATCTGATACGTTGTGGAATGTGTGGTTTCCGCCTCATTCCCTGTTCCTTGTTTGGTTGTGGGTTTAGGGCAGATCCACACAATTAACTGTTTGTTCGATATTGGTTTATACATAACTAGTATGAACTAAGTAGTTATAGAAGGAATGGGTTTAATCAAGCTTTTCATAAGAAAATATTGGATTTTCTTGAGGAACAATATCAACAGATATCAAAGGACCAATACATTTGAATCTGTAAGTATCTAGTGAATACTTCAGGGTCATATACTTGAAGATCCAACTTGCAGTGGGATGTGTGACTCCGCCTCACTTCCTGTTCCTTGTTTGGTTGTGGGCTTGAGGCAAAATCATACAATCGATTGTTTGTCCGATCTGGATTTTATATGATTTGTATACACTAAGTACTCACACGAGGAACTAGTAAGAATCATTTGTTTTTTTTTACTTGACATTCATTACATAATAAAATGTAAGGTTTTCTGGAGAAACACAACGCACTTTTCGAAAGAACGCAAAACAGTTTTCTAAAACAAAACGCTTATGAACTCACCAGCTTAATGCTGATACTCTTTCAAAACCTACTTGTATTCTCAGGGCACTAGTAGACAGGTACACGTTCAGGGTTCAAGAAGATGGAGCACAGTAGCTTCGAGTCTTTACTTGTTATGTACTTTTGAAGTCAGTTGTTTATGATCAGAAAACAATGTAAACATTATACTATTAATACAACGGTTGTTGTTGCTTGGATTACTATTATTCAATTGTTGTGATACTATACATGACGTCCTCCGCCGCCGAACGTTTCCGCCGTTCCGGTTTGGGGGTGTGACAGATTGGTATTAGAAGATTGTTTATAGTAAACTCAGTATATCAACTAGTAAAACATATACAACTATAAATACAATGGGACCGAAGTGCTCTGACTAAAAGTATAGTTTTAAAATATAAGTATTTTACGAGGAGTATACTAATAAGCATACATATTAAGAACAAGTATTACGATAAGATCAAATAAGAGCAAAACAAAACAAAAGTATTTGGATGTTGGACACTACGGTCAAACCTGGGTAGTTATGTAGTCATATCTGGAATAAATATAACCTGATCAACTATATTTATTTGAGATACGACCAACAAGTTTTTGGGAGTGATAGTGGTGTCGCAACGAGTCTAAAACTTACCTAACTCTATATACAAAGGATCTCTAGATCAAACATAAAGATAAAAATACTATAGGAGTATTTTAGGCACTATAACAAACTTATATGAAAGCTAAAAGACCTTTACTGGTAGGTCTATAGTTGAGAAGTGCATGCTTCCAGGGTTATATATAATTAGGATCTTATAGACTTAGAATTGGTGATCTTCACTCTACTACCTGTTCCTTGTTTGGTTGTGGTTTTGGAGTAGGATTATCTATTCGAAGGTCTATTTGATCTTGATTATATACAACTTGCATGCACTGCTTGACTATAGGAGGACCCAGTTTGGATCATTAATAACTTCATAAGAAACGTTTTATTTAATCTCATAAGATTCTTTAGACATTCCCATTATTACGCGAACAACCTAGATAGAGATAGCCACTCCACTACAATCACCAACAGAGGGATCAAAGAGGAACTAAAGAGGATTCCTAGAAGGAATCATTCGAGTAGTCAAATCTTCCATCAGAAAGTGGTGGAGATCAGTGATAGAACTCGAAGCATGAACTATCAAGAATAGGAAACCATATGAAAGTCCAGAGACAACAAATCCCCACAGCTGAAATCAGGAAACCACTCTCGAGGCACGCAAGGTGGTAGAGCACCATATACGTCACAATAATAATTATCTAACTAATACAAACTAGTGAGTTAGTGATCACACTGCCCACACTATGTGTCAGGATTATCGCCTTTATTATATCAGCTAGTAACAATAAACCAAATCACAGAACTTCACTAAGAGGGTAGTCATTATCAAAAATTCATAAGTCTAATTTTGCATAGACCTCTGTTATGAATTACTTCAAGAGTCAGAACATGATACACTCAAAACTAAGATAACTTCGATTCGGATAACACTCGACTTGTAACCACTAGGGACTTACCCTCGTTTCATCTTTTAAAACCTTATGGCAGAAGGATGCCACCGAAGAAGTCAAACAAAAACAAAAACAAAGCACCACCGCCACCGCCTCCTCAGTATGACCCGGTTGTCTTTCAGGCGGCAGTAACGACCGTAGTAACAACTGTCATGACTCAAATCAACGCAAGTGGCATCGGTGGATCGGGTAGTGGTACCAACAGCTTTAACCACGGACACACAAAGCAGTGCTCGTACAAAGACTTCATGACTTGTGGACCCAAAACCTTCGATGGAATTGGAGGAGTCATCGCTCTTATGCGATGGTTCGAGAAGACAAAATCAATTTTTGAGTTATGCGCGTGCCCAGAAGGGAGCAAAGTGAAGTTTGCTACCTGTACCTTCTCTGACAGAGCTCTTACATGGTGGAATAGCCATGTCAAGTCATTGAATCTTCCAATATCAAACGTAATGGGCTGGAAAAATCTAAAAGAGATGATGTTGGAAGAATAATGCCCGAGGGGCGAAGTACAGAAATTAGAGCATGAGCTGTGGAATATTACCATGGTAGGCTCATACATTGTAGCATACACCGATAGATTTAGCGATTTAGCTGCACTATGCCCGGGGATGGTTACCCCAGAGAGCAAGAAGGTAGGGAGATACATATGGGGACTACCTTCTCCAATCCAAGGAAATGTATTAGCAGCGAAACCTCTTACGTTTGACAGTGCCAAACGCCTAGTTCGAACATTGGTGGACTATGGGATCTGCCAAGGCATAATGGACCCTGTTCCTGAGTCAACCAAAGGAGGTGATGATAAACAAAAGTCCGAGAGCGGGAAGAAGAGACAATCAACGCAAGAGCCCTCCGAGAGACAACAGAGGGGTACAGCCTATGCCGCCACGACCCCATCCGTATCAGCACCCAGCAGTCGTTATGCCGGAGCCCTCCCTAAATGTAATAAGTGAAACTTTCATCATACCGGAAGGTGTCAGAAGCTGTATTCCAAGAAATGCCTTAGAAGGGGACACACCATCCATTTCTGTAGGGCGCCGACACGACCAATCTCTCAGGTCCCATTTAAAGAAGTAAGTCAGACCTGCTATGAATGTGGTGAAACAGGACACTACAGGAGAGATTGTCCTTTGGCCAGAAACCCTAGCGAATAGGGAAGAGTTCTAATGATCACTGCAGCAGAGTCTACCCCGGAAACCCCTGAGAGCAGCGGTATGTTTCTCAACAAAATCCTAACTATAATGATTTCTTCCTCGTCTAAACAAAGCACATAGTTTATGTAGAAACTAAATAATCTTTCTGGTAAGCTATAATGACTTGGTGTAAACATTAGGGCTATATATAATTAAGAACTAATGGACTTAAAGTGTGTGATTCCGCCTTATTTCCTGTTCCTTGTCTGGTTGTGGATTTAGGGCGGAGTCACTTAGTCGACCGTCTTGTCAATCTTAATTATATATGACTTGTAGACACAAAGCGATTATACAGGAACCGGATAGGGATCATAATATCAAGTAACATTCGCTAGAACGATCTTTCAGTTAGTACACACTTAATGCAGTACAAAACATTCGCGGTAGTAATAACAAGGTAAAAACAGAAAGCACTAGAGACATACACACGCAGATGCACTAATGTTCTAACAAACACTCCTTCCGGACTAACTTAATGTGTGATCCGACGATGTCATTCCGCCTAGTCTAACTAAGTCCACGCTATACCAAATCCATGTGTCACCGAGGAGACCCTTCGCCTTAAACCAACCGAATAACAAAACTCTCGTCATTCATAACGACAAACTAGACGCGAACCTCGAAATTTCATCTCGCTTCAAACCTCCGAAGTACTCATACGAGGAGTATGATATCCTCGCGTAACCTTCCCTAAGTATTCCCAGCAGACCATTTTGGAAATACCATTCGCGCAGCAAGTCAAGTTCAAGCTCACAGACTAGGGACGGATACGGTTAGCCTATCAATGTTTAGTGTATACGCGAGAGTGGTATATAATTAAGATTCTCCGGACTTAGGATGTGTGTTTCCGCCCTATCTCGTGTTCCTTATCCTTAACCATCCACTCGGAGTCCGAATTTCGATACGAAATTCCCTCTATCGGGGGGATGATGTGACAACCCGAACCTTTTTCCGTTTCCATTTACCGATTTCCATTAATAAAATTTAAATTTTATTGAGTTTCCATCAAACTTCTTGGTTTGGAAAATCAAGTAGTTTTACATAATTAAATTTTATATACGAGTCGGAACCAAAATCACGAGAAAAACCAAACAGTTCTTGGCCTGAGCAAGTTTACCATCGTAAACCTGTGTACGGCCGTAAACCTGTTTGCGGTTGGTGCCAAGTGGACCCCACCACCGCCCATACCCCCAGCCTATATATACGGGACCCCCACCTTCATTTTAACCTTCTTGGCCGAAAACTCTCTCCTTCTCTCTCTCAACTCTTGACCGTAAACACCAAAAACACCCTTTTTCTTCTAAAAATCATCGAGAATCGTCATTGGGAGTTGATTTGGAGCATCTAGAACACGATTTTCATCGAATCCAACATCCTTGTTCTTGAGTGTACGGCCGTACACCCTTCAAATCTGCAAATCTTCATTGACCGTAAACCAGTTCACGGCCGTACACACTTCAAACCTTCAAAGGTCGTAAACCCTTCAAGAGGAAGTTCACGACCGTAAACAGTTCACGGCCGTAAACTTCCTTCACGGCCATAAACACCATTCACGGTCGTAAACACTTCCTAAAGGGTGAAAAACCCGCTTTCCTCGATTCAATTAAGTCCCGGTAACATTCCTTAACCGAAAGCAAGTGTTTTTCTAACACTTTATCTAACTACATCGCTAATTTAGATACATATATGTATTTAATTGTTATTAGGATTCCGTTAAGTGCCACATACAACAACTCGAGGGTTTTCATTTCCAGTTCGTTGATTCGACGCTTGCACACAACTAACAGTGAGTTCATACCCCTACGCTTTTATGATTTTTAACATTTTCAGGGAGGAATACAAGTAAAAACACGAGTATTCTTGTGTCTAAAAATATAATTTGGTTTATTATATGTTCCTATCATTAGCACACATTGAACGTATAACTTACTAAACATGATAAACATAGTTACTACTAGATTTGCGGACAGTTTTATAAACATGTTAAGATACAAACTTTGCAAACATAGTTTTCTTCTAACAAGGAAACAAACTTATGAATTATAAAATGGAAGATACTATTTTATAAGGATTCATGTTAACAACAAAAAGGGATTTTCATAGTATTATTCGTGGATTCGTTGAGAGAACTACAATGTGAGACACGTCTTCTGGGAAGTCTACCCCTTGTAACCAGAGTCTCCTCGAGGGAGAGCGTGAGTTTGTGTATAGATCTATACGGGAGTGACAGTCCCGCACCCTGACTATTAGCTACAGTCATACTAGGGTGACAAACGTCATTCAGTTCACGACGTCCGAAGTATGTCGTAATGTTTATCGTCCATAGTATGGTTATAAGAACTCACTGGGGAAACAACGACTAGTTCAAGTAATAATGTACTTAACAATCAGTCATTATGGTTAATAACTAGGGGAATTCTTAGTATATACATCTGGGTGATTCGAAATTAACCTCTAACATGCAGTGGGATGTGTGACTTCCGCCTCATTCCCTGTTCCTTGTTTGGTTGTGGGTTTAGGGCAGAATCACCCAATCGATTGTCTGTTCGATCTTGATTTCTATAACTCGTATGTACAAAGTGATCACCGGATGGTATTAACCACACTTTTAGTGTACAGAACAATACGTTTTCAACTACTTCTATTTATGTAATAAAACTACTACAGATTACTGGTGGTAGCCAGTGTTTTCAAACAGAACAATGATTAAACAACATAAGTATGGTAGATACTTGTACCTTTCGATTTGAAACAGATAACTCAATAACTTACATTTAGGGAAAATATAGGATTTTCCAAGATAAACATCAGTACTTTTCAAACATTTGGTTTATTATTCAACTAATGAATATTCATTATTATATCTATAAATCCTTAGTCTACACAGCCGAGTTACGTATGAAGAATATCCGATAGACTGTGGAATGTGTGGTTTCCGCCTCATTCCCTGTTCCTTGTTTGGTTGTGGGTTTAGGGCAGATCCACAGAATTAACTTTCTGTACGATATTGGTTTATACATAACTAGTATGAACTAAGTAGTTATAGAAGGAATGGGTTTAATCAAGCTTTCTATAAGAAAATATTGGATTTTCTTGAGGAACAATATCAACAGATATTAAAGGACCAATACAGTTGAATCTGTAAGTATCTAGTGAATACTTCAGGGTCATATACTTGAAAATTCGACTTGCAGTGGGATGTGTGACTCCGCCTCACTTCCTGTTCCTTGTTTGGTTGTGGGCTTGAGGCAGAATCATACAATCGATTGTTTGTCCGATCTGGATTGTATATGATTTGTATACACTAAGTACTAACAGGAGGAACTAGTAAGAATCATTTGTTTTTTTTTTACTTAACATTCATTACATAAGAAAATATAAGGTTTTCTGGAGAAAAACAACGCACTTTTCGAAAGAACACAAAACAGTTTTCTAAAACAAAACTCTTATGAACTCACCAGCTTAATGCTGATACTCTTTCCAAACCTACTTGTATTCTCAGTGCACTAGTAGACAGGTACATGTTCGGGGTTCAAGAAGATGGAGCATAGTAGCTTCGAGTCTTTACTTGTTACGTACCTTTGAAGTTAGTTGTTTATGATCAGAAAACAATGTAAACATTATACTATTAATACAATGGTTGTTGTTGCTTGGATTACTATTATTCAATTATTGTGATACTATACATGACGTCCTCCGCCCCCGAACGTTTCCGCCGTTCCGGTTTGGGGGTGTGACATGCATAAGGCTCGCTTCAGTGTTTGGAACGCCTTCTCTTGTTTCTTTTCCCAGTCAAAGGCCACGCCTTTCTGGTTCAATGTAGTAAGTGGTTTCACGATCCTAGAGAAGTTCTGAATGAACCTGCGATAGTAGCCAGCGAGGCCTAGAAATTGACGAATTTCCGTAGGCGTCTTCGGTGCTGACCAGTTCTCAATGGCCTTTATTTTGGAAGGGTCCACATGAATTCCCTCTTCACTAACAACGTGACCCAAGAATTCGACTCTTCGAATCCAAAACTCACATTTAGATAACTTCGCGTAGAGCTTCTCGGATTGTAATGTTTCTAAGACTTGACGTAGATGCTTACTATGCTCCTCCTTACTACGAGTGTAGATAAGTATGTCATCGATGAACACAATGACGAACTGATCCAAGTAAGGACGGCACACCCTATTCATTAAGTCCATGAATACTGTGGGCACATTGGTCAATCCGAATGGCATCACTACAAACTCGTAGTGTCCATAACGAGTTCAGAAGGCTGTCTTGGGAACATCTTCCTCTAACACTCGTAACTGGTGATACCCGGATCTCAAATCAACATTTGAAAAGTAATTCGCCCCTTGCAGTTGGTCGAACAAATCGCCTATGCGAGGTAGAGGGTAACGATTCTTGACGGTTAGTTTGTTTAGTTTTCTATAGTCAATGCACATACGGAACGATCCGTCTTTCTTCTTCACGAACAAGATCGGTGCTCCCCAGGGTGAGAAGCTTGGTCTAATAAAGCCCTTACTGAGCAGTTCGTTAAGTTGATCGGATAGCTCCTGCATCTCAGTTGGTGCTAGACGATAGAGCGATTTGGCTACTGGGGTAGCCCCTGGAACTAAGTCGATCCTGAACTCGACTTGACGTTGTGGTGGTAATCCTCGTAGTTCTTCTGGAAAGATGTCGGGAAAGTCACGTACTTCTGGGATGTTCTTTATGTCTTTCATCTCTTGACTCATATCAACCACATGAATAAGGAATGCGTGACATTCCTTTCACAAGTACTTCTGGGCTTGTATACTCGAGATGATACGAAGGTTCGTGTCTGGTTTGTCGCCATAGATAACTAGAGTTTCGTTAGACTGTAGATTTAGACGAACGGCGTTTTCATAACACATGATGTCAGCACAATGAAGACTCAACCAATCCATGCCGATAATGACGTCGAAACTTTTAATTGAGACCGGCATGAGGTCGATTGGAAATCAATGGCTATCTAGAGTTAGAGTACATCCTATGTATATACTGCTAGTGCTCTCAGTCTTTCCGTTAGCCATTTCTACAGTGAACAGTTCTTTTAATGCACGTGATTGTTGTTTAAGTAAGTGAGCAAATTTCTGGTTCACGAAACTCCTCTCCGCTCCACTATCAAACAGTATGCATGCATATGAGTTATCGATGAGAAACGTACCAGTGACCACTGTAGGGTCGGCTATCGCTTCCTCGTGGCCTATAGCCAAAACTCTTCCCACTCCGCCAGCGTTCCCTGCCTTCGAGCAGTTCCTCTTGTAGTGACCCACCTCGCTACATCCGTAGCAAGCCTGGCCCACACCAACGTCGGGGACTTGGTTGATTGGCCTTGCCGGAGACTTGCAGAAATGGGCAGTGTGCCCTTTCCTATTGCAGTTGGTGCACTGCATTTCCCGATAGGGTCCAGTGTGGTGGAAACTGCACTTGGGTAAGTTCCCAGCATACTACTTCATCGGCGCTGTAGCAGTACGTGTTATCGCAACATGAACAACCACAACCTGCTGCTTTTTGGCAGGGTTCTGCGCCGCGTTCTTTTTCTTGTTATCCAAGAACTTCTGCTTGTTGTCAGCGGCATTGGAGGGTTCTGGGATGACCAGGTGTGACAACACGAAACTTTTATCCTGTGCAATTGATCTGTATATCAATATTAAACTCGATTTTATCATCTTTTAACGCCGTTTAAGAGTTAGTTTAAGTGTTCTAAGCTTGAGTACAGTCGGGAATGAGATTAGAAATGAGTCAACAAGTCGTATAGAGACAAAACCGGGCCACACACCCTCCTGAGAGGTGTGTATGGCCGCACACATGGGTGTGCGGCCGCACACCCACCCTCCAGCCGCACACTCACCCTTATATATATAAGGTGAACCCCTTCACTCATTCCTTTCATTTGGCTGCACTTTACTTCCTCTCTCTACTTTCTCTATCTAAAAACTTCATCCAAGAACACTCTAAAGGCCTCAAAACGTGAACTTCTCCGTCATTCATCTTGTTATAGTGGTAAGACACCTTGATCTAAGCTTAAAACTCATCATGTTTTTTGTGTTCTTCATCACTTGAAGGTGTACGGCCACACACCTTCATAAGGTGGCCGTACACACCATAAAGACTCTCCAAAGTGAAGAGTTTGGCCTCCATTTACTAGTTGGACTTGGTATTAGCACTAGAACACCTCAAAATCGACATTTCAGGCACAAATGAAGAGTGTACGGCCGCACACCCCTATGTACGGCCGCACACACCTTAACACAGAAAACCGTTTTACCAAATGATTAAGAAATCAACTCGTAGAAACAGTTTTCAAAACTAAAGCAAGGAACTTGTGAATCTTGCCATAAAATGCGATATTTTGCAAAGCATTCATACAAAACATAAACAAGATTTTCAGTATTATTACTTGTAAATTTGTTAGGCTAAGTTTTGAGACACGTCTTTGGTAACACTCTGCCGGATACGAGAGTGTAGGACTAACACTTGTAACCAGAATCTCTTGGAGGGAGAGCGTGACTATTGTGTATAGATCTATATGGGACTGACTGTTCCGCACCTTCGCTGCCAGCTATAGCAGGACCGTTAGGTTCAGGGGTGACAAAGTCATAAAAAGATATTGGCCCCGTTACGTGCCTTATCCAGTCTAAGTACGGTTATGACACTCACAACTTAGGTAGCGAAAATTTACTTTTGTAATAATGAAACAAGTGAACTAACCTCAAAGTAATAACCGATTTGATTACTAGAGGGCATTAGTAATACCCTTAGGATCTAGTTCACTACTTATTTATTTGTTTTATTTATGTAATAAGGCTAATACATCTCACTGAGCGCAAACATGGTTTTTCAAGGAAACTACATCTAACGATACAAGTATGGTAGATACCTGTACACCTCATACCAGAACAGATAACCAACTATCAACTTTTAAGGAAAATATAGGATTTTCCTGGGATAACTCAACCTTTCATAAACAGGCTGTTAAACAAGTAACGAATGGATAATCAAACATCTTTCATAAGAAAATATAGGATTTTCTTGGGAAACACTTTTCAAAGGATTAAAGAAACATTTCTTTCACCAGAACTAAACACTTATGAACTCACCAGCTTTATGCTGATATATTTCAAAACTGCTTGTATTCTCAGCGCATTAGTAGACAGGTACTTTCAGGAGTTCGGAGAAGTTAGAGCGTTAAAGTCACATCTTTACTAATGTACTTTTGCTATGTACTAAACTATGTATTAAACAATGTAAATCTTTTTCATGTATGTATTCAATGTCTAGTTGTGTTTACTATGCTTACTATGATACAATTGTGATACTACGCATGACGTCAATCACCCCCGAACGTTTCCGCTGTTCCGGTTTGGGGGTGTAACAGATTGGTATCAGAGCTATTGTTTATAGTGAACTAAGTATACCGAACCTTACATGGTATACAACTATAAACAATAAGGGGCCTAAGTGCTCTAAACTAAAAGTATACTTTCAAAAATATAAGTATTTTTATAACAAAGTATACAAGTATACCCGAGTACCAGAATCCGTGTCATAAGTAGAACAAAATAAAAGTATTTGGATGTTGGACACTGCGGTTAAACCTGGGCAGTTATGTAATCATGTCTAGGATCAATATAGTCTGATCAACTATATATTCATTCGATACATGACCAACATGTGCTTGGGAGTGACTATGGTGTTACAGCAAGTCTAAAACTTACCTAGATACTAGAGGAGTTCTAGAGCCAAACATAAGGATTAAAATACTATAGGAGTATTTTAGGATGCTATAGCAACTAAGCCGAAAACTTACCCAAGGATCCATCCTTCAAGAATCAAGCACGTAGCCAAGATACATTGGAAGTATTATTAGATTCGATGCCTATTAACTATTCCTTTACCATCACCGCGCGTAGATAGCATGGCTGGATTCCATCTCCTTGGCGACCCATACCTTCCCAACCAAGGAGATGGTGGATGGATCGAACCAGAGCCAGAAGGAAACCATGAAATCCCTTTCGACAATGGCATTGTCGAACCATTTCCTGAAGAGACTGACTCGGAACCAGAAGTCGAGAACCTACCCCAAGTGACCCCAATACCAAATCCTAACCCTCAAGTTGGATTCCAAGGTCCAACTCCTATATGGGTTGGGAGTTTGAATAGGTGGAGCCACGAGCAAGACCAACCCCTCCCATACGACTGAAACCGCAACTTCTACAATTTGAACAAAGGAGGCTCCACGGACAGGGCCCTTCCAATCCCGATACGCCGAGTGGCTCGCAATGTGGAGCTAGGTATGGCAACCCTTCAACGAACTATGGAACTTGAGGCAGACTCGGATGCCAACACAAACCACATTCGTAATCTTGAAGTTTCTCACGGGAGTACTATGAGGGACAACGAAGCTCTGCAGCGAGAGTTAGCTACAACCCGAGCCGAGGTCATAGAGCTCCGAGCCCGCCAGTCAGAGTATGAAGGACGCCTGCTTGACGTAGAGCGACAGCTGGCCGAATTAGGGTTTCACTTGAGGAGTGCCCGTCGTCAATAGAGGACCACTCTACTCATTCTTCCTATCTGATTTAAGGAATAACTTTCATGTTTATGTTCTGAGTAGCCCTTTTTCCGTAAACATCTCTGTCTTCCATATTGCCGAAATTTTCTCTTTGATATTAGGACTTAGACCTATTATTAGGTCCTGAGTTCCGAAATATGTAATCTCAGTTTCAGTTATGATGACAACAATCGTATTTCAGCTAAAGCATGTATCATAGGATGTGCTCTTACCTTAGATGATCATTCCTTTTCCCCATCGATATCATATCAGTCTCCATGAAAAGCTTCAATGTCCTAATCGACATAGGACGAATGAGCCTCACATCGTGCCAATGTCCTTTGCTTCGAGAAAGCGATTCATCTCAATAGTCCCTCTGACGGATTCCACACTGGTTTTAGTGATAATATTGTTCAAACCTTCGTATCATTTCCTACGTCAAGCCTAGGAGCATCTACGAAAGGAATGTTATGCATTCCTGGCTCATGTTGTCGATGAGACGCAAAAAGTTAAAGACCTCGAGAGCATTTCCGAAGTCCGCAACTTTCCCGATGTCTTCCCCAAAGACATTCTAGGGATTTCTCCCGAGCGTCAAGTTGAATCCCGTATCGACTTGATTCCCGTAGCTACTCTTACAGTTAACCCTTCATCTCATCTGGAACCGAAGAAATGGGAGAGTTACTCAGCCAGCCCGATGGGCTGAGTAAACAAGAGTTCTTAAACTTATTTTATGTGAACTTGTGTGCTCAAATCTTTCTATCCTTGCTAAGACCACATCATGGGGATGTGGGTCGAATCAAAGAGTCAGTTAGCAAAACGGGAAATATCAATGCATAGACAAACATTTAGGATACATCCAGAAGCAACCATTGTTGCTCACAAACTCTCTTCTTGATATATAGCAAATCATGCCTCCGAAGAAGCAGAACCAATCCACCAGTAAGACACCAATCCTCCAGATGGACTCAGCTACGTTCCAAGCTACTGTCACAGCAGCCGTAGCAGCCGCTCTAGCTGTTCTTAATGCTAACAACCTAAATGGGAATGGGAACAACTTACACGCCTCAAGTTGTAACAACACACCAGGAAATCAACAAGGGCTTGTCCAAGAGAACACTCCAACTTCCAAACCTAAGAGCGCCAAACGGAAATTTTGGTCCGAGAGGAAGAACAAGTCGTCTCAGAAACTTGCCAAGAAACAACAACTCGAGATAACTTCTACAACCGCCACATCCGCACAACCAGTGCGGCAATATGCTGGAAAACTTCCAAGTTGCGAGAAATGAAACTTCCACCATGTAGGAAAGTGCCGTAAACTTCGATGTAAGAACTGCAACAGGCAAGGACACACCACAGGATACTGCAGGGCACCTGCACAGCCAAACACCTCGATTACTGGTGTAAGGATGAATCAAGTTTGCTACATTTGTGGCGAACCCGGACATTACAAAAGAAATTGTCCAAGGATTAAGGATGGCCAGGAAACTTGTTCCGTACAGACCCCAACTCAACACATCACTTCCACTACCGATGCTAGCTTAGTTCAAGTGTGCGGTACATGTGGAGAAATGGGGCATTTCAAAAGAGACTGCCCAACAGAGAAGAACAATGAGGAAACGGGAGGAGTCTGACCTCAGGGAATGAGGAAGCATCAAAGAACCCTGCTATGTTTTGGTATGTTTCCGCAAACCCTAATAATTGCTCATAATCGTGATTATTTCCTCGTCCAAATTGCATCACGATGTTCTTATAAGATTTAAAAACTCTAATGAGTAAATTATGATAGCTTAGTGAATACGTTAGGTTCAGTTGTAGTTATACCTGGTTTGTGTACACCAAACAATCATAGGGAGATCTAGTAAGAACCATTTCATGAAAGTTCATAACTCCAAAACATCAGAACCCTCGTGTTAGTAGTACATGTTAACTTCGAGTCAAACACATAAAACACCATAGACATTCACCCAGGGGCATCAATGTTCTAACAAAGCGATCCTTCCAAACCAACTTAACGTGCGATTCTACGACGACATCATGTTTAGTCCGACTGACACTATGTTATACCAAACCCTGTTGTCTTAAATCATGTTATCGCAAAACTCTCGTCACTCGGGACGACAAATTAGATGCGAACTTTAAAAATTCATCACTCTTCGAAAAACCCGAAAGTATTCATACGAAGGGTACCACCGACGAGGACATGGACAAAGTAAGAGGGTTATCCGGACAATTGGAAATACGTCGTGGGACACTCAACTACTCTTGGTCGAACCTTCTCGTAACGAACGGCGACCTGTTCAACATCAAGGTTGCGCCGTTCGAAGCCCCCTGTGGCCGTAAGTGTAAATCCCTCTCTGTGGTGGGCTGAGGTGGGCGACACGCAGCTAGCCAAGGGGCAAGTCCCTGACAGCACTCTCACTGGCCCAGAAACCATCCCCGAAACCATCGAAAATATCGTACAAATCCGAGAACGACTGAAAGCCTCACGAGATAGAAAAAAGAGCTACGCTGATAAACGACGAAAACCCTTGGAGTTCCAGGTTGGAGACCGTGTTCTGTTGAAGGTCTCGCCCTGGAAACGCATGATACGCTTCAGAAAGCGTGGAAAGCTAAAGCCAAGATACATAGGACCATTCGAGATCCTCGCTAGGATCGGTCCCGTAGCCTACAAACTTCGTTTACCGCAAGAACTTAGCAACATTCATCCTGTCTTTCATGTTTCGAATCTTAAGAAATGCGTATCCGATGAAACCCTTACGATTCCTCTTGACGAGATTGAGATCAACGAGAACCTGAACTTCATAGAAGAACCAATCGAAATCATGGATAGAGAGATCAAACATACAAAACAAAGTCGCATCCCGATAGTGAAGGTTCGCTGGAATGCCAAGCGGTGACCTGAATTCACTTGGGAGCGCGAAGATCAGATGAAACAAAAGCATCCACATCTCTTTTCTATTCCATGATTTGTATTCTATGTTCGAATTTCGGGACGAAATTCCCTCTAACGGGGGGATGATGTGACAACCCGAAACTTTTATCCTGTGCAATTGATCTGTATATCAATATTAAACTCGATTTTATCATCTTTTAACGCCGTTTAAGAGTTAGTTTAAGTGTTCTAAGCTTGAGTACAGTCGGGAATGAGATTAGAAATGAGTCAACAAGTCGTATAGAGACAAAACCGGGCCATACACCCTCCTGAGAGGTGTGTACGGCCGCACACATGGGTGTGCGGCCGCACACCCACCCTCCAGCCGCACACTCACCCTTATATATATATAAGGTGACCCCTTCACTCATTCCTTTCATTTGGCTGCACTTTACTTCCTCTCTCTACTTTCTCTCTCTAAAAACTTCATCCAAGAACACTCTAAAGGCCTCAAAACGTGAACTTCTCCGTCATTCAGCTTGTTATAGTGGTAAGACACCTTGATCTAAGCTTAAAACTCATCATGTTCTTCGTGTTCTTCATCACTTGAAGGTGTACGGCCGCACACCTTCATAAGGTGGCCGTACACACCTTAAAGACTCTCCAATGTGAAGAGTTTGGCCTCCATTTACTAGTTGGACTTGGTATTAGCACTAGAACACCTCAAAATCGACATTTCAGGCACAACTGAAGAGTGTACGGCTGCACACCCCTATGTACGGCCGCACACTCCTGTGTGCAACCGCACACACATGCTGACCGCATACCCTGGCCGCACACACACTCTTTTGGTCGTACACCTCCCTTGTTTGATCATATAGGGTCCCGACAAGCATTTCCAAGTCTTTAGGGTGGTTTCCCGTCATGTTTAGTCATGAAACACTCTAATTCTAAAACACATATGTGTTATCACATGTTAATAGGATCCACTTGTGTACGAAACATCGGCTGACACTCAGCATTCGTAACTGATCATACACCCAGATCCTACGTCAAACGGTGAGTTCATACCCCTACGTTTTTCTGAGTTTTCATGTTTTCAGGGGGAGGGTACAAGCAAAAGCACAAGGAAACTTGTGCTCAAGTTATTTCATTTTGCATAAAATAATTATATGTTCAGTATGCTTTTAACATAGAAAACCATTTTACCAAGCGATTAAGAAATCAACTCGTAGAAACAGTTTTCAAAACTAAAGCAAAGAACTTGTGAATCTTGCCATAAAATGCGATATTTTGCAAAGGATTCATACAAAACATAAACAAGATTTTCAGTATTATTACTTGTAAATTTGTTAGGCTAAGTTTTGAGACACGTCCTTGGTAACACTCCACCGGATACGAGAGTGTAGGACTAACACTTGTAACCAGAATCTCTTGGAGGGAGAGCGTGACTATTGTGTATAGATCTATATGGGACTGACTATCCCGCACCTTCGCTGCCAGCTACAGCGGGACCGTTAGGTTCAGGGGTGACAAAGTCATAAAAAGATACTGGCCCCGTTACGTGCCTTATCCAGTCTAAGTACGGTTATGACACTCACAACTTATGTAGTGAAAATTTACTTTTGTAATAATGAAACAAGTGAACTAACCTCAAAGTAATAACCGATTTGATTACTAGAGGGCATTAGTAATACCCTTAGTATCTAGTTCACTACTTATTTATTTGTTTTATTTATGTAATAAGGCTAATACATCTCACTGAGAGCAAACATGGTTTTTCAAGGAAACTACATCTAACGATAAAAGTATGGTAGATACTTGTACACCTCATACCAGAATAGATAACCAACTATCAACTTTTAAGGAAAATATAGGATTTTCCTGGGATAACTCAACCTTTCATAAACAGGCTGTTAAACAAGTAACGAATGGATAATCAAACATCTTTCATAAGAAAATATAGGATTTTATTGGGAAACACTTTTCAAAGGATTAAAGAAACATTTCTTTCACCAGAACTAAACACTTATGAACTCACCAGCTTTATGCTGATATATTTCAAAACTGCTTGTATTCTCAGGGCATTAGTAGATAGGTACTTTCAGGAGTTCGGAGAAGTTGGAGCGTTAAAGTCACATCTTTACTATTGTACTTTTGCTATGTACTAAACTATGTATTAAACAATGTAAATCTTTTTCATGTATGTATTCAATGTCTGGTTGTGTTTACTATGCTTGCTATGATACAATTGTGTGATACTACGCATGACGTCAATCACCCCCAAACGTTTCCGCCGTTCCGGTTTGGGGGTGTGACACCAGGGTTGTTGTTGTTGTCGGGGTACGGACTCCATGGTCGATGAGCCGCTGTGCCAGTCGCTTGGCACTGTCGAAGGTAGAGGGGTTTGTAGCTAAAACATTCCCCTGAAATGGAGGCACCAGCCCCCAGATATACCTCTCTATCTTTTTTCCCTCATTAGGGACCATTCCTGGACATAGTGCCACCAGATCGCTGAACCTGGCAGTGTAGGCCACTATGTCGGAGCCCTTCATGGTTAGGCTCCAGAGTTCCTGTTCAAGTTTCTGAACCTCGCCCCTCGGGCAGTACTCCTCAATCATGAGCTCCTTCAGAGCTTCCCAGCCCATAGCATTAGCCACTATTAGAGTTAGTGACTTGACATGGCTATTCCACCATGTCAGGGCTCTGTCTGCGAAGGTGCAGGCAGCAAATTTAACTTTGCTTCCTTCCGGACAGGAACAGATCTCAAAGATCGATTTCGTTCTCAAACTATTACGAAAGGGCAATGATTCCACCAGTCCCGTTAAAGGACCTGGGCTTGCAGTTGGTGAAGTCCTTGTACGAGCACTCCCTAGAGCGCATTGGAGCATCACCTTGATTGGAATGCACAGTTGTTCCACTCCCGCTAGTACCACTAGCATTGAATTGAGCTAAGGCTGTCGAAACAGCCGTAGGCACTGCAGCTTGGATAGCTGTTGGATTGTATTGTAGAGGAGGTGGTGGTTGAGTAGGAGTTATCGGAGGATTGCGTCCTGGTGTTCGGCATGGAGGCATCTTTCAACTAAAAGTTTACAAATATGAAATGATAGTAAGAATCAGTTGTGAGTATAATGGGAGTGGTCCATGGACTAAATCGCCATAGCCCAACAAAACCGATGAGAGTATGATTGATATAGAGATCTAACAGTAGAAGCATGAAAGCACTTGGATATGGATTTCCCAAAAGATTAGATGTCTGTCAATAATATTGGCATTAATGATGTAACAAGTTCGGGAAAAATGACCTAGAAGTAGGTCTTACATTAAGCCAAAATAAGAAAATTTTGACAGCATAGAGACCTAGCAACAGTACTTGAAAGACAGGAATATTTACAGGGAAAAGTGCTACATAGAGCATAGATAAGAAGGCTATACCTTAAACCAAAAGAAAGGACGATTAGAGCATCTGCTACTGGCGACGGGTACCCCTCGGGTGAACCCTCAAACCTTCCAGCTGACGCTCTACGTCATGAAGGTGTCGTTCATATACTCTTTGGCGTGCTCGGAGTTCCATGACTTCAGCTCGAGTTTCAGCTAATTATTGCGGTAGAGCCTCATTGTCTCTCATAGATCTCCCATGAGCATCTTCAAGACGACGAATGCGGACTGTATTAACTCCCACATTTGCATCAACTTCCATGATTCGTTTGATGGATGTCCTACCCCGCTCTTCATTTCGAGCAACCCTGGGGACCAGAATAGGTAGGACTCTGTCTGTTGCGCCTCCCTCGCTCAGGTTGTAGAAGCTTCTGTCTCCGTTGTATGGTATAGGTTGACCCTGTTCTTGAATCCATCTACCCAAGTTTTCCGCCCACAGAGGCGTCAGGCCTTGAAAAGACGGACGAGGGTTATGATTTGGGATTGGAGCTACCAGGGGTAGATGATTGACTTCCGGCTAGGAGTCAGAATCATCCGGGAAGTTCTCTGCAAAGTCATCATCCAAAGGAATTGCATGATTCTCTTCTGGCTCTGCATCGAGCCATCCACCATTACCTTGGTTGGGAAAGTACGGGTCCCTAGGGAGATTGAATCCAGCCACGTTATCTACGCAAGAATAGGGGTAAAAGAAATAATTAATAGACGTACTAATTAAGATAATTATAAGATGATCCTTACCAGTTACTCCAACATTTGCGTAGTGCATACCAGTCATATGTAACCAAAACATGATAGACCTTCGAATAAGTGATCCTACCTCTAAGTCCACAACCAAACAAGGAACAGGAAGTAAAGCAAAGATCACAGATTCTAAGTCTATGACACCTTAGTCACATATAACCGTAGCGTATCCACTCAGCAACTATTGACATACTAATAAAGACCTTTTTAGTTTGCACATAAGTAATTATAGTAACACAAAATACTCCTATAATATTTTAAGTTTATGTTCTGTTCTAATGTTTTCATTATAGTAGTGTTGGTAAGTTTTTAGACTTGCTGCAACACCACAACCATTCCTAGGCACATGCTAATCACTTCTCGGAAAGATATAGTTGATCAGGCTATATCACTCCCAAAATCTGATTATATGTCCCCAAGCCTACTTGTGCTATCCAACAACCGCAATACTTTTGTTATGTCTTAGTGACACTGATTTTAGTATGAATGCATGTATGTATACTTTTGTTAAATATTTTATTATCTAAAAGTATAAACTCTTGGTCAGAGTATTTTAATCCTGATGTGTTTATAGTTGTATATCTTTTATGGGTTGATATACTCAATTCACTATAAACAAAGCTCTGATACCAGTCTGTCGCACCCCAAAACCAGAACGGCGGAAACGTTTGGGGGCGGAGGACGTCATGTACAGTATCATAACAATGCACAATAGTAACAAGAAACAACATCATCCATTGCATTGATAATATAATTTAGTACAAGTGTGTTATGTGTATAGTTTATAAGACACCAAAATAAGAACCAAAATAAAAGACGAGTCTTGTATGAGCTCCGTCTTCTCAAAATCTGGTCAAGTGTACCTGTCTACTGGTGACCTGAGAATACAAGTTATTTTGAAAGAGTAGATAAGCATTAAAGCTGGTGAGTTCATAAGTATTTTAGTGTCATTGTTTTGTATGAAAGTGTTTGTAAATGTTTGCTGTAAATGTTTGTAAGAGTTTGATGTAATTGTTGTATCTCCTAGAAAATCCTATATTTTCTACTTTATTATGAAATGTAGTCTTCTACCAAGACACAACTGTTATGTATGTTTGTTCCTTTGTAAATGTGAGTGTTTTCCCAATCATGACTATCATTACCAAAATATAGTTTACATTACCGTTTATGTGAGAATATCACAATGTGAATGCAATGGGAAAATAAAGATGTACTGTAGTTTTGTATATAAGTAACTACCAATATACTAACTACCTTAAACCAGTTTGTTTAATTAAGGTAAAATGTGATGAGGTTGTAACCATACTTGATTGACTAGTAAAACACGACGATCAAAGACGTCAAAATGGTATGTCATTCGTCACCCGTAGACCTGCAGGTCCCACCGTAGCTAGCAGCAAGGTGTAGGATGGTCAATCTCGTATAGATCTATACACAAATTCACGCTCTCCCTCAAGAAGAATATAGTTACAAAACGTGACACAACAGTATATTGACATGTCATTTAGTAGTGGCTCACATTAATGTTATAGTATTCTTGTGTTTGTATAGTATGTTCTAGTGTATTGTATGTTCTCTCTGTTCTAGTGTATAGTATGTTCTCTTTGTATAGTGTAGTGTATGTTCTCTTTGTTTCTCAGCATAGTGTGTTCTTTCTGTTTCTCATTATTGTATGTTCTTTCTGACTCATGTATGAACTGACTCTTGTATGTTTCATTGTACTAGAAATGGTGAGTAGTAATTCTCTAAACTATACCTATTATAGTTTACTAGTAATGTTGTTTGAATGACTGAGTATGTTTGTACACCTTTGCCACCCAAAGGTGTTGAACTGAGATAACAACTTTTATATCTATACACATATACATAATATATAACTAAGATTCAAATGATACTCGGACAAACAACCGGATACCCTAAGTCCACAACCAAACAAGGAACAGGAAATAAAGTGAGTTATCAGTCCTAAGCCCTTTCAACCTTACTTATATAACTGTATCTATATAGACATGATTTTGATAATATATAAGTTTAAAAGAGTTTAATAAAGATTTTAGCATATAAAAGAGTTTTAACCATTTGAATGGCTATTGATGACTTGATGTCAGTTTATAAAATGTTTTGAAATAGTTTGCTTGATAAAACAGTTTGAAGTATAAGAAATCCACTTGTTTGATAGTTAATAATCACATGTGATTGATATGATAACTATAAAGTTTCTACTTGTATTCCCCCCCCCCCCATAAAAAAATTTAAAATCATTTAAAAGATAAGTTAAGGGTATGAACTCACCTGTAGTGAGTGATACGAATGTAAGATCGATATAGGAAGCTAAGTGTTAAGTGAATCTCGAGCACAAACGGATCCTAGTAAGCATATAGTGATACATATATGGATATAATTAGTGTATATAACAACTAATTATGCTAGGGAACCACCTTAGGGACTAGGAAACACTTGGATTGAAGTGTTACACTCACATATGATTGCATTAAAGGGGTTCACGGCCACACAAAGGGGTGTTCACGGCCAAGGAGTGTACGGTCAATGAGTGTACAGTCGTACACTCATGGAAGAAACATGCAAAAGAGGTGTTTATGGCCCTATCTAGAATCCATTAAGTGTTTACAACCCTATGTTGGGACATGAGAGGAGTTTGCGGCCAAGACATGCATCAAACAAGGGTTTACGGCCAAGGGAGATGCTCATGGCCGTAAACTCTTGATGATCCATCTAAAGTGGTTTATTTCAAGGGTGTAATTCAAGCTTCTAATGGGAAACTAGTATATGGAAAGATACTTACTTTTTTAGGATTGAAGGGGGTGTTCACGGCCACCAATAACTAGTGTGTGTTCTTGGTGTTCTTGGTGAAAGATGATGATCTTGAAGATCTAACCAAAAGAGGTAATTTCATGGATGAAATCATGGAGTTTCACTAGATTATGAAAGTTATCAACTAACAAATGGAAGAATCACTTACACTTTGGAAGATAAGGATGAAAATCTTGATGATACTTGAGAGAGAATTGACTTTATTGACTTGCATGTGTAAGAACTGAAGGTAAATGAATGAATATCATATATGTGGGGCCTGAGTTCACAGCCACCTTGAGTTTACGGTCGTACACACATGTTTGCGGCCGTAAACTTCTCTTGATGGAGTTCTTGGCTTGAATGCAACACGATGAACTTAAGTTAACTCATCCCTAAACCCAAACCTTGAATGTACTTAGGCTTAGAACACTCAAACAGACCCTAAACAATGCTAAAAGATAGCAGAAACGAGTCTGACTTTGATTGAATTGAATGGCTGTAAAAGATAGAAATTTCGGGTTGTCATAGTAAGGCCCATGATAAAGCATCTAGTAGTAGGTCGAAGGGGAATCCTGACATTAATTTTCTTGTTGTTAGTGATCCAATGGAGGCCACTTTCGTTTACTGTGGCGAAAAGGGGCATTGGAGAAGAAGTTGACAGAAATACATACAAGATTCGAAAGAGGGGAAGATCAAATCATCTGACTCCTTATTAGCTATATACACTATCCAAATCAATAACACATAACTTTCTCATTCTTGGGTCCTTGATACGGAAATGTTTTTCAAATTTGTTCTGATATTCAGGGTCTAAGAGAAAGTGAGGAAGTAGAGCATGGGAGATTGTACCCAAGCATGAGGAATAGGCGTTCTTCACATATAGAGTTGTGCTTGATGGTGGTTTTAGGGTTGATTTATTTAATTGATGTTATCCATCAGATATGACAAGAAACACTATTTCATTTCACACAAAACAAGGATATCAATATTCGTTTGATAATGAAAATGGGTCAATTTTGGTTTATAAAAATGTGTTTTTTATATTTAAATCTTTTCCTTATAATGGCATGTATGAAACTATAATGTGAGTTGATAACTTAGGCAATAGTATATTCCATATTCATTCATCTAATGGAGTAGACAAAGCGTGTTTATGACATTGTCGTCTTGGGCACATAAACAAGAAACGAATCGCCCGACTCCAAAAGAATGGAGTATTGGAATCATTTGACTTAAGGTCAGATGATGAATGTGAATCTTGTCTATTGGACAAGATGACAAAATCACATTTCACTAGAACATGTCAAAGAGGTGAAGGACTGTTGGAACTTCTCCATAATGATGTGTGTGTGCCCTTCAAATCTACCACGAGGGTTGCTATTCGATACCATGTGACATTTATGAATGATTATAGTAGATACGGGTATATCTACTTACTCAAACATAAATCAGGAATTTCGAAAGATTCAAAGAGTTTAAGCATGAAGTCAAGAATCAATTGGGCAAGAAGGTAAAGATGATCTCATCTGATAGATATGGAGAGTATCTTAGTATCGAGTCCAATGACTACCTCAAGGAGTGTGGAATTGTTTCCCAATCGACTCCTCCCAGAACACCACAACTTAATGGTGTGGTTGAGAGGCATAATCGAACCCTACATGATATGGTTCATTCCATGATGAGTCGAGCTTCTCTTCATATATTTTTCTAGGGTATTCCCTAGAGATAGCCACCCAAATCTTAAATCTACTTCCCACAAAGAAGTTTTTTAAAACACCTCATAAGATGTGGAAAGGGAAACTTCCCTCGCTCGCACATATCAACGTCTGAGGTTGTGAGGATCTCCTAAGATGATAATATAATGAGAAACTTGAACCAAGAGTTGAGAAGTGTATTTTCATTAGCTACCCAAAAAATTCCTTTGGATATTTGTTCCACTAACCTACTGAGAACGCGGTCTTTATTACTCAAATAGGAGTCTTTCGTGAAAGAGAGCTCATATTCAAAGAGGACAGTGGGAGTGATGTTGATTTGGATGAAATGCCAGATTCATCCAATGAAGGAACCTTAAATGGCACTAGCATTCAACCATAGGATGAGATATACGCGATCCCCTTGACAATTCATTATATCTTCGTTGATCCAGTAGAGTTAGCATGTCACTCGAGTTTTATAGTTTCCATATAAGTACATACGAGGATACGTTTATCGGTGATAACACACTCATAAATTTGGATGAGCTGGCAAACTACAAGGAAGAAATGGCAGAACCAAAGGCTGCAAAATGGAAATAGGTTGTAGATAGAGAGATCCAATCCATGTATGATAACCAAGAATGGAACTTAGTTGATCATGTACTTGATCGAAAGACAGTAAGTTGCAAATGGTTCGTCAAGAATAAGACTGACATAAATGGAAAGGTGCACACGTTTAAAGATCGATTGTTTTGAAGGTATTTACTCAAACCAAAGGGGATGACTACGATGAGACCTTCTCACCAGTGGCTAAGATCAAATAGTTCAAGATAATGCTTACCATAATAACCTATTATAATTATGACGTATGAAAAATGAATGTTAATAATACTTTCTTAAATGGAAAGCTTACTGAGGACGTCTACATGAGTCATACAAAAGGTTTTATAGATGCTAAATTTCATGAGAGATTATATAAGCTTGAGAAATCCACTTATGGATTCAAACAAGCATCTTGCAGTTGTAATCTTTGCTTCCGCGATAAAGTCAAAAAGTTTGGATTATCTAGGAGTGAGGATTATTCTGGTGTGTATTTCAAAGCTAGTGCACTACAAAAAAATAACCTACGACCACACATTTTAAAAATCGCTTTGCCGCATTTTGGAAAAAAATGTGAGAATTTCATTATAAAGTGTGGCAAATTATCATTGGTAAAATCTTGGATTATTTTCGCCACATTT
Source organism: Lactuca virosa (assembly GCF_052849685.1). Lineage (NCBI taxonomy): Eukaryota > Viridiplantae > Streptophyta > Magnoliopsida > Asterales > Asteraceae > Lactuca > Lactuca virosa. The sequence goes on along the minus strand of NC_136429.1, from coordinate 176,115,368 downwards.
AAAAATTGTAATGGTATCGATGAGATCATTAGTATATATATTTTCACATATAGAAATTTAATGTGGGGAAAAGGTAATACCTATGGTCACATCAATTGTTTGTATGACCATATGTATCATTTAACGAAACATATAGAAATCTAATGTCACTAACAATAATTAATACCTATGGCCACATGAATTATTTGTATGACCATAAGTATCGTTTAGCCGCATACAATGAACGTGCTAAACCATGTGGCTGTAAATATATTATGATGGCATTTTTTTAATTGTTCGTGTGTCCAAATGTATCGTTTAGCTTCAGTCGAATAATGTGGCCAAATATGACCATCTACCACATATTTGTGTTTGTTTTATCAGAAATAATGTGAAATGGATTCTAATGTGGTTATAGGTAATACCTATGGTCACATCAGTTGTTTTTATGACCATATGAATCATTTAGTCACATATAATAAACATGACAAACCATGTGTCTGAATGTATCTTTAGCCTTAGTCGAATAATGTGGCCAAATATAACCATCTTCCATGTCTTTTTGTTCATTTTATTGGAAATAATATGCAATGGATTCTAATGTGGATAAAGCTAATACCCATGGTCATATGAATTGTTTGTATGGTCATATGTTTCATTTAGCCACATATAATAAACGTGACAAACGATGTGGTTGTGACCATTTTATGGTGACATTTTTTTAATGTTTGTGTGTCTATATATATCGTTTAGCCCCAGTCAGATAATGTGGCCAAATATGACTACAACCACATCTTTAAGTTTACTTTATGGGAAATAATGTGTATTGGATTTTAATATGGCTAAAAGGTAACAGATATGGTCACATAAATTATTTGTATAACCATATGTATCATTTAACGATATATAAACGTAACAAACCAAGTTGATGTACGTAATAAATATCATGATAAAATAATAAATATCTGATTGTATGTATTTTATGGTGGCGTTTTCATTAATTGTTTGTTATTACATATGTATCGTTTAGCCATTTACTAAACGCAACAAAACAAGTGATTGTAAGTATATTATGGTGGCGTTTTTTTAATTGTTTGTGTGTCCATATGTATCGCTTATGTAGCCATAGAGAGTCGATTGCGTACATGGACTTATGTCAAAGTTATTGAGCGCAAGGGCACATCAATACAAAAAAGTTTTTTATTTTCATTTTGAAGAAATACATTAATGATCGCAATGGCACATCTTTATTCTTTTCTGTTTTTTTTTTTTTTTGCAGAATTACATTAATGGTCGATGTGTATTGCTAAAATTACACAAAAATTCACTTTGTAAAGAAAAATTATAGGAATTGACTAGTACATGTGTAAAACTAGAATTACATAAAATGTCATTTGTGTAAGAGCATGAAATAAAATTACATAAATTGTTCCTATTTTATTTACAACTTACAAAAATGACCCTTGTATAATTGTGTAGAAGAAAATTATAAGAATGGTCCATATGTAATACTAAAATTACATAGAAATAGATGAAAGTAAAGGGGCTTAAAAATGTAATGCGCAAATGGGAATCAACAAAATAGCATGGTAACTTCACTTGATTTTTTTCTAAAGTATCCTTTTGAGTAATGTATCTAATCAGTTGTTGCCAAAGCTATTTCGTTTTACCTGCAATAGCGATATGATCCTTAATCACTAAATTGACAATATGATCCATAAATTCAACACTCAATAGCCCATAAGAGTAATTATAATCAACCAAATTCAGAATGATCCTTAAACCATGAAATCTATCATTGAAATCAATACAAACATTATAGCTTTTCAAACATCACAAAACCAATCACTTTTGCTGTGTTTTTTAAGATATTTTTTTAAAAATTTTGAAAATTTTTGCTATTAGCTTTTATCAGAAATTTAAAACACTGTTTTTATCTTTTGTTATCTCTTCTTTCATAATAAAAACGAAGAAGAAGCATAATCATATTTAATCTATGTATAAGGTTTTCTTGAGCATCAAATTCAATGTTGAACTCCTTTCAAGTAACATAAACTTGTTAATGTTCAATTGAACAACAATTATATACTACTAGTTAATAAATTATTCGAATGCATACCCACTTTCAACATACAAATCTTTTCTTTTTACTACTTCGTAGTTTACACTAGCATGTCATGTTCTGGGTTTTGGTTTTCCATAATCCATAAACCTTTGAGTTTTGACTAAAATTTATTCCTACTATTAAATATGACTTGAGTATTTGGAGCATTCTCATGGAGAAATTGCATTCATGGAGCATGACATAAAGGAAAATATCTTCTAAGAAAGGAATGGATCATCAGAAAAAGGAACAAATCAAGTGACAAAGGAACGGATCTTCCAAAAGGTAGTTTGGAGCAACTTGGCGTGCCTTGGAGCAACTTGAAGTGACTTTTAGCGACTTGGATCAACTTAGAGCAACTTGGAGCAACATGGAGCATCTTCGTGTGCCATGTAAAGGAAGTTGCAACATCCTTAGGGATGTTGCATCAAATGATAGCATGATACTCCATTATGTGTGAAGTAGTGTCGAGGTGATGTTGAGCCAAGGAGATGTTGATCAAAGGAAATGTTGAGCCAAGGATATGTTGCGCCATGGAGGAGATGTTGTGCCATCATGAACCATCTTGATACATGATGTGCCATCTATATTCCTTTATTGTGCCATGTTTATCCACATATACCCAGAAGATGATGATGCTAAAGAAATACACCATGTTGTGCCACCATGATGGCTATTGTGCCATTAGTGTTCATGATGCTCAACTATCGTTCAAGGTGATCTACATGTGCGTTGCTGATATACATGGCGGATTGTGATTTGTTGACACCATTCATGGGCCTATGGGTGAATGGGCTTTCCCATTAGGGATTTAGGTCTGATCCTTCAAGTATAAATAGGGATGCATGCCAGGTAATTTTCTATCTAGAATTATAGAATGTTAGGCGAATTTCTATGAAAATTGTAATCGTTATCTCTGTTTGAGAGCTCTGAAATAAAGAGCACTCTCTTCCTACCCATGGACATACGTCACCTTGACCGCAAAATGTAAATACTATATCTTGTGTGTTCTTTTAGTTTTGCTAATTATCCTCTTTACTTCCTAATAAGTGGTATCAGAGCTACGGTTGCTGTTTTGTTGATTGAAGATGGCATCTCACAAGTTCGTTTTGGAGAAGTTCAATGGTTCTAATGATTTTACTTTATTGAAGGTGAAGATGAAGGCTCTTATAGTTCAACAAGGATGTGCAGCGACACTAGAAGGAGAAGAAAAAATGCCAAAGGACATGGCAGGTGAAAGGAAGGTTGATATTCTCGCAAGATCACATATCACTATTATGTTGAGTTTGATAGACGAAGTACTAAGGGAGGTTACGAGTGCATCTAGGATTTGGGAGAAATTATGTGACAAGTATCAAAACAATTTCTGACGAACAGGCTGTATCAGAAGCAGTGTTTGTACAGTCTTATGATGTTAGAGACCACCGAAGTGAAGGACCATCTAGATAACTTTAATTAGATCAAATTGGATTTACAAGATGTGAATGTAAAGATTGAACATGAAGATCAAACACTTATCCTCTTGTGTTCGTTGTTGAATTCTTATAAGAATATCTTTGATGATATGTTGTATAGTAGGACAACGATCACTATTAATGGTGTGTAGGATTATTTGATGTCTCAGGAACTAAAAAGAAAAGTTTCAGTCAGAGAAGAAGCCAGTTCCAGTTTGTTTGCATGCAGAGGAATAACATCATATAGTGGTGGAGGTAACAAAGGGAAGTCAAGTTCCGAATTTAAAGCGAACATCAAATGTTATAACTACAAGGAAAATAGGCACTTCAGAAGAGATTTCTCATTGCTAAAGTAAGGAAATAATGGTGTTGGACTAAGAAACAACAATATTGTTGTGCTTCAAGGAAATTTAACTAAAAGGGATGATGGTGAAGTTTTGACAGTATGTACATCTAGTTCTGCTGACGCTTGGACCCTGGACTCTAGAGCATCTTATCATATGACATGCAATGATGACTGGTCCGACTCCTTCAAAGTATGGAATAGCACAGTTAAGATCGGTGATGATTGGGTGAGCATCATCAAGGGTAGTGGGATGGTGCAGATCAAGATGAACATTGGTATGCTCAGGAGACTAGATTGTTACTTCTTTTCAGAAATTCAAAAGAATTAGATTTCTCATGGAACTTTGGCTATGGATTGATTGAAGTATTCCGGAGAGGGTTACTGGTTAAGGGTCACCAAGGGTGTTCTTGTAGTTATGAAGGGATTGATGAATCCTCATGGGATTTGTATTATAGATGGTTGTATGGTTGGGGGATAGAAGATTGTATCCAAATCCTTGGATCAATATGATGATCAAAGGAATTTGTGGCATCATAAGTTGGTGCATGTGAGCGAGAAGGGGTTTTTTGGTGTCTGGTAAAATGTGTGTTCAAGAGATACAACGCAGGGTGAAGTTTAGTTTGGTTTAACACTCAGGCAAGGAGATCCAAGATTTTGTTCACTCAGATCTCTGGGGTTTCTCTCTTGTAAACTCTCATGGTGGATGGCAATACTTTGTGACTTTTATCAATGATTAATCAATGAAGATCTAGGTGTAATTCTAAAGACAAAGGACCAAGATGAAGTGTTTGGGTGGTTCAAGGAGTGGAAGCTGATGGTTGGGAAATAGACTATAACCATGTCAAGTCACTTAGAACAAAAAACAGGTTGGAGTTATGCAAGGATTCTGATGAAACAATGAATCGAGTATGAAATGAATCAGAGTTTAATGATCAAAGTAGGATTGCAAGATTTGAACACATATGTAAATATGATCTTGTTTCAGCTCTATTACGCTCTCAAGTTTTACAGAGTACAAATGTCAATTATGTAAAGACTCGTACTTATGACTCTAGTAAACACTCCTATTTATAAGAGAGGAAAGCGTACAAAAAATATACTAAGGACTATACGTTAAGCTTCGAATACAATGCCCTAGTAAAATAGATTACAAAATGTTCGAACGGTACAAAACATACTTCGACTAATTACAACATTTCGACCCTTACAATCTCTCCATTTATAATCATAGTCGAAGTCTTCATTTTGTAAGAAGTGTGATGGAATACAGCAACACCCTTCGAATCTCTGTGTACCAAGAGATAATTTTCTTCAACTCTTTCTTATCTCCTTCATTGTTCTTCTTGCAGTGATTCATACGAACAATTAAGTTCGTATATTGAGACGTAATGTACCTCTCCACTTCACTTGCCTGGAATAAAAACCTTTTCGCTTTTCCAGCTTTGTCTTTTCCTGCGAAGACTAATCCAAAAGGCTTTAGGCAAATTTCACCATCAGCATACTTCTTCAAATCAGCCTGAGTCTTCAAAGGAGCCATTGGAGCAGTTATTTCCATTCCTTTAGTTGTTGCTAACTCCACATCAGTCATTGCCAAACACTCATAGTAATTTTCGATGAAGATTTTGATGTGAGCAACTCCAATCTTGAATTCTTCTGGTTCTGTGTTTTGAAGGAATGAAAAGGATTTATCTTTCAAAAGTAATGCAACTTGTATAAGATCATACAAGTTCATTAATGGAAAATCTGCAACAGTGAATTCGCAAATTTTTCCATCTGCCCTGGCAACCACATATTTAAAATTTTGGACTGTGTTTTCAAAAACCACATCCTTTTTCATACTTATCACCTCTTGATTTTGATCAAAGACCAAACATCCTCAGGGGCTTTTCCTAGAACAGCATGAAAACGAATTTTCATGTGTGTCCCTTCATCCTTGTTTTTAAAATTCCCTTCTGCCTTGAACTGAGGCATGATAAACATCATTTCATTTATCGGGAAATCCAGCTGGCTTGCATCAGTATTCGTGACCAGGTAACTCTGCCTTGGTTTCTTTTCAAACGAATACATGTGATTGAATGTAACCTTGGCTTCGATTGTTTCATAGTTATAGTGTTTCGTTGGATCCCCTTTATCCATTCCTTTTGGATCACTTGCTCGCTGAGCCATTATACTTTGAACGATTCTGAGCTTTTCGATCTCAGCTTCAGCTTCAGCCTTCTTTTCTTCCTTCGACTTTTCGACAACAATCAAGTTCCCCTTGTCTTTCAATGATGGATTATCAATTATCTCTTTTGGAATTGAACCACTTCCACCAGTCTCCAAAGATTTACCAATTACAATCCCTTTCAAAAAAGTTCTTGTAATGGGTAATGTTGTTACAACTGTAGAAGTCACCATCCCAGCCGAAACTATTATTGGCTTTGTTGTTGGGATTTTAGAAGAAAAGACTTTTCCCACCACTTTCGCATCTTCTCCACTAGTCTTCGACTCACTGGTTTTCCTTTCTCCCCCTTGCACCCCTGTGATAGCAGGTGGAGCATTTGTGGTTGGAAGAAGACTTGATATGCGAAAGAGAGGAGCAAGTTGTTTGTTAAGAATGGCTTCGAATTGGATAAACTTCTGAGACAAAAATTCAGGAGTCATCAGTGGAGACAAAACTGGCTTGACAGAAAGTTCCTTTAACTCCTTCAGTAGAGAAATTACTTCTTCAAAATTCGCACTTTCTGTTGTTGAAATTTGAGAAATTTGAGGACTCAAATTTTCATAAAACTTGACAAATTTGGTGACAGCGTCACAAATTATATCAACTTTTTGATGCAATGAAGCATAGTCTTGTTGAGCCGTAGCGATTTCTCTTTTCATATCATCACGAAGTTCGTGAATCTGCAAGTTTACATCCTCTCGTACTTTCTTCACATCTTCAACAAAAAGCACATGTCGTTCCTTTGCTACATTCTTCAACTCTTTCAAATCACTAGCAAATTTCGAACTTTGAGAATTGAGTCGAATTTCAGTGTTTTGATCATTGAGATCAACTTTCTCCAAGACTCGACATTCAAAATCTTTAATCATGCCAGATACTTTGCTCACTATTCTGGCTTCGAACATCTTGATCATAGTGTCAACCTCCAAACTTAAAACAGAAGAACCACCCCCCATATCCGCTTGAGACTGAAGTATGGAATTCAACTTCTGATTTAAGATCTTAAACTGCTTCATGGTCATCAACATGTGATCTGGAAATTGTTCTTCTTCATCTTGAAATTCCAAGTCTTCAAACGTTCCTCCAAACCCTTCATTGTCAGCCTTTGTCTCCATAAAATTAGTGTCTTGAATAGGAGAAGTTGATTTGGGTGGCTCAGTAGATTGTGAAGAAAAAATGGAAGTAAAAGGCTGATCAAGAATATGTTCGAATGTTGGGGAATGTGTAGTTGATGTGAGAGGAGTAGTGGATAATGGTAACGAAACAATATGTTCAAAAGGAGTAGAAGTAGTATGACCTGAAGCTGCATTTTTCGAACTGTCTTCACCCATATCGACATTTGCATCCGTATCAGATACGTGTCCAGGGATGCCTGAAGTTCGAACCGCCTCAGAAACTGACTTGGTAATCGAATCTTCGGGTGGTATAATGAGTATTTGCTCAGGAGTCGAAGTCTGATCGTTAAGAGTTGGTTCAGGAGTTTCAGGAATTCGTTCTTCATCATCCTCAGTGGACTCAGTGGTAATCACCATCTTTCGAGTCTTCCTCTTTTTCTTCTTGGACAAACATTTGGCCATATCCTCAGCCATTCTTTTCTTGGACACCGGAGAGACAGGTGTTGGTACTTCGCGAATTAACACTCCTTGATGAGTGATTTGAGGTTTTCGAACCATTTTCTGTGTAGGAGACTTGCGTTTGTGAGTGAACTTCATTTTAATTCTTCGAAACATTCCAGTCTTCGAAGGAATAATGACATTCTCTTGAGTTTCTGCAATGATAGCCTCAATCACTTGGGTCTCATCAATAGATACTTCACCAGTTTCAGGCTTTTTCTTTGGAGACTTCGAGGATTTCGAATCCTTGGTTGTCTTTTCAGATGAAGTAGGATCAGACTTCTTTGATTTTTTAGACTTCTTTTCTTCCCTAGGCAACAAAATCCCAGTCTGAACAGAAGAATCAATGGTTTGCAAATATACCACCAAAACAGAATTCGTAGGATCAACCCTTTTGAGCATCGCATCTGGAATTCGAGCCACAGTTAGGAAATCATCAACATTATCTACAATTTCCTTCGGATAATGGTATGATTGAAAAGCAACTTTTTCTTCATCATTTGGTACCAAAATCCCTTCCTTATTATAAAAATATTGCAGAATCAGGCTCCAATATCTTGCACACGAAATACCGTGAAGGGCATTCGTATGTTCTACACCCTTTTGGAATTCCTTCCATAATTGTGTAGAATAGTCCACTTGAAGATCGTAGTATAGACCTGCAACCATTGCATACACCTCCATTCTTCCTTTGTCTAAACCAACTGTTCTCCCGGTTAAACAGCGTAGAAAAATACCAAATAAGAAATTCCACAGTCTTGGAAGACCAGATGTCTTAAAATCACTTATTTTGGACAATGGTGGCTGATATCCCATCTCATTAAACATATAGACAATTTGAGGGAATGTGAAATCAACATAAGGAGGCGAATTTGGAATATCAAGAATCTGGCAGAAGAGTTTCTTGGATAGCCTAACCTTTGTCTCGTTCACTAGATGGAAAGTGATCGTATCAGATGCTTTGTTGTAAGTCGCAGTGGATCCTGCTTGAGAAAGCCAGGATAATGGAACAGAAAAAGAATTGAACATCGCCATAGATAAAACAGAGTGCTTCAAAGCAACGATGAGCATCTTTAATTCTTCTGGGTATTGAGAAATTTCACGATCCACATAATAGTTAGTGGATTGAATCTTCATTACTGGTGCAGATGAAATATCTTCAGTGGAAGGATCAACATGAGCAGAAGTTGCCATTGTTAGGGTTTGAAGATGATGATGAACAGAGAATTTGGGAATTTTTCGTTTTGATCGCGTAAACTGAGAATAAACCCTTGAATCCCCTTTTATATGTTACCTTGAATTTTTGAATTTGAAGCGGGATGCATTTAATGAGATCCAACGTGGCACCTTGAAAATCGGACCATTACTGCGTAAAAGTAGCCATGCGTCAAAAAGGAACTGTCACATCTCCTTGAGAACAGGACAAAATACCATACGTCATATGTAGACAGTCTGTATTGTTATCCCTAAGATGATTTGTAACCGTTATGACTCTTCGTATGGAAGCAAGGCTCTTTCACTTTTGGGTTGAAAAGCGAAGTCATACGCCAGAAGTTTGAAATCATCAGCCTGATTTGGTATTACTCAGAACCTCAAGGATTTCGTGAGTGCAGTGTTCCAAAGAAAGTTAGACAAGAAACAATGAAATAAAAAATTTTGGGATTTTGTGATGTCAAAAATTTAATTTGACACGAATGCAGTTAAACCCCGGGCAAAGGTTGCTTCGTTAATCATCAAGAGAGATGATCAACAGCTTTTGTATGTTCCCGTGAATTACAATCGAAAACTTGTAGAGAAGTTTCGAAGGGCATCTTTTGTAAGGCTACATAGGTGGCTTAATAAATTTCGTTAAATATCAGCCTTAACATAAGGTGAGTAATTGTAATAGAAATTACTTGTTTGACCAGTGTAGTCAGTGACAAGTGTGTTTTGAAAAATGTTTAAAATAACTTTGGGATTCGAAGTAAACTCGCACGGAAATCATATTCATGAAAAAATTTGTGCTGGATCTTGTTGGGTAACAAACATCGTGGGTTTCGAATGTTTGATCAAGATCACTCATATGAAATGAATATGATTTGGAGTTTTGAAAATAGGTACTGAAACAAATGTTTCGTAAAATCTGGAACATAGTTCCCCGTCAATTCCTTAATTTGCAAGAAATTTGGGTTTCACTTTCATCACGGTCTCATGATGTAAGATCATTAACACAGATTATTGATATGTCTAAGTCTCGATTGGTTTGATCAGAGATCTCTCGGACATATGTCTTTGTGTGTGATTGTGAAAGAAATTTTAGATGAAAAAGATTGGTGAAGACACGAAGTGTACCTCTGTTATATTTGGACAAAACAGTAAACTCTTTACTCATATGAGAAGAGTCAGGTAGCTCAGGAGACTAATGTGAATACAAGCCTGATTGGGAAGAAATATTCGTATGAAAAGTTCATTCAGGCTTTTGTACACACACATTGAGTCATTGGAGGCTTCGGACAACATGCAACAGCATGCTTCTAGGGACAACCTAACTAGTACGAATGACGAAAAATTTATCAATTCATACGAAAAATGTACCTTACCCTAGTACTGCAAAGATAATCCCTTTTTGTATCGTCATGATAATCTGCAACAAAATACTAAAGAGAAGTAAGAATTAAAATATTTTTGTTGTTTTGAATTTTTCGAAAATAAAGACAAAATAAACGAAAATATTTTTGTATTTTTGGAAATTTTCGAAAATTGAATGACAAAACAAAAGAAAATCTTTTTGGATTTTTGAAATTTTCGAAAATTTAAATGTCAAAACAAAAGAAAATCTTTTTGGAGTGTTGATTTTTCGAAAATAAGAATATATTGTACTTGTTGCAAAAACACAAAATTTTATCTTCCCCTGAGAAGTGATTAATATACGAATTCGAAGAGGTCGAAGCATTGACTATGAACAGTAACCACTGAATCAACCCTTAAAATAAGTGACAAACGTGCGAATTCGAAGGGGTCGAAGCGTTGACTATGAACAGTAACCGCTGAATGTTGAATGACTTTGCGTTATCTTTTATTCAGCGCCTCTGATTCATGCTTTGTCACCCATCATTCTTCTTTTTTGCATGGAACTGAATTTCCATCGATCATTCCAAGTCCTTCTATAATTCGCACAAGAGATTTTTCATCTAATGCCTTCGTGAAAATATCAGCTAACTGATCAGTTGTTTTCACAAAATGTACTTCAATATTCCCATCCTCCACGTGATCCGTGATAAAATGATAACGAAGAGCTATATGTTTAGTCTTCGAATGCTGCACAGGATTATGACAAATTCTTATTGCACTTTGAGAATCACAATATAATGGAATCTTTTTTATATTAATTGCATAATCACGTAATTGACTTTGAATCCATATTATTTGTGAAGTGCAAGCAGCAGTAGCCACATATTCTGCTTCAGCTGTTGAGATTGATACACATGTTTGCTTTTTCGATTGCCAGCTCACTAATTTGCCATCAAGAAATTGACATCCACCACTTGTACTTTTTCGATCAAGATTACAACCACCCAAGTCTGCATCCGAATATGCTTGTACAAAGAACCCAGTTTTCGAAGGATACCACAATCCTAACGAAATTGTTCCTTTAAGATAACGAAAGATATTCTTCACAGCAGTGAGATGTGGTTCTCGTGGATTAGACTGATACCTAGCACAATTACACACAGAAAACATAATGTCAGGTCTACTTGCTGTAAGATAAAGTAATGAACCAATCATGCTCCTATATAAAGTTATGTCAACTGCAGGTTTATCTAATGATGGTGTTAACTTTATGCCCGTTGCCATTGGAACTCGTAACTTTGTGCTATTCGTCAATCCAAATTTTTCGAGCAGATTCTTCGTATATTTTTCTTGATTGATGAAAATCCCTTCTCTGTTTTGAAGAATATTCAATCCAAGAAAATTATTGATTTTGCCCATCATGCTCATTTCGAACTTACTTTTCATCAAATCTTCGAATTCTTTAGACAAAGCAGGGTCAGTTGAGCCAAAAATAATATCATCAACATAAATTTGAACAAGCATTAGATGATTCCCAACTTTCTTTCGAAATAATGTGGGGTCAACAGATCCTTGTTTAAATTTAGATTGTTTCAAAAACGAAGTAAGAGTGGCATACCATGCTCTTGGTGCTTGTTTTAAACCATAAACTGCCTTATCTAAAATATAAACATGATGTGGATATTCTTCGTTAATAAAACCTGGGGGTTGTTCCACATAAACAGTCTCTTCAAGCTCTCCATTTAAGAATGCACACTTCACATCCATTTGATAAACATCAAAATCTTTATGAGCTGCATAAGCCAGAAATATTCGAACAGCCTCGAGTCTTGCGACAGGGGAAAAAGTTTCTTCATAGTCGATTCCTTCTTGTTGTGAATATCCTTTAACAACAAGTCTGGCTTTGTTTCAAACAATGTTTCCATCTTTGTCAGTTTTATTTTTGAAAATCCATTTTAACCCGACAATCGAAACATTTTCAGGTTTAGGAATTAATCTCCAAACCTTGTTTCGTTCGAATTCAGACAATTCAGATTGCATTGCAACAACCCAATCTGAGTGTTCCATTGCAACCTTAATTGTTTTTGGTTCAATTTTAGATATGAAAACATTGAACATGCAAACTTCTTGATGAGTATTCAATACCTCATTCTTTGCACGTATTTGAGCTCTTGTTAAAACTTTCTCTTGTGGATTCCCAATTACTTGATCCTTCGGATGATCTCTTGTCCATTTTTCCATTGGTGGATATGCTGGATCAAATTCCAAAGGAGCATCTTCGTATATATCATCATTCTCAGAACCTGCAATCGAACAAACATCATCAAAATCATTATTATTTGCAATATTTTCTATATGCTCCCCCTCAACATTATGCTCCCCCTCAACTCTAGGCTCCCCCTCAACATCAGCATTCAATTTTTCTTTCTCCCCCTCGAAAGAATGCACTTCGTCATTTAAAGTATTCGAATCCAAGTGCTCCCCCTCCACTGGATTATTTTGCATACTTTCGCCTTCTTGAGGAATTGATGGTGAGTCATCAGTAAACTTCGCAAATTCTGGTATGTGATTATCAGGAGCATGAATTTCAGCATCGACTGCATGATCTGAAATTCCAAAAATCAAATCATAATCAATATCATCCATTTGTAAAGATTCAATTTCAACTTGTGTTTCTTGTATAATTGGATGAATTGTAAATTTATGCTTATTTTGTTTAACATATTAATCATCGAATGTGAGATTGAAAGTTTCTTCCGCTTTTCGTGTTCGCTTATTTAACACACGATATGCGACAGAATTGTGCGAATAGCCAAGAAAAATCCCTTCATCAGCTTTTGCTTGAAATTTCGAAAGATGATCCTTGAGATTCATAATAAAACACCTACATCCGAAAACATGAAAGAATTTCACATTAGGTTTACGATTATTTAGAATTTCGCCTCATCATCTGAGTTCATAATGAACCCTTCGTCTTCGTCCGAAACATCTTTATCAGCTTCCCTTTCAGAGATCTTCGAAACCAAAGCTAGTGGACCTCCCAAACTTGCCTTCGATTCTTCAGCAATTTCGTTCACTTCGCTTTCATGAGACTTCAGCTGATTATACAAGTCATTCAAAGTTGACGTATCAAAGCTCTGTTGATTCTTAACCATCATGCTCACACTACGCCACTCCTTACGAAGGCCCATAACAAAAATTAAATTGAACTCCATGGCTGATCTGGTGATACCATATCGATTGCATCGATAGATTAATTCATTAAGACGATCATAGTAAACTTCAATCGTTTCACCATCTTTCTGTCTGAAGTCCTTCAGTTCCACTAAGCATTGCTTCACAGAGTTAACTTTTGTCTTCTCACTCCCCTGAAATTTCTCCTTGAGAATGTTCCAGATCTCCTTTGCAGTTGTACAACTCCTCACATAGTTGTAAACAACTGGAGGCAAAGCACCTCTTAGCTCTCTCACGCATCTCTTCTCTAGCTTTTTCAGACGATCAGACTGATTCTCAACTTCGGAACTTCCAGAAGATGATCCAATTCCACAGTTCTTGATCAGGTTGAACTTTCAAGAAGATGATCAGGTTGAACATTCATTGGTGGATTGAGATTGCCAGAAATGCAATTCCACAGTTCTTCATCCAATCCGTTGAGATAATCCTGCATACGATCAGCCCATTGATCATAATACTCAGGGATTAGCATAGGAATTTTGGTGGATGATCCTAGAAGATGAGAAAATGAAGTCATGGAATTAAGATTGAAAGACGCCATTGATGTACGGAATAATTCCTTGAGAATTTTTTAATAAACTTTGAGAATTTGACAACAAACTATATGATTCAAATCAGAATCACTAGCAGAACACTCGATTCAATGATTCAAGTGCAGAATCGAATCACAAACTTAGATCCAATGAATTTTTCACTTTCAAAAAGTGCGGAATATCTTAAACCAAAAAGTTGATTTAAAAACTTTTGAAAAGATGAAAATCAGATCAGAGATATGATTCCTGCTCTGATACCAATTGATGAAACAATGAATCGAGTATGAAATGAATCAGAGTTTAATGATCAAAGTAGGATTGCAAGATTTGAACACAGATGTAAATATGATCTTGTTTCAGCTCTATTACGCTCTCAAGTTTTAGAGAGTACAAATATCAATTCTGTAAAGACTCGTACTTATGACTCTAGTAAACACTCCTATTTATAGGAGAGGAAAGCGTACAAAAAATATACTAAGGACTATGCGTTAAGCTTCGAATACAATGCCCTAGTAAAATAGATTACAAAATGTTCGAAGGGTACAAAACATACTTCGACTAATTACAACATTTCGACCCTTACAGATTCGTTTGACAATTTCTACAAAATAGAAGGTACAGTGACAATCTCACTGTATGCCTAACACCACATCAATGCGGAGTGGCAAAACAGATGAACCAAACACTAGTGGAGCATGCTCAGTGCATGCGATTACGTGAGGATTTATCGGAGCAATTCAGGGCGGAAGCTATCAACACTGCTTGCTATATGGCGAATAGATCTCAATCAACTACAATTAATTCTAAGACTCATCAAGAGGTGTGGTCTGGAAAACCCTCTGAGAATCCTAGTTTACGAATGTTTAGATGCCTTGCTTACGCCTGTGTGAATGATGGTAAACTAGAGTCGAGGTCAATGAAGTGTATATTTCTAGGACATGAATCTGGAGGGAAAGGTCATCGTTTGTGGCGTTAGAAGAAGGAAAGACTCCAAAATTTTTTATTAGTAGAGATGTGACCTTTGAGTCTGCTTTGGGTAACCTAAGAAGAGGTGGTATAAGTTTTGCGGGGAACGATTAGGATTCTAGCCAAAAGGTGGAGTTTACAATAGAAAGCCCATATATTTTTGCGATAAATGAAGAACAACAGGGTGACATGGAACAATATAGATGTGAGGAATCCATGGATCAACCCAGGGAAGAAGTTTCTAGTGTTTTAGATGCTAGGAAAGACAACTTGATGAAGCTTATGGAGAATGATCTTTTGATAAACGATTTAGGAGCTTAAAAGAAGATGGAAAGTATGGAGATTCGGAGTGATGGAAGAGCAGGGTGGTTATATATTTCACACTACATTGAGAAAGTATTGCAGTTGTTCTATCGTGATCAGTCAAAATGTATTAGTACTTATTTGGTGGTTCGAGACAACCGGGCGAAATTTTATTGGGAAATGATCAAGTGGATCTTAAGACACTTGAAGGGAACACTTGATGTTTGTCTTGTGTATGGTGAAAATGCACGACATACTGACTTGGTTGGATTGATAAACTCAGACCATGAAAGTGATCTAGAGACAAGAAGATCATTAGCATTTGTTCTTCCTTAGAGTCTTCTTTTGAAGGTAGAGAAACCTATCATGTTCTATGACATGTTATGCTTTAAAAATTCTGGTACTAAGGTAATTCTGGAGGACATGGTGACAAGTTCGTTGCTTGAGGAGAAGTTCAAGTTTTGTTTGGACATAGTTGATGTTCATAGGAGGTAATCCACTTTGGAGCTTAATGGCAGGATGGGAGAAGAAGTTTTTGTTTGAGATGGAGTTCAGAGGATGCTAAATTCAAGGTGGAGATTGTTAAATGTGACTTCAGAATTTAGAGCATTATCATGGAGTAATTGGGTTCATCGAGAATGTCATAAATGAACAGATCTTCTAAGAAAGGAATGGATCATTAGAAAATGGAACATATCAAGTGACAAAGGAATGTATCTTCCAAAAGGTGGTTTGGAGAAACTTGGAGTGGTTTGGAGCAACTTGGAGTGGCTTGGAGCAACTTGGAGTGACTTAGATCAACTTGGAGAAACTTGGAGCATATTATAGTGACTTGGAGCACTTGGAGCAAGTTGGAGTAACATGGAGCATCATGTTGCACCATGTAGAAGGAAGTTACACCATTATTAGGGATGATGAAACAAATTATCGCATGATGCGCCATCATGTCAGAAGTTGCACCAAGATGATTTTTAGCTAAGGAGATGTTGAGCCAAGTGAAGATGTTTAGCCAAGGAGATGTTAAGCCATGAAGATGATGTGACACCATGAGGGAGTGAAGTTTCGCCAAGAGGGGGATGTTGCGCCATGGAGGAGATGTTGTGCCATTAAAGGCCATCTTGGTACATGATGCACCATCTCAATTCCTTTGTTGTGCCATGTTGATCCATATATTCCTAGAAGATGATGATTCTTAAGAAATACACCATGTTGTGCCACAATGATGAATGTTGGGTCACTAGTGTTCATGATGCACCACCTGTGCATCATGATGCTCCATTATGGGTCAAGGTGGTACATCATGTGCATTGCTGATACACATGTGTTGTATGAAATGGAAGAATGTTCTATAAGATGCTTCATGGCGGATTATGATTAGTTGACACCTTTCATGGGCTTATCGGCCAATCGGCTTGGACCATTAGGGTTTTTGGTCTGATCCCTCAAGTATAGATAGGGATGCATGATAGGTCATTTTATATCTCGAATTCTAAAGTGTTAGACGAATCTCTGTGAAAATTATATGTTGGTCACCATGATCGAACCACGTAAGTACTGCGTCTTCTACGCGCTTTTAGTTTTGCTAGTTATCTGCTTTACTTCCTAACACCTACCACAAAATCTTGAGTATTGCAATGGTTTTTTATTACCCATTAATGAGCTCCGAAACACAAGAATCACACACTTTTTTTACTTTTAGTTTCTGTTTTAATTTCAATTTCAATGTACTAGTTCTCCTAAACATTTTAGTATTTTCATTAATGAACTAAGAAATGAAAGCATTCATGTTCAACCCTACGCTCTAATTAATTTGGTGGTTCCAGGTGAAGCCTAAGAATCAAAGTAGTGTTCCATCTCAAAAATCATAGTTTTTGCAATCGAACCTTGAATGTACAAAAATTTCAAAAAACATAAATTAAAACTTGGTACATTGAAATCGAAATTAAAATAGAAACTAAATGTCAAAAAAGAGTTTGGAATAGAAATTGAAAATAAATGAAGAACCTAGCACATTGAAATGGAACCTTGGAACCTTGTATGTTTAAACCAGATGGACGTGGCATAAATTAAACTGAAAAAATTGAAATCGATCGTTGTATGTTAGAGATGAAGTCGGAGATGGAGCCGTGCTTGGAGAAGAAGTATAAGATGGAGATGTAGTGACAAACTTGTATTGAGATAGACATTTTTTTAGATTATTAATTTCTAAAATCTCCTTATTTGGTAAAAAAAAATTAAAAGACTATTTTGGTCAAAAACTCTATTTTTTAGGTCGTGCTTAGAAATGGGGGGAACAAAAATGGGGATGCCGCTCCTTTTTAAGGTTATAGAGTTAAAATCATTTGTATTCAATTTTTTTAATTCAAAAATAAGTTTTATCGGGTCGAAAACTTTCGACTTCGTTTACTGAGTTTGATCAAGTAGTCTCGAGTAAGGCCGAGTTGAAGCAGGGTTGACCGATTTTTAAGCAGGGTTGACCGAGTTTTGACTTAGTTTGACCTAATCTGATTTTTTCCGATTTGTCATAACTCGCCTTAGTGTAGGGTTGGGTGAGAGTAATCGGACGATTTGGTCAAGTTTTGCAACACTGTCTATGGGTAGGTGTGTGGGCCGGAGTGGATATAAGGGGTTTTAGTAAGGGTAGGATTGTATGGTGTGGGTGGATATAAAGAGCTGGGAAGAGATAGGGTAGGGTATTGATATGGGTTTCTAGGTGGGGTGAGGTGTATCATTGCTTGGTTATGGTGGTAAGGGTGGGGTGCATGTGGGGTAAATGGGTGACACTTAAAATTTTGGGGTTGTTTAGTGTATGGGTGTAGGTTTAGATAGGGATGCCTGGATACGTATGGGTAACTGGTGTAGGGGTGTGTGAATGTGTGTTTGTGTGTGTGTTTGTGGGGGGGGGGTACATCTAGGTTGAGATGAGCTCGGGTAAGGGTGGGTGGATATATAGATTTGGGATAGGGTAGGGTGTTCATGGGTTATGCTTATGGCTTATGGCTTTAGGCTTATGCTTAGTTCTTAGTGTGGAGGGCTTAAGGACCAGTGTTGAGGGTTAAGGGATTAAGGAATATGGTTTAACGATTATGTATCAAACCTTATGGATTTAAGCCTTTGTCTTAAGGTTTTAGGCTTTATGCTTATGGCTTATGGCTTAAACAGTATGGGTGATGGCTTATGACTTAAGGCTTAGGGTTCATGGATTAATATGGCTTATAGCTCGTGATTATGACTTATGGCTTATTCCTTGGGGCTTATGTCTCATGTCTTATGGCTTATGGTTTTATTGTTTATGGCATAGAACTTAGGGTTTATGACCTATTTCTTATGGCTTATGGCATACGATTTAGAGCATAGGTCTTATGTCCTATAACTTATGGATTATGTCTTGTTCCTTATGGCTTATGACTAATGTCATATGGATTAGGGCTTATGGATGTAGGGAATAGGGCTTAAGGCTTAAGGCTTATGGGCGTATGATGCATGCCTTACGACTTAATGCTTATTGATTAGGGGTTAAAATGTATGGCTTAGGGATTATGACTTATGAAGGTTGTAGCGGTTGTTGTGGTCATGCGAGGTGTTGGTTGTGGCGAAGTTGGTAGTGGTGGTGGTGGTGATGATATATGTAGAGGTGGAGGTAGTGCTAGTCAAGAGAGGGGAAACATACCTAAATATATTGTGTGTGTGTATGTGTGTATATTTATATGCCAAAATCTATATGTCTTTAGCTCTGAGAAAAAAACTATAAGCCATAATCCATATGTCTGAAGCCCTATGCCACAAACGCATAAGCTTATCACTTATAGTTTTCGCTTATGGCTTATGGCTTATACTTTATGACTTAGAGCAAAGATCTTATGGTTGGTAGCTTTGTTCTTAGGGCTGATGGCTTGTAGATTAGGTCTTAATGTTTATGTCTTGTAGCCTATATCTTATGAACTATGGCTTATGAATTCAGCTTTAAAGGATATATGGTTTATGGCTTAAGGCGTAAAGAATATGGCTTATGGCTTATATCTTATAGATTATCGATTATATGTTATATGTTATGGCTTGTGGCTTGAAGCTTTTGGAATATGGCTCGAGTCTTAAGGCTTATGGATTAGGTCTTAGGAGGTAGGGTTTAGAGCTTAAAGTTTGTGGCTTGTGGCTTATGATTTATGACTTAAAGCTTATCGATTAGGGCTTAATGTATATGTTTTATGTTTAGGGCTTGTGGCTTATGGTTTAAGGCTTATGGCTTATGGTTTGTGGCTTACGGCTTGACCTTAGGGCTTATGCCTTATTATTAATTATGGTTTAAGACTTATGACTTGGAGTTCAATGTATACGGATTATAGCTTATTATCAACCTTTTCTAGTTATACTTTTATATATTAATTTTAAAAAAACTTTGGTATCTAATATATTGTATATACATAATTATACAAATAGAGATGAACATTTGACCACGTAGAACCGAACAAAACAGGGAAATTTTGGAACCAAAACCGGGATATTCAGTCTGAATTCCGGTCCTTTGCTTCTTGGTCCGGTTCCAAAACCGAACACAATTTAAAGCGAACACAATTTAAAGAGCATTTTTGCTTGTAGAACTGAACCTAACCGGAACAGGAACCAATGTATTTGGTTCGGTTCCCGATTTTTCCATTACCCACTAAATCGATTCCTGGTTCTTTGTTTTTCGGTTCAGGCTCGGACCGATGCTTATCCATATATACAAATATATTTAATTAAAATTATATTTTTTTATGCATTTTCACAAATTCATTTACCCTATTTCCTGAAAAAATTTATTTTTATACGAATTTATTATCCCTCCATGTTTATTTTCCCCAAAAATTTGATTTCTATATGAATTCATTTTCCCTCAACATTTATTTTCCCCAAAAATTTGATTTCTGTATGAATTCATTTTCTCTCCAATTTTATTTACCCTTATGTCTTGTTCCCGAGTTCTACTTAAGGAGAGATATGGATGAAAATGGAGAGAAAGTGAGGGATGTCGAATGAAAATCGTGTTCCCGAGTTTCATTAATGGAATGAAAGTGAGTGGAAGGAAATGATTTTGAAGCCTTGTTTTCCTTCCAAATTGGGCGGATTTGGGAAGAAAGTGAGGGAAAGAAAAAAATCTTTAAGTTTATTTTCTTTTCCTCCTAACTCAGGAACACAAAAAACTTCAAATTTTCCTCTAATTTCTTTTCATTTCTCCGAACTCGGGAACACAGAATAAAGAAAATTTTTCTTCCCCACTCTTTTTTTCTGTCAATATTTTTCTTCCCTTTCCTTTATTAATTTTACAACAAAACTCGGAAACCATGTGTTAAAGTTTGATTTCTATATAAATTCATTTTCCCTCTGTGTTTATTTTCTAAAAAAATTAATAATTTCTCAATCGCATATTTACGAAGACGCTTTCATCTCATTGCCACTTATGTTCGTTCCTTAGGTGTCGTTTGTTTTTTTGAAGCGAAAATGCTTGAATTCTAGGAACCATCTTTGCAATCCTCTGTAGCAACAGAAGAGGGGACCAAACGATTGCAGCATGTAATAAAAAGTAAGGCGTGAAGAAGTTTGAAGCAGAGGGTCAAGTGTTGCGTCACACAAGACACTCACAATAGTTTGGCGTGAAGAAGTTTGAAGCAGAGGGTCAAGTGTTGCGTCAGACAAGACACTCACAATAGTTTTTAAATCATAACTCTTTTGAATAACAAAAAGCTGCAAATGACCAAATGGTACAAGACATATAAATAAATGGTTACAAATGGTTTTTTTTATAAAAAATGGTTATCGTTCTCCATACCACCCTCCCCTCTATCATCAACCATCATCAATTTTACATTTGGCGGTGGTGGGATTGATACAACGGCGACGGAGACAGGTGGCAGAGGTGTGCCACACAACGCCCGGAAGATGGTGGTGATTGTTAATCGGAGAAGACATGATTTCCAATCGCACACCATTCTTCTGCATCGTCTGGGCCACTACACTTCTTTACGATGAGATGTTTTCCTTTTCTACCCACCGATCTCATTGCCTTCTACTTTGGTAATTTAAGCATCTTTTCACTTTCTCACTTTTTCAATCAACCATTTCTGAAAATGCACAATTCTGAAAATTCAATTCCACGATGTTTCGATCAAATCAGACCACTTTGTGGTTTTTCTAAGTAATCTGTGGTAAACCTACCTCATTTTTCTTTGTTTAAGCTAATTTATTCACTTATTTGACTTTTTTCTTCTAAATCGTTGCTTTTTTTGCACCACTTTTAGGGTTGTACTGTTGGTCGATTCCAATTGGGAGAATGTTATCTCGTTGCAAGTTTCCAACCCAATAAACTTCATTGATTTTGGACCAGGTTGTTCATAAAGAGTCCACTAAGATTATCTCAAAACTCAAAAGTTCAAAATTTTACGTATTTGGATTGCAAGAATCTATGTGTGATTTGTTTCACAAAGAAGGGATAGAAAGCGTGGAGGCTATTGTATGTTTTCACATGATCACATCAAAATGAGCAACATTTTATGGATGTTTCTCTAGCTGAAAGTTAGGTCGTAGACACAAGCCAACAATGCACACCAGTTGTTTGATAAGAATCCCATGTCAATACTTGACTATAAATAAAAGTTTTAAAGCTATTTTTTTCTTTATCATCTATAAATAGCCTCTAAATATGGGTTATATGATAGTTCATTAAGCTTTGGTCTTTTGACAATTTCGTCAAAAACAATTTAATCTTCTTAATATATTATCATCCTAATAGAAAAGTCTATGCTTTTTTGTTATTGAGCTTTGAACTTAACTTTCTTCTTTCCTATGCATTTATTAGGAAACTGGGAATTTTTTTGAATACCTTTTGGAGATCTTGTCATGGAGGACTATCTTTTGTCAGCTTCATATTTATTTAGAAATTAAAGTTTTTTTTATCTCATCTTTCTTTCTTGTTTTCTCAATTACCTCTTCATGAAGCGGTCGTAAACTATGACAAAAATCATCTTCTTTTGTGCTCTTACTTAATCTTATTTGACGTTTTATAACTTAAAATTGTTTTCTATAATGATCGAGGGATTACTATTATTATCATATTTGATTTATATATTTTTCTATATATATGCAAAAGTTGGGCAATCACGGCTATAAATGATCTTGAGGAATAATAGCAATGTCATCATTTTGAATGTCGGGTAATTTAGAAAATATTTGTGCTTGTTTTTGCTAATCAAGTTTGTTGTTTAAAATACATATATGTATATTGCTTTGATAGTTTTAGTTAGTTTGTATGATATCCAAAACAAAATGGTTTTAACTTCACAATCTTAGTCACCATGAAAACCTGACGTTTTGTTCATGGATGAGATTTTTAAAGACTTTGGGTATAGTAATCAATAAAATAATACAGTTTTTTATCCTTCTACCTTACCAATTCTTCCTTTTAATTCATTATGTAATATAATGTTTTTTTTTATCTAATTAAAGCTGCAAGTTCCAATTAACTGCGATTTCACGGGTAAAATGCAAGAAAGTGATATATTTTCAATTATTTGTATGGTATGACATCGTACCTTCAAAAAGACTACCCATGTATTGGAATTTATCTAATAAAACGTTTATATAGTCTCATCTCGAATCAATTGTTACTGCAATATTTTTTTTTCTAGCACGAAGGCGCATTACGTTGTAAGTTAGGTGTTCAAATTTAATTGAGTTGTGTTGTTAGCAAAGCTGAAACATTTCTGGCAGTTTTAAAGATTTTGTTGCTTGGACAAAAAACCTTGACATATTTACATGTATAAGTTTGTTTATTGTGTTATATCTTTTAAAGTTTTTTTTTCATCATTTTTTAAGGTTTGATGATACATACAAATTGTATTTGTAAAGATACCGACTACAACTTCAACTAAGGACCGTCATATCGACAACTCTAAAAAACACAGGATTTAAAGAACAATTAAAGCTCATGTGAAGACAAAGAGGAGTGTTAATAAGTCGAAGATGTAATATACATTATGACTTATATTTCATTTTTTGTTTGTATACAAAGAGGAGTGTTAATAAGTCGAAGATGTAATATACATTATGACTTATATTTCATTTTTTGTTTGTATACGAAGAGGAGTGTTAATAACTCGAAGATGTAATCTACATTTCTATTTATGACTTATACTTTTGATTACAACATTTTTGTATATATTATTGAAGTTGGCTTTATGATTAATGTTATTTTCTTTTATTCTTGTTACTCTTGTAATATATATGTACAACATTTTAATATTATCATGTTCCATTCATAAATGTTACCGAAAGTTAATTAGAACTGTGGTCACAAAATTAAATGTAGCTAAAGGGTAACAAATAGCCACACCAAGTACATAAAATGCAATGGTTTTAACAATTATGTATCACCAAAAATAACCAATGGTCACATTTTTTTATGCTTTTCTTTATGTTACTAAAGGTAACAAATAGTCGCATCATTTAGAAACAATGCATTGTTATAACTAATATACAACGATGGTTTTAACAAATAAGTGGCGCCAAAAGCAACCAATGGTCACACTCATTTCTTTACGAGTGTTATTTATGTGGCTAAATGATATCATATGTCATTGTATAACGTAAATAAATGTCACTAAAGGTAATAGCCACATGGTATAGAAAAAGGTGTTGTTATATGTACTATTCAACGATGGTTTTAACAATTAAGTGTCGCCAAAAGCAACCAATTGTCACCTTCATTTTTTTTATGAGTTTTCTTTATATGGCTAAATGATATCATATATCACAATATAATGTAAATAAGTGTCACTAAATGGTAACTAATAGACACATGAGTTAGAAAAACTTGTTACACGTACTATTCAATGATGGTTTTAACAAATATGTATGATGAAAACCAACCAATTGTCACATTATATGTAGTTGAATGATATTATATGTCACAGTATAACATAAATAAATAACCAATTGTCACTTTTCTTTATGATATGTAGTTGAATGATATTATATGTCACAGTATAATGTAAATAAATGTCACTAAAGGGTAATACATGAGTTAGAAAAAGGTGTGGCTATTCGTACTATTCAACGACGGTTTTAACAAATATGTATGACGAAAAGAAAACAATGGCAACATTTTTCATTATGTTATTTGTTCATGTGACTAAATGATTTCATACGTCACACTTTATCGTAAATGAATGTCACTAAATGGTACCAAATGGCCACATCATTTAGGAAGCAAGTGTTGCTCTAAGTAATATTCAACGATGCTTTTCACAATTATATATGTATCACTAATACCCAACTAATGGTCACATTATTTTCTTTAAAAGTGTTTTGAATGTGTCTAAATGATATCATATGTCACGATTTAACATAAATAAATGTGACGAAAGGGTAAACATAAGCCACATCAAATATAAAGTAACCATGGTTAACACCAACACATCTCACGTTATATGTGACTAAAAGGTAGATTATAGACAAACTTAAATGATGAGTTTCATTTTTAAATGTGGCCATAAGACACCTATGGTGTCACGACACACGGTCAAACTTTTGATGAAAAAAATAAGTATGGTTGTAGGATACGATCACATTTTTTAGGCCTTAAAAAGTGTGGCCGTAAGTCATTTTTGTTGTAGTGGTGGGAGTGTAGTAACTTCTCTAGTGTTGTATGTTGATGACATACTCTTTATAACAAACGACATTATAACCTTTCAAGAAGTAAAATCTAGGCTTGGAAAGTGTTTTCTATGAAGGATCTAGGGGAGGCGACCTATATTCTTGGGATAAGAATTTTCAGAGATAGAAAGAAACACCTTATTTGTCTTAACCAGAGTACATACTTGGATAAAATATTGAAACATTTCAGTATGGAGAACTCCAAGAAAGGGGATTTGCACATTCATTTTACTGCTAAATTGAGTAAGTCTTAAAGTCCCAGTATAGAAGAAGAGATAGCTGACATGAGTCGAGTCCCATATGTATCAGCTATAGGATCAATCATGTATGCTATGACATGTTGGTGATTTTGTATCATCAATGTGTATTTAAGTGTAACGGATTAGCTTGTTGACCAGAGTAGTCCCAACCATTCAAGAGCCAATATAACTCTTATGTGATAATCATGGTGCAGTTCCATTAACTAAAGAACTGAAAGACCATGGGAGGTCCAAGCACATCGACAGAAACAAGTATCACCAGAATATAATCTTGTAGATCCTTTAGCAAAGGCTCTAAGAAGGGTCAAGCACAATTAACTGATTAAAGGATAAATATTAAATCCATAAAATGTTTTAATAATTAATTAATTAATTGATAAAATAATTAGTTTTAAATGTTTAATTAAATAATCAATTAATCTAGATAACTAATTTTTAACCCTTGTATTTTGAAATGCTTTAAAATACACCCTTATATATATATATATATATATATATATATATATATATATATATATATATATATATCTTAATATATATATATATATATATATATATATCTTAATATATATATATATATATATATATATATTAAGATTAACTACTAAATGTACAAGAAAAGTCTATCGGATCGCTAGTAAGCCTCATTCACGAAGCCATGCTATAAAGAGGGTATAAGGAAATGACCTATAAAATGACTGTTGAATGGGTGTCCTTTTATGATTATTAGGTATGGCAATTTGATGTTAAAACCGTTTTCCTAAATGTTAAGTTTACTGAAGACGTTTATGTAAGTCATCCATAAGGTTTTGTACATGCTAAGTATCCTAATAGAGTGTGCAAGCTAGAGAAATCCATTTATTGGTTGAAACAAGCATCTCATACCTAGAATCTTTGCTTCCACAAGAAAGTCAAAGTATTTGGATTGTCTAGGAGTGAAGATGAGTCATGTGTGTATGTCAAAGCTAGTGGGAGTATAGTAATTTTCCTAGTATTGTATGTTGATGACATACTCCTTATAGGAAACAACATTCCAACTTTGCAAGAAGTAAAATCTTGGCTTGGAAAGTTCTTCACTATAAAGGACCTAGGGGAAGCAACATATGTTCATAGGATAAGAATTTTGAGAGATAGAAAGAGACGACTTATTGGCCTTATCCAGAGTATATACTTAGAAAAAATATTGAAGAATTTCAATATGGATTACTCCACGAAAGGGGAATTACCCATTCACTACATTGTCAAATTGATTAAGACTCAAATTCCTAATACTAAGGAAGAAATATATGACAAGAGTCGAGTCCCATATTATTCAGAAATAGGATCAATCATGTATATTATGACATGTACTCGCCTTGATGTGGCTTAGGCGTTGAGAATGGTTAATCGCTTTTAGGGAAACCTTGGCAGTGCCTATTAGACTGCAGTGAAGAACATACTTATGTATTTATGAAGAAAAAAGGACATGTTCTTAGTTATTGGCAGTAATGATACATTGAGAGTGACTGGTTATAGTGACGCCAACTTTCAAATAGATTGTGATACATTTTTTTCTCAGTCTGGATGGGTATTCTTATTAAACGGTGGAGTAGTAACTTTGAGAATTTCCAAGCAGTCGATGGTAGGTGACTCTACTTGTGAGCCAGAGTACATAACAACGAGTGAATCATCAAAGAAAGTATTTGGTTGAAGAATTTCATCAGAGATCTCAGAGTACTCAAGAGCCAATGGAACTATTCTACGATAATGAAGGGGCGATTACTTTGTCCAAAGAGCCAAAGGATCATGGAAGATCTGAGCATATCGACAAAAAGTACTATTACATCAGACATAGGGTTAAAGAAGGGTATTTTCTGGTGAACGGGTTCCATAAGAAGATAATCCTGCAGATGGTTTGACAAAGACTCTAAGTAGGGTCATGTACAACAAGCATGCTAGTAGCATTGGCCTAAGAGATGATATTACTTTTATTAGCTAGTTGATAATTTTGAAACTTTTTAACAAAAAAACATAATTGGTATTGGTGAATGAATAATAGAGAATTATTTATGAGTATTGTACCGCCTTCTTTGATTATTTATTTTTATGTTTCATATTATATGTTTAACTTCCGAAGTAATTTAATTATTGAAAACTCCATAGTCATGTTGGATTAGGATGTAAAGGAAATAACTAAATTGGTATATTCTTGAACTAAGAGCAATGTCCTTTTCGGGTTTCCCTCATAACTAGTAACTGAATAGAATGAATTCTGGAGAGATGGGCTGAATTATTAATTTATTATATGATTAAAAAATTAATTAGAAGTCAAAATACATGATTTATTAATATATTATATGATTCATATTGTTGGGTTGTTTAGTGTGTTGTGTTAAATAAAATATGTTTGTATTTAGTCTTTATTAGCGGATTGGGCCTGTCCATCCGGCATCCGTCATTATGATGCTAGGGTTAGACTATATATAGTGCATGCATGTATCGTTTTAGGGTTAATCGTTTTGTATTTCTCTACATTGCTTTCATAGAAAAGTTCACGTCGAATTCTTCTAAGGCATTGATTATAAAGCATTAGACACTCATTCGGTCATTGTTTTTCCTGTTTGATTCAATATTCTGTTTGGAATCTATCGATCTTTAAGTTATTGTTTCATCAATTATGAGGAATTCATGAATTTGTTTGATGAGACCGAAAAGGCCATTTCTTCATAATCAAATGCTCCAGATAATAAGGAAGATGAATTGAAGAAAATCATCGATGATGCTGCCAAAGATCTTGGAAATGAGCCACCTATTCCGAAGGGTTTTGATATTCTGAAGTATTCTGAAATTCCACCTTCGCCACAAGCTACTAATGATCCAGTTTAGGGGGAGGGCTCTACATCAACCTCCACATCCGATACACCTGTTCAGGGGGGAGGATTCTAATCCCGAAGTCAACAACGATATTCTAATCCAGGGGAGAATCCGATTCCGAACGTTGAGTCACATGCAAATTTCCAGGGGGGGAATGAGAATGAAAATAATGAATCAGACGTTCAATCGAAATTTGAAGACGTGAATGCAGAATTAAATCCAAACTATGATCCGAACTACCCTCCATTGGCGAAATGGACCAAGGATCATCCTAAATCTCAAGTAATCAGAGCAGCAACTTCAGGAGTTCTCACAAGAGCTCAAAAAAAAGCGAATCAAACTGCATTATTTTCAAAAATGGAATGTTGCATGTTTAATTTGTTCATCTCCAAAAATGAGCCAAAAACTGCAAAGATTGCTCTTGATCATTCCGATTAGGTGTAAGCAATGCAGGAAGAGCTTAATGAGTTTGAGCTTAACAAGGTATGGAGATTGATTCCAACTCCGAAGGATACATCTGTGGTCAGATTAAATTGGGTATTTCGGAATAATCTTGACAAGGAAGTCTATGTAATTCGGAACAAAGCTCGGTTGGCTGAGAAAGGATACTGCCAAGAGGAACGTATAGACTATGAAGAAACATCTGCACTGGTTGCAAGGCTGGAATCTGTTCGGATGGTCTTTGCCTATGCAGCGCACAAAAATTTCGAAGTCTATCAAATGGACATCAAATGTGCGTTTTTGAATGGGGAATTAGAAGAGACAGTCTACGTGGAACAACAACCAAGTTTCGTGAATCAGAAATATCCAAATCATTGCTACATTTTGGATAAGGTTGTGTATGGTTTAAAACAAGCACCTCATGCATGCTATGTGACGAGATATAACCCTTACAAAGCTTCATCAGACATGATAGGTAAAGTTTTAAGATATTTATATGGATAAAGTAGTACATTTGATGTTATACGAGTATACAAATGCAGTTATCTGCCAAGCTTTTACATAGCAACCGCAGATACAAATAAAGTTGTACAGATAAACGGATAAAGTTATTCTATTAGGTTTGACTAAAAATGCCATTTACTAAAGTATACGGATATAATTATACGGATAAAAGTCGAGTATGTTTGACAAGTATAAGCATAACAGTGTATGATATTCGTTTAAATAGGTGATGAATCTTATGGTAGTGTATACAAGTACATGCAAGAATCTAAGATATAAGTTCTATAGCTTGTATATATATATATATATATATATATATATATATATATATGTATGTATGTATGTATGTATGTATGTATGTATGTATGTGTGTGTACACATTATAACATTGAAAACTACAAAATTGGTAACCGTTTACGACACACATTTTATGACAAACTTTTTATACATAAAAATTTATAAAAAAATAACATATATAAACTAGTTATGAATTTGTAAGTGTTTTTCATGAACCAAATAAAATATAGCACATGTATTCTCCCCCGAAATATATAAAATCGTTAAAATGGGGATGTAAACACTCACCTAAATGTATTATTGCCAGTTTACTTTGAGGAGCTTGACTAGAGAAACCGTAACTTGACGTTTCTAAAACGAACTATCGGGACTAGTTTAGTTACCCAATTAACCAAAGGGGGAATTTTGTTATAAATTAATAAGTGTGAAATTGTTTTGCAAATTAACTAAACTACACGGTTAATTTGTTAAATAAATAAATTGAAGGAGGCCGATTTTTTTAACCATTTCCAAATGAGGGACTAAAATGGTTTATATAAATCCAAGTTTGAGCTTTAGATTTATTTTGAAAACAACTTCCATGGGAGGGGGTTATTTAAATATTTGAAATAAAAGTTTGAATGGTTAGGACTCATTTTGTAACAAATTTCAAGGAGAGTGGGCTTTGTTTATTATAAAACAAAGTTTGAGGAATTAGGACTTATTTTGTAAAGATTTTCAGAGGAGGTTTGTTTCTATTTATTTGGAAATGAAGTTTGGGAGATTAGGACTTACTTTCTAAAGAAAATTCCAAGGGGGGGGGGGGGGGGGGGGGGGAGGGTGATTAAAAAAAAGGAAGTTTGAGATTTGTTTTGTTTTCTTCCTGGGATTGTTCGCATGCAGTATACCAAAAAAAACAATGGTATGTGATCTTGGATGAATTAAGAATGAAGACACAAACAAAAAAATATATAAAAGCGATGGTGGTGGTGACTACTCACGCAAGCAAGTCCATGTGGGCCCCACAATGATGTCATGTTTAACAAAAGTCCAAAAAGCAATCCTAGTTTCATGTGTCGAGATCCCGACATCGAATAATTTTTCCGAAAGTGCCATATAATAGAGCCGATTTCGAGGATTCCAAAAACCGGAACGGATTAATTTTTCGAGTTGCAAATATTTTCGTTAAAAATATTTCGAGTATGAAATAAAATATTAGACCATAGCCTGAGTCCAAAAACGCTCTCGGAATTTACATCTGAGGTGTGAAAGTAAATTAGTGTTTTACTGGTTTGTTTTCTTATAATTGTCGTAACTTTTGCATACGAACTCTGTTTTTGACGTTCTTTACATTTTTCGAAACAGGGAACATGTACTATGAGTCTAGAATGTTCTTTCTGCTCACAACTACTTAATAAAAAATTTCAATTTTTAAGACACATTAACTGGGGTTGTAGTTTGAGCCATTTGACAATTTACACATTTGGAAGTAAGATGTCGTCTAGTATCATGTAATAGTAGGAATCAAATTATTTATTTTACAAAAGATGCAATCAAACTCAATGAGTCAAATTACAAAGAGATTTACTGTGATTTGATTGTTCATAATTTTAGACCTAAATTTTGGGATGTCACATTACCTCCCCATCAAGCGAATTTCGTCCCAAAATTATTAAGTTCTTGGATACTTTGCTCTACTATTATTTTGTTCAATTAGTGGAGGGAGCACCGCCAAACAGCTGTGGGTACTTTTGTTTCATCTGATCCTCACGTTGCCAATTGAACTTTGGCCCTCCTATAAGACTTCCATCAGACTTTTACTATAGACATGCTGCTTTTTTTGATGCTTTAGATTTCTCGATCCATGATCTCCATCGGTTCCTCCACGAAGTGAAGTTTAGTGTTGACCTGAATCTCATTGAATGGAATAACAAGGTTCTTATCAAAGACAGGCTTGGCTATTTTGGAGAAGTCCTTGATGAATCCCCGGTAATAGCCTGCAAGCCCTAGGAATTAGTGTACTCATTTGGTGTTGTCGGTTCCTT
This sequence comes from Lactuca virosa, assembly GCF_052849685.1. Lineage (NCBI taxonomy): Eukaryota > Viridiplantae > Streptophyta > Magnoliopsida > Asterales > Asteraceae > Lactuca > Lactuca virosa. The sequence goes on along the minus strand of NC_136429.1, from coordinate 176,084,017 downwards.
CCAATCCTTAATTGCTTTTATTTTTAAATAGTAGCAGGATCCTTATAGCTGATCGAGTAGGTCATCGATCCTAGGAAGTGGGTATTGGTTCTTGATAGTGGGTTTGTTCAATTCTCGATAGTCAATGCACATCCTGAATGATCCATCCTTCTTTTTGACAAACAACATCGGAGCTCCCCATGGCGAGAAGCTTGGTCGGATAAAACCTTTGTCGAGAAGTTCTTGCATTTCCGATGGAGCCAGATGATAAGGAGATCCTGGCACTGGCTCTACACCCAGAATTTGGTCGATTTGGAATTCCACCTATCTGAATGGAGGTACTCTAGGTAGATCTTTTGTAAATACGTCTGGTTAGTCGCATACTTGTGGAATGTCTTTTATTTCCTTACCCTTGTATTGCATATCCACCATGTGGGCCAAGAAAGCGAAGTATCTTTTATGCAATTACTTCCTTGCCTTCATGCAAGTGATGACTCTTAGGTTCTTCCATGATTTATCTATGTAAATTACAAGGGCATTGTTGTTGGGTAAAGGTAGTCAAACAACCTTTTCATAATATAGAATTTCTTCTCGATGAAGTGATAACCAATCCATTCCGATGATTACATCGAAGCTTCTAATGGTCATCAACATCAGATTGACGTGAAAGACATGGTTATTCAGAGTGAGAATGCAATTGGTGAGTATTTCTAGGGTGTTTTCTTATTTGGATGCTTCCTATCTGTACTGTGTAAGTTTTATTAAGTTTGCAGAATTTATGTTTTATCGTGTTTCTGAACGTATGGGAGATAAAGCTTTTATTGGCACCGGTATCAAATATTAGAGAAGGCTAAACATTGTTGATGTGAAACATACCGGTAACCACAATTGGTTCATGGCGAGCATCTCCAGTAGTGATCATAAATTCTCTTCCATTGCCACCTTGATTCTTCAGTTTTGGACTGTCCTTCCTAAAATGCCCTGTTTGATTGCATTCAAAGTAGTTACCACTTCGTCATGTCGTAGTGGTTGATGTTGTAATGGTTTGGGTCTCTCTTCAGTACCTCCAGATGTGACCTCTCATGTTACAATTTTTGCAAATTATCACCCAGCAATTTCGGACGTGGTGGAAATTGTGTTCAATACAATGGGGTAGATTCCCAGTGTAGGATTTGGATCGGGGTGGGAGTGTTGGTAATTGCAGCATAGACAGCCACAGGTTCTGGTTCAGGTTTTTTATCCTTGCAGTCCCCCTTTGACTTCCCATGGAACATCCTTTTGGGACTTCGATCCTGGTTCTTTTCTATTGGTGGGGTCATGGTACCGTGATGGATACACTGCTCATTCAACTGATATGCTAATTGCTTAGAACTATCGAAAGGGAGGGTCTGGATGCAATAACCAAACCTTGAACAAGTGAAGCTAGTCCCCATATGTATCTTTCATTCTTCTTATCTTCAGGGGTTACCATTACCGGGAAAAGGTTTGCTAGGTTGATCCATGCATGTTCATATTCCAAAGCTCCTGCTTTAGAGCCTGGACTTCCTGTTGTGGGCAGTACTCCTTGATCATCATCTATTTCAGTGGTTCCCAGTCCATGCCATAAGCTTCATTGATTCCTATGGATTTAGCTTGGTTATTCCACCAAGTCAAGGCGGAATCGATCAGTATGCAGTTAGCATAATTGACTTGACAATCATCAGGGCAAGAGCTGATGCAAAATACTGCCTCTATTTTCTATATCCATGGGGATAGACCAAAAGCTCCTTCTGTGTCGTAGAAGGATCGGGGTTTGCAGCCCATTAACTCTTTGTATGAGTAGTGTATAGGGTTGTTTTGGTTAACCACTGAAGTGCCATTACCATTTCTACTGTTCCTGGTATTTCTATTTCGGGCTACCTCATACGTAGACAAGGTTGTAGCAATCCCTTGTGCAAGTTGGTTTTGCATCAATGTGGGATTCATTTGGAATGGCGGGTTAGTGGCATTGATAATTGGTTGTGTTTCATTGGTTCCGACTGGAGTTGCTCCAGAACTTGGAGTTTCTTCCGAAGTTGGGGTTGCTTCTATAGCACTTCTTCAATTGCCTTGGGGAGTTGGTGGTGGACGAACTCGTGGTTCCTTTTGTGGGGGCATCGTCCTAATACGCTTAGATGGATAAGTTAAGTGGCTTACACTATGTAGTCATAACTAGTGTGTAGTTTATGATAGTGTATTAGTGTAACTTGTTCCTGAAATCTTACAGATTTCCAAATTATAAAGAGTGATTGATTCCAGAAATCCTACAGATTTCCAATTCATAGAGAGCGATAACCAAAGAATCAAAATCATACTGACTTCAAATGATAGAGAAAGAATTGAATTTTTTTTCATCTTTGGAAGTTAGAGAAGTTTAGAGACTACTAAACTATTAACTGGGAACTATGGGTTTCTCTGCTACGAAGGTAGCGGAGCTATTGATTCTTCGGATTTAGGTGAACTAGGAAAATCTGAAAGTTATCCCATATTTTAAAGTATTTTTATGATTAAAAATATATAAGTTATTTTCGTGTTGATATAAGGTTTCTATGGTACTAAGTATCTGCAACGGATGTTGACAACATGCTTCAATCTCTAAAATTCTCAACCATTGTAGTCTGTCGAACTCCTTGCTCAAGGTTAGTTGTGTAACGGCTAAACCATAATTAACATAGGTGTGCGTTCGAGATTAATTTGCAATATGGCTAAGTACGGTACTAACCTTAGTCAAAGTGTTTGACCTAAAGGGTTGAGTTGGTAGTTTTAGTTGAAGGGATGTTAAGAATTTTATTAAGTGTTCTCATCGCGGGTTAGAGTATATATATATATATATATATATATATATATATATATATATATATATATATATATATATATGGTTAGGATCAAATGTAAATTATAAATATTGTGTGAGTGTATGACTAAATTTTGGTCATTAGATTAAAAAAATGAAAAGTGGTGATCTGAGGGTACATTTTATTAACATGGACTAGCATTCACTATATAATTACACTTATGCCCCGTTTAATATGCGTCTGACCGAGTCGAGTCAGACGTTTTTGGCTGACTCGGTCAACAAAATGTGTTTGATAATCCAACTTTGGCCATCTGACTCGGTAAGAAATGTTTGATCGAGAAAGGAGTTGGCAAAATGCTGACTGAGAAAGAAAGCAAGGATTTCCCAATAATACCCTTGCCCTTGGATAAAAATTCACAACTCAACAAGTGAAATGGGAGGTTACAGGAATTGAACTCGGGTCTCCCCTATACACACAATGACGTTTACCAGCAAGCTAAAATGTTTTTTGTGTTTTAATCTCTAAAATAGTATATTTAATGTCTATTATGCTGGAAGTTTTTGTATACATTATTATTATTATTATTATTATTATTATTATTATTATTATTATTATTATTATTATTATAAAGAGCACCAGGGTAAAATTGTCATTTTGCATCAGTCAGCACATTCAGTCAGATGTATAATCAAACAGAATGATTTCTTACTCAATCAGAATTTATTACTCAGACAGACCTTTCTCAATCAGCATTTTCTCAGTCAGCAACTATCAAACGGCCCCTTAGTTAATTATAATGGCAAGTATGATAATTTATTAAGAAAGAGAAATGGAATTAACTACATTCTAGATAAATAAGTCAAATCAATTAATAAAAAAAATCAAACAAATAAATATTTAAATAAACATTTTTGTAAATTACATAATTTATAAAAAAATAAACAATTTAAACGTATCACTTCCTCACAATTTCAAATCACCAGTTATTAGAAACATTCTTAAAGAATATTAAATATTGATTTTTGAGAATGATTAAAAATCAATTTTTATAGTTAAATAGACATTTTTTAGAATGATTCAGAATCAATTTTTTAGTTAAATAAACATTTTTTAGAATGATAAAGAATCAATTTGGTTAGTTGAAGCTACATGCTTATTGACAATAATGGTTAAGTATGACATTCTCCTAAAATATTCTTGAAAAATCAGATTTTATTCTCTAAGAATAAAAGTTAATTCTTTAAGAATCGATTAATTGATAAATGTATTTGAACCACTTAGCTAATATTTTCTTGAGAAAAAGAAGTAAATACGTAACTATACATATGTATTCTAGAAGATTAATACATTCTGGAAGAATAATGCATTGTGTGTAAAAAACAACAAAGTTAAAAAAAAATCAATATGTTATTATGCATTCGAAAATAATAATATTGAAGATATTCTCTGTATTGAAAAAAATACATTCTTAGAGAAACTTGAAAAGTATAAAATATTCCAAATAATCTTTTAACATCATTGACTAAAAAATATACGTCGCCACCACTAGTTTCTTTTTATGCAGGCATGATCATCATTTTCCAAAATTATAATCTTCGAAGTTTAATTAGTTACCATAATTATAACGATTTAATTTTAGATAGCAATTAATTTAATTAGCAAAATTACAAAATTACTTTTATTAAATGATTGACTCATAATTGGTTATAAGATTATACAATATTTAATTTTATATATGAACCTCTCTCTCTCTCTCTATATATATATATATATATATATATATATATATATATATATATATATATATATATATATATATATATGTAGTGTTATAAAAGTCAATTACTCGGCCCCTTACCGAGGCGAGTTACAAAATCTGAGTACCCCCCGATCGGCCTTTATTAAAGCGAACAATGTTATAAAACTCGGTTAACTCGATAATTAATATGTATAATATACTTAATGATTTATTATTTAAAACACATATGTGAATATTACTATATATATATATATATATATATATATATATATATATATATATATATATATATATATATATATATATTAATTTTCAATAATTATTCACGAAGTGAGACCATTGTGTGTTTTTCAGTTTTTGTGTATTCACATGTATCTAATTTTGGCATATATTTCAAACAACATGCGATTTTAGCTTATGATTTTGACATATATAATTTCCTTAAAAATATTTCTACATGAATTACCAAATTCGAGTACTCCCGATACTCGCTACTTAGTAGTCGGCCGAACGAACAAGTACCAAGTAGCAAGTTCTACAACCTTATACATATATACTAGGTTACAACCCGTGGAAACCACGGGTAAAAGATTTATAAAATTTTATTAAAGGAAATTTGTGGTATGTATATTGTTTTCCTCTTTCCTTTATGGTCATATTGGTAGTCAAATTGCAAGGTAATATGTCTATATGTTAGCAAAACTGATGTAAAAATATGACCATCTTGACTACAAATATGACCATAAAGAAAAAATAAAAACAATTAAAAAATAGTGAGGCTACTAACATAAGAGTACTTGAGACTAATGTTTTTGATGAAATTTCTATATCCTCCAACGGCGTGTACACAACTCAACAAACATATTAACACCAAACCAAATAAAAATTGAAAATAATAATAAAAAATAATTAATATTCAAATAACTCATTACAAAATACCAGTCCACCTAATTTAGGGTGAACTCGATTTAAAACCATGAAAATAGCAAAACAGCAAAATTCACCATAGATTCCATCTAACTAATAATAATCAAAACTTAATTTTCATACTAAAGTGAAATCCCATGTGCCAAGTCCATATTTACCAACCCATGTATCTACAAAACAAAGTTCACATGCACATACTCCAGCAAAAAGACAAATTGTTGTTTACCAATACATCATGTTCAAAGATTTCATACAGAACTTCAAAATTATATAATACAATAGTAAGTGAAAAGGTTCTTGAATTTGTGAATGCCACCAAACAATTATGTGTAGGAGGGAGTATACCCGGTCTTATGAATATTTACCCTAATTAAATAAGCATATAACGATTGATAACCACTTGAAGTAGCCATATCGAATAACCTCTTTCAAACATCCTTAACAAAAATGCCCTGACATAAAATAACCTTAAAAAGTGAATATCATAACTAAAGCACTCTCAAACAGCAAAAACATTGAATACGCAATAAAGTAATTTAAATTAGTTGTATGGGGGGAAACAAATTCAATTATGCTCAACCACATGTTGAGAAGCAATCAATCACGATTTTTGTACATTCTTTAAGGAAAATTAAAGTTAACTACATGATCAAAGTGAATCATATTCAGTAGAAAAAAGAAAAAAATGGAAAATCAATATGAGCCAAAGGAATTTTAGACATACCCTTTTAAGAAGCCTAATTAAGCTGCAAAAAATGATAAATGATGAAGCATAAGTAGCTATAAGATTTTGTATTTGAACGATATAAATAGAGGAATGAAAAGGGGTGGTAGTTTCCAAGCAAGTAAGAGAAGGCAACGTGACAAAAATAAGTCGAACGAACATACCTCAAGAACGTCTTATCAACATAAATCCTTCGCAATTAGGATTTGTTTTAGGATTGCTTCTTTGACCTCTCTTCCTACTGAGATATTACTAACAACCATAACTATGTAGACTCCTGCAGTTTCAGTCCCCACTTGAGTCTCCTGAAATAACATCATAGCAAAAACAAAATTTTGTTTAGTACTTCCATCGGACACTTGGAAGGCAAACTTAGAGTGACAATTGATATTTTTATGGTGGTGGTATAAATTTGAACTAATGTGAAAGATGAGGCAAGTTACTTACATATAATAATGATAGTGACACCCGATCCATCAATCCTTTGGGTAACTTTCTCGATTGTTGAGAATCTTGAGAACCCATATCGCCCTTTTAATCCAAACATCCTTCTCAATCAAACATCTATTTTTGAATGAATAGAATCATATCTGATTCCAAATAGAGGAATGTAGTAGAGACAGAGGGTCCGATGAGACAGTGTTTACGGAAATGACAAAGAGCGGTGAAGAAGAAGTGTTAGAGAAAAAGACGACCATTTTTTTTATCGGAAGTGAAGGTGAACTTAGAATTCAAAATTTGAAATAAGCCTCATCCTCTCCTCAATTCATGTAAACTATGGCAACTTACCATTCAAAGTTACCGAGATTTTGGGATTTCTCTTTCAAATTAGCACCCTTTTATTTAAGTTAAAAAAAATTTGCGCCTGATATTTTTAGGGACGATTGATTATGATTACACGATTATGGAACAAAGAAGGGTATTTTTGTAATTCAACATTCGTATCAAATGGGCACAGAAGAAGCCACGCGGCAAAACGGGATTCATTTATTAGAAAGGTATATATATATATATATATATATATATATATATATATATATATATATATATATATATATATATATATATATATATCAAGGTTCTAAATAACAAAAGGTGTGGGCATGGCAGCAAGGTCAAATTTAAGCCATAACAAGCTTGGCGAGCCATGCCGTTTTTCAAGGCGTGACTATTTTATACAAATTAAAAAAGATAAATCATATAATTATTGAATTTTATCAAATATATCAAGTTTTTAGAAGTGTTATATTAATATTTAAAATCAAAAAGTTAACAAAAACTCAATAATTTTATGGCCGATCAGTAAAAAGAAAAAAAAAATCCGCGACTTGGACATTTTCGTAACGGCTAGGTCACGCTTCGCGCCATGGCACGCCTTGAGGCGCACTTTTTAGAACCATGATATATATATATATATATATATATATATATATATATATATATATATATATATATATATATATATATATATATGAGTCCAAACCCGTTATGTCTCACCAGACTTTCCACTCTGACATGTTATATTATTATGTCTCAAGTAATTGATACTTGGTGAAGTGTTAAAGTGTTAACCACAGAGTTGTATTTAGTTGTTACAGATAAGCTTTTACTAATTCTTATTCTAATAAATGAATAGTTTTAATCTCCTTTTGTCAAGTGTCATTCTAATACAACTCCTCATTAATATTATGACATGTGTCATGTAGATGTATTAGGCAATTAATTTCAAAATTCAAATTTACATTTTCTAATTATATGTTAAATTTGAAGTTATAATAACTTTAAAATTTTATTTAAAATGACTTATTTAAAATAACTGATAAATAATTATAAATTTTTATTATAAAAGTTTAATTAATTTTATAACCGTGATTCTCATAGGTTATACACTAATGATTTAATATACACGAGTTGACATCTCAAGAGTGTTGAAATAATAATTGTTTCTTTTAAAAATAAAAATGTTCTATAAATTTGTGATTTTACGTTCTTAAATAAATTGTTTTACATATAATTTAAATTGGATATAAAATAACCAAAACTTTGATACTATTCGAGAAATCGCACTTGTCTATCTCTCTTATTGTTAATTATGAAAAGAGTGATTTATGATAATTTGTGGAAGAGTTCCCTTCCTTTATATAGGAATGGGAAATGTTTGAGGCTAACATTAGTAACATGTCCTCCATAATCGCTTGAAAAACAGCTGCAAGAGCCAACCGATCCTTCTTTCTTCCATTTTTAAAATTTCAATTTCATTCGCACTCTATCCTTGCAAATTCACCTGTACTTTTATAGCCCACACCGAGTAACTTAACTTCGTAAGCATTGGATAATGTAACGTAACACTACTGTTTTTCTTAGATTTTTAACACCGTAACCATACTTTGCATACAAGTTACCAAGCTCTCATAGTTGAAAATTAAAAGGATCAAATGTATGCTAATAATTAGAGGTAAACTAATTGCTTAAGTTATGATTTTTTAAAATCATAACGTTATAAGATAGAGAAATAAATCGGAATGCTACAAGTTTTCTACTAATTGGAATTACTTACAATGCTTGAAAACTAGTTCTATATATAGCCTACAATTTGTTATATTAAATTTTTAATGTACACTACGCTTCCATTATCTAACTGCAAAGTAAATCAAGACATATCTCCTTATATATCTTGGAAATATATTTAATATCTAGTAAAAATATAAAAGTAACATTTAGTAAAATATAAAAAATATAGGATATGCCAATTATTTATTCATAAAGAAAACCATTCTTACATAAAGTTATCTCTCCAGTGAAAGAAAAAAACTATCCTTCCATTTAATTCTTCCAAAGAGAGAGAATCTCTATACTTCCACAAACGTATCTTTTGTTGCGATTACTACATGGAGAGATGTCTAATACATAAAGTTATCATTCCAAGGTTTATTATTTCACACAAACCATGATAACCCCTTTCTTAAAGAAGATCTAGTCAAACTAATTAATTTAGCTTTATTGTGAATTAAAATCCAAATGTATATTTCATGCGCCAACTTCAATGGGGCAATTACCCATGTTAGGGACCAAAGGGCTTCTAGCCCAACGGTATCCGGTGTTGCCCTCCTTCCTTGAGGTTGAGGGTTCAAGTCTCGTCGTGGACATACGTAGATTTAAGGTGTAGTTTAGTAGTATATTAGATTTGCCGTTTCAAAAAAAAATTAAGCATGTTAGGGACATCTTGATGTTAAAAAGCCTCGAGATTAGTCTTTTGAGAAATTTATGAGAATATCTTACTAATATCAGCACACAACATAGTTTTCAGCTTTACAACATAATGATTTTCTGATCTCTAAGTTTTGGAAATATTTGATCAGTAGCCTTTACTTCACATTTAGAATTTGTTTCATTGATATTGGGGCTTTGTTTTTGTAAAAAAATATAATACCATTTGAATGATACCAAAAGTGAATCCAAGTACATTTGGAATCTGCAAAAGGTGGTATCAAGACAAGCGTTAGATAAAACATATGTAACTCTGTTAAACAGAGGGACTTAAAGAGGCCATTGAATTGTTTGTATAATTGTATAAAGTCATACCGCAATATTAAAGTCACCAAGAAGAAGGCCATAAAAGAACCAAATAACAACTCTAAGGGTGAGAGCTACTGATAGTATAATTGGCATGTACTCTATGCTTATTGTTTTAATCTTTTGTCGCTAGAAAATAATATGAATATCATACATACTAAGAAATCTCACCGTGTAAAATGTAAAAAGAAAAGATTCATATATTACAAGGTTAATATTAGTTTATAATCCATATATAAATATCATAACTCCTAAAGGTGCTACAAAAACACATAAAGAAAACACGAGGTAAATCTATCCAATTATCACGCCATGAGTAACTCCACTTGTAAGGAACTGAGTGAGAACAACAAGCAATCTAAAACCAATAACTATTAGAAATAAGCTTAGCCAGACTCTCCATCTGCATAGCCAAGTTTTAGTGTGTTAATTTAAACTTCCTTAATAATCATAACTGCCATCATTATGTTTCATGGTGAAGTAAAGATAGGAAAATACCCGAGCCTTATTTTGTGCATAAAAGAGAAAGAAAAAAATATATACAACGTCTCGATGAAGCAACCAATAGAGTTAATGGTGATGAAAAGCATGACGTTGGACATAAGCATGCAATATATAGTATAATACATGGCAATGAAGAAGCCCACAACATATGGTGATGAATTAAACCTTACAGACCAACGTTTTATAAAGTTTACAAGAACAAATCAACTGAAGGATTTTGGTCGGCACATAATGTTGTGGGCTTATCCAATTCCATGATTTATATTATATATGTATTGCTCAAGTCCAATGTCATTCTTCTCATCACCATTAGCTCAATTGGTTGCATCATCAAGGCGTTCTATATATGTTTCTTTCTCTTCTATGCACCAAAGAAGGCTTAAGTATTTGCTAATCTTTACCTCACAATGAAACTTAATGATGGTAGTAATGATCATCAATGAAGTTTAAATTAACACGCTAAAACTTGGTTATGCTGATGGAGAGTCCAAAGTTAATCTTATTGCTAATAGTTGATGGTTTCAAATTGATTGTTGTTCTCACACATTTCCTTGCAAGTGGAGTTACTCATGGCGTGATAATGGGATGGATTTGCCTCATGTTCTTTTATGTATTTTTATAGCACCTTTGTGAGTTATGGTACGTCTATATGCATTATAAACTATTAACCTTGTAATAGATGAATCTTTTCGTTTCACATTTTACATGGTGAAAATTCTTAATATGTATGATATTCATATTATTTTCTAGAAAAAAATCATTAAAACAAGAAGCATAGAGTACATGCCAATTCTACTATCAGTAGCTCTCACCCTTAGCGTTGTTATTTGGTTCTTTTATGGCCTTCTTCTTGGTGACTTTAATATTGCGTTATGACTTTAAACAATTATACAAACAATTCAATGGCCTCTTTAAGTCCCTCTCTTTAACAAAGTTACCTATGTTTTATCTAAGGATTGTCTTGATACCACCTTTTGCAGATTCCAAATGTACTTGGATTCACTTTTGGTATCATTCAAATGATATTATAGTTTGTTTACAAAAACAAAGCCCCATTATCGATGAAAAATGTAACACCCGGAATCTGGAATACTAATTAAGGAATGATAATATGCAAATTGAAGGTCAACTCGTCGAGTCCAAGGGGGATAACTCGACGAGTAGGAATAAGTTTGGACGCGGGATTAGAAATTATAGCAGTGAACCAGAGGATGAATGCTGGAGCAAACACTGGAATAGGCACCGGTGAGAGAATAATCTATTATAGATGTAGTGAAATCGGGCATTTTAAGAAGAACTACCCAAAGTTAATTAACCAAGAAGTAAAACTTTAGGCAGATCAACCATGATTGGATCTGGAAATGAAAATCTAGGAACTATCTTTAATGACTAGTACATTTCTCATTCAACCACTCATATGTTAAAGTACGTTTAATTTCGTTATGCGTAGTAATTTTATGAACCTTGAACATTGGACGCATGATAAATCACAAATACAGTAGACTGGATGAAACCGGTAGAGTAGGAACGACTAGTGAAGTGTCGGAAAGCTAGTCACGAAATTCTAATAAATTGTGTTTAACACATAAAAAACATGTCCTTATGTCAAAAAGAACGAGCCGTACATTGTTGGGTACGATCATTGAACAATGACTATCCTTCCCAACCTTACCGTATAGAGTTAAGAAAGCTCAGATCTAGTCTCTAAAAGAGAAAACATCACGAGAGAAGCTTTATAAGGGAATGGATAAGTGAATCAAGCTCACAGGTAACATAATGCAATACATTACGAACCAAATATGAACACCCCAGTTCAACGACATCAGAAATCCTCGGGTTTACTCCAACATTCGGAAATGCCTGAATGTAAGTGGGGGTACATTTTAATGAACTTTTTAACAAAACTAACCAAGACACATTGTGTCCTGAATACTATTTGAGTAGTGGTTAGGTCCGCCCACTTCCTATAAAACAAAGAAAACAAGAAAGATGGAAAAGTTACGAAGATTTATCTTAAGTAAGCATCAAAATTACACAAGGTGTAAATTGCTATTGTCTCGTATGGAGATAGTACATTCACCTCAGGATGTTGACTATCACTACATAAAATTATTAGGGGCGTGCCTAGGTATGAACATAGCTTGCCATTCCCAATAAGCAAAATTATCCAAACTTTGAATGATAGGCTCCAAGCCTAAGTAATAAACTTTTAAAGTGCATGGACTACCCAATGGACATTGTTTGAGTATTTCAATAATAGTTATCACACACCAGCATAAAAGCTACACCATCTAAGGTTTTTTATAGACATAAGTGTCGATGCCTTGATCTGCAGAATAATTATAAGAGATACATAAACTGAACAAAGAACAGGTAAGTGGCACCCTGCCTACTGATCTAGACGTCAATCTTGAGATTTCAGAAAAGATTGAATGAACCAAAGAACGATTTAAGGTTAAACACGAACATTGACAAGGAACCGTTCCTTTTAGAGGAAAAATACGATTAAGAGATCAAGGTAAGTAAACCTATGACATGATAGACCTTTGAAATTTATGGTAGGAATTGGTCATGATTCCCGAAACTTAAATGATATGTATAACACGTGTCGGGTGTCAAAACTCGAGAAGTGTCTGTCCCATAAAACTCCTGTTATCTCTCTCAATTAAGTAAGCTAAGAAACCATATTAGTGTTGCATAATTGTTAGGTAAATACAATATAGGTATTTATAGAATTAAATTACTTTTGAAACGTTGTTGTGATCAACAATTCAAACTTGAAATATATACGAATCACATACACAAGAAAACTACATAAGGATCATGTACGAGATTTAGCATAATGACAATATCCTCAATTGTTTTTAAATATATCGCATCTACAAGCTAAAGTTCGGAATCAGATTGTTTTAACGAGAGGAGAATGTAACAACTGATAATTTTAGGTCAAAATTTGTCGGCCAAACCACCGCGAACCCTGTTGTATTAAGACCTAAAGTGTCTAAGTTTGTGTTAATATAATATATTAAATATATTACACTCATAATTAATTCAGAACGTCTCAACCTGTTCAACAAATCGTCTATCGTTAAGGATTGAATCAAAAATCACCTAAAATTAATTCTAATTGTAACGTTAAAAAAAATTTGCAGCTAGTATAATTACGACCAATTTATGCCCAAATTGGATAGATTATACTCTCAGGACTTCATGGATATAAATAACGTCAAAAACGGACGTCGTATGGAGAAGTAACGATCATCTTAAGAAATCAAATCAGTATAATACTGATTTTCTTAATAAACGAAAACTGAATTAATCCATCGAGGTACTTGCACAACTCGTATGGAAATACTGAGAACATTTTTGGGCTTAGACATAGGTCTAATATTTGATTTTATAATCACAATATTTTTAACCTGTAAATTTAACAAAGTCGCAAAAACTATCGAATTAGATCTAATTAATCTCGAAACTTTAAACAAATTTTACCAGAGTTCTACATATCAGATTTAGGATCCGTCTGAGTTTTTGAAATTCTTGTATGTCACAAGTGTGATATCACATTGTCTTGCACTCTTGGAACATGTTTAATACACTAAATGTCAAACCATGTGACTAAAACTCGATCATCTATCTCTCAATGAGACACATAAACATATGATGAATTAAATCAATACATCAATACATACAAAAAATACATACTTATTATACCAATGCATTTCTTACAAGTTTCACAAAAAGTACACAAATGATTTAAAGTCAATACTCTTTCTAGTAACTATAGCTTAATAGTACACACACATTATGGAGCTTTAATGACCAACCAAGTTAGAGATACACACTTCACTTGCACATTTTGATCACATAAACACTCTTTTCTGTTTCAATTCACGTCCACAAACGCCTCCATCAGAGGTGTTTCTCTTATGGTTTTCTAGTGAACAAAGGAGCATCAAACACCCCCAAAATTTGATGCCTAGTTCATTCCTTGTTCATCCTTATTTTTGTTCAATTTCAATTGAAGAAACCCCCACCGGAGGTGAAGTTTTTCCGGTGATCGGGAAGAAAATAGCCCCTCACACCTCTTCCTCTCTTCTGTCGAGCGCCACTACCAAAACCCCTACTTGAGATGCTGTTGCCGCTTGATTTGCTCCATCGTACCAACCCTCCTCCTCCCCTTCGCATACACTGTTGGAGTAGAAGAAAAGCAGTGTCACTGCTTTCGACTCTTTCCCTCTTTCGGTCCAGGCATCGGAGGTGCTCTTTGGTTGACAGATCAACCATCGGACCTGATTCCTTTCCGTCTCCATGTTTGTTTTTTCTGTTCTTCTTTCATTTCTTATCTCTCGATCAGACGAGGACCGAAGCCTCCATCGGTTGCTGCTTTGATCTCCTCCTTCGAACCATCCAAGCACCGGGGATGCATCTTTTTTGCATGCGTTTCATTCCTCCCTTTTTCTCGATATGTTAAAGAAGAGAACCAAAAAGCCCCAATCCTTTTCATTTTATGAATTTGACCTAAATAGCTCGTACATGTATTAAGTTATACCAAAACAACCCTTGTTTGAAACATATAAGAAAATCAACCTTTTTTCTGTTTAAATTGATCAAAATTACTCCCTCTAAATGTGTGATTTAGTTAAAACATCACCTTTTGTTAATTAAGTAACAAAATGGTCTCGATGGTTTGTTTTAAACTTAAAAAGTGTCAAGTTGTGGTTTCTCACAAAACGCTTCACAAAAATGAACCAAATACGGAATCACGCAACGATGGTCAGTCTTCATCGTCCCGTTTTATAATTTTATGATTTTTGTGGGGAGATACATACAGGTCTCGTTTTTATGAAAGTTTGATGCTATTTTGTGTTCATTTCATTGTAAGGCTTATAATCTCTAAGTATTCAAATCTTAATAACTTAAGTTTTAAAGCTTGATATTCTTTCTTGAATGTTTTGAATGGATTAGTAAATAAAACTATCATAGTAGTTTGAGACTGAAACATGTGCAAACAATCTTAGACTTGATGTTCTTTCTTGAATATTTTGAATTAGTTAGTCAATAAAACTATCATAGTAGTTTGTGACTAAAACATGTGCATAAAATCCTAAAATATTCTTGGACCAATCTTTGTAATAAACCCATTTTTATATAAAATTATAACTTTTTTATATAAAAATCATGTTTTGAACATTTTTTTACAAATATTTTGTAAAACAATACATAAAACATATATTTTTTTTAAATATATATGTATTATTGCTCTAGACCACATTTCATTTAACCAAAGGCATTTTTTTTTACATTTTTCATATAAAACTTAAATAAGCATTCCAGGTTGTCATTATTATTTTATATAAAAACCAAAATAAAATATTCTTGGACCAATCTTTGTAATAAACCCATTTTTATATAAATTCATAACTTTTTTAAATAAAAATCATGTTTTGACCATTTTTGTACAAATGTTTTGTAAAAAATACATAAAACACACACACACACAGACACACACACACACACACATATATATATATATATATATATATATATATATATATATATATATATATATTAATTATTGCTCTAGACCACATTTCATTTAACCAAGGACATTTTAATTTCATTTTTCATATAAAACGTAAATAAGAATACTAGGTTGTCATTATATAGTTAAACATATAATGACAACCTAGAATGCTTATTTAAGTTTTATATGAAAAATGAAATTAAGTTGCCTTTGGTTAAATGAAATGTGGTCT